>NC_079199.1:18291293-18915043 GCF_029499605.1 Hyla sarda
AAAAACCCTGCAACCAACTTAGAATTGTGTATAGGTTTACCCCGAGGTCAAGGACTTCTCTAGTTGTGCAGACCGCCAAATTCAAAAGTTGCATGGGTCCACAGGGGGAGATACAGGTTCCAGCCAGACCGCAAACCTACCGTGACACAAGAGACTTTATTAGAGGGACTACTTCCCGCTGCTGCCCTGCACTACTACACCTATCATCCTCATGTTCCCCACACTAACCGATAATTTAAAAAATCAAATACATTTCCCATCACTATACTTAAAAAAATTATTAAAGAGTACCTCTCATGATCTTGTTAAATTTTATAATCCTCCCAGGTCACTGCCCCCATCATGATAAACCCCCCCCCCCCCCCCCCCGGCCTTTATTTTTATTATTTGTTAGTTTTCTACCTTGATATTGTTCTGTATTTTCTGTTCAGTTGTCACGATTCGGCTTCCAGGTAGTGGATCCTCTGTGTCAGCGAGGGATTGGCGTGGACCGTGCTAGTGGACCGGTTCTAAGAGGCTACTGGTTTTCACCAGAGCCCGCCGCAAAGCGGGATGGTCTTGCTGCGGCAGTAGCAACCAGGTCGTATCCACTAGCAACGGCTCTACCTCGCTGACTGCTGAGAAGGCGTGGGACAGAAGGACTAGGCAGAGGCAAGGTCAGACGTAGCAGAAGGTCGGGGGCAGGCGGCAAGGTTCGTAGTCAGGATGGGTAGCAGAAGTTCAGGTACACAGGCTTTGGACACACTAAACGCTTTCACTGGCACAAGGCAACAAGATCCGGCAAGGGAGTGCATGGGAGGAGGTCAGATAAAGGCAGGGAGCAGATGGAAGCCAATTAAGCTAATTGGGCCAGGCACCAATCATTGGTGCACTGGCCCTTTAAGTCTCAGAGAGCTGGCGCGCGCGCGCCCTAGAGAGCGGAGCCGCGCGCGCCAGCACATGACAGCAGGGGACCGGGACGGGTAAGTGACCTGGGATGCGATTCGCGAGCGGGCGCGTCCCGCTGTGCGAATCGCATCCCCAACGGCCATGACAGTGCAGCGCTCCCGGTCAGCGGGACTGACCGGGGCGCTGCAGGGAGAAAGACGCCGTGAGCGCTCCGGGGAGGAGCGGGGACCCGGAGCGCTAGGCGTAACAGTACCCCCCCCCTTAGGTCTCCCCTTCTCTTTGTCCGGTAACTGCCTCCCCTGGGATGAGGACACCGGGAAAGAATGGAGGGTTTCCTCAACGGCAGGCAGTACAGCAGGAGTGGGGATGGGGAGGGAGGGCAGAGGGCGAGGCCTGGCACGGGGCAGTGTGACACCAGGACGGGGGCCATAGGGAGGCGCAGAGGCTTGCCTGACGGGACTGGGAGGGGGGGAGAGGCACTTCCTGTGGCAGGCAGAGTCCCAGTTCCTGATCTCCCCGGTGGTCCAATCAATGGTGGGGGAATGAAGCCGGAGCCAAGGCAGACCGAGGAGGACCTCAGAGGTACAGTTGGGGAGAATGAAGAACTCAATCCTCTCAAGGTGGGGTCCAATAGACATGAGGAGGGGCTCTGTGCGGTAACGCACGGTGCAGTCCAATCTGGCTCCGTTGACCGCGGAAATGTAGAGCGGCTTGACGAGACGGGTCACCGGGATGCTGAATTTATTAACAAACGACTCCAAAATAAAATTTCCAGAGGCACCGGAGTCCAAGCAGGCCACGGCTGAGAGGGAGGAGTTGGCTGAAGAAGAAATCCGCACGGGTACCGTGAGACGTGGAGAAGCAGACTTGGAACCAAGAGACGCCACACCCACGTGAGCTGGGTGCGTGCGTGCGTTTCCCAGGCGTGGAGGACGGATAGGGCAATCCACCAAGAAATGCTCGGTACTGGCACAGTAAAGACAGAGATTTTCTTCTCTACGGCGATTCCTCTCTTCCTGGGTCAGGCGAGACCGATCTACTTGCATGGCCTCCTCGGCGGGAGGCCCAGGCGAAGACTGCAAAGGATGCTGTGGGAGAGGTGCCCAGAGATCTAAGTCTTTTTCCTGGCGGAGCTCTTGGTGTCGCTCAGAAAAACGCATGTCAATGCGGGTAGCCAAATGGATGAGTTCTTGGAGGTTGGCAGGAATCTCTCGTGCGGCCAGCACATCCTTGATGCGACTGGATAGGCCTTTTTTAAAGGTCGCGCAGAGAGCCTCATTATTCCAGGATAGTTCAGAAGCAAAAGTACGGAATTGTATGGCGTACTCGCCAACGGAAGAATTACCCTGGACCAGGTTCAACAGGGCAGTCTCGGCAGAAGAAGCTCGGGCTGGCTCCTCGAAGACACTCCGGAGTTCAGCGAAGAAGGCCTGGACTGTGGCTGTGGCAGGATCATTGCGGTCCCAGAGCGGTGTGGCCCAAGACAAGGCCTTTCCTGAAAGAAGGCTTACTACGAACGCCACCTTAGACCGTTCTGAAGGAAACAAGTCCGACAACATCTCCATATGCAGGGAACACTGAGACAAAAATCCACGGCAGAGTTTAGAGTCCCCATCAAATTTGTCCGGCAGGGACAAGCGGAGGCTAGGAGCGGCCACTCGCTGCGGAGGAGGTGCAGGAGCTGGCGGAGGAGATGGTTGCTGCTGTAGCAGAGGCAGAAGTTGCTGTAACATGGCGGTCAACTGCGACAGCTGCTGTCCTTGTTGGGCAATCTGCTGCGATTGCTGAGCGACCACCGTGGGAAGATCAGCGAGACTTGGCAGCGGCACCTCAGCGGGATCCATGGCCGGATCTACTGTCACGATTCGGCTTCCAGGTAGTGGATCCTCTGTGTCAGCGAGGGATTGGCGTGGACCGTGCTAGTGGACCGGTTCTAAGAGGCTACTGGTTTTCACCAGAGCCCGCCGCAAAGCGGGATGGTCTTGCTGCGGCAGTAGCAACCAGGTCGTATCCACTAGCAACGGCTCTACCTCGCTGACTGCTGAGAAGGCGTGGGACAGAAGGACTAGGCAGAGGCAAGGTCAGACGTAGCAGAAGGTCGGGGGCAGGCGGCAAGGTTCGTAGTCAGGATGGGTAGCAGAAGTTCAGGTACACAGGCTTTGGACACACTAAACGCTTTCACTGGCACAAGGCAACAAGATCCGGCAAGGGAGTGCATGGGAGGAGGTCAGATAAAGGCAGGGAGCAGATGGAAGCCAATTAAGCTAATTGGGCCAGGCACCAATCATTGGTGCACTGGCCCTTTAAGTCTCAGAGAGCTGGCGCGCGCGCGCCCTAGAGAGCGGAGCCGCGCGCGCCAGCACATGACAGCAGGGGACCGGGACGGGTAAGTGACCTGGGATGCGATTCGCGAGCGGGCGCGTCCCGCTGTGCGAATCGCATCCCCAACGGCCATGACAGTGCAGCGCTCCCGGTCAGCGGGACTGACCGGGGCGCTGCAGGGAGAAAGACGCCGTGAGCGCTCCGGGGAGGAGCGGGGACCCGGAGCGCTAGGCGTAACATCAGTCTTCAGATTCACAAACAGGGAAGGGGCGTTCCCCAGCAGATGTGACATCATCTGAAGCCATACAGGGGAGAACTTCCTCCCTCACTCTGCTACACACAGCCCAGAGCAGTTCAGTGTGAGATAAGCTCCGATTGGATAAGGCTGAACACACTTCCCGCATTTCCTGATTTTGGACTTCTGCCAGACCAGCAGGAGTCCAAAGTCTGTGCAAAAGATAGGGAGAAATGTGCTCTGGAAAAGTAGGGAGACACCTAGTGGCAGCTTTTTTAAACACAAATATAACATAGAAAACATAATTTTTTTTTAAACAAAGTACATTAGAAAGATTTTTATTTACCATAAGGAATGCAATAGCAAAAAATTGTTTTAATGAGAGCGCCCATTTTAGAAATCTAAAATTAAATATGTGAAAAGATAAGGGACCTAAAGGTCATCCAACGTCATGGCATGGTCATTTCATGAATGTGGGAAACAAAAGTGGATTTACCTTCATATGGAACATCTGGTTAGGACTATACATTTTGACTTATCTTTACTGATCTTACAGACTTAAAACGCGTAGTCCTATCCCGATGGGCTCCCGTGTAGTGGTGTAGGTTTATGCCATTACCTGAAAAGGGAAATGTTTACAAGAACAATACAACCTGATGCTTGATGGAAAAAAAAAACAGTTGGGTTTTGAAACGCGTTGCGTGCACTTTATATCAAACCTGTGTCCGTGACAGCGCAATCCAGCTTCCGTTTCCTTTCTTCTCCTTGTCTCCATTGTTTACACGCTGTGTGCTGAGATTGGGAAGCCGCTGCTGTCGTTTGGATATATATACACCCTTTCGAGCGTTGTGCCTCTCCAGCACAACGGAATCGGGTGAGCGAGTTTTTTTTCTACCTGATCACCTCCACATTGATTCCACACAGGGAGCGCTCCGTGTTCTTTTGAACCTGATACTATAGAATTTTTACTCAGGGCACTGAAGTTGGCGTCCATTGGTTGAAACCACTTGAATGCATCAATTACCCCTCGTTGTTGTTTATGGTGAGATTGGCTAAGTTATTGTCGACCCCTGTATCTTCTCTGCTGTTCATCTCTTTTTCTATTCTAAGTTAACTGTATGACCTGTCATTTATTTTCATTGGTAAGGTCAACCATTGGGAATGTAGAGATGAACAGCTGAATGTGTTATTTTAATACTATTGTAATCCCACATCATATGCATAAAGGAACTTGTCTCCACTTGACATTTTCCATAAGAGTCACTTGTAGCGTAATCAGAATATAAGGGTCTTGGTGTGGGTGGGAAAAAATTTATAGAGATGGGAAAGAAGAGCCTTAACTACATCCATCTGACCCTTCAACTGATTGCTCTAATTTATGGTGGTCACCTCCTTCAGAACTTCTTCAGAAAGTTGTATTTCTTCTATGCACTCCCGAGAGTATCTCCACGTAGATTAAGAACGTCATTTTACAATTGTTAAACGGCATCGGCATAAGAAATTGAATATGTGCAAAGCCTTATCCAATCTAATCCCAATGATAAGGAACTGACCATATCATTAAAGGGGTACTCCACTGGAAAACATTCTTTTCAAATCAACTGGTGCCAGAAAGTTGGCAGATTTGTAAATTACTTCTATTTAAAAATCTTAATCCTTCCAGTACTTATCAGGTGCTGTATACTACAGAGGAAGTTCTTTTGTTTTGTTTTTTTTTATTTCCTTTCTGTCTGACCACAGTGCTCTCTGCTGACATCTCTGGCCATTTTAGGAACTCTAGAGATAGGGAAGTAAGAATAATATTGTTTGGACCCAAAGAGTGAGATTAACATATAAATTAACTGCTCACCCTGGGTGGTTGTGTAGTCGCATACACAACAATGGAAAAGGTGTATAGGGTAGGTCGTCTGCTGCCCTCCGGGATAGATACGGCAATAGATATTTGGCTTCAGAAGAATCCGGCTCACGGCGCTGATCGACCAAACAGGTAGATTGACTAAAAGAGGATTTATTGACCAGAATGCAACGCGTTTCGCTGCACATGCGCAGCGAAACGCGTTGCATTCTGGTCAATAAATCCTCTTTTAGTCAATGGCAATAGATATTTGGCTTCAGAAGAATCCGAGTCACGGCGCTGATCGACCAAACAGGTATATTGACTAAAAGAGGATTTATTGACCAGAGTCCATTTTAAGAACTGTCCAGAGTAGAAGAAAATCCCCATAGAAAACATATGCTGCTCTGTACAGTTCCTAAAATGGACAGAGATGTCAGCAGAGAGCTCTGTGTTCCAAAAAGAAAACCATTTCCTCTGTAGTATTCAGCAGCTAATAAGTACTGGAAGGATTAAGAATTTTTAATAGAAGTAATTTACAAATCTGTTTAAGTTTCTGGCACCAGTTGATTAAAAAAAAAAATTTCCACCGGAGTACCCCTTTAAAGAGTACCTCTCCTGATCTTGATAAATGTTATAATCTTCAGATTCACAGACTGGAAAGGGGCGTTCCCCAGCAGGCGTGACATCATCTGAAGCCATACAGGGGAGAACTTCCTCCCTCACTCTGCTACACACAGCCCAGAGCAGTTCAGTGTGAGATGAGCTATGATTGGCTAATAAATATGGGGGGAAAAAATGAAATAGTGCTCAGCTCACCACCCACAATGGATACAAATGCAGAAGGACTCAGGCTGTATGGTAGTTCCTGGAGCACGGACTGTGCGGGCCGCTCTCAGGTAAGTTGCTGTTACTGTCTTAGATTAAAATATAGCTATTACAGGGTTACTGCAGCCCTGTTTGTCCGGGTGTGGCACCAATATCCATATCAGGTTTTGTATGTGCTGCAGCTGAAAACGACCGTCTCTGTCGTCACACGCTGAACCTGCTGCCCGGCGTCTCGCAGGCTTTCACGTGTTATTCCTTTCATTTCTTCTATGAGTGTATTTAAGCCACCACTGTATTGTGTTACCTTGCCATGACTAAGAGCTGGTTTTAAGCTCGAAACGCGTCGGCATGCTGTTTTTAATGCACTTGAGGTGTTATTTTGTTTTTGTTTCCATGTTTTTTAATCTAAGACAGTAAAATCTATGTTTTAACAGCTGGACCTCCCCTTCCATCTATGATTGGCTAAGGCTGGGTCAGCTGACTATCTGTGAACTACAGGATGACATCATCACTTAAAGATCCCCTCCTGCCAACCCACAGACCCCTCCCCACCCAAGTCTGTATGCTGCTGATATTTCTATGAGATCAGGATATATAGTAGTTATACACCTCTCCTCCAGCTCTATCTGTATACTGCTGCTAACTCTATGGGATCAGGATATATAGTAGCTATACACCTCCCCTCCAGCTCTATCTGTACACTGCTGCTCTCTCTCTCTCTATGGGATCAGGTGATATAGTAGTTAAAATGTATTTAATGTATGAACACACCCTAAAGATTTGAAATCTTTACAAGACACCTCCGTTGTGATCATAGGGCAAAGAACTTTTGCCTTATGGCAAAGTTTCTCTAAAAAAAAATACACACCATGAATAGTGTTGAGCGGCATAGGCCATATTCGAATTCGCGAATATTCGCGAATATATGGAGGAATATTCGTCATACATTCGCGAATATTCGCATATTCGTTATACCCTCGTTTTATTTTCGCGTATGCGAAAATACGCACATGCGAAAATTAGCATATGTGGAAATTCGCATATGCGAAAATTAGCATATGCTAATTTTCGCATATGCGAAGTTTTGCGCGCCAGTCTCACACAGTAGTATTACAGCCTTCTTTACACCACACAAGCTGGAAGCAGAGAGGGGTGATCACTGTGATGTGTGATGTGAAGAAAAAAAAAAAAAAAAACGAATATTCGTAATTACGAATATATAGCGCTATATTCGCGAAATTCGCGAATTCGCGAATATGCGATATTCGCGAATAATATTCGAATTGCGAATATTCGCGAGCAACACTAACCATGAATAGGAAAATGCATTATAACAGCACATAATGTGAACTGACCTTAACCCACTTATGTGTTCTCTCTCTACCAGGTGAACTCCAGCACTTACAGCTTAATTAGATGACCAGGTGCAGTGATCAAACACAACACCCAAAGGAAGAGGATTCATGGGAAATGTTAGGCTGCAGTACAGAATGACTGCAAACCAACATGGAACTGCAAACCAACATGGAGCCAATACCCTGCCTGCTACATCAGCTAAAACAGGTAAGCACAAGGCATACACAAGAACCTCTGCAAAATTGCTAATACTGCACTATAAAAAAAAATAATATTAATAATAATTCCCAGAGTGCTATTTTACATGGATTATAGGATATAAAATGTATCCACGGGTTGTATCTGGTATTGCAGCTCGACCTCATTCACTACTACCAATGGATAGGTGTTGTTTAACCCCATGGGTTTAAATAGCGAAAACAATTCATGTGTAGCTGAGGGCGCGCTGCAGATTTCCCAACCTTATAATTCTGATAGATTACGCAGATTTGTCACAGATATGGCTTCCACCCTTTGCAATGCGTAGGATGAGTCTGACCTTAAATCTGCATCCAATCTGAAAGTAACACGTGGATTACAATGCAGATTTGTCACAGATTTGCTGTGAAATCCGCAATGTAAAGGTTCTGCAGCGTGAGGAATCAAAAGCCCCATTGTTTCTATTTATTTCACAGATAGACTCAGATGTACTACACACATTAACCATGTAGGTAAGGGTTTTTCAACCACTGTGCCTCCAGCTGTTGCTAAACTACAACTCCCAGCATGCCCGGACAGCCTTCGGCTGTCCGGGCATGCTGGAAGTTGTAGTTTTGCTACAGCTGGAGGCACACTGATTAGGAAACACTGATATAGATGAGTTCAAATCACAGCCGACTCTGCCTATGTAGGCAAAATAGGCAGCCGCCTAGAGCGCACTCTTGATAGGGCGGGGGCCTGCCCGCAGCAATAAAGTTAACCAGCATCACAAGGACCTGCCCATCCAGCAAAAGCTTGCCACCCCAGTAGTAAGGAGATTACATGAGGAGGGGGTTTGTTACAGTGTGCCACCACAGTAGTAAGGAGATTATATGAGAAGGAGGTTTGTTACAGTGTGTCACCCCAGTAGTAAGGAGATTATATGAGAAGGAGGTTTGTTACAGTGTGTCACCCCAGTAGTAAGGTAATTACATGAGGAGGAGGTTTGTTACAGTGTGTCACCCCAGTAATAAGGTGATTGCATGTGGAGGAGGTTTG
Source organism: Hyla sarda (assembly GCF_029499605.1). NCBI lineage: Eukaryota > Metazoa > Chordata > Amphibia > Anura > Hylidae > Hyla > Hyla sarda. The sequence continues at coordinate 18,299,993 of NC_079199.1, forward strand.
TTACAGTGTGTCACCCCAGTAGTAAGGAGATTACATGAGTAGGAGGTTTGTTACAGTGTGTCACCAAAGTAGTAAGGAGATTACATGAGGAGGAGGTTTGCTACAATGTGTCACCAAAGTAGTAAGGAGATTACATGAGGCGGAGGTTTGTTACAGTGTGTCACTCCAGTAGTAAGGAGATTACATGAGGAGGAGGTTTGTTACAGTGTGTCACCTTAGTAGTAAGATAATTACATAAGAAGGAGGTTTGTTACAGTGTGTCACCCCAGAAGTAAGGAGATTACATGAGGAGTAGGTTTGTTACACTTTGTCACCCCAGTAGTAAGGAGATTACATGAGGAGGAGGTTCGTTACAGTGTGTCACCCCAGTAGTAAGGAGATTACATGAGGAAGAGGTTTATTACAATGTGTCACCCCAGTTGTAAGGTGGGCGTGTCAAAGGGCGGAGCAACAAGCAGGGTCAAGGGGTGGCAAAATTAGCTTTCACCTAGGGTGGCAGAAATTCTTGCACCAGGCCTGGTTAAAATATCTCATTTGGTCTTTCCTTGGTTGCCCCAATCAGCTCACACATTGCATAGCTTCAATATGTGAAACGCTCCTCATAGAGGACTTACGGCCATTTTGTTGATTAACCTTAAAGGGGTACTCCGCTGAAAAAATTGTTTTTTAAATCAACAGGAGCCAGAAAGTTAAGCAGGTGTGTAAATTTAAAAATCTTAATCCTTCCAGTACTTCAGCTTCGGTATACTACAGAGGAAGTTCTTTTCTTTTTGAATTTCACAGTGCTCTCTGCTGACACCTCTGTACATTTTGGGAACTGTCCAGAGCAGGAGCAAATCCCCAAAGCAAACCTCTCCTGCTCTGGACAGTTCCTGACTCAGACAGAGTTGCAGCAGAGAGCACTGTGGTCAGACAGAAAATAAATTCAAAAAGAAAAGAACTTCCTCCGGAGCATACAGCAGCTGATAAGTACTAGAATGATTAAGATTTTTAAATAGAAGTAATTTACAAATATGTTTTCTCTCACAAGAGAGTCGTCTTTTCACAAGTGTCCTACATTTAACCCAAATGTTCTGTACTATACAATCACTAGTGACCACTGTCAAACAAAGCCACAACCGGTCAGCCGAAACTTTCGTCGGTAGCCAAGATTGTAACCTATCAAATATTCAGAGGATAGGTGAAAAGTTGGCGATCAGGGGAAGGTCCAGCAGCTGGGATATACAGCCTTCCAGAAGCTTCTGCATAGAAGCTTAGCTGGGAAATGTATCACATGACCAATGTATCACTCATCTCTACACAATATGCAAAGTTTAACTCTTACACTCTCATTATACCTTATAGTGTTGGGCAATGCATTGTACACAAATAGTTTTACAAGTTAGCTTTCAGTACCCTATATACAGAAAAGGGTAGAAGAGGGTTTCCACAGGCACATGACAACTTCTAAAACTGTTTGTGTACATAGCATTGCCTTAAAGGGGTACTCTGCTCTAGACATCTTCTCCCTATCCAAAGGACCCCCAGGGGACACCCGCTATCTCTCCTGCACCGAGCTAAGTTTGCTCCATGTGTGATGACTCACGATACATATATCGTGACATCACTGCTGTGTCCCCTCATGATGTCACACTCCGATCACTCAATGCAAGCCTATGTGAGGGGGCGTGACAGCCATCACGCCCCCTCCCATAGACTTGCATTGAGGGGGCGGAGCCGTGACCTCACAATACTTCGGCCCCTGTATAGCGAGTCATCACACACGGAGAGGTGATTGGTGTGTGGTGGGAGGGGGTGTGTCCATTCCTTGTGGTGGTGGGAGGTGATTGGTGTGTGGTGGGAGGGGGTGTGTCCATCCCTTGTGGTGGTGGGAGGTGATTGGTGTGGTGGGAGGGGGTGTGTCCATCCCTTGTGGTGGTGGGAGGTGATTGGTGTGTGGTGGGGGAGGGGTGTCCATCCCTTGTGGTGGTGAGAGGTGATTGGTGTGTGGTGGGAAGGGGTGTGTCCATCCCTTGTGGTGGTGGGAGGTGATTGGTGTGTGGTGGGGGGGTGTCCATCCCTTGTTGTGATGGGAGGTGATTGGTGTGTCGTGGGAGGGGGTGTGTCCATCCCTTGTGGTGGTGGGAGATGATTGGTGTGTGGTGGGGTGTGTCCATCCCTTGTGGTGGTGGGAGGTGATTGGTGTGTGTTGGGAGGGGGGTGTACATTTCTTGTAGTGGTAAGAGGTGATTGGTGTGTGGTGGTAGGGGGTGTGTCCATCCCTTGTGGTGGTGAGAGGTGATTGGTGTGTGGTGGGGGAGGGGTGTCCATCCGTTGTGGTGGTGGGAGGTGATTGGTGTGTGGTGGGAGGGGGTGTGTCCATCTCTTGTGGTGGTGGGAGGTGATTGGTGTGTGGTGGGGGGTGTCCATCCCTTGTTGTGATGGGAGGTGATTGGTGTGTGGTGGGAGGGGGTGTGTCCATCCCTTGTGGTGGTGGAGGTGATTGGTGTGTGGTGGGGGGTGTCCATCCCTTGTGGTGGTGGGAGGTGATTGGTGTGTGTTGGGAGGGGGTGTGTCCATCTCTTGTAGTGGTAAGAGGTGATTGGTGTGTGGGGGTAGGGGGTGTGTCCATCCCTTGTGGTGGTGAGAGGTGATTGGTGTGTGGTGGGGGGGTGTCCATCCCTTGTGGTGGTGGGAGGTGATTGGTGTGGTGGGAGGGGGGGTGTCCATCCCTTGTGTAGGTGGGAGGTGATTGGTGTGTAGTGGGGGGGGTCCATCCCTTGTTGTGGTGGGAGGTGATTAGTGTGTGGTGGGAGGGGGTGTGTCCATCCCTTGTGGTGTGGGAGGTGATTAGTGTGTGGTGGGGGGTGTCCATCCCTTGTGGTAGTGGGAGGTGATTGGTGTGTGTTGGGAGGGGGTGTGTCCATCTCTTGTAGTGGTAAGAGGTGATTGGTGTGTGGTGGTATGGGGTGTGTCCATCCCTTGTGGTGGTGAGAGGTGATTGGTGTGTGGTGGGAGGGGGTGTGTCCATCCCTTGTGGTGGTGGGAAGCGATTGGTGTGTGGTGGGAGGGGGTGTGTCCATCCCTTGTGGTGGTGGGAGGTGATTGATGTGTCTGTTCATGTAAAAGGCCCAGGAGGGTAACGTAGGGGCCACATGGGATGGGCTCCTCTCCCCTGCCCCCACCCCCTCTTTTTCCATAGGTGTTATCTAAAGCACATAAAGGTTTTACAGATTAACCGGTCAGTATAGTAAGGGTTAATGAATATTTACCCATTTACGTTGGTGCTGAGCTTCTCTTGCAGGGCTGTTGCTGGGCAGATGTTAGCTGACTGCGGATTGGCTGCGAGTCTGGAAGCGGGAATCTTGGAAGGTATATATGACCAGGCATCGCTGTTGCTCGGGTCAGTCCGGCGAACCTGCGAAGAAAGAAGATTCGAGCTCAACCACCCCCCCTCCCCTTGTCACGGCCGTTGTTGATGGATGCCACCGATTCAGGTGGGCAGCTGTGTTGGTTGGTTATTGAAAGGGGGTCACCCAGAATGTTCTGGGTGGACAGCTGGTGGTTATTTAAAGTTGGTGAGTTCATTACAGTCTATGGAGTTTATTAGTTTATATACATTTATGGTTTAATGGAATTTTATTTAATAAATTATTAAATAAATTATTTATTTATTTAATATTTATTCCATTCAATAAACGGCCGTTGCCTTTATTCCCAAATGGTTGTTGTCGTTATTTAGGGAGGGTGTTGGGTTGGGTGGGGGCAGTGTGAGGGGTCCCTATCCCATGCAGCCTTGTCCATAAGTAATTTCTTGTCTATGAGACCTGGACAAGCTGATGTTGCTGGAGGATTGGTTTTTGTTTCAGTAGGTATGGGGACCCCTAGTGGTAGGAGGGGTAAATGGGTTGGAGGACAACCGTGTTAGTAAAAGACTCTTTATATCATACAACATCATTTTGAGGACTGTAATATTTGCTCCATTTAATACTACTATTAGGAGCAGTATGTAAACTAACTCTCCTGAAGAGTCGTGTTTCAACTCTCTGTTTAAGGACAAACATTGGCTTTTGGGTTAACAACCTATAGGTGGCACTATAGAGACAGTTTTCTTTCTTCTGGAGGACATCTATTTTGCATACATATTCCAGGAAGCATTGCTTTACAGATTCCCACTGGCTTGATCCGCAAGTAGAATCAGAACTAGTAATAGTACCGATGATTATAATATGTTGATGATTTAATTACCATATTAATATCTATCAGTCCCTAAAACATATTGTCGCCCCATTAGTCATACTTGCCCGCACTCACTAGGGTGCACAAGATCTATTTCCCCATCTGTTCCCTCTCCGTCAATAAAATTTAATTACCGAAACGCGTGTTGCGGCCGGGCGACTGTGACCAGAGAATGGACCTGAACGTTTCATGCTGGGTCAGCGGACAGAGGACAGTCAGGGAAATGATAGATTGCTGGTCCTGGCATTATAATTCTTCTCGGTCACATGCGGGGTTGTTCCTTAAACCTGCCTTAAATAGGAACTTTGAAGAACAAACCTCATATTTATAAAACTCCTACTGCTTTAAATGAACATTGGTGCAATTTTTATTTTTATTGTACCAGATTGGAAATCCAGAAACAGCGCCACACTTGTCCATAGGATGTGTCTGGTATTGCAGCCCAGCTCCATTAGAGTGAAAGAAGCAATACTGCACACAATGGTCCCGATGTATTTTTTACTTATTAATAAATATGTATTATAAATGGTATTACGTTTTTTCGCTGCACGGGTTTATTTGGGTGCATTTTTAGGACTCCTAAATATTAATTTAAAAAAAATTGTGTAACATAATGCTAATTCAGAATTGCACTTAGAAAACTATATAATATAACAAAAAAAAACTAAATAATATTAAAAAAAAGCCTAATCTAAATAGTTTTTTCCTTCTATGTAGTCAAAAAAAAAAGGAATTGCTTTCTCACACTTTTTTAATTACCGTATTTTTCGCCATATAAGACGCACCCAATTTTAGAGGAGGAAAATCCAGAATACAATGTAAAGTATAGGACAGTGATCTTCAACCAGCGGACCTCCAGATGTTGCAAAACTACAACTCCCAGCATGCCCGGACAGCCGTTGGCTGTCCGGGCATGCTGGGAGTTGTAGTTTTGCAACAGCTGGAGACACACTGTTTGGAAAACACTGAGCTAGAGAGATGGAATATGGCAACATTGGAGTTCCAGTAAAAAGATACAGACCAGCAGGTCCACAGGTTGAAGACCACTGGTATAGGAGGTAATACTCACCTGTCCCCGCCTCTCCGGACCGTCACCGCTGACCTGGATGTCACCCTCCATCTATGTCGCCGCGTTCCTGGGGTGTCCCCGTCGCTCCGGAACTTCTCTGCTGCCCGGTATCCTCGCTGTCCGTCGCCGCCATCACGTTGCTACGCACGCCGCTCCTATTGGATGAAGGGACGGCGTGCGCGACGACGTGATGACGTCGAAGGAGAGCTCCGGCCATGCAGGGGATCCCGGCACGGAGCAGACACCGAGGAGGCAGGTAAGTTCCCTCCCGGTGTCCTGTAAGCTGTTCGGGACGCCGTGATTTCACCGCAGTGGTCCCGAACAGCCCGACTGAGCAGCCGGGTTAGTGTCACTTTTGCTTCAGACGCGGCGGTCAGCTTTGATCGCCACGTCTGAAGGGTTAATACAGGGCATCACCGCGATCGGTGATGTCCTGTATTAGCCGCGGGTCCCGGCTGTTGATGGCCGCCGGGACCGACCTGATAGGACAGGGTTTTAATGTGTAATTCGCAGTTTTGGGGAAGAAAAAGTGCGTCTTATACAGCGAAAAATACGGTAATAGATGTAATTTGGAGATTTTGTGTAGCCACTTTTTCCAGTAGCCACGCCCATTTCAGAATTTCTTAAAGGGGTATTCCGGCCTTAGAGATCTTATCCCCTATCCAAAGGGGATAGGGGATAAGATGTCTGATCGCAGTCCCGCCGCTGGGACCCCCGCGATCTCGGTGCAGCCCCTGGTATTGTGTGGCGGGCGCTGCTCCCGAGACAAGATGTCACGACCCCCTCAATTCATGTCTATGGGAGGGGACGTGACGGCACAGAATGCCGAGATCATGGGGGTCCCAGCTGCGGGACCCCCGCGATCAGAAATCTTATCTCTTATCCTTTGGATAGGGGATAAGATGTCTAAGGCCGAAATGCCCCTTCGAGATTGTGGTGTAGAAGTCGAGTTGTTAGGGGTTTCTGTTGTTTGTCTGTTACAAAACTCACTCAAAACAAGTTGGAAACACTTTAGTACATGAGGGACAATATTCTTAACCTAAAGCCACAAGCACCTTGCGTGTCGACATAAGATGCTCCGTAATACGTCACACAATAGATTTAAAGGGGTACTCCACTGGAAAACTTTTTTTCTTAAATCAACTGGGGCCAAAAAGTTAAACAGATTTGTAAATACTTCTATAAAAAAAAATTCTTAATCCTTCCAGTACTTAGCTGCTATTTTCTCCACAGGAAGTTCTGTTCTTTTTGAATTTCCTTTTTTGTCGGACCACAGTGTTCTCTGCTGACACCTCTGTCCATTTTAGGAACTGTCCGGAGCAGGAGAGGTTTGCTATGTGGATTTGCTCCTACTCTGGACAGTTCCTAAAATGGACAGAGGTGTCAGCAGAGAGCACTGTGGTCAGACAGAAAGGAAATTCAAAAAGAACTTCCTGTGGAGCATAAAGCAGCTGATAATTACTGGAAAGATTAAGATTTTTTAATAGAAGTCATTTACAAATCTGTTTAACTTTCTGGCACCAGTTGATTTAAAAAAAAAAAAATTTCCAGCGGAGTACCCCTATTCTTTTTTTTCTGTTAAAGATGTATTCCAGGAAAAAAAAAATTTTATGTATCAACTGGCTCCAGAAAGTTAAATAGATTTGTAAATTACTTCTATTAAAAATTCTTAATCCTTCCAATAATTATCAGCTGCTGAAGTTGAGTTGTTCTTTTCTGTCTGACAACAGTGCTCTCTGCTGACATCTCTGCTTGTCTCGGGAACTGCACAGAGTAGAATAGGTTGGTTTGCTATGGGGATTTGCTTCTACTTTGGACAGTTCCCGAGACACGTGTCATCAGAGAGCACTTAGACAGAAAAGAACAACTCAACTTCAGCAGCTAAAAAGTACTGAAAGGATTAAGATTTTTTAATAGAAGTCATTCACAAATCTGTTTAACTTTCTGGACTGGAGCCAGTTGATATATAAAAAAAAGTTTTTCCTGGATAACCCCTTTAAATTCAATATAGCTTAACCCCTTCAGGACGCAGGGTTTTTCCGTTTTTGCATTTTCATTTTTTCCTCATCACCTTCTAAAAATCATAACGCTTTCAATTTTGCACATAAAGTTCCATATTATGGCTTATTTCTTGCGCCACAAATTCTACTTTGCAGTAACATTAGTTATTTCACCCAAAAATCCACAGCGAAACGGATAAAAATTCATTCTGCTACAAAATTGAAGAAAAAATGCCATTTTGCACATTCTGGGGGCTTCCTTTTCTACGCAGTGCATATTTCGGTAAAAAATGACACTTTATCTTTATTCTGTAGGTCCAAACGGTTAAAATGATACCCTACTTATATAGGTTGGATAATATACTTCGGGGAAAAATCATAACTACATGCAGGAAAATGTTTATGTTAAAAATTCTCATCTTCTAACCCCTATAACTTTTTATTTTTTCTGCGAACAGGCCGGTATGAGGACTCATTTTTGTGCCGTGTTCTGAAGTTTTTATCTGTACCATTTTTATATTGATTGGACTTTATGATCATTGGATTATGATTTATTAATTTCTTCATGATCTAAAAAGGGACCAAAAATACACTATTTTGGACTCTGGAATTTTTTTCCGCGCACGCCATTGACCGTGCGATTTCATTAACGATATATTTTTATAGTTCAGACATTTCCGCAAGCAGCGATACCACATACGTTTATTTTTATTTACACTTTTTTTATGGGAAAAGGGGGGTGATTCAAACTTTTAATAGGAAAGGGGTTAAATGACCTTTGTTAACTTTTTTTTTTTTCTTTTTTTTTTTTGCAGTGTTATAGGTCCCATAGGGACCTATAACACTGCACACACTGATCTCCTATGCTGATCCCTGCAAAGCCATAGCTTTGCATGGATCAGTGAGATAGGGGCTCGATTGCTCAAGCCTGTAGCTCATGCTTGGAGCAATCAATCGACAATTGGACGCCGTGGTAAGGAGACCTCCACCTGCGTCCCAGCTGATCGGAACATCGCAATTTTATCGCGATGTCCCGATCAGTCCAACTGAGCTGCCGGGAAGCGTTTACTTTCGCTTTTAGACGCGGCGGTCAACTTTGATCGCCGCGTCTGAAGGGTTAACAGCGCGCGGCACAACGATCGATGTTTGCCCTGTTAGCCCAGGCGATGATTAGCAGCTGGGACTGACCCGGTGTGATGTGGGGTCACGGCGGGGTCACGGGACCGGGCGTAGGGCGTACAGGTACGCCCTACATCCTTAAGAGGTTAAACCTCCATATAGAGCAAGAGGGGAGATGTATAATTTCTATATATATCCTGATCCCATAGAGATAGCAGCAGCAGTATACAAATAGAGCTGGAGGAGAGGGGCATAACTATTATACTTTATATATTAATCCCATAGAGATAGCAGATGGAGCTGGGAGGGGTGGGGAGGGGTCTAGGAGCTAATACGAGGGATCTGGTAGATGATGATGTCATCCTGTAGTCCAGAACCGACATCCTATTATGACCATAAAGCACCGGAAGATTTGGAGAGTCAAACTGGGGATAACATGACCAAGTTACAATAATGAAACACATAGATGTAGCTGTGCTGGAATAAAACAAATGGCGCTGTAGAACTAGTGATGGTGTAAGTGGGGGATATGGGCAACAAATATATATATTTTTTAAACGGAATACAATCATGAACGACTCTTGAAGTCGCCCTTTGAGGAATCTGCTCGCTTTACAAAAATAGAATATCACATCTGCATAAATATTTCATGTCGGGCTGATCTTCCTGTCATCACTTCTACCTGAGCATTTTGCATTAAATTCCTGAATAATGGATAGCGGTTATTATTTTATTGTAAACAAACTGTGCTTCCGCGGAATCTGCTACAAGTTATCAGGTGATTTACAATGCAGGGGACGCGGCGGAGAGGAAACAACACTTTAGAAATAAACCCAAAGTGACAGCAACGTTTCCAATTTGCATGACCTGTTCTGGTCCCCGGCGTCTCCCTGGTGTGACAGTGACAGGGAACAGCGCCGGTGACAGGGGACTTGTCAAATCTCTCCATAAATTCAGTCTTGACTCCAGTCTCACCCCCACGGAGCAGAGTCCTTATCACAGCCGGCGTGTTCTTATATAACTTAATAAGGATATAATCTGAAAGTCATTACCTCCCTAATGTCAAATTAAAAAAAATACGGGCCGAGATGCGATTTATGAGAAAGTATGGCTTTTCAGGTTTCTTGGTTCACGCCGCCATATTTTCGGGATGCTCTGCACTCAACAACAAAACCATCATCTCAGCCGATTTAATTTGTATGGTTATTCCGGTCCCTGATTAATCTTAATGGTGCCTGGCGGACGTTTTCGACTTATATTTGGGAGCAATAGGTTTAAAGGGGTATTCCGGCTTTATACATCTAGGCAGGGCCTGGCACAGAATGCCGGGGGCTGCACCGGGATCGTGGGGGTCCCCAGCGGCGGGACTCCTGTGATTATACATCTTATACCCTATCCTTTGGGGATAAGGGGGGTGATTTATCAAATCCTGTCCAGAGCAAAAGTTGCTGAGTTGCCCATAGCAACCAATCAGATCGCTTCTTTCATTTTTCACAGGTCTTTTTTAATGAAAGAGTTAAAAATGAAAGAAGCGATCTGATTGGTTGCTATGGGCCACTCAGCAACTTTTACTCTGGACAGGTTTTGATAAATCACCCCCCTTATGCCCAAAGGATAGGGTATAAGATGTATAATCACAGGAGTCCCGCCGCTGGGGACCCCCACGATCCCGATGCAGCCCCTGGCATTCTGTGCCAGGCACTGCCTCCGAGACGGGGACTGACATTACGCCACACCCCCTCCATTCATGTCTATGGGAGGGGGCGTGACGCCCCCTCCCATAGACATGAATGGAGGGGGCGGGGCGTGACATCACTAGGGGGCGTGGTCGTAATGTCACATCCCCGTCTCGGAGGCAGCACCAAAATGCCGGGGGCTGCACTGAGATCATGGTGGTCCCCAGCAGCGGGACCCCTGCGATCATTCATCGTATCCCCTATCCTTTGGATAGGGGATAAGACGTCTAAAGCCGGAATGCCCCTTTAACCCCCTCCCACTATAGGACGTATGGGTATGTCCTGTCAGCCAGTACGTTCCGATAACAAGATTACCTGCTCATTACCTGTGCTGCCAGACAAGGTGCAGGAGATCGGCGGCAGGACCTGGCTGTCAATCGCCAATATTGAGGACGGAAGCCCTCGGCCTGTTGGGCTGGAACAAACGCAAAAAACATTAACATCTGTGGTGTCCCGGTACTGTATTTCATACTGTACCTTGTGTGCTGGGTCCCCAAAGTCAGAGTTCCTTGGTACCGTTGGGGTCCGCTTGCTGAGATAATCCCTAGTCACCTCTTCGTTCTTTGATTTTATGTGTTACATGTATATAATTAGTGTAATGTATTGATCTATATAGTGTCTGCAGGACCCTAGGTCACATGACTAATGTTTCTACTGTGATGCTTTGCTAAAGGGCCTACCAGGTCACGTGAGTAATCACATGTTCTACCATAATCCTTTGTGTAAAGGACTGACAGTTGGGATGAACCAATCAGCTCAAGGCCAGCCCCTGCCCATATAAGGGAGCTGCCAGCCAATCTCTTGCTCCTGAGCTGCAAAGCAAGCAGCATCTCTTGGGTTCCGGACTAGCAAAGAGAGGAGATCCGTGCGACTTGCAAGACAAAGCCAGGCCTGAAGCCTATCAATCCCGCAATATTTCACGAATATTTAAAATATAGTGATATATTTTCGTAATGACGAATATTCTTTTTTTTTTATTATTCAAATTTTTTAAATGCGAATTTATGGGAATATCGGCAATTCCAGACTGGACACTGATCCCTCCCTTCTTTTAGGTGAAAGATATAATTGCGCGTGCGCACTATGCAAATTTCCTTGTGGATTTTCGCATGAAAAAAAAAAAGAGAGAACCAACACAATATGCGAATTTCGCAAACATAGGTGGAATATTCACTATCACTAATTGGGGCGATAATCACAGAACAGGGACAGACACTATATTGTGAACTACACTAACTTTACAGCCCCTGTAGCGTAGTCAAATAAAAAGAAATCCTGGAATACCCCTTTAACTGTCTGGGCATGCAAGAGGTTGTAGTTTTGCAACAGCTGGAGGCACCCTAGTTGGGAAACACTGATCTATAGGCATATTTCATAGACCAAGTCACTTAAGTCACATTTGATTCATTAATTTACTTTTCTATATGGAAAATATACTGGGAGGAAAAAACAAGTTACAATAGTCATATCACTTTTCCAGACACAAGAACACTTTTTTTCCCAAGAGCTCCGAAGCTTCAGCTGTGTGTGGTCAGTAGGTGGCGCTATGGGAAGAAGAAATAACATCATTATCATACTAAAAAGACTGTGTGTGACTGTATTGTCCAGGCTGCTCTACACTGTCTATTCACAGGTGCGGACCCACTACTGATCAGCATGGGGGTTTTCACCTGCTCCGTTTCCGACCTGGGCCGATTCACCCCTCCTTAGACAACCTGGTGGCTCCGAGCTCCCCCAGAGTCACCATATTGATACCGAACTTAGTGCGGACACCCGATCGACATAGCGCAGGGCAGAGCAGAACTCCTGGACTCAAGTGATCCGACAGCCTCAGCCTCCCAAGTAGCTGGGATTACAGACGCACGCCACCGCGCCCGGCGAGAGGAGCCGCCCGCTGTGTAATATAGGAGCCGCCCGCTGTGTAATATAGGAGCCGCCTGCTGTGTAATATAGGAGCCGCCTGCTGTGTAATATAGGAGCCGCCTGCTGCGTAATATAGGAGCCGCCTGCTGCGTAATATAGGAGCCGCCTGCTGCGTAATATAGGAGCCGCCTGCTGCGTAATAGAGGAGCCGCCTGCTGCGTAATAGAGGAGCCGCCTGCTGCGTAATAGAGGAGCCGCCTGCTGCGTAATAGAGGAGCCGCCTGCTGCGTAATAGAGGAGCCGCCTGCTGTGTAATAGAGGAGCCGCAGTTAATAAAATCCTTTCTTATAACTTCCCGAGCACAACCTCTCTGCATAGAAATCATTTATTTATATATTTGCACAATGTGCATCATTTCACTCCTACAAAGGACCTTGATTATATTTGGACTGGAGACTGTTACTGCCTCCTGCTGGTCAACATGAAAATCACTTTACTAACTGCATGTCATTTTATAATAGGCCACAGGGTGTCACTAGATACAAGAATGCTTTACAGAATGGGGCCTGCCTGTGGATAGACAGTGTAGAGCAGCCTGGACAATACAGTCACACACAGTCTTTATACTGCAGTATACGCTGTGGGCCTGGATCATCTGTGGTGTCTTGTGGTTTTGGACTATCTCAGGCAGCTTGGCAGCATAAGGGCCCACTCAAGGACTTGTATATAGTATGTTCCCCCACATTAGGTGCAATATAGTCCCCCACATTAAGCTGGCAGTATGTTCCCCCGCATTAGGTGCAAGTGCAATATAGTCCGCACCATTAGGCTGGTAGTATGTTCCCCCACATTGGGTGCAATATAAGTCCCCCCACATTAGGCCGGCAGTATGTTCCCCCACATTATGTTGGCAGTATAGTTCCCCACATTAGGTGCAATATAGTTCCCCACATTAGGTGCAGTATAGTTCCCCCCACATTAGGTGCAATATAGTTCCCCACATTAGGTGCAGTATAGTTCCCCCACATTACGTTGGCAGTATAGTTCCACCCACATTAGGTGCAGTATGTTCCCCCACAGACATACAGCCTCCATCCATACAGTATGGCTGGAGCCTGTATGCCTGTGTACTGCCCCACTTCAGTGTTCCGATCACCGCTCCTCGGGACCGGAGGATCACTGGTCGGAACACCGAAGCTGACGCGCCGCTGGTTAACACTTACCAACTGCCAGCACGCGTCCTTCTTGCTTCTTCTCCGCTCCTCCGCGCTCTGTTGATATAGGCGCATGCATGGGACGTCAGTGACGTCCCTGCGTGCACTAGTTCCCGGCGGTCCCCGGGTTTTTAAAGTAAACGCGGGGCCGCACGGTTCTTAACAGAGGCATCCCCGTGTTCCGAAAGCATCTTTCGGAACACAAGGATGTGCCATGGCAAAAACACCCCGCGGGCCTCCCCCGCCCAACCCCCGAGACTGACTCACCGAACCTCTGGGGTTCGATCGAACCCAGGTTAAGAACCACTGCCCTAGGGTAACAATGTCTGTCCTCATCGCACCCCGTTACCACATACTCAATAATGGTTTGTCCCCTTATACTGCACATTTGCCTATAGCAGTCTTTCCCAACCAGGGTACCTCCAGCTGTTGCAAAATGTCACCATGCACAGACATTCAAAGGCTAAAATAGGTTACAATAGTCATATCACTTTTCCAGTTATTAGAGAACTTACACTATGTAAAAAGCTTTAGCTGTATGTGGACAGTAGGTGGAACCTTCCACTCCAGGATTATAGTAGATAAGAGCGTCTGTGCTGATTGTCACCACCAGGTGTCGCTGTTGTCCTGTATAATTTGCACATATTCAGCTTCTAGTCCAGTAGAGGAGGCTGCAGCAGTTGCCGCCTGCTGTGTAATATAGGAGCCGCCTGCTGTGTAATACAGGAGCCGCCTGCTGTGTAATATAGGAGCCGCCTGCTGTGTAATAAAGGAGCCGCCTGCTGTGTAATACAGGAGCCGCCTGCTGTGTAATACAGGAGCTGCCTGCTGTGTAATATAGGAGCCGCCTGCTGTGTAATATAGGAGCCGCCTGCTGTGTAATATAGGAGCCGCCTGCTGTGTAATATAGGAGCCGCCTGCTGTGTAATATAGGAGCCGCCTGCTGTGTAATATAGGAGCCGCCTGCTGTGTAATACAGGAGCCGCCTGCTGTGTAATATAGGAGCCGCCTGCTGTGTAATATAGGAGCCGCCTGCTGTGTAATATAGGAGCCGCCTGCTGTGTAATATAGGAGCCGCCTGCTGTGTAATACAGGAGCCGCCTGCTGTGTAATATAGGAGCCGCCTGCTGTGTAATATAGGAGCCGCCTGCTGTGTAATACAGGAGCCGCCTGCTGTGTAATATAGGAGCCGCCTGCTGTGTAATATAGGAGCCGCCTGCTGTGTAATACAGGAGCCGCCTGCTGTGTAATATAGGAGCCGCCTGCTGTGTAATACAGGAGCCGCCTACTGTCTCTTTACTATACTTACACCATGTACAATATCACAGCTAGCGCCACCTACTGTCTCTTTACTATACTTACACCATGTACAATATCACAGCTAGAGACTGAACTAAACCCTGCAATATAGAAGAATAGGACTCCAGTAATTCTTTGTAAAGTATTAATATGATGTAATATACAGTAGGTGGCGCTAGCTGTGATAATGTACATGGTGTAAGTATAGTAAAGAGACAGTAGGTGGCGCTAGCTGTGATATTGTACATGGTGTAAGTATAGTAAAGAGACAGTAGGTGGCGCTAGCTGTGATATTGTACATGGTGTAAGTATAGTAAAGAGACAGTAGGTGGCGCTAGCTGTGATATTGTAAATGGTGTAAGTATAGTAAAGAGACAGTAGGTGGCGCTAGCTGTGATATTGTAAATGGTGTAAGTATAGTAAAGAGACAGTAGGTGGCGCTAGCTGTGATATTGTACATGGTGTAAGTATAGTAAAGAGACAGTAGGTGGCGCTAGCTGTGATATTGTACATGGTGTAAGTATAGTAAAGAGACAGTAGGTGGCGCTAGCTGTGATATTGTAAATGGTGTAAGTATAGTAAAGAGACAGTAGGTGGCGCTAGCTGTGATATTGTAAATGGTGTAAGTATAGTAAAGAGACAGTAGGTGGCGCTAGCTGTGATATTGTACATGGTGTAAGTATAGTAAAGAGACAGTAGGTGGCGCTAGCTGTGATATTGTACATGGTGTAAGTACAGTAAAGAGACAGTAGGTGGCGCTAGCTGTGATATTGTACATAGTGTAAGTATAGTAAAGAGACAGTAGGTGGCGCTAGCTGTGATATTGTACATGGTGTAAGTATAGTAAAGAGACAGTAGGTGGCGCTAGCTGTGATATTGTACATGGTGTAAGTATAGTAAAGAGACAGTAGGTGGCACCTAGCTGTCTGTATCCCCCATCACACAGGCCCCTATATTACACAGCAGGCGGCTCCTATATTACACAGCAGGCGGCTCCTATATTACACAGCAGGCGGCTCCTATATTACACAGCGGGCGGCTCCTATATTACACAGCAGGCGGCTCCTATATTACACATCAGGCGGCTCCTATATTACACAGCAGGCGGCTCCTATATTACACTGCAGGCGGCTCCTATATTACACAGCAGGGGCGGCTCCTATATTACACAGCAGGCGGGCACCTATATTACACAGCAGGCGGCTCCTATATTACACATCAGGCGGCTCCTATATTACACAGCAGGCGGCTCCTATATTACACTGCAGGCGGCTCCTATATTACACAGCAGGCGGCTCCTATATTACACAGCAGGCGGCTCCTATATTACACAGCAGGCGGCTCCTATATTACACAGCGGGCGGCTCCTATATTACACAGCAGGCAGCTCCTATATTACACAGCAGGCGGCTCCTATATTACACAGCGGGCGGCTCCTATATTACACAGCAGGCAGCTCCTATATTACACAGCAGGTGGCTCCTATATTACACAGCAGGCGGCTCCTATATTACACAGCAGGCGGCTCCTATATTACACAGCGGGCGGCTCCTATACCTACACACCAGGCGGCTCCTATATTACACAGCAGGCGGCTCCTGTATTACACAGCAGGCGGCTCCTATATTACACAGCAGGCGGCTCCTATATTACACAGCAGGCGGCTCCTATATTACACAGCAGGCGGCTCCTATATTACACAGCGGGCGGCTCCTATATTACACAGCGGGCGGCTCCTATATTACACAGCGGGCGGCTCCTATATTACACAGCGCGGGCGGCTCCTATATTACACAGCAGGCGGCTCCTATATTACACAGCAGGCGGCTCCTATATTACACAGCAGGCGGCTCCTATATTACACAGCAGGCGGCTCCTATATTACACAGCAGGCGGCTCCTATATTACACAGCGGGCGGCTCCTATATTACACAGCAGGCGGCTCCTATATTACACAGCGGGCGGCTCCTATATTACACAGCAGGCGGCTCCTATATTACACAGCAGGCGGCTCCTATATTACACAGCAGGCGGCTCCTATATTACACAGCAGGCGGCTCCTATATTACACAGCAGGCGGCTCCTATATTACACAGCGGGCGGCTCCTATATTACACAGCAGGCGGCTCCTATATTACACAGCAGGCGGCTCCTCTCACCGGGCGCGGTGGTGTGCGTCTGTAATCCCAGCTACTTGGGAGGCTGAGGCTGTCGGATCACTTGAGTCCAGGAGTTCTGTTCTGCCCTGCGCTATGTCGATCGGGTGTCTGCACTAAGTTCGGTATCAATATGGTGACTCTGGGGGACCTCGGAGCCACCAGGTTGTCTAAGGAGGGGTGAATCAGCCCAGGTCGGAAACGGAGCAGGTGAAAACCCCCATGCTGATCAGTAGTGGGTCCGCGCCTGTGAATAGACAGTGTAGAGCAGCCTGGACAATACAGTCACACACAGTCTTTTATGTTTCTTTAAAAACAATTTATTTCTGTTAATAAAATCCTTTCTTATAACTTCCCGAGCACAACCTCTTTGCATAGAAATCATTTATTTATATATTTGCACAATGTGCATCATTTCACTCCTACAAAGGACCTTGATTATATTTGGACTGGAGAGTGTTACTGCCTCCTGCTGGTGAACATGAAAATCACTTTACTAACTGCATGTCATTCTATAATAGGCCACAGGGTGTCACTAGATACAAGAATGCTTTACAGAATGGGGCCTGCCTGTGGATAGACAGCGTAGAGCAGCCTGGACAATACAGTGATCCCTCAACTTACAATGGCCTCAGGTTACAATATTGTTGGTCTTTTTTGGATGATTGTAACTTGAAACCAGACCCAACATACAATGTACAGACTGACCAGATCTGTGATACGTGTCAATGGCTGGAAGAACCGACCAATCAGAATGGGCATTCACTGGTAAAACCCCTGTATTACTGAAGTGTATGCACTGACTGGTGTCTGGTAGCGCCCCCTACAGTCCAGGGAGGTATTACATGTTCTGTACTCTACCTGTACCAGAGTTAGCTGCTCCTTTGGACACCAGGTGAGGGCGACTCCATGTTACTTTTTTAGGACATTGTGTGTTCTGTACAGGACCCTGAAGAAGCTCCTGTCCTCTACATAGACAGTGATTACAGCTCCCAGCAGATCTTTATTATATATATAAAAAAAAAAAAAATATATATATATATATATATATATATATATATATATAAAAGGATTTCCTTTATCTGTATTAGCTGTGTGTGGTCAGTAGGTGGCGCTTGTGGCCTAATGGAATGTGACACTTCTAGGTTTCCACACAGGCTTTTTTCTGGCAGTTTTTGGAATATTTCCTCTGCAGTTTTTGAGCCAAAGCCAGAAGTGTATTTAAAAGAAATGGGAAATATAAAGGAAGGATTTATACTTCTCCTTCCTGCACTTCTGACTTTTGCTCAAAAACTGCAGTGGCAATATTCCAAAAAACACCAGAAGAAACCTGTGTGGAAATCCAACCTTATAGTAGCTAAGAGCGTCTATGCTGATGGTGTGTCCACACTAACCCTATGGGGAGAAGAAATAACACAATTATGAGATTTTACTAAAAAGACTGTGTGTGACTGTATTGTCCAGGCTGCTCTACACTGTCTATTCACAGGCGCGGACCCACTACTGATCAGCATGGGGGTTTTCACCTGCTCCGTTTCCGACCTGGGCCGATTCACCCCTCCTTAGACAACCTGGTGGCTCCGAGCTCCCCCAGAGTCACCATATTGATACCGAACTTAGTGCGGACACCCGATCGACATAGCGCAGGGCAGAACAGAACTCCTGGATTCAAGTGATCCGACAGCCTCACCCTCCCAAGTAGCTGGGATTACAGACGCACGCCACCGCACCCGGCAAGAGGAGCCGCCTGCTGTGTAATATAGGAGCCGCCTGCTGCGTAATATAGGAGCCGCCTGCTGTGTAATATAGGAGCCGCCTGCTGTGTAATATAGGAGCCGCCTGCTGGGTAATATAGGAGCCGCCTGCTGCGTAATATAGGAGCTGCCTGCTGCGTTATATAGGAGCCGCCTGCTGCGTAATATAGGAGCCGCCTGCTGTGTAATATAGGAGCCGCCTGCTGTGTAATATAGGAGCCGCCTGCTGTGTAATACAGGAGCCGCCTGCTGTGTAATACAGGAGCCGCCTGCTGTGTAATACAGGAGCCGCCTGCTGTGTAATACAGGAGCCGCCTGCTGTGTAATACAGGAGCCGCCTGCTGTGTAATACAGGAGCCGCCTGCTGTGTAATACAGGAGCCGCCTGCTGTGTAATACAGGAGCCGCCTGCTGTGTAATACAGGGGCCGCCTGCTGTGTAATACAGGAGCCGCCTGCTGTGTAATACAGGAGCCGCCTGCTGTGTAATACAGGAGCCGCCTGCTGTGTAATACAGGAGCCGCCTGCTGTGTAATACAGGAGCCGCCTGCTGTGTAATACAGGAGCCGCCTGCTGTGTAATATAGGAGCCGCCTGCTGTGTAATACAGGAGCCGCCTGCTGTGTAATATAGGGGCCGCCTGCTGTGTAATATAGGGGCCGCCTGCTGTGTAATATAGGAGCCGCCTGCTGTGTAATATAGGAGCCGCCTGCTGTGTAATATAGGAGCCGCCTGCTGTGTAATACAGGAGCCGCCTGCTGTGTAATATAGGAGCCGCCTGCTGTGTAATATAGGAGCCGCCTGCTGTGTAATATAGGAGCCGCCTGCTGTGTAATATAGGAGCCGCCTGCTGTGTAATATAGGAGCCGCCTGCTGTGTAATACAGGAGCCGCCTGCTGTGTAATATAGGAGCCGCCTGCTGTGTAATATAGGAGCCGCCTGCTGTGTAATATAGGAGCCGCCTGCTGTGTAATATAGGAGCCGCCTGCTGTGTAATACAGGAGCCGCCTGCTGTGTAATATAGGAGCCGCCTGCTGTGTAATATAGGAGCCGCCTGCTGTGTAATATAGGAGCCGCCTGCTGTGTAATACAGGAGCCGCCTGCTCTGTAATATAGGAGCCGCCTGCTGTGTAATATAGGAGCCGCCTGCTGTGTAATATAGGAGCCGCCTGCTGTGTAATACAGGAGCCGCCTGCTGTGTAATATAGGAGCCGCCTGCTGTGTAATACAGGAGCCGCCTGCTGTGTAATATAGGAGCCGCCTGCTGTGTAATACAGGAGCCGCCTGCTGTGTAATATAGGAGCCGCCTGCTGTGTAATATAGGAGCCGCCTGCTGTGTAATATAGGAGCCTGTGTGATGGGGGATACAGACAGCTAGCGCCACCTACTGTCTCTTTGCTATAGGGAACCAAACCCTGACTCCAGTAATCCTTTGAAAAGAATGAATATGATGTAATGTACAGTAGGTGGCGCTAGCTGTGATATTGTACATGGTGTAAGTATAGTAAAGAGACAGTAGGTGGCGCTAGCTGTGATATTGTACATGGTGTAAGTATAGTAAAGAGACAGTAGGTGGCGCTAGCTGTCTGTATCCCCCATCACACAGGCTCCTATATTACACAGCAGGCGGCTCCTATATTACACAGCAGGCGGCTCCTGTATTACACAGCAGGCGGCTCCTATATTACACAGCAGGCGGCTCCTATATTACGCAGCAGGCGGCTCCTGTATTACACAGCAGGCGGCTCCTATATTACGCAGCAGGCGGCTCCTGTATTACACGGCGGGCGGCTCCTATATTACACAGCAGGCGGCCCCTATATTACACGGCGGGCGGCTCCTATATTACGCAGCAGGCGGCTCCTATATTACGCAGCAGGCGGCTCCTATATTACGCAGCAGACGGCTCCTATATTACGCAGCAGGCGGCTCCTATATTACGCAGCAGGCGGCTCCTATATTACACAGCAGGCGGCTCCTATATTACACAGCAGGCGGCTCCTCTCGCCGGGCGCGGTGGCGTGCGTCTGTAATCCCAGCTACTTGGGAGGCTGAGGCTGTCGGATCACTTGAGTCCAGGAGTTCTGTTCTGCCCTGCGCTATGTCGATCGGGTGTCCGCACTAAGTTCGGTATCAATATGGTGACTCTGGGGGAGCTCGGAGCCACCAGGTTGTCTAAGGAGGGGTGAATCAGCCCAGGTCAGAAACGGAGCAGGTGAAAACCCCCATGCTGATCATTAGTGGGTCCGCGCCTGTGAATAGACAGTGTAGAGCAGCCTGGACAATACAGTCACACACGGTCTTTATACTGCAGTATATGCTGTGGGCCTGGATCATCTGTGGTGTCTTGTGGTTTTGGACTATCTCAGGCAGCTTGGCAGCACAAGGTGTTTAGAGATGAGCGAATTTACAGTAAATTCGATTCGTCACGAACTTCTCGGCTCGGCAGTTGATGACTTTTCCTGCATAAATTAGTTCAGCTTTCAGGTGCTCCCGTAGGCTGGAAAAGGTGGATACAGTCCTAGAAGACTCTTTTCTAGGAATGTATCCACATTTTCCAGCCCATCGGAGCACCTGAAAGCTGAACTAATTTATGCAGGATAAGTCATCAACTGCCGAGCCGAGAAGTTCGTAAAGGATCGAATTTACTGTAAATTCGCTCATCTCTAAAGGTGTTGGGCCCACTCAAGGATTTGTATATAGTATGTTCCCCCGCATTAGGTGCAAGTGCAATATAGTCCGCACCATTAGGCTGGTAGTATGTCCCCCCACATTGGGTACAATATAGTCCCCCCACATTAGGCCGGCAGTATAGTTCCCCCACATTACGTTGGCAGTATAGTCCCCCACATTACGTTGGCAGTATAGTTCCCCACATTAGGTGCAGTATAGTTCCCCACATTAGGTGCAGTATGTTCCCCCACATTAGGCTGGCAGTATAGTCCCCCACATTACGTTGCGAGTAAAGGTCCCCCCACATTAGGTGCAGTATGTTCCCCCACAGACATACAGCCTCCAGCCATACAGTATGGCTCCTATATTACACAGCAGGCGGCCCCTATATTACACAGCAGGCGGCTCCTATATTACACAGCAGGCGGCTCCTATATTACACAGCAGGCGGCTCCTGTATTACACAGCAGGCGGCTCCTGTATTACACAGCGGGCGGCTCCTGTATTACACAGCGGGCGGCCCCTATATTACACAGCAGGCGGCTCCTATATTACACAGCAGGCGGCTCCTGTATTACACAGCAGGCGGCCCCTATATTACACAGCAGGCGGCTCCTCTCGCTGGGCGCGGTGGCGTGCGTCTGTAATCCCAGCTACTTGGGAGGCTGAGGCTGTCGGATCACTTGAGTCCAGGAGTTCTGTTCTGCCCTGCGCTATGTGGATCGGGTGTCCGCACTAAGTTCGGTATCAATATGGTGATTCTGGGGAGCTCAGAGCCACCAGGTTGTCTAAGGAGGGGTGAATCGGCCCAGGTCGGAAACGGAGCAGGTGAAAACCCCCATGCTGATCAGTAGTGGGTCCGCGCCTGTGAATAGACAGTGTAGAGCAGCTTGGACAATACAGTCACACACAGTCTTTTTAGTAAAATCTGATAATTGTGTTATTTCTTCTTCCATAGGGTTAGTGTGGACACAACTGCTGCAGCCTCCTCTACTGGACTAGAAGCTGAATATGTGCAAATTATACAGGACAACAGCGACACCTGGTGGTGACAATCAGCACAGACGCTCTTATCTACTATAATCCTGTAGTGGAAGGTTCCACCTACTGTCCACATACAGCTAAAGCTTTTTACATAGTGTAAGTTCTCTAATAACTGGAAAAGTGATATGACTATTGTAACCTATTTTAGCCTTTGAATGTCTGTGCATGGTGACATTTTGCAACAGCTGGAGGTACCCTGGTTGGGAAAGACTGCTATAGGCAAATGTGCAGTATAAGGGGACAAACCATTATTGAGTATGTGGTAATGGGGTACGATGAGGACAGATGTTGTTACCCTAGGGCAGTGGTTCTTAACCTGGGTTCGATCGAACCCCAGGGGTTCGGTGAGTCAGTCTCGCGGGTTGGGCGGGGGAGGCCCGCCGGGTGTTTTTGCCATGGCACATCCCTATGTTCCGAAAGATGCTTTTGGAACACAGGGACGCCTCTGTTAAGAACCCTGCGGCCCCGCGTTTACATTAAAAACCCGGGGACCGCCTGCTGTGTAATATAGGAGCCGCCTGCTGTGTAATATAGGAGCCGCCCGCTGTGTAATATAGGAGCCGCCCGCTGTGTAATATAGGGGCCGCCTGCTGTGTAATATAGGAGCCGCCCGCTGTGTAATACAGGAGCCGCCTGCTGTGTAATATAGGAGCCGCCTGCTGTGTAATATAGGAGCCGCCTGCTGTGTAATACAGGAGCCGCCTGCTGTGTAATATAGGAGCCGCCTGCTGTGTAATATAGGAGCCGCCTGCTGTGTAATATAGGAGCCGCCTGCTGTGTAATATAGGAGCCGCCCGCTGTGTAATATAGGAGCCGCCCGCTGTGTAATACAGGAGCCGCCTGCTGTGTAATATAGGAGCCGCCCGCTGTGTAATATAGGAGCCGCCCGCTGTGTAATATAGGAGCCGCCCGCTGTGTAATATAGGAGCCGCCCGCTGTGTAATATAGGAGCCGCCCGCTGCGTAATATAGGAGCCGCCTGCTGTGTAATATAGGAGCCGCCCGCTGTGTAATATAGGAGCCGCCTGCTGTGTAATATAGGAGCCGCCTGCTGTGTAATATAGGGGCCTGTGTGATGGGGGATACAGACTGTATTATACTGAACCAAACCCTGCATATTCTCCGGCTGCTATTGTTAGGCAGACACCATATAGTTCTTTATAAATTGAAGGGTTTGGTTCAGTCTCCAGCTCTTATATTGAACATAGTGTAAGTATAGTAACGAGACAGTAGGTGGCGCTAGCTGTCTGTATCCCCCATCACACAGGCTCCTATATTACACAGCAGGCGGCTCCTATATTACACAGCAGGCGGCTCCTATATTACACAGCAGGCGGCTCCTATATTACACAGCAGGCGGCTCCTATATTACACAGCAGGCGGCTCCTATATTACACAGCAGGCGGCTCCTATATTACACAGCAGGCGGCTCCTATATTACACAGCAGGCGGCTCCTATATTACACAGCAGGCGGCTCCTATATTACACAGCAGGCGGCTCCTATATTACACAGCAGGCGGCTCCTATATTACACAGCAGGCGGCTCCTCTCGCCGGGCGCGGTGGCGTGCGTCTGTAATCCCAGCTACTTGGGAGGCTGAGGCTGTCGGATCACTTGAGTCCAGGAGTTCTGTTCTGCCCTGCACTATGTCGATCGGGTGTCCGCACTAAGTTCGGTATCAATATGGTGACTCTGGGGGAGCTTGGAGCCACCAGGTTGTCTAAGGAGGGGTGAATCGGCCCAGGTCGGAAACGGAGCAGGTGAAAACCCCCATGCTGATCAGTAGTGGGTCCGCGCCTGTGAATAGACAGTGTAGAGCAGCCTGGACTATACAGTCACACACAGTCTTTTTTTTTTTTTCGTTTGTTTCTTTGAAATGACTAATTTCTGTTAATAAAATCCTTTCTTATAACTTCCCGAGAACAACCTCTCTGCATAGAAATCATTTATTTTATATTTTTGCATGATGTGTATCATTGCCTCTAGCATGGGAGTAGTAGTTTTGCAACAGCTGAAGGCTCTCTGGTTGGGAACCACTGGCCAAATGAATTGCCACATCATCTACTATAAATACTTGTGTGTCTATGAATAAATTAGAGCATCATTCTGACAGGAGACACTAATATAATGTACTATATGTCGAGAACATTTTTTATCAGAATCGTTCAGTAAAAGTATGGTATAGGGTGTGATGCAGGGCAGATGGAATTACCCTTGGGGCAGATGGCATTGTGATGTCCCAGTACGGGATATCATCCTACAGTCCTATCTGCTTGAGTCCCTGTACGTCCTCAGGGCTCACCTGCAGTGTTCCCCCATAAAGTGTATAGGTTGTACATAAAGTGTAAAGGACCTTTGATATGGTCACATGATTGTTAGTCACCTGATAATGGTTGTTAAAGTCACATGTTTTGTTACCCAGAGAGCACCAGGTGACCAGATGACCCTCAGCTAGCCTATGGGCTCCTTGCTCAGCCCCCTTTATAAGAGGGGGAGGTAGTACAATCTCTCCTGTACATTGCACTTTCTGCTGAGGTCAAGTCCAGTCCAGACGTCTCAGAGCCAGTGTCCAGCACATCTGGAGGCCTCAACCTAAATTACAGCCACAAGTCAGTAAGTCAAGTCATCTCTGTCTGCTGTCACTACCTACAGTCAAGTCAACTCAATTGTAGTCAGCATGGCCTGCACCTATAGTTTCTCAAGTCACTGCAAGTCCCAGCAAGCTGCGAGGTCCCCTGTGTTACTGGTCACCTCTCTGGGATCCTGGCCTAGCTGTAAAGACTGTTACCATCTGTCTACCTCAGTAAAGCTACTGGTTACCTTAAGCCGGCCTTGGACTCTTATTTGCCCTGCAGGATTAGGACTAGCGGTGCTACCTTTGGGTGGTTACATACAAACCACCCCCTGGAATCACGAACACTAAGGGGTTAACACCATCTACCCCTGGGCAACACCATCTGCCCCTATACCTCACATCGCACTCCGACACCACAGCATTAACCCCTTATATTCATGACGCCAGGGTGTGTTTTATCCTCCATACCAACCGAAGGTATACCGCTGGATCCTGGGCTAGGCACAGAGCAATAATGACTCCGGCACCAAGTTACGGACAACGGTAGCTTTACTGAGTGACAGATGGAACAGTCTATACAGTTCAGCCAGGGCCCACGGATGTGTCCAGTGACCTCAGAGACCTTATGGGCTTGTTGGGACTTGCAGTGGTTTTGGACAATTTAGTGCAGGCCACGTTGACTTGACAATAGATGTCAGTGACTGACTTGACTTGACTGGATACAGACTAAGCTGGGACTGTAGTTACTTGTAGACTTGTATCTTGTAGCTGCAGACTTGAGGCTCCTATCACTCCAGACTCTTAGGCTCGACTGCACCTCAGCAAAGACTCAGGAACTAAGAGAGAGAAGAGACTCCTCCCAGGGCTTTTATGGGGGAGACTCTGGTGGGTCCCATTGGTCACCCTTAAGTCACATGGTCACTGATACCTCCTGGGTAACAATCACATGACAACTCACATGACAACTGGTGATCACATGTTATCCTTTCTTAAAGATACAACATTCTTATATACATAACATAGAGGATAATATATAATTACAGAAGAACAGATGCAGGGGGGGTCCAGGGGACACTGCAGGGAGGCAGCCTGACAGGGCAGCAATGGTACGGGGTAACGACTCCCGTACTGGGCCACCACAGCAGCAACTGGGTCTCTTAGTCCTGTCCTCATATAGTGAAGTACAGGTCCCACAGCAGAGGTCTGGACTGAACCTCCACTCACTGTCTTCTCTCACTACAAACTCCTCACAATTCACTAGCTCCTTCCCATCTAGACAGACCTGGGGGAGCAGGGCAGGAGGCCCTGAGTGGCCAAAGTGCTCATGTGGTCCTCTGTGCATCTTCCTACAGACAAAATTAACTCCTTACAAGAAAATGACAATAAAAAGACATTAAATAGATGGCAATACATCAAAATACATTATTACACATATAACATGTAAACCTGAGTAGTGGGCCGGAGCAGACACAGTATAGTGACATCCACCCGACAGGGCAAGTGGACTAGCGTGTTCTGCTTCGGGACACCACAAGGTTAATTGAGTTGTGAACAAGCTGAAAACCAGCTCTGATCTGTCTGTTAGGGTCAGGAGGACGTCTGTTTGTCTAAAATAGTTATCACACATCACACGTATTTATTGATCACTTGTCCACTTTTAATGCACAATTGCAGTGTTTCCCAACATGGGAGCCTCCAGCTGTTGCAGAACTACAACTTCCAGCATGCCTGGTCAGCCAAAGACTAAAATAGGTTACAATAGTCATATTACCTTTCCAGATATTAGAGCATTTACACTATATATAAAGCTTCAGCTGTGTGTGGTCAGTAGGTGGCGCTTGTGGCCTAATAGAACGTTACACTCCAGGATTATAGTAGATAAGAGCGTCTGTGCTGATTGTCACCACCAGGTGTCGCTGTTGTCCTGTATAATTTGCACATATTCAGCTTCTAATCCAGTAGAGGAGGCTGCAGCAGTTGTGTCCACACTAACCCTATGGGAAGAAGAGATAACACAATTATCAGATTTTACTAAAAAGACTGTGTGTGACTGTATTGTCCAGTCTGCTCTACACTGTCTATTCACAGGCGCGGACCCACTACTGATCAGCATGGGGGTTTTCACCTGCTCCGTTTCCGACCTGGGCCGATTCACCCCTCCTTAGACAACCTGGTGGCTCCGAGCTCCCCCAGAGTCACCATATTGATACCGAACTTAGTGCGGACACCCGATCGACATAGCGCAGGGCAGAACAGAACTCCTGGACTCAAGTGATCCAACAGCCTCAGCCTCCCAAGTAGCTGGGATTACAGACGCACGCCACCGCGCCCGGCGAGAGGAGCCGCCTGCTGTGTAATATAGGAGCCGCCTGCTGTGTAATATAGGAGCCGCCTGCTGTGTAATATAGGAGCCGCCTGCTGTGTAATATAGGAGCCGCCTGCTGTGTAATATAGGAGCCGCCTGCTGTGTAATACAGGAGCCGCCCGCTGTGTAATACAGGAGCCGCCCGCTGTGTAATACAGGAGCCGCCCGCTGTGTAATACAGGAGCCGCCCGCTGTGTAATACAGGAGCCGCCCGCTGTGTAATATAGGAGCCGCCCGCTGTGTAATATAGGAGCCGCCCGCTGTGTAATATAGGAGCCGCCCGCTGTGTAATATAGGAGCCGCCCGCTGTGTAATATAGGAGCCGCCTGCTGTGTAATATAGGAGCCGCCTGCTGTGTAATATAGGAGCCGCCCGCTGTGTAATATAGGAGCCGCCCGCTGTGTAATATAGGAGCCTGTGTGATGGGGGATACAGACAGCTAGCGCCACCTACTGTCTCTTTTTTTTGTGTTTGGTTCAGTCTCTAACTGTGATATTGTACATGGTGTAAGTATAGTAAAGAGACAGTAGGTGGCGCTAGCTGTGATATTGTACATAGTGTAAGTATAGTAAAGAGACAGTAGGTGGCGGTAGCTGTGATATTGTACATGGTGTAAGTATAATAAAGAGACAGTAGGTGGCGCTAGCTGTGATATTGTACATAGTGTAAGTATAGTAAAGAGACAGTAGGTGGCGGTAGCTGTGATATTGTACATGGTGTAAGTATAGTAAAGAGACAGTAGGTGGCGCTAGCTGTGATATTGTACATAGTGTAAGTATAGTAAAGAGACAGTAGGTGGCGCTAGCTGTGATATTGTACATAGTGTAAGTATAGTAAAGAGACAGTAGGTGGCGGTAGCTGTGATATTGTACATGGTGTAAGTATAGTAAAGAGACAGTAGGTGGCGCTAGCTGTGATATTGTACATAGTGTAAGT
Source organism: Hyla sarda (assembly GCF_029499605.1). NCBI lineage: Eukaryota > Metazoa > Chordata > Amphibia > Anura > Hylidae > Hyla > Hyla sarda. The sequence continues at coordinate 18,328,011 of NC_079199.1, forward strand.
ATAGTAAAGAGACAGTAGGTGGCGCTAGCTGTGATATTGTACATAGTGTAAGTATAGTAAAGAGACAGTAGGTGGCGCTAGCTGTGATATTGTACATGGTGTAAGTATAGTAAAGAGACAGTAGGTGGCGCTAGCTGTCTGTATCCCCCATCACACAGGCTCCTATATTACACGGCAGGCGGCTCCTATATTACACAGCAGGCAGCTCCTATATTACACGGCAGGCGGCTCCTATATTACACGGCAGGCGGCTCCTATATTACACAGCAGGCGGCTCCTATATTACACATCAGGCGGCTCCTATATTACACAGCGGGCGGCTCCTATATTACACAGCGGGCGGCTCCTATATTACACAGCGGGCGGCTCCTATATTACACAGCGGGCGGCTCCTATATTACACAGCGGGCGGCTCCTATATTACACAGCAGGCGGCTCCTATATTACACAGCAGGCGGCTCCTATATTACACAGCAGGCGGCTCCTATATTACACAGCGGGCGGCTCCTATATTACACAGCGGGCGGCTCCTATATTACACAGCGGGCGGCTCCTATATTACACAGCGGGCGGCTCCTATATTACACAGCAGGCGGCTCCTATATTACACAGCAGGCGGCCCCTATATTACACAGCAGGCGGCTCCTATATTACACAGCAGGCGGCTCCTATATTACACAGCAGGCGGCTCCTATATTACACAGCAGGCGGCTCCTATATTACACAGCAGGCGGCTCCTGTATTACACAGCAGGCGGCTCCTGTATTACACAGCAGGCGGCTCCTGTATTACACAGCGGCGGCTCCTATATTACACAGCAGGCGGCTCCTATATTACACAGCAGGCGGCTCCTATATTACACAGCAGGCGGCTCCTATATTACACAGCAGGCGGCTCCTATATTACACAGCAGGCGGCTCCTATATTACACAGCAGGCGGCTCCTATATTACACAGCAGGCGGCTCCTCTCGCTGGGCGCGGTGGCGTGCATCTGTAATCCCAGCTACTTGGGAGGCTGAGGCTGTCGGATCACTTGAGTCCAGGAGTTCTGTTCTGCCCTGCGCTATGTCGATCGGGTGTCCGCACTAAGTTCGGTATCAATATGGTGACTCTGGGGGAGCTCGGAGCCACCAGGTTGTCTAAGGAGGGGTGAATCGGCCCAGGTCGGAAACGGAGCAGGTGAAAACCCCCATGCTGATCATTAGTGGGTCCGTGCCTGTGAATAGACAGTGTAGAGCAGCCTGGACAATACAGTCACACACAGTCTTTTTAGTAAAATCTGATAATTGTGTTATTTCTTCTCCCCATAGGGTTAGTGTGGACACACCATCAGCATAGACGCTCTTAGCTACTATAAGGTTGGATTTCCACACAGGTTTCTTCTGGTGTTTTTTGGAATATTGCCACTGCAGTTTTTGAGCCAAAGTCAGAAGTGCAGGAAGGAGAAGTATAATTCCTTCCTTTATATTTCCCATTTCTTTTAAATACACTTCTGGCTTTGGCTCAAAAACTGCAGAGGCAATATTCCAAAAAACACCAGAAAAAACCTGTGTGGAAACCTAGAAGTGTCACATTCCATTAGGCCACAAGCGCCACCTACTGACCACACACAGCTAATACAGATAAAGCAAATCCTTATATACACACACATATATATATATATATATATATATATATATATATATATATATATACATATATATATAAATATATACAAAAGTAATAAAGATCTGCTGGGAGCTGTAATCACTGTCTATGTAGAGGACAGGAGCTTCTTCAGGGTCCTGTACATTACACAGTGTCCTAAAAAAGTAACATGGAGCCGCCCTCACCTGGTGTCCAAAGGAGCAGCTAACCCTGGTACAGATAGAGTACAGAACATGTAATACCTCCCTGTACTGTAGGGGGCGCTACCAGACACCAGTCGGTGCATACACTTCAGTAATACAGGGGTTTTACCAGTGAATGTCCATTCTGATTGGTCGGTTCTTCCAGCCATTGACACGTTTCACAGATCTGGTCAGTCTGTACATTGTATGTTGAGTCTGGTATCAAGTTACAATCGTCCAAAAAAGACCAACAATATTGTAACCTGAGGCCATTGTAAGTTGAGGGATCACTGTATTGTCCAGGCTGCTCTACACTGTCTATCCACAGGCAGGCCCCATTCTGTAAAGCATTCTTGTATCTAGCGACACCCTGTGGCCTATTATAGAATGACATGCAGTTAGTAAAGTGATTTTCATGTTGACCAGCAGGAGGCAGTAACACTCTCCAGTCCAAATATAATCAAGGTCCTTTGTAGGAGTGAAATGATGCACATTGTGCAAATATATAAATAAATGATTTCTATGCAGAGAGGTTGTGCTCGGGAAGTTATAAGAAAGGATTTTGTTAACAGAAATAAATAGTTTTAAAGAAACATAAAAGACTGTGTGTGACTGTATTGTCCAGGCTGCTCTACACTGTCTATTCACAGGCGCGGACCCACTACTGATCAGCATGGGGGTTTTCACCTGCTCCGTTTCCGACCTGGGCCGATTCACCCCTCCTTAGACAACCTGGTGGCTCCGAGCTCCCCCAGGGTCACCATATTGATACCGAACTTAGTGCGGACACCCAATCGACATAGCGCAGGGCAGAACAGAACTCCTGGACTCAAGTGATCCGACAGCCTCAGCCTCCCAAGTAGCTGGGATTACAGACGCACGCCACCGCGCCCGGCGAGAGGAGCCGCCTGCTGTGTAATATAGGAGCCGCCTGCTGTGTAATATAGGAGCCGCCTGCTGTGTAATATAGGAGCCGCCTGCTGTGTAATATAGGAGCCGCCTGCTGTGTAATATAGGAGCCGCCTGCTGTGTAATATAGGAGCCGTCTGCTGTGTAATATAGGAGCCGCCTGCTGTGTAATATAGGAGCCGCCTGCTGTGTAATATAGGAGCCGCCTGCTGTGTAATATAGGAGCCGCCTGCTGCGTAATATAGGAGCCGTCTGCTGTGTAATATAGGAGCCGCCTGCTGTGTAATACAGGAGCCGCCTGCTGTGTAATATAGGAGCCGCCCGCAGTGTAATATAGGAGCCGCCTGCTGTGTAATATAGGAGCCGCCTGCTGTGTAATATAGGAGCCGCCTGCTGTGTAATACAGGAGCCGCCTGCTGTGTAATATAGGAGCCGCCCGCAGTGTAATATAGGAGCCGCCTGCTGTGTAATATAGGAGCCGCCCGCTGTGTAATATAGGAGCCGCCCGCTGTGTAATATAGGAGCCGCCCGCTGTGTAATATAGGAGCCGCCCGCTGTGTAATATAGGAGCCGCCCGCTGTGTAATATAGGAGCCGCCCGCTGTGTAATATAGGAGCCGCCCGCTGTGTAATATAGGATCCGCCCGCTGTGTAATATAGGAGCCGCCCGCTGTGTAATATAGGGGCCGCCTGCTGTGTAATATAGGAGCCGCCTGCTGTGTAATATAGGAGCCGCCTGCTGTGTAATATAGGAGCCGCCTGCTGTGTAATATAGGGGCCGCCTGCTGTGTAATATAGGAGCCGCCTGCTGTGTAATATAGGGGCCGCCTGCTGTGTAATATAGGAGCCGCCTGCTGTGTAATATAGGAGCCGCCTGCTGTGTAATATAGGATCCGCCTGCTGTGTAATATAGGAGCCGCCTGCTGTGTAATATAGGAGCCGCCTGCTGTGTAATACAGGAGCCGCCTGCTGTGTAATACAGGAGCCGCCTGCTGTGTAATATAGGAGCCGCCTGCTGTGTAATATAGGAGCCGCCTGCTGTGTAATATAGGAGCCGCCTGCTGTGTAATATAGGAGCCGCCCGCTGTGTAATACAGGAGCCGCCTGCTGTGTAATATAGGAGCCGCCTGCTGTGTAATATAGGAGCCGCCTGCTGTGTAATATAGGGGCCGCCTGCTGTGTAATATAGGAGCCGCCCGCTGTGTAATATAGGAGCCGCCTGCTGTGTAATATAGGAGCCGCCTGCTGTGTAATATAGGAGCCGCCTGCTGTGTAATATAGGAGCCTGTGTGATGGGGGATACAGACAGCTAGCGCCACCTACTGTCTCTTTACTATACTTACACCATGTACAATATCACAGCTAGCGCCACCTACTGTCTCTTTACTATACTTACACCATGTACAATATCACAGCTAGAGACTGAACTAAACCCTGCAATATAGAAGAATAGGACTCCAGTAATTCTTTGTAAAGTATTAATATGATGTAATATACAGTAGGTGGCGCTAGCTGTGATATTGTACATGGTGTTAGTATAGTAAAGAGACAGTAGGTGGCGCTAGCTGTGATATTGTACAAGGTGTAAGTATAGTAAAGAGACAGTAGGTGGCGCTAGCTGTCTGTATCCCCCATCACACAGGCTCCTATATTACACAGCAGGCGGCTCCTATATTACACAGCAGGCGGCTCCTATATTACACAGCAGGCGGCTCCTATATTACACAGCAGGCGGCTCCTATATTACACAGCAGGCGGCTCCTCTCGCCGGGCGCGGTGGCGTGCGTCTGTAATCCCAGCTACTTGGGAGGCTGAGGCTGTCGGATCACTTGAGTCCAGGAGTTCTGCCCTGCGCTATGTCGATCGGGTGTCCGCACTAAGTTCGGTATCAATATGGTGACTCTGGGGGAGCTCGGAGTCACCAGGTTGTCTAAGGAGGGGTGAATCGGCCCAGGTCGGAAACGGAGCAGGTGAAAACCCCCATGCTGATCAGTAGTGGGTCCGCGCCTGTGAATAGACAGTGTAGAGCAGCCTGGACAATACAGTCACACACAGTCTTTTATGTTTCTTTAAAACTATTTATTTCTGTTAATAAAATCCTTTCTTATAACTTTCCGAGCACAACCTCTCTGCATAGAAATCATTTATTTATATACTTGCACGATGTTTATAATTTCACTCCTACAAAGGACCTTGATTATATTTGGACTAGAGAGTGTTACTGCCTCCTGCTGGTCAACATGAAAATCACTTTACTAACTGCATGTCATTCTATAATAGGCCACAGGGTGTCGCTAGATACAAGAATGCTTTACAGAATGGGGCCTGCCTGTGGATAGACAGTGTAGAGCAGCCTGGACAATACAGTGATCCCTCAACTTACAATGGCCTCAGGTTACAATATTGTTGGTATTTTTTGGACAATTGTAACTTGTTACCAGACTCAAAATACAATGTACAGACTGACCAGATCTGTGAAACGTGTTAATGGCTCGAAGAACTGATCAATCAGAATGGGCATTCACTGGTAAAACCCCTGTATTACTGAAGTGTATGCACTGACTGGTGTCTGGTAGCGCCCCCTACTGTACAGGGAGGTATTACATGGTCTGTACTCTTTACCTGTGCCAGGGTTAGCTGCTCCTTTAGACACCAGGTGAGGGCGACTCCATGTTACTTTTTTAGGACACTGTGTAATGTACAGGACCCTGAAGAAGCTCCTGTCCTCTACATAGACAGTGATTACAGCTCCCAGCAGATCTTTATTACTTTTTTTATATATATATATATATATATATATATATATAAATGTATGTATATATAAGGATTTCCTTTATCTGTATTAGCTGTGTGTGGTCAGTAGGTGGCGCTTGTGGCCTAATGGAATGTGACACTTCTAGGTTTCCACACAGGCTTTTTTCTGGTGTTTTTTGGAATATTGCCTCTGCAGTGTTTGAGCCAAAGCCAGAAGTGTATTTAAAAGAAATGGGAAATATAAAGGAAGGAATTATACTTCTCCTTCCTGCACTTCTGGCTCAAACACTGCAGAGGCAATATTCCAAAAAACACCAGAAGAAACCTGTGTGGAAATCCAACCCTATAGTAGCTAAGAGCATCTATGCTGATGGTGTGTCCACACTAACCCTATGGGGAGAAGAAATAACACAATTATCAGATTTTACTAAAAAGACTGTGTGTGACTGTATTGTCCAGGCAGCTCTACACTGTCTATTCACAGGCGCAGACCCACTACTGATCAGCATGGGGGTTTTCACCTGCTCCGTTTCCGACCTGGGCCGATTCACCCCTCCTTAGACAACCTGGTGGCTCCGAGCTCCCCCAGAGTCACCATATTGATACTAAACTTAGTGCGGACACCCGATCGACATAGCGCAGGGCAGAACAGAACTCCTGGACTCAAGTGATCCGACAGCCTCAGCCTCCCAAGTAGCTGGGATTACAGACGCACGCCACCGCGCCCGGCGAGAGGAGCTGCCTGCTGTGTAATATAGGAGCCGCCCGCTGTGTAATATAGGAGCCGCCCGCTGTGTAATATAGGAGCCGCCTGCTGTGTAATATAGGAGCCGCCTGGTGTGTAATATAGGAGCCGCCTGCTGTGTAATATAGGAGCCGCCTGCTGCGTAATATAGGAGCCGCCTGCTGCGTAATATAGGAGCCGCCTGCTGTGTAATACAGGAGCCGCCTGCTGTGTAATATAGGAGCCGCCTGCTGCGTAATACAGGAGCCGCCTGCTGTGTAATACAGGAGCCGCCTGCTGTGTAATACAGGAGCCGCCTGGTGTGTAATATAGGAGCCGCCTGCTGTGTAATATAGGAGCCGCCCGCTGTGTAATATAGGAGCCGCCCGCTGTGTAATATAGGAGCCGCCCGCTGTGTAATATAGGAGCCGCCCGCTGTGTAATATAGGAGCCGCCCGCTGTGTAATATAGGAGCCGCCCGCTGTGTAATATAGGAGCCGCCCGCTGTGTAATACAGGAGCCGCCCGCTGTGTAATACAGGAGCCGCCCGCTGTGTAATACAGGAGCCGCCTGCTCTGTAATACAGGAGCCGCCTGCTGTGTAATACAGGAGCCGCCTGCTGTGTAATACAGGAGCCGCCTGCTGTGTAATACAGGAGCCGCCTGCTGTGTAATACAGGAGCCGCCTGCTGTGTAATGCAGGAGCCGCCTGCTGTGTAATGCAGGAGCCGCCTGCTGTGTAATGCAGGAGCCGCCTGCTGTGTAATGCAGGAGCCGCCTGCTGTGTAATATAGGAGCCGCCTGCTGTGTAATATAGGAGCCGCCTGCTGTGTAATATAGGGGCCGCCTGCTGTGTAATATAGGAGCCGCCTGCTGTGTAATATAGGAGCCGCCTGCTGTGTAATACAGGAGCCGCCTGCTGTGTAATACAGGAGCCGCCTGCTGTGTAATATAGGAGCCGCCTGCTGTGTAATATAGGAGCCGCCTGCTGTGTAATATAGGAGCCGCCTGCTGTGTAATATAGGAGCCGCCTGCCGTGTAATATAGGAGCCGTCTGCTGTGTACGATAGGAGCCGCCTGCTGTGTAATATAGGAGCCGCCTGCTGTGTAATATAGGAGCCGCCTGCTGTGTAATATAGGGGCCTGTGTGATGGGGGATACAGACTGTATTATACTGAACCAAACCCTGCATATTCTCCGGCTGCTATTGGTAGGCAGACACCATATAGTTCTTTATATATTGAAGGGTTTGGTTCAGTCTCCAGCTCTTATATTGAACATAGTGTAAGTATAGTAAAGAGACAGTAGGTGGCGCTAGCTGTGATATTGTACATGGTGTAAGTATAGTAACGAGACAGTAGGTGGCGCTAGCTGTGATATTGTACATGGTGTAAGTATAGTAACGAGACAGTAGGTGACGCTAGCTGTGATATTGTACATGGTGTAAGTATAGTAAAGAGACAGTAGGTGGCGCTAGCTGTGATATTGTACATGGTGTAAGTATAGTAACGAGACAGTAGGTGGCGCTAGCTGTGATATTGTACATGGTGTAAGTATAGTAAAGAGACAGTAGGTGGCGCTAGCTGTGATATTGTACATGGTGTAAGTATAGTAAAGAGACAGTAGGTGGCGCTAGCTGTGATATTGTACATGGTGTAAGTATAGTAACGAGACAGTAGGTGGCGCTAGCTGTGATATTGTACATGGTGTAAGTATAGTAACGAGACAGTAGGTGGCGCTAGCTGTGATATTGTACATGGTGTAAGTATAGTAACGAGACAGTAGGTGACGCTAGCTGTGATATTGTACATGGTGTAAGTATAGTAAAGAGACAGTAGGTGGCGCTAGCTGTGATATTGAACATAGTGTAAGTATAGTAAAGAGACAGTAGGTGGCGCTAGCTGTGATATTGTACATGGTGTAAGTATAGTAACGAGACAGTAGGTGGCGCTAGCTGTGATATTGTACATGGTGTAAGTATAGTAACGAGACAGTAGGTGACGCTAGCTGTGATATTGTACATGGTGTAAGTATAGTAAAGAGACAGTAGGTGGCGCTAGCTGTGATATTGTACATGGTGTAAGTATAGTAAAGAGACAGTAGGTGGCGCTAGCTGTGATATTGTACATAGTGTAAGTATAGTAAAGAGACAGTAGGTGGCACTAGATGTGATATTGTACATGGTGTAAGTATAGTAAAGAGACAGTAGGTGGCGCTAGCTGTCTGTATCCCCATCACACAGGCTCCTATATTACACAGCAGGCGGCTCCTATATTACACAGCAGGCGGCTCCTATATTACACAGCAGGCGGCTCCTGTATTACACAGCAGGCGGCTCCTATATTACACAGCAGGCGGCTCCTATATTACACAGCAGGCGGCTCCTATATTACACAGCAGGCGGCTCCTGTATTACACAGCAGGCGGCTCCTGTATTACACAGCAGGCGGCTCCTATATTACACAGCAGGCGGCTCCTGTATTACACAGCAGGCGGCTCCTATATTACACAGCAGACGGCTCCTATATTACACAGCAGGCGGCTCCTCTCGCCGGGCGCGGTGGCGTGCGTCTGTAATCCCAGCTACTTGGGAGGCTGAGGCTGTCGGATCACTTGAGTCCAGGAGTTCTGTTCTGCCCTGCGCTATGTCGATCGGGTGTCCGCACTAAGTTCGGTATCAATATGGTGACTCTGGGGGAGCTCGGAGCCACCAGGTTGTCTAAGGAGGGGTGAATCGGCCCAGGTCGGAAACGGAGCAGGTGAAAACCCCCATGCTGATCAGTAGTGGGTCCGCGCCTGTGAATAGACAGTGTAGAGCAGCCTGGACAATACAGTCACACACAGTCTTTTTAGTAAAATCTGATAATTGTGTTATTTCTTCTTCCCATAGGGTTAGTGTGGACACAACTGCTGCAGCCTCCTCTACTGGACTAGAAGCTGAATATGTGCAAATTATACAGGACAACAGCGACACCTGGTGGTGACAATCAGCACAGACGCTCTTATCTACTATAATCCTGGAGTGTAACGTTCTATTAGGCCACAAGCGCCACCTACTGACCACACACAGCTGAAGCTTTATACATAGTGTAAATGCTCTAATGTCTGGAAAGGTAATATGACTAATGTAACCTATTATAGCCTTTGGCTGACCGGGCATGATGGAAGTTGTAGTTTTGCAACAACTGGAGGCACCCTGGTTGGGAAAGACTGCAATTAGCAAATGTGCAGTAAAAGTGGACAGGCCATCTTAGAATACATAGAAAACATTACACAGCAGGCGGCTCCTGTATTACACAGCAGGCGGCTCCTATATTACACAGCAGGCGGCTCCTATATTACACAGCAGGCGGCTCCTGTATTACACAGCAGGCGGCTCCTGTATTACACAGCAGGCGGCTCCTATATTACACAGCAGGCGGCCCCTATATTACACAGCAGGCGGCTCCTATATTACACAGCAGGCGGCTCCTATATTACACAGCAGGCGGCTCCTATATTACACAGCAGGCGGCCCCTATATTACACAGCAGGCGGCTCCTATATTACACAGCAGGCGGCTCCTATATTACACGGCAGGCGGCTCCTATATTACACAGCAGGCGGCTCCTCTCGCCGGGCGCGGTGGCGTGCGTCTGTAATCCCAGCTACTTGGGAGGCTGAGGCTGTCGGATCACTTGAGTCCAGGAGTTCTGTTCTGCCCTGCGCTATGTCGATCGGGTGTCCGCACTAAGTTCAGTATCAATATGGGGACTCTGGGGGAGCTCGGAGCCACCAGGTTGTCTAAGGAGGGGTGAATCGTCCCAGGTCGGAAACGGAGCAGGTGAAAACCCCCATGCTGATCAGTAGTGGGTCCACGCCTGTGAATAGACAGTGTAGAGCAGACTGGACAATACAGTCACACACAGTCTTTTTAGTAAAATCTGATAATTGTGTTATTTCTTCTTCCCATAGGGTTAGTGTGGACACAACTGCTGCAGCCTCCTCTACTGGACTAGAAGCTGAATATGTGCAAATTATACAGGACAACAGCTACACCTGGTGGTGACAATCAGCACAGACGCTCTTATCTACTATAATCCTGGAGTGGAACGTTCTATTAGGCCACAAGCGCCACCTACTGACCACACACAGCTGAAGCTTTATACATAGTGTAAATGCTCTAATGTCTGGAAAGGTAATATGACTATTGTAACCTATTATAGCCTTTGGCTGACCGGGCATGTTGGAAGTTGTAGTTTTGCAACAACTGGAGGCACCCAAGTTGGGAAACACTGCAACTGGCAAATATGCAGTAAAAGTGGACAATCCATCAAAGAATACATGTGATGTATGAAAACATTAAAGGAGATATCCAGTATTTGAAATCTTATCTCCTATCCTAAGGATAGGGGATAAGTTTCAGATGCGGGGGGTCCGACCGCTGGGACCCCCTGCGATCTCCCGTACGGAGCACCGGCTCTCCGGCCAGATAGCCAAAATGCCCCCTGAAGGCAGCTCTCCCATAGAGTTGTAATGAGGGGGCATGTCAGCCGCCGCTTTGTGTGGTGGTAGTCACACCCCCTTCCCACAGACTACTGGGGCCCCGTATGGGAGATCACAGGGGTCCCAGCGGTCGGACCCTCCATGATCTGAAACTTATCCTTAGGATAGGAGATACGTTTTCAAGTGTTGGAATACTCTAATTTAGACAGACAGACATCTTTCTACCCCCAACAGACTGATCATAGCTGGTATTCAGCTTATTCACAACTCAATTAACCTTGTGGTGTCCCGGTGGAGGTGGATGTCACTTTACTAAGTCTGCCCTGGCCCACTGCTCAGGTTCCCATGTTCTATGTGTTATAATGTATTTTAATGAATTGCCATCTATTTAATGTAGGAGTTAGTTTTCGTGTAGGAGGATGCACAGAGGACCACATGAGCACTTTGGCCAATCATGGAGGAGCTAGTTAGTTGGGAGGAATTAGGAGTGAGAAAAGAGTGTGAGTGGAGGGATAACTTGAGTGAAAGCCTCCGGCAACTCTGGTCCATACATGGCCCCCCTGGTGGTTAATTCCTTACGCTGGATTCTTCAAGAGAAGTTGCGACAGTCAGTGATTGTCAGCTCCCAAGTTAATTCAAGCTTTATCCAAGTCAACTTCCAGTCAGTCCGTCAAGTCAGTGCTACAACTCTAGCTAAATAAGTTACATATATATATATATATATATATATATATATATATACATGTGGGCTGATCATGACTCCACAAGGCATCCCAGCTAATTTTTTTCAAAATCGGACCCCCATAGCCACCATAAACAGCCTTTGAAAATCCTTACTGAGTAAGCAAAAATCTACACACTGGGCTTGTTTCTTGTGTGAGCTGCAGTAAGAAGCTGCTATGAGAGTAAGCAGTGAGGGGGGGGGTGTTGCCCTCCAGCCAATCAGGGACACAAAAAAGGAAGCTGTCAGCTCTCTGAACTGAGAAGAAGTCAGTGTGAAGTGTCGTCTACGTAATTGTCATCAGTGTGATAAGATCTGGACTTCCTGCCTGGAGGAAAAGCTGAGAGAAACGTGGTATGTTCTCAGCAAAGATTACACTTCACATTGCAAAGTTATAGAACCTTATCATGTGCATCTATACAAAGGTAAGTTCATTTGGCTGCAGTTCTCCTTTAAGTTGAGAATAAAGCAACTGTGGTCCCTACTGCTATCTCCAGTGTAAATCGCACTAAAACAGAAATGTACCTGTTGTATCATCTGTTTGTTTTTCCTGAAGTAAAGTTCAAAAGTGGTTTCCCTAATCTTGTATTTGTGGTATTCCTTACCCGACGCTTTGCTCCGACAACTGCTTCCACCTTGGAGTGTGGTGGGTTAACACTCCTGGTGTCACGAACATTTACCCAGGTCACCTCACCCACAGTCTACATACACGTCATTAACCACTAAGCCACCAAACCTAAAGTAAAGAGATGAACAATCCCAGGTGAAATACGACAACTACAGAGTCTCATTGTTCTTACAGCCCATAAAGATCAGATACAATGTGTGGTGTCCTGGTACAATATGGTATACTGTACCTTGTGTGGTGGTCCCCAAAGTAAGAGTTCCTAGTAAGGGATGGGGTCCGCCTGCTGAGTAAGTCCCCAGTCGCCTCTTTACCTTTAAATTTGATGTGTTATATGTATAAAATGTATTTAAATGTTAATTACCTTGATGCGGTCACAGGACCTTCGGTCATGTGACTCATGTTAATTCCTCTATGGTATGTTGGAGGAGCTTTGGAGGTCCTTGGGTCACATGTTTACCCATAACTCTCTGTATAGGAGATTGACAGTTGTTATGGACCAGTGAGCTTAAGTCCAGCCCCTGCCCATATAAGGGAGCTGTAGCCAATGATCACTCTCTTGGGTTGCTGCTCTCGTGGATGCCGGACTATTAGGATGGATCTGCGCAACTTACAAAGACAAGCTAGGCCAGAAGCCTGCCGGCCTCAGCCTGAAACTAAACCGTGAGTTAAAATCTCAATCCCAGCTAAAGCTAGCATGATTACTGGACCAAATCTAAACCCCTAAATCCAGTGGAACAGCGCAACAATTACCTTCCTAAGCTCAATAGACTCACAAGGTCCCAACCACTTGTCAAACTCTGATAGACTCTGTTGTATGAACTGTTCCTGTTCATTACTGCATAAAATCTTCAGTAAAAGTTCCAACAAGTTTCTGCAAATCTCTGGTTGTGGACAATCAATTATTTCCTATCTCCCTATCGCTCTTGGGATGGGTGGTGGTAGGACAAGCATACAGTTTGTGGCGTCACAAATAGAAAGGGTTAAGCAAGCACCCTTTAGTAACCGCACAGCTACACCCCATATACCCTACAACCCCAGGCTACCACATAGCTTTTTGGCGTCTTACGAACAGGATACTGGTGTGTGCCTACAGCTGTTGCCACCGTTAACAGAGTACTCCCCCCATAGAAAGAACTGCTTTCATGTACTGTGAATCGCATTCAAAAGTACGGGACTGTGCTTATGGTACTGTGTGCAAAAAGTGCGTACGGAAAGTAAGGGGGAGGCGAAAAGTACAGCCTAGTTGCGATTCGCATCAGAAGGGGTTAAAACTAGCGCAGGGCCTTCCCGCACGATCCTGAAACTCCACCCACTGAGGTCTCCGGAGCCGCGGCGGCCATCTTGGTGGAGCCTCAAATAGAAGACCTGCAGAAAACCAGTCAGAACAACAAAGAAATGCAGAGTGTTGCAGAGGACTGAAAGCCTTAAAGAGCCAGCACAGTATAAAACCCTGAAGTACCAGATCGCTAAGTTAAGATCTTGTCTGGACTCACTCCAACTCCCGATCTTCGCACTCAAGTTCCAGCTCAACGCTCTCAATTTCCAGATCAGCGCTCTCAAGTTCGAGATCTACGCTCTCAAGTTCCAGATTAAAGAACAGCTGCGTCTCTTAAAGGGACCTACGCTCCCGAGCTTCATTTAAAGGGACAGTACTATAAATCAGGATGTCAGATCCTGCAGCACCAATGCCACCTCCGGGGCCCAGCTCCACCACCTGCCCAGCAAGATGGTGGTGCTCTGGTGGTCTCATCAGCGGGGCCACCAACGTAAACAAGACAAGATCAAGCTGATTCATTTCCAGCTTCTCCATTCATCTCAGGAGCTCCAGTTGCCGCACCTGTCTTTTTGGGGAACCCAGTTCTCCCAAACTATAATGGGGATCCTTTTACGTTGAGGGACTTCAAAGAGAAGATACAAAGTCTTTTTGTTTTTTATTCTTTTCTCCCTAACCAGCAGGTGCAGTTACTCACAGGACAGCTACAGGGGCCTGCTCTGGAGGAGGTCCGCACCTGGCCGTCAGCCAACAAGGCTACAGTGTAGGACATTTTTGAGGGGCTTTACCAAGTCTCATTCCCCCTCTAAGGTACGTCTAAGACTATGTGAGTGGCGTCAGAAGCCAGGTGAGACTCTTCGGGCATATGCTGTGGCATTACAGAATGCTTTAGAAACGGTAAAAAAGTTGGATAGCATTACGCCTGAGCAGGGTAACAAAGTACTGATGGACCGGTTCATAGATGGGGCACAGAATAAATGGGATAAGGCCCAACTTAGAATGCTGGCAGTGCAGAATCCCGACATGCCTTTCCCAGCCTTTAAAAGACTAGCTATCAAGGTTATTGAGTCAGGGCCTGACGCTGAGGAAGTTAGTGCCCCTTCTGCTGAGGCCCCGGGAGCCTCGGTACAACCAGTTCCCCCTTCACCACCTACTCCTGCACCGACCCCCACTAGTTCCTGGACCACTGACCTACAGAATGTACGACAGGACATAGAGCATTTGACTAAAGCTTTTAAAGAGATGGTGGGCAGGTCTGAGCCTTCCAGGCCTGATACGTTTACACCTAAAAGGCCTGCTCCTCGTCCTGTTCCTCTGCCCAATACTCCCCCTGTAAGACCACCTTGGACTCAGCGACCTATTTATAGTTTTTGCAATAAATCGGGACACTGAAAGAGTCAATGCTGGGCTTTAAACGGGCGTCCCCTGGGGTCGAGGCCCGTACCTCAGGAGTAACTATTGAAGGTCTGGAATCAACCAGCACCAAGACAGGTTTCTCGATGTATGTTCCCCCTTGCCCGTATGTGACAATTGTAGTAGAAGGGGTCCAGCTAGAGGCCTTGATAGATACCGGGACCCAAGTGTCTACAATTCCTCAAGGGGTGTTTTATAAGTATTGGGGGCCTGAAAGGTTATGTGAACCAGATGATGTAGATTTTAGGGCAGTCGCAGGGAATGGGAAACCAGTCCTCAGACATGGCTACTGGGAGCCCACGGTGCAGGTTGGGAGGCATGTTCTTCAAGGACAGGGTGTTATTGTTACTAATCTTAGCGATCAGCATGCAGCTGAATTTATTTTAGGAATAAATTTTAGGTTGTCCGTTCATTGCATGCATCTCTCCCTCACATGTCACCCTCAGGCCGGCGAGTCGCGCGTCTGTCGTGTGAGAATACAGGATATACGGGCTGTAACCTTGCAACCGCAGACGGAGACTATAATTTGGTGTCGTGCCCGAACAGGGGTGAAGAGCCAAGATTATCAGGCGTTATTAGAACCCATCCAACTGGAAGACTACCCTCTAGTACGTGCAGCCAGAAGTCTTGTGACAGTAAAGAATGGAAGAGTACCGGTCCGAGTGGTAAACCTATCAGATGTCGCTACCAGGCTACCAAAGTATACTCCTGTGGCTCAACTATATCACCTGGACTCCAAAGATGTGGTGTCAAGGCCGAAAGTAGCTCGACAGGGGACCGCTCACACTGCCCAGGAGGCCGACAAGGGCCATCCAGAACCCTGGTGGACTCAGTTGCAGATTGCAGATGGAGATACTCCCAGTGACCAGGTCTGGGGGGGTCAGCTAAGTGGCCAAGCAACACCAAGAGGCCTTTAGTAAACATCCCACTGATTTTGGCTGGACCACGATGATCCAGCATCGGATTTTGATGGGCTGATGTCATTCAGGAGAAACAGAGTCCCTGGGCTGCTCCTTTGGTCCTCGTCAAAAAGAAGGATGGGACCATTCGCTTCTGTGTGGACTATAGAAAATAAAATGATGTCACCCACAAAGATGCCTACCCTCTCCCCAGGATAGAAGAATCGTTGACTGCTTTGGGCTCAGCTGCCTACTTTTCCACTCTAGACCTGACCAGTGGGTACTGGCAGGTGCCGATGGCGAAGGAGGACTGTGAGAAGACGGCGTTTGTGACCCCGATGGGGCTCTTTGAATTTAAGAGCATGCCCTTTGGACTGTGCAACGCACCTGCCACCTTTCAACACCTGATGGAACGATGCCTGGGGCACCTTAACTTCCAGAGTGTGCTTCTGTATCTAGACGATGTCATTGTCTATTCCAGGACTTAACAAGAGCATTTGGATCATTTGAAGGAAGTCTTCCAAGTTCTCATACGGCATGGACTAAAGGTCAAGCCATCTAAGTGCCACCTGCTGAAGCCACTAGTTCACTATCTGGGGCACGATGTCAGTGCCGAAGGTGTGCAGTCCGACCCGGAAAAAGTGAGGGTTGTGAAGAATTGGCCCACACGACAGCCTCAGCCTCCCAAGTAGCTGGGATTACAGACGCACGCCACCGCGCCCGGCGAGAGGAGCCGCCTGCTGTGTCATATAGGAGCCTGTGTGATGGGGATACAGACAGCTAGCGCCACCTACTGTCTCTTTACTTTACTTACACCATGTACAATATCACAGCTAGCGCCACCTACTGTCTCTTTACTATACTTACACCATGTACAATATCACAGCTAGAGACTGAACTAAACCCTGCAATATAGAAGAATAGGACTCCAGTAATTCTTTGTAAAGTATTAATATGATGTAATATACAGTAGGTGGCGCTAGCTGTGATATTGTACATGGTGTAAGTATATTAAAGAGTTAGTAGGTGGCGCTAGCTGTCTGTATCCCCATCACACAGTCTCCTATATTACACAGCAGGCGGCTCCTATATTACACAGCAGACGGCTCCTATATTACACAGCAGACGGCTCCTGTATTACACAGCAGGCGGCTCCTGTATTACACAGCAGGCGGCTCCTATATTACACTGCAGGCGGCTCCTATATTACACAGCAGGCGGCTCCTATATTACACAGCAGGCAGCTCCTATATTACACAGCAGGCGGCTCCTATATTACACATTAGGCGCCTCCTATATTACACGGCAGGCGGCTCCTATATTACGCGGCAGGCGGCTCCTATATTACACGGCAGGCGGCTCCTATATTACACGGCAGGCGGCTCCTGTATTACACGGCAGGCGGCTCCTGTATTACACGGCAGGCGGCTCCTGTATTACACAGCAGGCGGCTCCTGTATTACACAGCAGGCGGCTCCTGTATTACACAGCAGGCGGCTCCTGTATTACACAGCAGGCGGCTCCTGTATTACACAGCAGGCGGCTCCTGTATTACACTGCAGGCGGCTCCTGTATTACACAGCAGGCGGCTCCTCTATTACAAAGCAGGCGGCTCCTATATTACACAGCAGGCGGCTCCTATATTACACAGCAGGCGGCTCCTATATTACACAGCAGGCGGCTCCTATATTACACAGCAGGCGGCTCCTCTCGCCGGGCGCGGTGGCGTGCGTCTGTAATCCCAGCTACTTGGGAGGCTGAGGCTGTCGGATCACTTGAGTCCAGGAGTTCTGTTCTGCCCTGCGCTATGTCGATCGGGTGTCTGCACTAAGTTCGGTATCAATATGGTGACTCTGGGGGAGCTCAGAGCCACCAGGTTGTCTAAGGAGGGGTGAATCGGCCCAGGTCGGAAACGGAGCAGGTCAAAACCCCCATGCTGATCAGTAGTGGGTCCGTGCCTGTGAATAGACAGTGTAGAGCAGCCTGGACAATACAGTCACACACAGTCTTTTATGTTTCTTTAAAACTATTTATTTCTGTTAATAAAATCCTTTCTTATAACTTCCCGAGCACAACCTCTCTGCATAGAAATCATTTATTTATATATTTGCACAATGTGCATCATTTCACTCCTACAAAGGACCTTGATTATATTTGGACTGGAGAGTGTTACTGCCTCCTGCTGGTGAACATGAAAATCACTTTACTAACTGCATGTCATTCTATAATAGGCCACAGGGTGTCGCTAGATACAAGAATGCTTTACAGAATGGGGCCTGCCTGTGGATAGACAGTGTAGAGCAGCCTGGACAATACAGTGATCCCTCAACTTACAATGGCCTCAGGTTACAATATTGTTGGTCTTTTTTGGATGATTGTAACTTGATACCAGACTCAACATACAATGTACAGACTGACCAGATCTGTGAAACGTGTCAATGGCTGGAAGAACCGACCAATCAGAATGGGCATTCACTGGTAAAACCCCTGTATTACTGAAGTGTATGCACTGACTGGTGTCTGGTAGCGCCCCCTGCAGTACAGGGAGGTATTACATGTTCTGTACTCTATCTGTACCAGGGTTAGCTGCTCCTTTGGACACCAGGTGAGGGCGGCTCCATGTTACTTTTTTAGGACACTGTGTAATGTACAGGACCCTGAAGAAGCTCCTGTCCTCTACATAGACAGTGATTACAGCTCCCAGCAGATCTTTATT
Source organism: Hyla sarda (assembly GCF_029499605.1). Taxonomy (NCBI): domain Eukaryota; kingdom Metazoa; phylum Chordata; class Amphibia; order Anura; family Hylidae; genus Hyla; species Hyla sarda. Next base: position 18,346,361 of record NC_079199.1, read on the forward strand.
ACTTTTGTATATATTTATATATATATGTATATATATATATATATATATATATATATATATATATATGTGTGTATATATAAGCATTTGCTTTATCTGTATTAGCTGTGTGTGGTCAGTAGGTGGCGCTTGTGGCCTAATGGAATGTGACACTTCTAGGTTTCCACACAGGCTTTTTTCTGGTGTTTTTTGGAATATTGCCTCTGCAGTTTTTGAGCCAAAGCCAGAAGTGTATTTAAAAGAAATGGAAAATATAAAGGAAGGATTTATACTTCTCCTTCCTGCACTTCTGACTTTTGCTCAAAAACTGCAGTGGCAATATTCCAAAAAACACCAGAAGAAACCTGTGTGGAAATCCAACCTTATAGTAGCTAAGAGCGTCTATGCTGATGGTGTGTCCACACTAACCCTATGGGGAGAAGAAATAACACAATTATCAGATTATACTAAAAAGACTGTGTGTGACTGTATTGTCCAGGCTGCTCTACACTGTCTATTCACAGGCACGGACCCACTACTGATCAGCATGGGGGTTTTGACCTGCTCCGTTTCCGACCTGGGCCGATTCACCCCTCCTTAGACAACCTGGTGGCTCCGAGCTCCCCCAGAGTCACCATATTGATACCGAACTTAGTGCGGACACCCGATCGACATAGCGCAGGGCAGAACAGAACTCCTGGACTCAAGTGATCCGACAGCCTCAGCCTCCCAAGTAGCTGGGATTACAGACGCACGCCACCGCGCCCGGCGAGAGGAGCCGCCTGCTGTGTAATATAGGAGCCGCCTGCTGTGTAATATAGGAGCCGCCTGCTGCGTAATATAGGAGCCGCCTGCTGCGTAATATAGGAGCCGCCTGCTGCGTAATATAGGAGCCGCCTGCTGTGTAATATAGGAGCCGCCTGCTGTGTAATATAGGAGCCGCCTGCTGTGTAATATAGGAGCCGCCTGCTGTTTAATATAGGAGCCGCCTGCTGTGTAATATAGGAGCCGCCTGCTGTGTAATATAGGAGCCGCCTGCTGTGTAATATAGGAGCCGCCTGCTGTGTAATATAGGAGCCGCCTGCTGTGTAATATAGGAGCCGTCTGCTGTGTAATGTAGGAGCCGCCTGCTGTGTAATACAGGAGCCGCCTGCTGTGTAATATAGGAGCCGCCTGCTGTGTAATATAGGAGCCTGTGTGATGGGGAATAGCGCCACCTACTGTCTCGTTACTATACTTACACTATGTTCAATATAAGAGCTGGAGACTGAACCAAACCCTTCAATTTATAAAGAACTATATGGTGTCTGCCTAACAATAGCAGCCGGAGAATATGCAGGGTTTGGTTCAGTATAATACAGTCTGTATCCCCATCACACAGGCCCCTATATTACACAGCAGGCGGCTCCTATATTACACAGCAGGCGGCTCCTATATTACGCAGCAGGCGGCTCCTGTATTACACAGCAGGCGGCTCCTATATTACACAGCAGGTGGCTCCTATATTACACAGCAGGCGGCTCCTATATTACACAGCGGGCGGCTCCTATATTACACAGCGGGCAGCTCCTATATTACACAGCGGGCGGCTCCTATATTACACAGCAGGCAGCTCCTATATTACACAGCGGGCGGCTCCTATATTACACAGCAGGCGGCCCCTATATTACACAGCAGGCGGCTCCTATATTATACAGTAGGCGGCTCCTATATTACACAGCAGGCGGCTCCTGTATTACACAGCAGGCGGCTCCTATATTACACAGCAGGCGGCTCCTATATTACACAGCAGGCGGCTCCTGTATTACACAGCAGGCGGCTCCTATATTACACAGCAGGCGGCTCCTATATTACACAGCGGGCGGCTCCTATATTACACAGCAGGCGGCTCCTATATTACACAGCAGGCGGCTCCTATATTACACAGCAGGCGGCTCCTATATTACACAGCAGGCGGCTCCTATATTACACAGCAGGCGGCTCCTATATTACACAGCAGGCGGCTCCTATATTACACAGCGGGCGGCTCCTATATTACACAGTAGGCGGCTCCTATATTACACAGCAGGCGGCTCCTATATTACACAGCAGGCGGCTCCTATATTACACAGCAGGCGGCTCCTATATTGCACAGCAGGCGGCTCCTATATTACACAGCAGGCGGCTCCTGTATTACACAGCAGGCGGCTCCTATATTACACAGCAGACGGCTCCTATATTACACAGCAGGCGGCTCCTATGTTACACAGCAGGCGGCTCCTATATTACACAGCAGACGGCTCCTATATTACACAGCAGGCAGCTCCTATATTACACAGCGGGCGGCTCCTATATTACACAGCAGACGGCTCCTATATTACACAGCAGGCAGCTCCTATATTACACAGCGGGCGGCTCCTATATTACACAGCAGGCGGCTCCTATATTACACAGCAGGCGGCTCCTGTATTACACAGCAGGCGGCTCCTATATTACACAGCAGGCAGCTCCTATATTACACAGCAGGCGGCTCCTATATTACACAGCAGGCGGCTCCTATATTACACAGCAGACGGCTCCTATATTACACAGCAGGCGGCTCCTATATTACACAGCAGGCGGCTCCTATATTACACAGCAGGCGGCTCCTATATTACACAGCGGGCGGCTCCTATATTACACAGCAGGCGGCTCCTCTCGCCGGGCGCGGTGGCGTGCATCTGTAATCCCAGCTACTTGGGAGGCTGAGGCTGTCGGATCACTTGAGTCCAGGAGTTCTGTTCTGCCCTGCGCTATGTCGATCAGGTGTCCGCACTAAGTTCAGTATCAATATGGTGACTCTGGGGGAGCTCGGAGCCACCAGGTTGTCTAAGGAGGGGTGAATCGGCCCAGGTCGGAAACGGAGCAGGTGAAAACCCCCATGCTGATCAGTAGTGGGTCCGCGCCTGTGAATAGACAGTGTAGAGCAGCCTGGACAATACAGTCACACACAGTCTTTTATGTTTCTTTAAAACTATTTATTTCTGTTAATAAAATCCTTTCTTATAACTTCCCGAGCACAACCTCTCTGCATAGAAATCATTTATTTATATATTTGCACAATGTGCATCATTTCACTCCTACAAAGGACCTTGATTATATTTGGACTGGAGAGTGTTACTGCCTCCTGCTGGTGAACATGAAAATCACTTTACTAACTGCATGTCATTCTATAATAGGCCACAGGGTGTCGCTAGATACAAGAATGCTTTACAGAATGGGGCCTGCCTGTGGATAGACAGTGTAGAGCAGCCTGGACAATACAGTGATCCCTCAACTTACAATGGCCTCAGGTTACAATATTGTTGGTCTTTTTTGGACGATTGTAACTTGATACCAGACTCAACATACAATGTACAGACTGACCAGATCTGTGAAACGTGTCAATGGCTGGAAGAACCGACCAATCAGAATGGGCATTCACTGGTAAAACCCCTGTATTACTGAAGTGCATGCACTGACTGATGTCTGGTAGCGCCCCCTGCAGTACAGGGAGGTATTACATGTTCTGTACTCTATCTGTACCAGGGTTAGCTGCTCCTTTGGACACCAGGTGAGGGCGGCTCCATGTTACTTTTTTAGGACACTGTGTAATGTACAGGACCCTGAAGAAGCTCCTGTCCTCTACATAGACAGTGATTACAGCTCCCAGCAGATCTTTATTTTATATATATATATATATATATATATATATATATATATGTACATATAAGGATTTCCTTTATCTGTATTAGCTGTGTGTGGTCAGTAGGTGGCGCTTGTGGCCTAATGGAATGTGACACTTCTAGGTTTCCACACAGGCTTTTTTCTGGTGTTTTTTGGAATATTGCCTCTGCAGTTTTTGAGCCAAAGCCAGAAGTGTATTTAAAAGAAATGGAAAATATAAAGGAAGGATTTATACTTCTCCTTCCTGCACTTCTGACTTTTGCTCAAAAACTGCAGTGGCAATATTCCAAAAAACACCAGAAGAAACTTGTGTGGAAATCCAACCTTATAGTAGCTAAGAGCGTCTATGCTGATGGTGTGTCCACACTAACCCTATGGGGAGAAGAAATAACACAATTATCAGATTTTACTAAAAAGACTGTGTGTGACTGTATTGTCCAGGCTGCTCTACACTGTCTATTCACAGGCGCGGACCCACTACTGATCAGCATGGGGGTTTTCACCTGCCCCGTTTCCGACCAGGGCCGATTCACCCCTCCTTAGACAACCTGGTGGCTCCGAGCTCCCCCAGAGTCACCATATTGATACCAAACTTAGTGCGGACACCCGATCGACATAGCGCAGGGCAGAACAGAACTCCTGGACTCAAGTGATCCGACAGCCTCAGCCTCCCAAGTAGCTGGGATTACAGACGCACGCCACCGCGCCCGGCGAGAGGAGCCGCCTGCTGTGTAATATAGGAGCCGCCTGCTGTGTAATATAGGAGCCGCCTGCTGTGTAATATAGGAGCCGCCTGCTGTGTAATATAGGAGCCGCCTGCTGTGTAATATAGGAGCCGCCAGCTGCGTAATATAGGAGCCGCCTGCTGTGTAATATAGGAGCCGCCTGCTGTGTAATATAGGAGCCGCCTGCTGTGTAATATAGGAGCCACCTGCTGCGTAATATAGGAGCCGCCTGCTGCGTAATATAGGAGCCGCCTGCTGCGTAATATAGGAGCCGCCTGCTGCGTAATATAGGAGCCGCCAGCTGCGTAATATAGGAGCCGCCTGCTGCGTAATATAGGAGCCGCCTGCTGCGTAATATAGGAGCCGCCTGCTGCGTAATATAGGAGCCGCCAGCTGCGTAATACAGGAGCCGCCTGCTGCGTAATACAGGAGCCGTCTGCTGCGTAATACAGGAGCCGCCTGCTGCGTAATACAGGAGCCGCCTGCTGCGTAATACAGGAGCCGCCTGCTGCGTAATACAGGAGCCGCCTGCTGCGTAATACAGGAGCCGCCTGCTGCGTAATACAGGAGCCGTCTGCTGCGTAATACAGGAGCCGCCTGCTGCGTAATACAGGAGCCGCCTGCTGCGTAATACAGGAGCCGCCTGCTGTGTAATACAGGGGCCGCCTGCTGTGTAATACAGGGGCCGCCTGCTGTGTAATACAGGGGCCGCCTGCTGTGTAATACAGGGGCCGCCTGCTGTGTAATACAGGGGCCGCCTGCTGTGTAATACAGGAGCCGCCTGCTGTGTAATACAGGAGCCGCCTGCTGTGTAATACAGGAGCCGCCTGCTGCGTAATTTAGGAGCCGCCTGCTGCGTAATATAGGAGCCGCCTGCTGCGTAATATAGGAGCCGCCTGCTGCGTAATATAGGAGCCGCCTGCTGCGTAATATAGGAGCCGCCTTCTGCGTAATAAAGGAGCCGCCTGCTGCGTAATACAGGAGCCGCCTGCTGCGTAATACAGGAGCCGCCTGCTGCGTAATACAGGAGCCGCCTGCTGCGTAATACAGGAGCCGCCTGCTGCGTAATACAGGAGCCGCCTGCTGTGTAATACAGGAGCCGCCTGCTGTGTAATACAGGAGCCGCCTGCTGTGTAATACAGGAGCCGCCTGCTGTGTAATACAGGAGCCGCCTGCTGTGTAATATAGGAGCCGCCTGCTGTGTAATATAGGAGCCGCCTGCTGTGTAATATAGGAGCCTGTGTGATGGGGAATAGCGCCACCTACTGTCTCGTTACTATACTTACACTATGTTCAATATAAGAGCTGGAGACTGAACCAAACCCTTCAATTTATAAAGAACTATATGGTGTCTGCCTACCAATAGCAGCCGGAGAATATGCAGGGTTTGGTTCAGTATAATACAGTCTGTATCCCCCATCACACAGGCCCCTATATTACACAGCAGGCGGCTCCTATATTACACAGCGGGCGGCTCCTATATTACACAGCAGGCGGCTCCTATATTACACAGCAGGCGGCTCCTGTATTACACAGCAGGCGGCTCCTATATTACACAGCAGGCGGCTCCTATATTACACATCAGGCGGCTCCTATATTACACATCAGGCGGCTCCTATATTACACAGCAGGCGGCTCCTATATTACACAGCAGGCGGCTCCTATATTACACAGCAGGCGGCTCCTATATTACACAGCAGGCGGCTCCTATATTACACAGCGGGCGGCTCCTATATTACACAGCAGGCGGCTCCTGTATTACACAGCAGGCGGCTCCTATATTGCACAGCAGGCGGCTCCTATATTACACAGCGGGCGGCTCCTATATTACACAGCAGGCGGCTCCTATATTACACAGCAGGCGGCTCCTGTATTACACAGCAGGTGGCTCCTATATTACATAGCAGGCGTCTCCTATATTACACAGCAGGCGGCTCCTATATTACACAGCAGGCGGCTCCTATATTACACTGCAAGCGGCTCCTATATTACACAGCAGGCGGCTCCTATATTACACAGCAGGCGGCTCCTATATTACGCAGCAGGCGGCTCCTGTATTACGCAGCAGGCGGCTCCTGTATTACACAGCAGGCGGCTCCTATATTACACAGCAGGCGGCTCCTATATTACACAGCAGGCGGCTCCTATATTACACAGCAGGCGGCTCCTATATTACACAGCAGGCGGCTCCTATATTACACAGCAGGCGGCTCCTATATTACACAGCAGGCGGCTCCTATATTACACAGCAGGCGGCTCCTATATTACACAGCAGGCGGCTCCTATATTACACAGCAGGCGGCTCCTCTCGCCGGGCGCGGTGGCATGCATCTGTAATCCCAGCTACTTGGGAGGCTGAGGCTGTCGAATCACTTGAGTCCAGGAGTTCTGTTCTGCCCTGCGCTATGTCGATCGGGTGTCCGCACTAAGTTCGGTATCAATATGGTGACTCTGGGGGAGCTCGGAGCCACCAGGTTGTCTAAGGAGGGGTGAATCGGCCCAGGTCGGAAACGGAGCAGGTGAAAACCCCCATGCTGATCAGTAGTGGGTCCGCGCCTGTGAATAGACAGTGTAGAGCAGCCTGGACAATACAGTGAAACACAGACTTTTTTTTTTTTTTTTTGTTAAATCATTGTATTAGATTGATTATTCTGATTTTTTCTTGTGTCAATATTTCAAAAGAGTTTACACATTCATAGAAATGTTCCCATCATTATTTTGCCCCTGCCCATACTGTATATGGCCAAATGCTCTAGGTTCGCCCCTGCAGGGGTGCCAACATTTACGGCCGTGACTGTACATCAAAAAGCCCCCAGAAATGGATGGAAACAAAGCGCTGGAGAGTTCTGAAGTGTCAGCAATGAGTCCAGATCTAAATCCCATTGATCACCTGTGGAGAGATCTTAAAATTGCTGATAGGAAAAGGCGTCTTCCAATAAGAAAGACCTGGAGCAGTTTGGAAAGGAAGAGTGGTCCAACATTCCGGCTGAGAGGTGTAAGAAGCTTATTTATGGTTATAGGAAGACACTGATTTCAGTTTTTTATTTTTTTATTTTGTCCAGACCATTTTTTGGAGTTTGGTGACATTATGTCCAATTTGCTTTTTTTTCGTCCCTTTTTTGGTTTAGTTCTAATACACACAAAGGGAATAAACATGTGTATAGCAAAACATCTGTTACTGCAATCCTTTTCTGTGAGAAATACTTCATTTTCTAGAAAAATGTCATGGGTGCCAACATTTACGGCCATGACGGTATATCCTCCCAGTGCTGAATTCAGGAAGGTTAACTCTTCCCATCCCAGGGAGAATTAACACAGAAACTATTCAGACACCTGATGTCCGAACAGGACCCAAAGCAGAAAATACAGAATACAGATAAACGAACATTACACTACACCTAACCATCATTACTACCTACCTATACCTAATCAACATTACTACCTACCTATACCTAACCAACATTACTACCTACCTATACCTAACCAACATTACTACCTACCTATACTTAATCAACATTATTACCTACCTGGCTATCTATACCTAACCAACATTACTACCTACCTATACCTAACCAACATTATTACCTACCTGGCTATCTATACCTAACCAACATTACTACCTACCTACACCTAACCAACATTATTACCTACCTGGCTATCTATACCTAACCAACATTACTACCTACCTATACCAAACCAACATTACTACCTACCTATACCTAACCAACATTATTATCTACCTGGCTATCTATACCTAACCAACATTACTACCTACCTATACCTAACCAACATTACTACCTACCTATACCTAACCAACATTACTGCCTACCTATACCTAACCAACATTACTACCTACCTATACCTAACCAACATTACTACCTACCTATACCTAACCAACATTACTACCTACCTATACCTAACCAACATTACTACCTACCTATACCTAACCAACATTATTACCTGCTTGGCTATTTATACCTAACTAACATTACTACCTACCTGGATACCTATACCTAACCAACATTACTACCTACCTGGCTACCTATACCTAACTAACATTACAACCTTCCTGGCTACCTATATGTAACCAACATTATTACCTACCTGGCTACCTATTAGGTCTGCACAATATATCGCAATCGAATCATGATTATTGTTGATTGTGATATTTTGATTTGGCCCTTGTCAAAATTAGGCAATTTACCCACTGACTCAGGCAGCAGTGGCGGCGGGTCAGGCTCCAGCAGTGGCTCAGGCTAGGACAGCGGCGGAGGGGCCTCAGGCTAGGACAGCTTTAGCATCGGCAGAAGGAGATGAAAAGGGCACTTATGGCGGGAGTGTAGATGTCAGGGGACGGAGCCACCACGGGTAATGGCATGGAGCCACCATCACTCCTGAGCCTTGGGGAAGACAGGCTGCAGACTGTTATGGGTGAGATACAGCCTAGTGCAGCAGACGTCCTCAGCGCTCCTGCTTACACAGTACTGTACATAACTATGTGAGGGGGAGCAATGGCTATATGAGGGTGGGGTGGGGGGAATGACTATATGAGGAAAAATAGCTATATGAGGGGGGGGGTGACTATATGAGGAGGAATAGCTACATGAGGGGGAAATGGCTATATGAGGAGCAATGGCACTATGAGGGGGGGAAAAGGCTATATGAAACCAGGGGAATTACTATATGAATTTCATATAGCCATCCCTCCTCATATAGCAGCCCCCCATATAATTGTTTCCACCCTCATATAACCATTCCCCCTCTTACAGTGCCATTCCCCCCTTTATATAGCCGTTACTCCGTCATTTAGCCACCCCCAATATAGCCTTTCCCCTTCATATAGCCTGTCCCCCTCTCATATGGCTGTACCCCTCCGTATAGCCACCCCCCCCATATAGCCATCCCCCTTATATAGCCATCCCCCCTCATATAGCCATCCCCCCTCATATAGCCATCCCCCTTCATATAGCCACCCCACCCCCATATAGCCGTCCCCTCCTCATATGAGAGTATAGTCATTCCCTTCATTTCATATCAGGAAATAAGGGGAATGGCTAATGAAATGAGAGGATAGCGATTGGACATGAAATGGGGGGGGGATTTGTTTATTATATCGCAATCGCATATCAAAATCGCAATATTTACCTCCATAATCGCAATCACATATTTTTCGCAAATCGTGCAGCTCTAGCTACCTGGCTGCCTAACTACCCATATACTTAACCTACTTACATACCCAGTTACCTGCCTATCTACAAAGCTACCCACCTAGCTACCTACCTACATAGCTTCCTACTTATCTACCTAAATACTCAGCTACCTACCTGGCTACATATTTACCTACCTACCTACTTGTTTACCAACCTATTTACCAACCTACCTAGCTACTTTTTTAACTACCTTCCTACGTATGTACCTAGCTTACTACCCATCTACTTACCTAGCTACCTCCCATAGAGCTGCAGTTTTGCGGTTTTTGAAATGTGGGTTCTTTTTAGACATTTTTTTCTGCAGTTCTCCAACACAAATGTGGGGACACAGCCTAAGGGTATGTTCACACTGACTAATCAGCTAAATTGCGCATCAGAATTCTGCGATGTGAACACCTAATATTAGTGTGAATGGGTCTTCCGCGGACCTGTTCATACTGCGCTGAAGTCCGCGACCACTGCATAGCCGTCAAAGGTGACCGCCAGATGGAATCTCCGCTCGCGGAATTCTGTGAGATTCCGTCCACATTACGCAGTGGGAACATACCCTATATGTTCCAAACAAAGGGGGGGATTTATCAAAACCTGCCCAGAGGAAAAGTTGCTGAGTTGCCCATAGCAACCAATCAGATCGCTACTTTCATTTTTAACAAGGCCTCTGCAAAATAAAAAAGAAGCAATCTGATTGGTTGCTATGGGCAACTCGGCAACATTTCCTTTATACAGGTTTTGATAAATCTCCCCCAAAGACCATATTTGTTTTTAATTTTTTTTTTTATAAACTTCATTTTGTGTTTGGAGTTGTTGTTTTGCAACAGCTGGAGGCACACTGGGATACACAAAAAAAAAAAACTAAAGGAAAAATGTACTGAAAGATAAATTCACCTTAGGCTGGGTTCACATCACGTTTTTCAACTACGGTTCCTGCATACGTTTTCTATCAAAAACCGTATGGGAAAAAAACGGATGGAACAGTATGGGAAAAAGTAAACCGTATGCGTTTTTAAACCGTATACTGTTTTTAAAAGTGCATACAGTTCTGTCCGTTTTTATTTTTTTTTAAACATACGTTTTTGAAAATTCTGTCCATTTTTAATGGGAGGGGTCTTGGGTGGGGACTTTAGGATGCAAATGCGCATGTACAAAGAAAAAACGCATACCGTTTTTCCATGTGGAACTGTATACATGTGCGTTTCCCATTGACGTCCATGTTAAAAAAAAGGTATGCGGTTGCAGTACGGTTTTTAAACTGGAGTCAAAACCGTGGTTGAACACGGTTTGGAGTACTGTTAAAAACCGTATTGCAAGCAAACCGTACGCAACCATATGCATCAGGGTGCATACGGTTTGCAATGCTTTGCCTATGTATACCGTTTTCAATACCGTTCCATACGTTTTCACTAACGAAAACGTATGCGGGAACCGTAGTTTAAAGGGGTACTGCGGTGAAAATCAACTGGTGCCAGAAAGTTAAACAGATTTGTAAATTACTTCTATTAAAAAGACTTAATCCTTCCTGTACTTATTAGCTGCTGAATACTACAGAGGAAATTATTTTCTTTTTGGAATTCTCTCTGATGACATCACGAGCACAGTGCTTTTTGCTGACGTCATAATAATAACACTTTATTTACTGTTGCCCTTAGTGAGATTTGAACCCAAAGCCCCAGCGCTGCAAGGCAGCAGTGCTAACCACTGAACCACCATGCTGCCCTTAGGATACATCTGCTCTGCACGGTTGCTAAAATGGACAGAGATGTCAGCAGAGAGCACTGTGCTCGTGATGTCATCAGTGTTCCAAAAAGAAAGGAATTTCCTCTGAAGCATTCAGCAGCTAATAAGTACTGGAAGGATTACGATTTTTTAATAGAAGTCATTTACAAATATGTTTAACTTTCTGGCACCAGTTGATTTAAAAGAAAAAAGGTTTTCACCGGAGTACCCCTTTAAAAACGTGATGTGAACCCAGCCTTATAAGTATCTAAGTAAATTCACCAGCAGGTGTCGCTGCTGAGCTCAGAACTACATTTCCCATCACAGCCAGGAAGAAAAAGGAAAGGAAAAAAAAAAAAAAAAAAACCACAAAAACAAAGAGGGGGCGTGGCTAAGCAGAGCACGCACGGGCGTAGGGACGTTGACGTGTTCCAGAACGTTGCTGTGGTAGCGGCGGGCGCCATGTTGGGAAAGACGGGAAGCGTTTAGGCGGCAGGTTCCGGTCGCTCATTGTTGTTCTCCGAGCCGGGTTTGTTGTGGAAGTGTGCCGGCTTCCTCATGCCCAGGATCGGTGGGCGGCGGGAGGAGTGAGGTCACCATGCCTTTGTGAGTATCGGGGTGCGGGGAATGGGCAGGAATGACGTCATTAGCAGGCTCCTGCGGGGTGACCCGGCTATGAGGTAATCGGCGGGGGCTCCCCCAGGGGCCGCAGTGCTGGTGCCTGGAGCAGCCCGGCTCCTCTCACCACATATACACTATATATATATATATATATATATATATATATATATAATGTGTTGTGCTGCCCGGGGGTGATGCAATGGCTGCCATCACCTGATTCCATAGCCAGCCATTGTGTTGTTACAGCAAAACAAACACTAAACACACCCTATAAGCGCTATAATACCGCCCACTCATCTATGTTATTACCAGATTATATACAGTCGGATTATTTGCCCCCGACCATGAGATACGGACGTTGAAATTTTGTCGTAAGCGGTAATTCTTCTTTAACTAAAAAAAAACTAATTTAAAAACCCGGTATGCGGCTAATATGCTGTTATAGAACTACAACTCCCATCCAGTCTGTCAGCAAAGGTTCTCCCCGTAACGGCAGTGTTTTTTTTTTAACCGTGTGCCTCCAGCTGTTGCAGGACTACAACTCCCATAATGCACGACATCTAAAATATACAATGGTCCACCCACGGCTCACTGGCCGTTGCAAAGCTATAACTCCCATCATGCCCTGCAGCTAAACGTTACCCCTTAGGGAAGTGTTTCATGACCAGTGTGCCCCCAGCTGTTGTAAAACTACAACTCCCAGCATGCACGACATCTAAAATGATCTACTTAGGGTAGCGTTCCACCTACTCCTCGCTGTTACAAAGCTATAACTCCCATCATGCCTGGAAGCTAAAAAGTTACCCCTTAGGGAAGTGTTTACCGACCAACGTACCTCCAGCTGTTGCAAAACTACAACTCCCAGCATGCCCGGACAGCCAACGGCTGTCCGGGCATGCTGGGAGTTATAGTTTTGCAACAGCTGGAGGCACACCGGTTGGGAAACACTGCCGTAGGAGTTACTTTTATCTGTCGGGCATGATGGAAGTTATAGCTTTGCAACAGCCAGGAGTAGGTGGAACGCTACCCTAAGTAGTTCATTTTAGATGTCGTGCATGCTGGGAGTTGTAGTTTTACAACAGCTGGGGGCACACTGGTCATGAAACACTTCCCTAATGGGTAACGTTTAGCTGCAGGGCATGATGGGAGTTATAGCTTTGCAACAGCCAGGAGTAGGTGGAACCCTAAGTAGTTCATTTTAGATGTCGTGCATGCTGGGAGTTGTAGTTTTCAACAGCTGGAGGCACACTGGTTTAGAAACACTGCCTTAGGGTACGTTCAGACGGGAGGATTAATTACAGAATCTCCGCAGCTTATTTGCTGCGGAAAATCCGCACCGGATTTTGCTACCATTTTTTTCAATGGGTCCGCTACGAGTTGCCGCCCTGCGCGGTGTACTCGCACACACCGCGGCCGCTTCCCCTGCTCCATGAGCTAGGCCGAAAGCTGCCCGCAATGTACGAGTAGACTGCACATAAGCGACTCGCACATCGCAGTGTCTGCTCGTAGCGGCGTATTGCCGCTCCGAGCAGGCACCTGTAAAGGCACCATACAGCGGTCCTTCAGCGGCGGATCTGCAGCGTAATACGTGCTGGGGATCCGCTCGTGTGAACGTACCCTTATTCCGCAGGTAATCTGCCCGTGTGAATGTACCCTAAGGTTACTTCAGACGAGCGGATCTAGGGCTGGGCGGTATGACCAAATATGTGTATCACGGTATTTTTTTAACTTACTGCGGTTCCACGGTATATAACGGTATTTTCACCCCCTCAATCATGTGACCCACGCGCAGTGTTCAGCGACCCCCCCCCAAAATCATGTGACCTGCCAGCGCTGTTCTGTCCCCCCACCCAATTAATGATCAGCCCAGCGGGGCACTACTCACAGATGTCACATTCAAGCACTGCCCTCCTCTTTGTTGGGGGCCGCCGGGAGCTGGAACTCACTGTACGCTAGTGGTCTCCAACCTGCGGACCTCCAGATGCTGCAAAACTACAACTTGTAGTTTTGCAAAAGCTGGAGGTCTGCAGGTTGGAGACCACTGCTGTCCGCTGTATCCCTATGCCCGGGCTGCAGAACATAAAGAAAATAAACTTTAAACTCTTACGTCGGGGCCACACGTTGGGGACTGGTACGCTGCACAGCCGTCAGCCTATCACCGGCCGGAGCGAAGTCCCGCCCCGGCCAGTGGCCGGCTTCTTACATGACAGTGGGCTCAGCCTATCACTGGCTGGGGCGGGACATTGCTCCGGCTGGTGATAGGCTGACGGCTGTCCAGCGTACCAGTCCCCATCACCGGCCGGAGCGATATCCCGCCCCAGCCAGTGACAGGCTGAGCCCACTGTCATGTAAGAAGCCGGCCACTGGCCGGGGCGGGACTTCGCTCCGGCCGGTGATAGGCTGACGGCTGTCCAGCGTACCAGTCCCCAGCGTGTGGCCCCGACGTAGGTGTGTTTAAAGTTTATTTTCTTTATGTTTTGCAGCCCTGGCATAGGGATACAGCGGACAGCAGTGGTCTCCAACTTGCGGACCTCCAGCTGTTGCAAAACTACAACTCCCAGCATGTCCGGACAGCCGTTGGCTGTCCGGACATGCTGGGAGTTGTAGTTTTGCAGCATCTGGAGGTCCGCAGGTTGGAGACCACTGGCGTACAGGGAGTGCCAGCGCCCGGCGGCCCCCAACAAAGAGGAGGAGGGCAGTGCTTGAACGTGACATCTGTGAGTAGTCAATACGTCGCTACGAGCAGACACACTGAAGCGATGTGAGAGTCGCTGCACATGAGAGGTGTGCTCGCATCACATTCACTCCCCCTGCTACATGAGCTAGGCCGAGAGCTGCCGCAATGTGCGAATATAATGCGCATGCGCGCGGCAACTTGCACATCGCAGTGTGTCTGCTCGTAGCAGCGTTTTGCCGCTCTGAGCAGCAGATCTAAAGGCACCATAAAGCGGTCCTTCAGCGGCGGATCCAAAGCATAAAATACGCAGTGGATCCGCTTGTCTGAAGTACCCTTAGGGTACATTCACACGGGCAGATTACCTGCGGAATAAGGGTACGTTCACACGAGCGGATCCCCAGCACGTATTACGCTGCAGATCCGCTACTGAAGGACCGCTGTATGGTGCCGTTTTGGGCATGATGGGAGTTATAGTTTACCAACAACAGAGAGCCAAGGGCTGGTGGAACACTGTCCTCAGAATTGTATTTTAGGTGTCTTGCATGATGGGAGTTGTAGTTATGCATCAGCTGGACAACCACAGGACCAGAACTGAAGCGCTGTCCCTAAGGACTTAGCTGCCAACATGATGAGAGTTGTAGTTTTGCAACAGCCTTTGAATTTGGGTACATTCATATGTGCGTATTTTGCTGCAAATTTTCCGCAACTGACTTTGATACCTGTGACTTATATGGGTAGCAAATTCCGCTGCTGAAAATGTGCAGCAAAATATGCATGTACCCTAATTCACACTCGTTATTAGGGCAGATTTTATAGCAAACAGTGTGTGTCCAACTGCAAGTCTGAATGGGGAAGGGTTCTCGGTGGTAGATTGTCGGCAGCAGAATTTCTGCTCTGGAAAATGCGCCGCAGAAATTATCTGGAATCTGCGCTTATGTGGTTTTAATAAATCTCCAACTCTTTAATAATTCTACAACTCCTATTCTGTCCAACAGCTAAAATTCTGTAATGTTGCGAGAGTATAACCTCTATCATTCTATATTGTGTGTTCAGGCGTTGTGGTTACAAAAGAAGCCTTCAATTGTACTTGTGTTTGGGGGTAAATATTTGTAAATAAAGCTTTTGTCTCATAAATCATTGTTTTTCAGGATCTGCTTATTAGTGAATGGAAAGGTGTTTTTTTTATTTACATCTAGACCAGTGTTTCCCAACCAATGTGCCTCCAACTGTTGCAAAACTACAACACCTTTTGCCTGTCCAGCCATGCTGAGTTGTAGTTTTGAAACAGCTGGAGGCACCCTGGTAGAGAAACGCTGATCTATAGGGTAAAAATCTCTTGAGTATGTCTGACACAAGTATTGTACTTGAGATTTCTGGTTCACTATTACATGACCTGCTCTTCTGTCATCTTGGAATTATCCATACAAATTACATTCTCTATGATTAAAATTGGTTCTCTAATATAAATTAAAAACAAACAAAAACACAAAATACAGCTTCATAGGGTGTAAAGTAATAAAATACGCAGTATTCTCCTTGCTGAGTCCAGTGGAGACGCTCAAGTCCCCCCTGTTGTCTGCTCTGCTGATGTTGCGAACCCACTGAGGCTGCAGTGAAGGGAGAGTTGGTACTAGGGATCGACTGATTAGCAGTTTGGCCGATATTAGCTTCCGATATTCACGATTTTCTAAGCTATCGGTATCGGCAATTACCTTGCCGATAATGCGGGCACTTTAAATCAATGAACTGAAGCGGCTTTTGTGGGGCCAGAGACCGCCGTCACCGCATGCTTCTCTCCCCCTGCCGGTCCTGAGTCCAACCACCACCGCTGCCCCATTGCCTCCCCCATTCCCGGTTTTATAATTACCTGTTCCCGGGGTCTGCGCTACTTCTGGCTCCGGCGGCAGCAACAGCGCAGGATGCTGCAGGAGCCAGAAGTAGCGCAGACCCTGGGAACATGTAATTATAAAACTGGGAATGGGGGAGGCAATGGGGCAGCGGCGGTTTCTGGCCAGAGGATAGGCAGGGGGAGGTAATCGGGCAGCGGTGGTGGTTGGACTCAGGACCCCAGGATGGATAGGCAGGGCGAGAGAAGCGGGTGGTGGCGGTGGTCTCTGGCCCCGCAAAAGCCTCTGCAGTTCATTGATTTAAAGCGCCTGCTTTAAATCATTGATCTGCAGCGGCTTCTGCGGGGCCAGAAACAGTTCATCAGGGGGGGAGGGAAATGCACGGAATATCGTTATAAGTTATCGGTTATGGGCCTGAAAGTTCACAGGTTATCGGTATCGGCTCTAAAAAATCTATATCGGTCGATCCCTAGTTGGTACTGTATTCTATTATACACCTATAACAGGCTGTTTTTGTTTTTTTATTTTAATCAGAAATTTATTTGTAGCGCTTCAGTTTAATTTTTAAAGCGTGACGCCAAAGTTGCTCTGGCGACAGGATATCTGTTTAAATTCCCCAGCAACTTCGTAACCCGAGACTTGCCTTAGACTTGCCTTCAATCAGGTTATGTATTTGTCTAATTACCATGCAAGTCCATTGGCCCTCTGGCAAATCTGTATTCTGATCACTGTAGTCTCGGGCTATGAAATTGGCGAGAGATTTGAAGGGGTTAGTTAACAATAATGGTATTACATTAAATGTGCCCAGGGAGTGTGAGAAAATAAAATAAAGTGCCTGTACTTACCTCCCTTGCTCCTCCGCATCTTGGTTATTACAGCATCCAAGTCTCCGGTACATTAAAATTGCTGCTTAGGCAAAGTGGTATTGTGATGTGCCGCCTGAAGCTCCAGCGCACACAGTTCATCAGAAAGACCGTGCGCCGTGATAACCAGGCTTATCGGTGTATTGTCACCTGAGAGTGATGCTAAGGTGTTACGTTAGACAAGTTGTCTATTATGTCCTAGTGTTTCCCCACCAGTTTGTCTCCAGCTGTCGAAAACTACAACTCCCAGCCAGTTACTGTCTGGGCAAGCTGGGAGTCGCAGTTTTGCAACAGCTGGAGCCACTATGGTTGGGAAAGTTTGTGCGGAATTCTGCAGGAATATTTCACATGGACAGTCTGCTGCCTCAAAGTTGCGTTGATTTCAATGGGATTCTGCTCACACAGTGCAATTTACATGGGAGATGTTTCTGTCACGTAAATCTAGATTTTGGCATCCACAAAAAATAGCCATGTCTATTCTTTTTGTGGATTTAGGTGGGGAATGCATTGCCGTCCGAGACGGTGCATTTCCAAGTGGTCCTAGCGCCCACTGGATAATTCAAATGTGCGGAAGTTCTGCACATTTTACGCCACGTGAACATTGCCTTAGTGGTTGCCAAGCTCACGCCTAAATTCCATCAATGTTTTTTTTGTCTTTGTGCAGTGTCATATGCAGGGGCCCTATATGGCCACTCTCAGAGTGCCTACAGGTTTTGTTTGTGTTTTTTGCAGCCATTTACAATTGTATCCAGTGAGAAAACACTTGCAAGCTCGGCAAAGTGTACACACATATGAGAGAATCAGGAAGAATAGCTGATGACTGAACAAGGGCAAGGCCAACAGCTATAGACAATCCAAAAATGAAGAAAAGGAAGGGGAAAAGATGTTGGATCATGCCACTGGGGACCCTCGCAATCTCCGGCCGGCACCCCACTCATTCGGGGCACGGAGCTAACTTTGCTCTTTACCCGATGACTGGCGATGCAGGTCGCCACTTCCCCTCCATTCAAGTCTATGGGAGGAGGCTCGTCGGCTCTGTACTAGCCATCATGCCCCCTCCCATAGACGTGAATGGAGGTGGCGTGGCGTCACGAACACGGAAGCTGCAAGCTTCAGTGTTCCGGATGCCGCAGCTGACAAGAACCCCCGCGATCTAACATATTATCCTCTATCCTTTTTGATGGGAGATAAGATTTGTGCAACGGAATACCCCTTCAAAGCTCAGCTTCAATGATAATATACCAAAAATCCCCAGAGGGTCTCAGGGACTGCAACACTTTTATATCCTCTTGGATATTTGATGAGGCTGGGTTCACACTACGTTTTTGCCATACTGTTTCCAATCCGTTTTTCTAAAGAAAACCGTATGGCAAAAAACGGATGGAACAGTATGGAAAAAAGTAAACCGTATGCATTTTTAAACAGTATACTGTTTTTAAAAGTGCATACAGTTCCGTCAGTTTTTATAGGAAAAAACCCATAAGTTTTTGAAAATTTTGTCCATTTTTAATGGGAGGGGTCTTGGGTGGGGACTTTAGGTCAACCACGGTTTTGACTCCAGTTTAAAAACCGTACTGCAACCGCATACGTTTTTTTTTTTAACATGGACGTCAATGGGAAACGCACATGTATACAGTTCCATACGGGAAAAACGTATACGTTTTTACTTTGCACATGCGCATTTGAATCCTAAAGTCCCCACCCAAGATCCCTCCCATTAAAAATGGACAACATTTTCAAAAACGTATTTCTATAAAAACTGACGGAACTGTATGCACTTTTAAAAACAGTATACTGTTTAAAAACGCATACGGTTTACTTTTTTCCATACTGTTCCATCCGTTTTTTTGCCATACGGTTTTCTTTAGAAAAACGGATTGAAAACAGTATGGCAAAAACGTAGTGTGAACCCAGCCTTAGAAGCAGGAAGATCAGGGTACTGCACAGAGGCGAACGGGAGCTGTGGGGCATTGGGGATGGGTAAATATGGCTTTTTTTTTTCCCCCTATGTTTTTAGGGACCCAGCACCATGTTTTTAATTTTTGTCTATTTTCCAGAATACCTCTTTAATGCATATGGGTGCTTTTAGGTTGTTCATAAGGCTGCATTTTTAGGACACAGATACATTGTAAGGGTCAATAACTAAAGGCTGGCCTTGCACAAATTTTGCTCTGACCAACCCAAAACAATGATTGATTGAATTATCTTTAGTTTAGGGGTATCCTGTTTACACATATTTTTACAATTTCTGTGTTACAGAGATGTGTGGGTTTATATTTTGTGTGACAATTCAGTGAATCAGTCAGAAGGGCATTAACCTAATGGGGTGGTCTGGTTAAAAAACAACTTATTCCCTATTCACAGAATAGAGGATAAATGTATGGACTCCTGAAAGGGACCTGGCTTTCTGAGAAGAGCGCATGCTGCAGATGACACGTGGTCCATCATTTACTATTGTAGCATCAGAGATGCCTGAGTACAGCACCCAGGAGTGTGTATTGTCTGCAGAACATGCTCCTCTCAGAGTTGGGGTCTCACAAGCTAGGTGATAACTTGTTTTTCACCGGACCACCCCTTCAATTTTCATAATGTAAGTAACTATCAGTATTAGGCATGTATGCCCCTCAATCTCACATTGCTTATTACCTGATATCTAGTCACATTTTTTTCACGCCCATCTGACTGATTCCCTAAATGTCAGAAAACTATAAACTAGGGATCGACCGATATCGTTTTTTTAGGGCCGATACCGATAATCGGTGGAGATTAGGGCTGATAGCTGATAACTTATACCGATATTCCGGTATAAGTTATCGCCTATTTAACCCCCTGCGACACCGCTGCAGATCATTGATTTAAAGCGGGCGCTTTAAATCAATGATCTGCAGTGGCTTTTGCGGGGCCATAGGCTGCCGCCGCCACCCGCTTCTCTCCCCCTACCTGTCAGGGTGGTCCGGGCCATCCATCGTTCATGTAGTGTCCGGGGGCGTTCCGGGTGGAACGCAAAACTACATGCTGTCCAGGCATGCTGGGAGTTGTAGTTTTGCAACATCTGGAGGGCCACAGTTTGAAGACTGCTGTCTTATGTCTTAGGTGCAGAAGGGTTATCAACTATAAACAGGTGTGTGATCAGGGCACCCTTAGCTTTAAAGGGGTACTCGGTCCCTAGACATCTTATCCCCTATCCAAAGGATAGGGGATAAGATGTCTGATTGTTGGGGTCCCGCCGCTGGGAACCCCCGTGATCTTTTCTGCAGCACCTCAGTCATCTTGTGCACGGAGCTTCGCTTCGTGCCTGATGACTGGCGATGCAGGGGCTGGAGGATCGTGATGTCAGGAGGGGGCGGGGCCCTAACATCCCAATCCTAGGGCCTCTGCATCGCCAGTCATCAGGCACGAAGCGAAGCTCCGTGCACAAGATGACCAGGGGGTGCTGCAGGAGAGATTGCAGGGGTTCCCAGTGGCGGGACCCCCAACTAACCCGCTGTGACGGCACTATAACCTAATAGGAGAATAGGAGAACGGGCATTGTAACCTAATAGAATGGGCACTTGTTTTACTTATACATTTGTATGTTTGCCGCCACAGTTGAGGATAATATAGGGGCCTATGTGCTGGGACCAATCACACAGCGGTCCTAGCGATGGCATACAGGAGATAGGCGTGGCGGCCGCGGGCCATAGTCACACCTATCAGACTGTTGCTGACTGTCTTATAAAGCATTTTTTTTTGCCTGATAAAAGCTGCTAGAAAGCAGTAAATGGTATACCTGGAGAGTAATTCTAAAGAACTTTGTTACCCTGTGATTAGTTTATGGGGTGTGCAAATTCGTGACAGTTGCGCTTTAACGGCCGATTTTCAGGGTTTTTAAAACAGATGAATTTTATAGTGTGAAAGGGGAGTAACCTGCTTAATCACTTAAAATCGCATTAAAAAATTGTTCTACCGGGCTGAGACAGCCAGTCCGCGTGATGTATAATGGAACCAAAATACAGTATTGCAGATCAGGGTTGCCTTCTGATATTGGTGACCTGTCATAGCTCCTCTGTGTAAGCTCCAAGTTACAGAGGGAACTACCATACATTTAACCCCTTAACGACCACGGCTGTAAATCTACGTCCTGGTTTGGCGGGACTTCGTGCACCAGGACGTACATTAACGTCCTGTGTATGACCGCGAGCATCGGAACGGTGCTTGCGTCATACACGGCAGGTTCGGGCTGCTAGCAGCAGCCGGGGACCCGCCTGAAATGGCCAACATCCGCGATCGCGCGGATGTCCGCCATTAACCCCTCAGATGCCGTGATCATCCAGCATGGCGGCCGGAGGTCCCCTCACCTGGCTCCGGCGGTCTCCCGAGGTCTTCTGCTCTGCTCTGAGATCGAGCAGACCAGAGCAGAAGATCACCGATAATACTGAGCAGTGCTGTGTCCTATGCATAGCACTGCACAGTATTAGCAATCAAATGATTGCTATAGATAGTCCCCTATGGGGATATAAAAAGTGTAAAAAATAAAAATTAAAAAAAATAAAAATTAAATTGAAGAAAATTGTTAAAATAAAAAGTAAAAAATTCCCTCCCCCAATAAAAATTTAAATTGTCCGTTTTTCCCATTTTACCCGCAAAAAGCGTCATTTTTTTAAAATAATTTGGTATCACCGCATGCGTAAATGTCCGCACTATCAAAATATAATGTTAATAATCCCGTACGGTGAATGGCATAAACGTAAAAAATTTAACTAAAATTTATTACAAAATTATCTAAGTTTTATATATGCAAATGTGGTATCGATAAAAAGTACAGATGACGGTGCAAAAAATGAGCCCTCATACCACCCTATATATGGAAAAATGAAAAAGTTATAGGTGGTCAAAATTTTACATTACTGATTTTGTACAAAAAGTTTTAGATTTTTTTTAAGCAGTACAGTATCTAGCCATAGGTATCATTTTAATCGTATTGACCCACAGAATAAAGAACACATGTTATTTTTACTGAAAAGGGTACAGTGTGAAAACAAAACCCTCCAATGTGCAAAGTTGTGGTTTTCATTTAAATTTCCTCCCTAAAAAAAAAATAATAAAAAAATTTGGGGTTCACCGTATATTTTATGGTAAATTTAATTTACAATTGGTCACGCAAAAAACAAGCTCTTATATGGGTCTGTAGGTGGAAATATAAGAGTTATGGATTTTAGATGGCGAGGAGGAAAAAAACGAAAATGCAAAAATAAAATTGGCCTGGTCTTTAAGGTTAAAAGGGCTTGGTCCTTAAGGGGTTAATAAACACCTTTTATAATCTGTCAATTGTCTTCTGTATTATAATTGCTCTACTAAATGTAAAAATATGTATATATTTTTTAATTATTTTTTTCTAATCTTATTTTGCTTTAGTCCACTGACAAACCAGGGAACACAGCAACAAGCCCAGAAGAACTTTGGTATCACCTCCCCAATTAGCTTAGCAGCTCCCAAGGAAACAGATTGCACCCTCACACAGAAACTCATAGAGACATTGAAACCGTTTGGTGTGTTTGAAGAAGAGGAGGAATTACAGAGGAGGTAAGAAATGCTGGGTAACAACTAGTACAGACCTACAATGCAGCTTATTCTACATGCTGCTTTTATATGTAAAAGATGTATCAAAGGAGTGCTGTAGTGTTGTTTTTTTTTTTTTTTTTTTTTTTTAAAGATCCCATTGTGCAAGAGCTGCAAAAAAGTAAAAAAAAAAAAAAAAAAAAAAAAAAACACCTTTAACTCTCCTTCTGTCGCTCTCTTGTTGCATTGGTATAGCTCTTCTGTCCTCTGGCCCGGTCCTCTTCTGGTTCAGTGACACTGTGATCAGCGTATTGCACAGATGTCCCGCCTCGGCCGGTGATGGGCTGAGCGCAGTGTCATGTAACAGACTCGGGCAGCAGGGAGAAGGCGGGGCCCAGCCTCCTTACATTACACTGCGCTCAGCCCATCACCAACCAAGGCGGGACATCACTGCGGCCAGTGATACACTGATCGCAATGTGACAATCCCTTCACACGAAGGCTGGGAGAGGACTGGGCCAAAAGACAGAAGAACTATATTGGTGCAACTGGAGGTGAGTTAAAGTTTGATTTTTTTTTTTTTTTACTTTTTGCAGCCCGAGCACAATAGGATCGTTTAATAAAATAAAAAAAAAAATAAAAAAAAACACTACAGTGCTATTTTTTTTTATTTTATTTAATTTGTAATGGTGTTTGATATAAAAACAATATAAGGTCTAGCGATTAGTGTGGGTAGAGGATTGTCCTGATAGCTCAGGGCTTAAAGCGCATGTACTACTTTATAGTTCACTACAACATAGTAAAGTTAGGTTCTATCATTTAAAAAAGGCCATTTGTTTTATCTAACATTTATTAAAGTTGCAACTATGTATATGCATCTAACTTAAAGGATATCATAGGATAAGTGTGCCCTGGGCTTGAGTGATTTTGTGCAAAAAGTAGCATTTGTCATTCGGCTCCATTGGAGGACACAGGAACCGTGGGTATATCTTGCTAACACTAGGCATTAACAAAAAAGAGGTCGTCCTCTCCTGGCAGGACATACCTGCCCACTGTCTCTGAGGTAATCAGTTTTAGCTTAGTGTCAGTAGGAGGCAGACACAGGTCTGGAGCTCTCCAGACCTGGTCTTCTTTTTTGTTTTTTTCTAGCTTTAAGAGTTTAGAGTTTTCTCTACTTTATTATTTTCCTTAGGATGGGGCAACTGGAGCATGGCGCTGCCTGATCCCCCACTTGCGAGGAAGGATGCACAGTATATAAAGTATGCACCGTTAACGCCTCCTCGCCACCGACCAGCGCTAGGGGTGTGCCCCATGGTCTGGGTCCCCCTCTTGTCCTTGCTCTCCCCACTATGACAGCCTGGTATGATGCAACGTGGCACTAGGCTGGTTGAAGACTTAGGTTGGTGAGCATGTAAGGAACTTTTCCCTTGAGATAAGTACATGCCCTCCACTCTCCGTTCCCCTCATTCCCCCTTTTAAATGGCGGTATTCTTTTATCTCATCTCCTCTGGTTAAAGGGTGGCATTCTTTTATTGGGGGTTTAGGGGTTAACAACTTATAGGTCCCTGTACCTCCTTCCTAATGTGCCTTCTTTATATTGTGACAGTATTCTGTCGCACGGGTCCTTGCTCCAGCTATTGTGACTGTATTCTGTCGCATGGCGTCCCTGCACTTCACACAAGGTTCCTTCCCTATCTTTGCGCGCCTCGTGTATTCGCACGGCCGAACAAAATGGCTGTGGCAGTCTCTACTCCTGCCGCATGGTTCTTTTCCAGCTGAATCCACCTATTCTGCCTGCTCCGCTTCACGTCCCAGCCCTCCTGTGCCTTCCTTCCAGGATGGCTCCCTGGAGTGTACAGTCCCTGGCCCTCCCCCGGTTTGGGTGTTCTCTCTCGCTTTCTTTCTCTTTGCTCCACCAATTCTCGCCGCAAGTCCTCTTCATTTTGGTCCTTTGCCTCAGGCCACCAAGACAAGCCAGCCTCTTCGCAGTCTCTGAAGGCTCCTACCTTCAAAGTTCGCCCCTCCTGGAAGCAGCACGGCCATACTGGATGTTTCTCCGCCAAGCCAGTTACTCGCAAGCCTACCTCCGCCTGAAGGGGCGCCCCCACCCAGCCTTCCTCTCAGGTGTGTGGTTGCCTGTCCCTCTTTCAGTTGGCGCAGGTCAAGGATTACTGGGTTCGGGATGTCGTTTCAGAAGGCTACCGAATTGATGGTTCTTTGGTTCTTTTCCCTGGGATCGTTTTTTTTTTTCCAGTCCCGGCCTCCCCGCTCTCTGGCCCTGGCTGCGACTTTTCAGTCTGCACTCCACACCCTCCTTGCGCAGCGGGTCATTGTGCCGGGTCCGCCCCAGGAATGTTTTTTTGGCTTCTATTTGAACCTGTTTGTCATTCCCAAAAAAAGGAGGAATGGTCCTTCCGATTTTCGATCTGAAGATCCTCAATTGACACTTCCCAATGGAATCTCTCCGTTCTGTCGTTGCGTCCATGGACCATGGCGAATTCCTGTCTTCGGTGGACATCCGGGATGCTTACCTCCACATCCCTATTTTTCTGGCACACCAACGTTTTCTGCGGTTTTCCGTTCTGGTGGGTCATTTTTAGTTTGTGGCCCTGCCAAAGTCCTGGCAGTGGTTATTGCCATCCTTCGCTCTCGGGGGGTGTCGCTGCTCCCTTATCTGGACGACCTATTGATCAAAGCTCTGTCCTTTCCTCAAAATCAGGAGAGTCTCCACATCACTCTCCAGACCCTGACCAGTTTTGGGTGGTTGATCAACCCGGGAGAAGTCTAACTTCTCGCCCTCCCAGTCTCTGGTCTTCCTGGGGCTTCGCTTCGACACCGAAAAGGCTTGGATTCTGCTTCCACCGAACAAGCGGAGTGTTATGCTGTCCGGGATCTGCCTATTGTGCCGCTCAGAACCGGTGACCATCCGTTTGTGCATGGGTGTGTTGGGCAGGATGGTGGCGGCCATGGAAGCCTTTCCTTTTGCTCCGTTCCTGTGCTACCCTCTTCAGTGGGCCATCCTGTCTCTGTGGGACCAGTCTCCGCGGTCCATCCATCCATCTTCCCATCAACATCCTGGAGCATCAGGCCATTTTTCTTTGTCTCCTCCACTGGGAGTTGTTACTCCGGGGTCGTCCGGTTTGGGTCCAAACCCGACGACGGTTTGGCTGTGGCCTATATCAATCGCCAGGGGGGTACTCGCAGCCTCGCGGCAATGACGGAGGTGACAAAAATCCTTGTCTAGGTGGAACGCCAGGTTCCCTCCATATCGGCTATCCACATTCTGGGGGTGGACAATTGGGAGGTGGACTTTCGCCTGACCCCAGGGAGTGGTCTCTCCACGCGGAGGTGTTCACAGCAATTTGCGAACATTGGGGGACCCCAAACATGGGCCTATTTGCGTCCCACCTAAAACGGCAGGTTCCCGCCTTCGTGGCAAAATCCCACGATCCTCTGGCTGTGGATGCGGTGGTCGCTCCCTGGTCACAATTCGCCCTCCCTTAACTCTTCCCTCCTCTTCCTCTCCTACCCAGGTTAGTGAGGAAGCTCAAGGCGGAAGGTGTCTCAGCGATTCTGGTGGTCCGGATAGGCCCCAGCGCTTGTTGTTCGACAGTCTCGTGGCGGAAGTTCCCATGCTCGACCCGACCTTCTTTCAAGGTCCTATCTGCCACCCCAATTCACTGCCACTGTGTTTGACGGCATGGTGGTTAAAACCACTGTGCTGAGGGCTCGCGTTTTCGCTCTTCGGGTCATTCGCACCATGCTTCGGGCGCGTAAGCCGTCCACTGCAAAGATTTATCACAGGACCTGGCGTGCCTACTTTTGGTGGTGCGACGTCCGCTCCCTGTCTCCCGTAGTTTTTTCCTTGTCAAACCCGCTTTCCTTTCTGCGGTCGGGGCTGGAAATGCGCTTGCCATTTAGTTCCCTCAAGGGGCAGGTGTTGGCGCTTCCGTTCTTTTTCAGCACCCCCTCGCTATTGACCCTCATGTTCGCACCTTCTTTCATGGTGGAGCTCATGAGGCTGCTCCTTAAAGGTCTCCAACTCCACCCTAGGACCAAATCTCAGCACTTTACAAGGCGTCCCGTTTGAACCCCTCCGGGAAATTGCTCTTCGTTTCTTTGGAAGGTGTCTTTTCTCATTGCCACAACCTCCATCCGGTGGGTGTCTGAATTGACAGCTCTCTCCTGCCGACCACCCTTTCTTGTCCTTCACCAGGGCATGGCTGTGCTTCGGCCGGTACAGTCTTTTCTGCCGAAGGTGGTATCCTCTTTTCATCTGAACGGGGATATTGTCCTTCCCTCCTTCTGCCCGGCTCAATCTCGCCCTAAGGAGCATTCTCTCCACAACTTGGATATGGTCTGAGCTCTGCGTGTCTATCTCTCGGCCACCTCTTCTCTTCGGCGCTCTTATTTGCTGTCATTACAGAAGGCTGGCGCAAGGGGCTTCTGGCTACTAAGGCGACCATATCCCGGTGGATCCGGTCTGCTATATCAGAGGCCTATCGTTCTAAGGGGAAGGCTCCTCCATTCCGGGTTACTGCTCACTACACCCGCTCTGTTGGGGCCTCCTGGGTGGTCTTCAACAGGGCTTCAGCCCTGCAGGTGTGTAAGGCAGTCACTTGGTCGTCCGTGCACACGTTTACCAAGTTCTACCAGGTGCACACTTCCGCGTCTGCTGGTTTTGGGTGTAAAGTGTTGCAGGCGGCGGTGGCGTTGCCATCCGCCTGAGTCTCTAGTTGGGTTCTAATTTCCCACCCCGGGGTCTGCTTTGGTACGTCCCACGGTTCATGTGTCCCCCAATGGAGCCGAATAAGAGTAGATTTTTTATACTTACTGTAAAATCTCTCTCGTGGATCCATTGGGGGACACAGCACCCACCTGTTGGTTATTAGTTTCTTGACCTGAGAGTCTATTTCTTGTCTGTGGGCTTGTTCGGTTGTTTTTTGTCTGGTTCTTCTTCGGACTCTCTGTAGTGATTTGTCGGTTTCCTCCTACTGCTGTGGGACTAAACTGATTTGCTCAGTCAGTGGGCGGGGTATATCCTGCCAGGAGGGGCCGACTTCTTTTTTGTTAATGCCTAGTGGCAGCAACGTATACCCACGGTTCATGTGTCCCCCAATGGATCCACCTACGGGAGAGATTTTACAGTCAGTATGAAAAATCTTTTTGCATCTTGCATAAATAGAAAGATATACTTAGAAGTGAAGAGCTTTTGTGGGGAGTGTATTGATCGCAAAAGTTGCTAATGTTTGAGCAATCAAGAGACTGACATTGTTCGTGCAGATTTGATAAATTCACACAATTGTTACATCACCATGTTAGTCATTTTACAACTCTTTACTCTTTCCTACAGAATTTTAATTTTGGGGAAACTGAACAATTTGGTTAAAGAATGGATTCGGGAGATCAGTGAGATCAAGGTAAGGGTGACAGACTTGTAGTTCAACCAACAACCCCAAACATGTTCTGAAGCACTTTCTCCCTCCTTATGTTAAAGAGAATGTGCCGTCAGAAAATGTCCTATTGTTTAAATCAAGTGTTTGTTAAACATATTTTTGAGAATTTTTGGTGAATAGTTTTTTAATTTTCCATTTTACTATTTATATTTTAAAATAATCCTGAAATCTTGCAGTTTCAATTCTCACCACTAAACCTGATATTAAGGTGAGACTTCTGTTCTCTTTACTGAGGAGGAAGCTGCTGGAAAGTGATTAGCACAGCATTACAGTGAAAGGTGACCCCAGTAGATGAAGACGACAGTAGATGATGATCACAACTCAGCCTCACCCTCCTTGATAAATTACCTCACCGAGCATGACAAGAAACCTTTCCCATTCATGTCAATTGGGCAACTCTTGTCCGTGGGTTACTTTCAAGCATGGTTCTAAATGCTGTAATAACAGCTTGAGCACTATGGCCGCACCACAATAATTTTCAAAGAAATTGAATAGAAATAAATTACAATTTGGAAATAGAAATTAATTTTAAAAAAATCTGAAAATGTTTCAGTATCTGGCTTTAATCAGTAATAAAAAAAATTCTAAGGGATAACATTCCCTTTTACATGTTTCCAGCCCATATGCTCCATTTTCCAAAATATCTCTAAAAAAATCACTTGATGACGATGATTTCTTTGTTTCCTTCCACTAGTTTTGATCTCCTACCATAATGTTTGCATCAAGTTATAAAGTTGTGGTTTTATGGGGACCTATGTGTCACTTATACAAGCATCAGAATTTTCTATATGATGAGATTGCATGAACTCTTTCATGAATGGAGTAACCAAAACTCTTATCACATTTGTTGCTGATGATCAGAGAGGCTTCTGTCACAATAAGTAAAGATACTTATGGTCTTTTGAGCTGGCTGTACATTACAGACTACAACTCCCAGCCTGCCCGGACAGCCGCTGGCTGTCAGGGCATGCTGGGAGTTGTAGTTTTGCAACAGCTGTAGGTGCCCCAGTTGGGAAACACTGGGGTATGTAATAGTATTTCCTGTTTCTAAAGTTTAACTTTTTTTTTTTTTTTCTATCAGAATCTACCACAGTCAGTAATTGAGAATGTTGGAGGCAAGATATTTACCTTTGGGTCATACAGATTGGGCGTCCATACAAAAGGTACGTGCATTTTATCTAAAGGAGGGTTACAACAATTGCTCCTCCTAGCCCTGTCTTATTTTTGGAGAAGTGTCATGAGCAGCACAAAAATGTCACAAAATTTTGTGCAAAAAAAAATTTGTAACCTTGACCTATTGACATTGTTTTCTTCATACATAATTATTATTTATTTATTTATTTTATTTTTTCTGCTTCCTTGAAATCCCTAATGTGCGTACTCTGTCTGCAGGTGCTGATATTGATGCCCTGTGTGTGGCGCCAAGACACGTCGACAGAAGCGACTTTTTTTCTTCCTTTTATGATAAATTGAAGCTGCAAGATGAAGTAAAGGACCTTCGCGTAAGTGTGGCCTCTGCCTGTAGTTAGTTAATTATTATGGTTTTATCCTTGAAGATTTATTTATGTCTCCCAAAGAACACGCCAGTTTATTGCATAGTTTTCCCGTTGTCCACCAATCTTGGCTGCACTTCTGGTATGACTTCATTCTCCTAAAATACTTCTAGAAAATAAAACAATTAAAATGTGATACTACCTATTTATATAGTTTATGTGAAACTTGTTCTCCCATGTCTGTTCTCTCTATACCAGTGGTCTCCAAACTGTGGCCCTCCATATGTTGCAAAACTACAACTCCCAGCATACCTGTTGGCTTTCCGAGCATGCTATGAGTTGGAGTTTTGCAACATATGGAGGGCCACAGTGTGGAGACCACTGCTCTATGACTTTAAAATGTTAGAATATGTAAACATATACTTAGTCACTTTAGTTTCTCGAAATTGTACACAATTTGCTTATACAAGCATCCATAGAAACTTTGTGATTTATATCTAATTAAAAAAAATATGCCTTTGCTATTTATTAAACTTATTGCAAAAAAAAAACAAAAAAAAAAAACACAGATTAGGATTGTTCCACAAGGGATAATAAGTAGTGAAATTATCATCATGCGGGGGTCAGATCAGGAGGCCGAGCCTGAGCTGCGATTTCAGGTAAATAAGGGTCATCCCTCCTGATCAGTGTAAAACAAGTCTACCAGTGGGACACATGGTAGCAAACAAAACCCATCCCTTCAGCTGTTGGATTTGTGCTGCTAAAAAGTATAACCAAGGGTTGGGGACCCCTAGTATAGTTTCCTTGTCCCTTTGCAGGGTTTCTAAACGGATCCTAGCAGGTTTACCAATCCAAATGAGTTCGTGAAATAGAAACTATATTCTATGAAAATATTGCATAGGAGTCAAATTGGGAAAATTGTGCAAAACATATAGGAACTAGGGCACGAGTATCATTTTAGTGCCAGATGAGTGGCGATGGGAGGGCGGAGGCTCGTGACATCACAGCCACGCCCCCTCAATGTAAGTCTATGGGTGGGGCTCCCATAGACTTGCATTGAGGTGGCATGACAGTGAAGTCACAAGCTGGGTACGGCAGTGACGTCACAAGCCTCCGGTGATGCACCCGATGCTCTAAACGAATGGGTGCAGCAGTGAGATTGCGGGGGTCCCCAGCGGCGGAACATCTCCTTTGGACAGGGGTTAAGATGTCTAGGGGCGGAGTACCGCTTTAACCCTTTAACGACGCAGGACGTATATTTACGTTCTGCGCCGGCTCCCGCGATATGAAGCAGGGTCGCGCTGCGATCCCGCATCACATCGCGTTGGTCCCGGCGCTCATCAACGGCCGGGACCCGCGGCTAATACCACACATCGCCTATCGCGGCAATGTGCGGTATTAACCCTTTAGAAGCGGCGGTCAAAGCTGACCGCTGCTTCTAAAGTGAAAGTGAAACTATCCCGGCTAGTTAGTCGTGCTGTTCGGGACCGCCGCGGTGAAATCGCCGCGTCCCGAACAGCTTACAGGACACCGGGAGGGCCCTTACCTGCCTCCTCGGTGTCCGATCGACGAATGACTGCTCCGTGCCTGAGATCCAGGTAGGAGCAGTCAAGCTCCGATAACACTGATCAAAGGCGTGTTAATACACGCCAGTGATCAGCATAGGAGATCAGTGTGTGCAGTGTTATAGGTCCCTATGGGACCTATAACACTGCAAAAAAAAAAAGTGTTGTTAAAGGTCATTTAACCCCTTCCCTAATAAAAGTTTGAATCACCCCCCTTTTCCCATAAAAAAAAAAGTGTAAATAAAAAAATAAACGTGGTATCGCCGCGTGCGTAAATGTCCGAACTATAAAAATATATCATTAAACCGCACGGTCAATGGCGTACGTGCAAAAAAGCGTATATTTGGTCACTTTTTATACCATTAAAAAATGAATAAAAAGTGATCAAAAAGTATGCTCAAAAAAAAAAAATTGTAACCATAAAAACTTCAGATCACGGCGCAAAAAATGAGCCCTCATACCGCCCTGTACGTGGAAAAATAAAAAAGTTATAGGGGTCAGAAGAGGACATTTTTAAATGTATAAATTTTCCTGCATGTAGTTTTTCCAGAAGTGTAGTTTTTCCAGAGTCTTTAAGGGGTTAAGGCACACTAAATGTATATGTATAGCTGCATTGTGGAAATCAAAGCTAATAATTTTGTATCTATGCCTCTGCCAATGTAAAATGTGCAAGTCAACTTATTTTAGGAAACAATTACCATTATATCATGGTCACTTCTCTTAACATATTAGGGATGTATTGTTTGTTTTTTGTTTTTTTATAGGCTGTGGAAGAAGCTTTTGTACCTGTGATCAAGCTTTGTTTTGATGGGATAGAGGTACTATTTTTATGTTGTCTGTTGCATAAGAAATTATCCAGAAAAAGAAAAATAGCACTAGTTTATTTTAAGTTGTGTGTGATTTTATTCTCTTTAATGAAACTGAGCTGCAATACCACACACAACCTGAGGGCAGCGGTGGTTCTGTTTTTTTGAGAAATCAGTTGTTTGTCTAATCCTGGATAACCCCTTGAATGTTTGACAAAAAAAAGTGTACAAGATGGCACGAGATGCATACCTTTTATAATTTATGAAACGTGAGGAATATTATTGTATTAGTTACTTTTTTTGCTTTAAAGTTTAGTCTATTGCCCAGATTTACAAAAACTGGACTAGTGTTTTCCAATCAGGGTGCCTCCAGCTGTTGCAAAACTACAACTCTCAGCATTCCCTGACAGCCTTTGGACATTAGCGGCCACTAGGATCACTCTGAAATGTTCAGTCTCATAGATGGCAATGCATTTCCTTGCAGAATCCGCAAAAACATTTAGCATGTTAAATGTTTTTGTGGATGCTGGAATTTGGTGCAGAAATTCTACAGTGTGCACAGTGCAGCAGAATCCCATTAACATCAATGGGACTCTGCTCCTGCAGAATTTTGCACGGAAATTCTGCCATGTGAACATAGCCTAACAGTGAGCATGATGATTATCCTATCTAGCCATATGTTTATTTACACCCCTGTTTTACTGCTAACAGGTCCTCTTTAGGTTAAAAATGTATCAAAAAATGTGTGCAAAGATTAGCACCTGCCCTTGCATGTGCCAAAAATATGCCATGCATATGAGAGAATGCCCATTAGTTTTATATTAGAAATTAAGGGGTGGTCTAACTTGTCTGAATTTTTGGGCAAAGCAAGATTGTAAATGTCTTACCTGACAAGTTTGACACAAAGTGAAAGAACATCCTTAAATATGAATGTGGGACTTTGTTCTCTGCCTGTTTTCTTAGATGCAGATTGATTTATATTGCTCCTTTTGTACAGTTTTTATTTTTACTTTTGGATTTACTTTTCCTTTTTTAGATTGATATTTTATTTGCAAGACTTGCACTTCAGACAATTCCTGAGGACCTAGACCTACGTGATGATAGCCTTCTGAAGAATTTAGACATAAGATGTATAAGGAGTCTTAATGGTAACTACTACTACAAATATTTATTTCTACAATAGGGGAGAAAAATGAAGGAGTAATTTTAGCCTTATCCTGATCTGCAGCATTTATGCTTTTCACTAGTTTATTTGAAAGACATAAAATGTATATTTTTTATTCCTGTTAGTCTCCAACCCCCACAGGTTGAGTGGGCATTCCCACTTCAACACAGCTTGACACCAGTTTTGTTTAGCCTCCATGATTAGGTGCCTTTTTTTTTAAATCTGTTTTATTATTTTGTCCCCAGGTTGCAGAGTAACCGATGAAATCCTCCATTTAGTACCGAACATTGATAACTTCAGGTTAACTTTGAGAGCAATCAAACTATGGGCCAAGCGTAAGTTACTCAGCAAAACATTTTTTTCAGTGATGCCTTTTAGACACTCTACTCATGATATTCTCATTTTCCTTTTTGTAGGCCACAACATATATTCCAACATCCTAGGATTTCTTGGTGGTGTCTCCTGGGCTATGCTGGTGGCAAGAACATGCCAGTTGTATCCAAATGCAATAGCATCCACGCTTGTCCATAAATTTTTCCTGGTATTTTCTAAATGGTGAGTTATAAAAAGTTATTAGTGTACTTTGTCATGTTCTGATCATGTTGCGTTTCAAGCATTTGTTTGACATGCGTGTGAAAATACTCTAGTATATGCAAAATTCTAGTCATACAGATATATACATCACACACAGACCACCAGTGAAGGGGGGAAAAAAAGATTTGCATGATTTGAGTGCTTTCACACCACAGACTTATTTTTTGTCAAGAAAAATCTGCAGGATTTCACTGGAGATTTTTCTGACCGATTTTGCATGATTTTAAATTTTAAATAAAAATGGACAAGACTTTATGCAGTTTCTTTAGTGTATTTATTAGATGTTATGTGAAGGTATGATTTTATGGCTAGGGACCTTTGATTTACATATGTAATTCTCAATACAGTTTCGTAAACCGTACGTAGGCGCTAATCTTTTTTATTTTTTTGTTTTATCCTATGCAGGGAATGGCCAAATCCAGTTTTGTTGAAGCAGCCAGAAGAATGCAATCTTAATTTACCTGTGTGGGATCCAAGGGTTAGTATACCATGCTAGGTTTAAAATGTAAAGCAGTCTGTCCCGAGTAAGAGAAGCGTATTAAAAAGTATTTTCTCCTATAATGAAAATTGCACAAAAGATAAATTGATGTTTCACTAAAAGAGGAAAACAGCCTTCGTGTATTCGTGTAGAGAAGCATTATTCCTCTTTTTTACGGTCAGTGGCTAAACTGCTATGTATCAACATGTATACAGCATTCTGTCAATCATTAAAAGAGTTCTCCACCCCTAGACATCTTATCCCCTATTCAAAGGATAGGGGATAAGATGTCTGATCACTGGGGACCCCCGAGATGTCTCCTGCAGCACCCTTGTCATCTGGTGCACAGAGAACTGTCCAGAGTAAGAGAAAATCCCCATAGCAAACATATGCTGCTATGGACAGAGATGTCAGCAGAGAGCACTGTGCTCGTGATGTCAGCAGACAGCTCTGTGTTCCAAAAAGAAAAGAATTTCCTCTGTAGTATTCAGCAGCTAATAAGTACTGGAAGGATTAAGATTTTTAATAGAAGTAATTTACAAATCTGTATAACTTTCTGGCACCAGTTAATTAAAAAAAATAAAATAAAAAAAAGTTTTCCACCGGAGTACTCCTTTAAAGAACCTTGAAACCGGACTAGGGAGTTTTTCTACAAGCTTTTGTTAAAATACACTTCATTTGTTTGCCACCTTGCAACCACACATACACCACCAAAAAAAGCTCATGCATAATGTTTTATACAGCTCCCATTAAACTCAAAAAGGCTTAATACTGCATTAATGCTATATGTCTGCGCTATCCATTGGCATTCATCAAAAAAGGGATGCTGACATTCTGTGGCACTAAATCTAAATGCAAAAATATGAACTTCTGTTCATTCTGTTTTTTTGTTTTTTTTCTGTGAAGGTGAATCCCAGTGATAGATACCACCTCATGCCCATCATCACACCAGCCTACCCGCAGCAGAATTCCACCTACAATGTGTCTGTTTCCACACGAATGGTTATGGTAGAAGAATTCAAGCAAGGTACATTTAGATAGTGTATGAGTTCCATATAAGGGCCAGTTCACACTGCGTTTGTAGTGTATGGGAACCGAATATGTCTGGGGGGAGCGAAAACCTGGCGCTTATGTCTCCCAAACGGACCAGGCCCCTATGTAATGCATTTCAATGAGTCGACCGGAGTCAAACTCTGACTCCAGTTGGCTAATTTTTGTCCTGTATACGCTTCTCTAAAGGGACCAAAAACCGTGGTATAACATGGTTTTGG
Organism: Hyla sarda; assembly: GCF_029499605.1. NCBI lineage: Eukaryota > Metazoa > Chordata > Amphibia > Anura > Hylidae > Hyla > Hyla sarda. The sequence continues at coordinate 18,382,042 of NC_079199.1, forward strand.
GGTCGGTCAGGGAGCCATATACCGGGCAAAAATGAGGCAACCGGAGTCAGCGCTTGACTCCGGTCGACTCATTGAAATGTATGTGGTTCGGGCTGGATACGGGAGCACCCAGTTTTGACTCCCCATAACCCCCCCCCAGATGTATCCGTTTCCTGTGCGAACCCAGCCTTATTCTTGTTTTTTTCCCACTAACACAAAACACTATCGGTTACAGCTTTCCTCTTCATTAACATTCAAAAATCTGTGTTAAGAACCATGTGAAGACACAACATATATATCGTTTACTCTTCTCCCCCAGGACTGGCCATCACGGATGAGATCTTGCTGGGTAAAGCAGATTGGTCCAAACTTTTTGATGCTCCAAACTTCTTTCAGAAATACAAGTATGTATATTATCTGTCTGCTCTGTTTGGTGGGGGAGGAATAAAAAATAAAACAAAAATCATTTCTTTAATGAGGTATGTGTGGAGTATGATTATTTTCTAAGACATTGCATAAGCTTGTTCTTTAGTGACTGGTGAATTCATTAAACACATGTACTAAACTCCCTGTTTTTTTTCCTGGTGGTGTTAAAGTTCCAGAAGGCATTTAAACTGATGTGCGAAACATTAAGATTAAAAGATGACATTGGGCCCTGTAGGTTGCAGTGATGCTTGTGGTATACAGATAGATGTTTTAGAAAGTAGAAGGTCTTCAAGGATAGGTTCACACTATTGAACTCAATAAGGAACATTTTCCTTGCTGAATTCCTCTGTGGATCTTCTCCGTTTTTGCTCCATTGTCAGTTTAAACAAGTATTGAAAATTGATGTCCCATTCTCTTATGGGCTTTTACTATCAGGTTCTAGGGGAAGTTTGAACTTGTTGAAAATCCTGTCCAAATTCAAATCCTTGTTTTGAAGTTCTGTTTCAGAACATCCGTTGTGTATTCACAGCAGAAAACCATTGAAGTCAATGGTTGTGTAACGGAAGGTGGAATCCATGCAGAATTAGTTCGTAGTGGGATTAAGTTCTGATTCAGGAGTTTTACTGACTAATTGAGGTCTCCTTTAGGCTAAGGAAACGTTTCAGAAGAAGTGTCAATAAATGGACTGTAAGGCTTTTTTTTTATTTTTTTTTTTTTAAAGGCTTTCCAGAGCTTTACATTGATTGCCATTCCCCGAAAGTACCAGGGTAGGCAATCATTGTGTGATCTGTGGGGAAGTAATTCCACGACCCACCCCCACCTTTTACCTGCAGTACAGCTGTTTGGCTTCCATTTAATGTATATGCCGACTCCCGAAGTAGAAGTTAAATGGAAGCTGTAATTAATACCTAAACGGTGGTAATGTCACCCATAGACAAATATGGGGTCCATTTACCGGATACATTGTAAGCTGTTTTATAAAGCATCTGTTTAACACATTGTATTACCTAATAGGCTATTATGGCAACCACTTAATAAACCAGTGTAAGTGTGAATAGAGATTAAATAAACGGAGACTCTTCTGCAGATGTGACCGGTGAAATCCGATCATTAGCTCAGGCTTTGTGTGATTGAACTGCAGTAGATACTCAATGGGTTCATAGGGGGAGATCTATCAAAACCTGTCCAGAGGAAAAGTTGCTGAATTACCCATAGCAACCAATCAGATCGCTTCTTTCATTTTGCAGAGGCCTTGTTAAAAATGAAAGAAGCGATCTGTTTGGTTGCTATGGGCAACTGGACAGGTTTTGAAAAATCTCCCCCATAGTGTTAAATATGCTAGAGTTAGAAATTATCCTCTATATACCTTTTTTTTTTTTTTTTTTTTTTGTCGATATGTGATTCTTAAGCATGTTTTGGTATGTACATATAACCTACATGCAGTTTGAGGAGCCTACATCACTTGTGTGAGCTGTAGTAGCCTCTTCAATGTTCACACCAGCTCCAAACTTGTATTAGCAAACCCCTTACTAACTGAAGCTGCAGAGCAGTGTATGCAGCATCATCCTCTTCATGGTCAGTACTTTAGCAAGTAGCTCTTTCATTCCTGGGTGGGTGCAGTGACTTACGGTACATTGCATCATAGATAAAGCTATATAGAAGACCTGGCACACACCTTGTGTTGCTTTTAATACAGTTTGATGGCAGACGTTTCTAACCTCCTGTAAGCCTCACAGACATTTGTCAGGAGATGCTTTTGTTTACCCTGTGAAGACCTCTAGAACACTATTAAAATACTATGCAAATCCTTTTCATATTTTTGTTATACAAATACAGCATTTCTGTTTCCCGTGACTTTACTTGCATGCCAGATTTCATGTACTTGGTTTGGGTTGGTTTGTGTGTGTGAGCTTGTATCGTTGTAATTTTTATCTCTGTATGTTAATAGCCAATAAATATTGAGAAAAAAAAAAGAAACAAAAAAGCAAAAAAAAAAAAAAGCAAATAAGGTGAATGTGTCTGTGTATTAATTTAGCTTTCTCTAAGCAGGTTTTTAAACAGCTTGGTTTATCTTAAAGAGAAACTGTCATCAGTGTCACCCGCACTAACCTGTTGGTACAGACTGGTAGTGCAAGTGACACTGATTATGACACTTACATACCCCCGATCTGTGGTGCCGTTGTCTGGTATCATCTTTAATCCAGCAGCATGCTTGGTGCATGGTACACTGACATCACTGCTTCTCTGCTCCGTCCCTCTGCGAGCAGGCTAGGAGACGCAGCGGTTACTTCGGCACACGTCCTGAGGCTCCACCACATGCACCAAGCATGATTTGGGATTAAAGAAGATCTCAGACCAACAGGACCACAGATCGGGGGTAGGTAAGTATCCTTACAATCAGATACAAGCAGTAGGAAGGTAAACTAGGCACTGCTCTATACAACACGTATTCCCATAGGATAGGCTTTTATTGGTATAAAATAGCAGCTAGCTGTGTTCTTGGTTGCAGACCTCTGAAGTGTAAGAAGCTTCAAGTAAATACCATATAGAAGGAAATGAAGTCGCACTCACCAGCATGTTTCTTCAGCGTGATGAAAATTTTATTCCAACAAATACACTGCAAATAACAGGAAAAACAATTCCATAGTGACGAGCGAGGGCCGGTGAGGCTCAGTCGCGGGGCATACCACTGATAGGCTACTAGTTTCACGTCACTATCAGTTGTATGCCCCGTGTCTGAGAGCCTCAGCGGCCCTCGCTCCTTGCTATGGAGTTGTTTTTCCTGTTATTTGCAGTCTATTTGTTGGAATACAATTTTCATCACGCTGAAGAAACGTTCGGGTGAGTGCGACTTAATTTCCTCCTTCTATATGGTATCATTACAATCAGTGTCACCTGCACTACAAGCCTTTACAATCAGGTTAGTGAGGGCGCCACTGACAGTTTCCCTTTTAATTATTACAGTTCCAGTTTTGCATGGTGAGGTGTTATAAGACTCTTATTGGTTATCAGCACATCCATTAGTCTTAGGCCCTTGCACATCATGTTTGGGATATCCGCTGTACTTTTGATTTAAGAGACTCAGATCTCTTTACAAGTAAGCAGAAAAACGTAACAATTCATATGGTTTGCTTTGTGTCAAAATCTGATCGTCCTTTGAATTGTTCTAGAGCAGATCCTGATAAACGTCTTCCCACCCCCTTCCTCATGCACTGTCCTTAGCATAGACCATGGATAACAGATGGGTAGGGGGTCTGACTCCTGGCAGTTCTTTACATTTGGTAGCAGCTATTATTGCAGTTCACTCCATAGAAGTGACTGGGGGAGTTCTGATACCTGGTACAGGTTGGTACCCAATACATAGCATTATGCCTGGTAGGAAATGACAAGACTGTTGTGCTCCCACAAGCTAAGGAACCCTTCAATCAGCTGATCGGGGGAGGTTTGACTCCCAGGACCCCCCACTGACTTACTTGCTCATCTATTTCCTATCCAAAGGCATAAAAATTACCTGAGGACCCTTTTTATGTGCATCAAAACTGTCCCATAAGCGGGGGGAGGTGTTACCTATAGCAATTAAATGGTACCTTTCATTAGTAATAAAAATTTATGTTCTAGATTAGCTGAGAAAGGTAATTCAAATAGGCTAATCGCACTTCACGCTGAACTGCTCGGGGCTGTGTGTAGCAGAGTGAGGGAGGAAGTTCTCCCCTGTATGGCTTCAGATGCTGTTGCTCTTGCCAGGGAACACCCGTTCAGTCTGTGGAGCTCAGTGAGAGTGAGCAGAAGATACAGCACAATATCAAGGTAGAAAGGGGGTGGCTTATCATGATGGGGGAGGATTGTAAAATGTATTAGGCTCATGACCAGTTCTCTTTAAAGATAGTTGGGGAAAAAACCTAATACAACTATATTAGGCCTAGATCAGGTCTGTAGCAGGTGCTTTATGACTCAAAGAACCCCAAACACAGATGTCACATGTTAAATGAAAATAATTTTCAAGCAAGATGAAAACCTCATTTATTTAAATGCTTTTCCTGACATCTCATTTAGTTAAGTTTTTTTCTCACTTGGGGACTATTTTAAAAAAAGCAAAAAAAAAAACCTGCATGCATTGTTTAGGCCAAAGTGTGTTTAGTGACGGTATCCATGCCAAAAGCTGACTAAGGGAGATCTTCTGTAAGATTTCCTGATCAACAGTTTAGGGCCATTTTTATTTATTTTTTTTATAAACAGTCGTATTATACCTTTTCTCCTGTGTCGGTAACATGCAAATGGGAAGTAAAGATATACTACTAACTAGATTAAAGTATCAGAATCATTTATCGAGAAACAGCAATAAGCTGGGCTCCATTCACATGACTTGGGATTAACTACAATACTACGTCTAGATTCACATCTGCGTTTGTCATCCATTCAAAAGGGATTCACTTTGTAGATCAGTGTTTCCCAACCAGAGTGCCTACAGCTGTTGCAAAACTACAACACCCAGCATGCCCGGACAGCCGAAGGCTGTCCGGGCATGTTGGGAGTTGTAGTTTTGCTACAGCTGGAGGCACCCTGGTTTGGAAACACTGTTGTAGATTATTGGTGACGGTCAGGCATGCTGGGAGTTGTAGTTTTGCTATAGCTGGAGGCACCCTGGTTGGGAAACACTGTTGTACATTATTGGTGATTGTCAGGCATGCTGGGAGTTTGTAGTTTTGCAACTTCTAGAGAGCCAACGTTTGGAGACCCCACACTTCCATGTGCGTCAGTCACCATAGACTTTAAAGGGGTATTCCAGGCAAAAACTTTTTTTTTTTTATATATCAACTGGCTCCAGAAAGTTGAACAGATTTGTAAATTACTTCTATTAAAAAAAATATTAATCCTTTCAGTACTTATGAGCTTCTGAAGTTAAGGTTGTTCTTTTGTCTAAGTGCTCTCTGATGACGCGTGTCTAGGGAACCGCCCAGTTTAGAAGCAGTTTAGGGCGTTTCCCGAGACACGTGTCATCAGAGAGCACTTAGACCGAAAAGAACAACCTTAACTTCAGAAGCTCATAAGTACTGAAAGGATTAAGATTTTTTTTAAATAAAAGTAATTTACAAATCTGTTTAACTTTCTGGAGCCAGTTGATGTATAAAAAAATAAATAAAATAAAAAAGATTTTTCCTGGAATACCCCTTTAATGTAAAATTTAGAACATATGTTTCACTTCCATTTTATCCATTTGTGTTTTTTTTATTTTTTATTTTTTTTTGAATGGGGAGAAATGAAATTCATTCACGAAAATGGATGACGGACGGACACAAACTCATAGTATAACCCATGTTCAGACATCTGTTTTCTGATGTCTGAACATGTCAGAAGAATGGAAATGAAGAGAACACAAATGCACATGTGAACCTAGCCTGAACCATAATTTGTAAGAGGATTTGTTGCAAAAATTTCTGTGAGCGAAAATAATTTACACGCATCTGAAAGGGGGTCTTCTTAGTTGCATTAGTTTTTGCAACAAATCTGTGTCGGTTCATCCATTAGGTGGTCTCAGACTCTTGTGACCAATCAACAGAATATGCAATGAAGCCTGTAAACCCCACACTTCATCCCACCTGGGTGTTTAACATCAAAATAAATACTTTCCTTCATAAGCTGCGTATGGGCAGCATGGCTGGAGCTTTGAATTTACTGTTCCATGTGTTTTTTCTTTTTTTTTTTTTCTTTTTTCTTCTTTATTAAATCTTTATTATTTTTCATTGTTCATACACATAAATAAGAAAAAATTAAACCCACAAAATATTGTTATAAATTACCATATTCATTCCCCTTTCCCATCCCACCCTCCTTTACTGTACCATGTGGCGCGCGCGCGCGCACGCACGCACACACACACACACACACACACACACACGACAGCTGGTGACTACCTACAAGATGGGAATATGAAGGTACCATTCATGCATGTGGTCAGGGGCCTAGCTTTTACTATTGGGCATCATGGTATATTCTCTAATGTAAAGATCTGATAGATTTTATTTCTATTCATGATGTAATCGGTGCACCCATAAGCCTCATGCCTATTGTGCTTTTGTGATCTTTTGCTTATCATGAATAAAATGAGCGATCTAGGCTTTTTACGTTTAAAAAGTTCAAATAGAACAGTTTGTGTTAGTTGTAGTCTTGGCGTGTGCTATGACTATTAGGTCACATTTTGTAAGTGATGAGGAGAAAACTGCTGTTTGCTCTTCTAAAAGGGGTACTCTGGTGGAAAACATTTTTTTTTTTTTTTATCAACTGGTGCCAGAAAGTTACAGATTTGTAGCTTACTTCTATTAAATCTTTATCCTTCCAGAACTTATTAGCAGCTGTATGCTACAGAGGAAATTCTTTTCTTTTTGAATTTTTTTGTCTTGTCCACAGTGCTCTCTGCTGACACCTGACGCCCTTATCAGGAACTGTCTAGAGCAGGAGAAAATCCTCTTACCAAACCTATGCTACTCTGGACAGTTCCTGACACCGACAGAAGTGTCAGCAGAGAGCAGTGTGGACAAGACAAAAAAAAAAAAAATTCAAAAAGCAAAGAATCTCCTGTAGCATACATTTGCTAATAAGTACTGGAAGGATAAAACATTTTTAAAAGAAGTAATTTACAAATCTGTTTTAACTTCCTGGCACCAGTTCATTTAAAAAAATAAATAAATAAATAAAAAAAATTTCCACCGGAGTACCCTTTTTACTGATTGATCTGTTTTAAGTGGTAAAAAACAAAAGTTTTGCAGAATTGTCACGGTATGTTGTCAGCAACTTGCAAATGGCAAAATCAGTCACAGCAGAAAGACGTCTGTCCAGGTAAGGAAGTGTCTGGTGCTCATGAAACGGAGTCCTGAATCTCTAGCTTGTTGTTAAGTGCCCAGATATCACAGGCTTCGTGTACAATATCTGATTCTCTTTAGCGAGTGATGAAGGGGTTTACAAGTGAGTAGGAAATACTTGATTTGGGGTAGGTGCGTGTATACTAGTGCAGAGGAGTTGCCCATAGCAGTGAGTCTGTGTTTTTGTCTGAACACTTTTTTTTCCCTCTCCCTTTCTTTGGGAGGGAGATTATTACCTCGATGAATGATACTAGGCAGATGAGCTATGTTTATACACCTTGCAATAAATTAGCATTGTCTTTATCTTCCAAGGCATTATATAATTCTCCTCGCGAGTGCTCCAACTGAAAAACAGCGTCTTGAATGGTAAGTCCGATCCTCATCCAATGCTATCCGATAGTTATGCCTGGTATGTATAGTCACGTTTACCTTGTTATACCTTATAAATAAGTCAACCGAAGAGAACGCGATCTGCAAGCTTTCACGTTCTTAAAGCATCATTGTCGTTTTAAACATTTTTTTTTTCAAAAGTTTATTTAAAATTGCAGTTGTGTGTTACAAGCTGGTGGAGTACATGGCACCACTCCTAAATGGGTACTCCGCCCCAGTACATCTTATCCCCTGACCAAAGGATAAGGGATAAGATGTCTTGAATCTGTGCCCATATGTCAGAAGGTTTCTTAGAGTTGTAATATACTTTATTCACACTACAGATTCTCCAGGCAGGGATTCCATCGACAGCGTGTGCCAGCAGAAAAAGCCGCTGGCTTTTAAAATGCAAGCGGATTCTGTCGAAAGAATAGACTTGTTCATTCGTTCAGTACAGTGATCCCTCAACTTACAATGGCCTCAACATATAGTTTCAACATACAATGGTCTTTTCTGGACCATTGTAACTTGAAACCAGACTCAACATACAATGCTACAGACAGTCCAGATCTGCAACACGTGTCAATGGCTGGAAGAACTGACCAATCAGAATGGGCATTTTACTTGTGTCAAAATACTGAAGTGTATGCACTGACTGGTGTCTGGTAGCGCCTCCTACAGTACAGGGAGGTATTACATGTTCTGTACACTTTACCTGTACCAGGGTTAGCTGCTCCTTTGGACACCAGATGAGGGCGACTCCATGTTACTTTTTTAGGACATTGTGTATTCTGTACAGAACCCTGAAGAAGCTCCTGTCCTCTACATAGACCAGCATTTCCCAAACAAGGTGCCTCCAGCTGTTGCAAAACTACAACTCTCAGCATGCCCGGACAGCCAAAGGCTGTCCGGGCATGCTGAGAGTTGTAGTTTTGCAACAGCTGGAGGCACCCTGGTTGGGAAAACACGGACAGTGATTTACAGCTTCTAGCAGCTCTTACTTTTATATGTAAGGATTTGCTTTATCTATATTAGTTATCTACTTGTTTATCTTTAATCCTCACTTTTACCTATTTTTGGATGACATTTTGGTGCCTTCAGAACCAATTACCAGGTTTCCATTGAGTTATAGTCTCAACATACAATGGTTTCAGCATACAATGGTCGTCCCGGAACCAATTAATATTGTAACTTGAGGGACTACTGTATAGTCTTTGTACCAAAGTTCCCACTGCGGAAGTTCTGTAGTGTAAGTGGTGCAGCAGAATCCAATTGAAAACAGTGCTGCATCTGATTTACCTAAGTGGACGTCCGCTAAACCCTATTCTTATGTATGGGATGCAGATTGTTAGATCTTCGACAAAATCTGTTTCAGGTCCAATATGTGTGAACATACTACTACTGAGCCCTGTACATGGAAAACACAAAAAGTCCTTTAAAGCGAATTTGTCTTTAGTAAATTGTCGTAGATTGTTTAAATAAAATTTTTAGGTTAACCATATTTTGGATTTTATATATTTTTTTTATGTTGTACTGTTCTTATTATACAATCTATATTTTAAAATAATCCTAAAATCTTGCAGTTTGCATTCTTTCCCCTGGGCTTAAACGTGTTCTGTACAGAGGTACATACAATGGGAAAGATTTATCAAAACCTGTGCCGAGGAAGCAACCAATCAGATGGCTTTTTATTTTTTTCGGAAGCATTGTTAAAAATGAAAAATCCATCCAATTGGTTGCTACGGGCAACTGGCCAACTTTTCCTATGCATAAGTTTTGATGAATCTCCCCAATACTTACAGATCAGCCTTCCATTCCCTATAGAATGATCTATAAAAAGTTTACAGAGCACAATCGGACACCTTGCTTCAGTTTATTGTTGCCTGCGGCCTGCAGTAAGGCAAGATGGCTGCCCCCCATGATGATGTATAGAAAAATGAAATGGAAAAAAATTACAATGAGATGAAAAGAACATTTTCAGTATCAGTAGAAAAAGAAATAATCTAGGTGATACAGTTCCTTTAAGTTCTACAGCCAATTAAGTGTAATGTTTGGGAGGCACCAAGCTTGTTAGGGAATGAATGACCCGGACAAACTTATGGGCTGCAATTCCAGATAGAGCCTATAGGTAAGAGTGGCACTGTTTCTAGATTGGTAGAGGGAGCTCACTCTCTTCCTGCTGTCATAAATCCCCTATAACAGTGTTTTCTAACTAGTGTGCCTGCAGATGTTTCAAAACTACAACTCCCAGCATGCCCGGACAGCCTAAGGCTGTCCGGGCATGCTGGGAAGTGTAGTTTTGCAACAACTGGTGGCACACAGGTTGGAAAACTCTGCCCTATATTCTTAAATACTGATCACTAACTACGTGTATTAAGTATCATTTTGTCCAATAGTATTCTCAAATTCTGTCTTCTTTCAGGGCATTAAAGGGAACATCAAGCAAAATGATTCCTTGCTTTTCATGTTCATTATTTCATTTTTTTTATCCTTACAGGGTGGGTTTAGTAGAGTCTAAAATCCGTATCCTTGTTGGAAGTCTAGAGAAGAATGAATTTATCACACTAGCTCATGTGAACCCTCAGTCATTCCCGGCTCCTGGTGAAAACCCAGAAAAGTAAGTTTCATGTATTCAGACCTATTGCACAGCCCCAATGTCTGTGTGTAGTTATTACAGTTCCTGCCCTTACCAGACCTATTAAACGTTAATAATTATTTACTTCTGTTCTATTATAGGGAAGAATTCCAGACCATGTGGGTTATCGGATTAGTGTTCAAAAAGATGGAAAACGCAGAAAACCTCAGTGTGGACCTCACATATGACATCCAGGCCTTCACAGACACTGGTAACTGCTCGTTCTCTTAGGCATAGAGAGAGTTAATGTCTATAGGCCTTTTTATATTAACTTTTGGGTTCTTGTGTATAGTCTACAGGCAGGCAATAAACAGCAAAATGTTTGAAATGGACATGAAAATTGCAGCAATGCACGTGAAAAGGAAGCGACTGCATCAGCTGCTCCCAACACATGTATTGCCGAAAAAGAAAAAGGTAAGTTACACATCTAACTTTGTCATGTTATCTTTAGTTTTTGTATTTTTACGCTTTGAATTGTTTGTCCTGGGTTTTTAGTTGGTAAAGGTTTACTGCCATTTAAAAAAAAATCCTGATCACCGCTGTGATCACTAGTTATAAGCTGCGGAATCTGTAGGCGCTATATAAATAAATAAAATAAGCCGGGGAAGTGCACAACATTACGCTCAATTCCCCAGGCGAGCTCCAGATCCAACCATTTCACTGCATATAGTACTACAGTGGTCCCTCAAGTTACAATATTTATTTATTTTTTAATTTCTTTAATTTGAAAAGGTAACCGTCAACCTTGCAGTTACATACAGTGTCAGTAAATACCAGCTCAATCATAGCGCAACCACATTTGAGTTGCAATAGGGAGCAACGGTAAACAGACTAGAAATCTTACACGGAAATAGAACTAAATCGGTCAAAACAAAATAAAAAAATAAGGTAGAGAATTTCCTAAACAGTTAAACTTTTAAGCAGGTATGCCATGTAGAACAATAGACATTAGCGGAGTCTCTATTGTTGTAGCATCTCTAACATCGTACTGCACCACAGAGCAAGGGACATATAAATAACATATGAACCGGACAGGCACTAACGTGAGTATCCGAGCCATTCATCGGCCTCTTGCGGCATAGTAAAGAAGAGGGCTTTGTCTCTGTCCACAACCCACAAGCGGGCCGGATATGCCATAGAGTAGGGAACTCCTTTCTCCTGCAGCCGAGCTTTAAAAGAGGTGAAGGTGGCTCTAGGACGCTGTAGGTCGGAGGAGAAATCCGGGAAGATCGAGACTCTGTTGCTGTTAAAGGTGATCTCCGGCAGCCTCCGCGCTGAACGGAGAATCAGGTCCCGGTCATTGCAGTTTAAGAGTCGAGCTAGGAGTGGACGTGGCGGCGCCCCAGTGATTGGTGGCCTAGTGGGCACTCAGTCTACGGCGAAAGCTGTGGAGAAGGACACTTCGGGGAAAAAGTCTTTGATCCACCCCTCCACAAAAGCCCCAGGATTCTGTCCTTCTGCCCGCTTAGGTAGGCCTATGACCCTTATGTTGTTCCTACGCAGTCTGTTTTCTGGATCGTCATTTTTCTGACGGCAAGTTCCAGTTGCTCTTGCATTGTAGGCTGGGAGGGGGGCCACTGTGTCTTCTATGGTGGAAATGGGGTATTCAGTCTCTGCAACCCTGTCCCAGAGGTTCAGGAGGTCCTGCCTAAGGAGGCTGACATCTATTTTGACCTCCATCTTCCCAGTCAAGGACGTTTTACAGGCATGCAACACCGCTCACCTCCTTTAGCGTGAGGTCAGACGAGTCCTGCGGACCCTTCCGGAAGGGAGGCCTCACGATCCGCCACTTGAGGTAGAGGAGTGGGCTGCCGCCTGTGCGGCGCCATCTTGTTTATCAGGGCGGGCATATTCTTGCAGCTTTTTGACCGCTGTACGGTCCTTCCCTTTTAGTAGGACCAGTTTTAGGGGCTGTATTACCGATCCTAAAATGAGTTATGGGTGTCAGGGACTCCAGTATTCAGCTCAGAATGATAAAAATGCAGGTTCTGAGCGGGAGCTCCTACAGCGTGCGACTACTTATCTCAACCACCAAGCCTCGCCTCCCCTCAAGTTACAATATTAATTGGTTACAGGATGACCATTATATGTTGAAACCATTGTATGTTGAGACCATAACTTTATGGAAACCTGGTAATTGGCTCTGAAGCCCCCAAAATGCCATCCAAAAATAGAAAAAATTGAGGATTAAAAAAAAAGTAGATAACGAATATAGATAAAACAAGTCCTTACATATAAAAGTAATAAAGATCTGCTGGGAGCTGTAATCACTGTCTATGTAGAGGACAGGAGCTTCTTCAGGGTCCTGTACAGTACACAGTGTCCTAAAAAAGTAACATGGAGCCGCCCCACCTGGTGTCCAAAGGAGCAGCTAACCCTGGTACAGGTAAAGAGTACAGAACATGTAATACCTCGCTCTACTGTAGGGGGCGCTACCAGACACCAGTCAGTGCATACGCTTCAGTAATACAGGAGTTTTACCAGTAAATGCCCATTCTGATTGGTCAGATCTTCCGGCCATTGACACGTTTCACGGATCTGGTCTGTACATTGTATGTTGAGTCTGGTTTCAAGTTACAGTCTTCCAGAAAAGACCATTGTATGTTGAAACTATTATATTTTGAGGCCATTGTAAGTTGAGGGATCACTGTATAGCAAAATGATGGGATTTGATTGACATATTTTTCCCTGGTTTATAACTAGTGATTGTAGCGGGTCTCAGGAGTGCCATCAAAAATTCTGTATGAAAAGGGGAAAAAAATAAATTAGGAATTGATACATGAGGGCCTATATGTACACTGCAAAGTAGTTTTTCTTTTACCTACCTTTATTTATACACGTTGAGGCAGATTTACTATAATACATTCTTTATTAAATAAAGAAAACCTTAACCATAGGTCTATCAACTGTTTACTTTGCCTTTATTTTTGCAGCATTCAATGGAAGGCGTTAAGCTAGTCTCTCTGAATGACAACAGCTTGGACTTATCCATGGACAGTGACAACAGTATGTCTGTGCCTTCTCCCACCAATGCCACAAAGAGCAGTCCATTGAATGCCTCAGGATTGTCTCAGGGGTAAAATCAACATATTCATTTATTTTAACCTGTCCTACATGATCAACATCTTAGACAATCATCTGATAAAACTTGTACTGTTCTTTGTTTTTCATAGCAGGCAAAGTCCAGTGGGACCGATAAATACTTCAGGCACCACCGCAGCTGATGTTACTGCATCACCGAGCAATCCCTGCGATACTTCATGGGGTAGGTTTAAAGGTCTTCATACTATTTATAGCCTTGGGCACATGCAGCGTTTTAATTCATAGACCTGTTTCTTGCAGGCAACCTAAATGAAAGCATTCCTGCTGATACTGCCATGCAGCCAGCCAATTCTTCAACACCAAAGCCTGTGGTGTCCAGAGTTGTGACCCCTACCCGTTTGGTGAACCAAGTCTCAAAGCCTTCAACAAACACAACAGCAAAGTTGCCCAGTCCTGTTTCGTCTGCTTCTGGTGTAAAGCGGCATTCCTCGTCCCCATTAGATGAGAGTCCCAAGAAAACAAAACTCGAAGAGGTATTTTTGGAAGTTTTTTTATTCTCTATGATATCAATTCCAATAAATCTACAGATCTATGTGATGGAACTGTTACTTAAAGGGGTATTCCAGGCCAAAACTCTTTTTATATATATATATATATATATATATATATATATATATATATATATATATATATCAACTGGCTCCGGAAAGTTAAACAGATTTGTAAATTACTTCTATTAAAAAATCTTAATCCTTCCAATAGTTATTAGCTTCTGAAGTTCAGTTGATGTTTTCTGTCTAACTGCTCTCTGATGACTCACGTCCCGGGAGCTGTCCAGCTCCTATGGGGATATTCTCCCATCATGCACAGCTCCCGGGACGTGACATCATCATTGAGCAGTTAGACAGAAAACTTCAGAAGCTAATAACTATTGGAAGGATTAAGATTTTTTAATAGAGGTAATTTACAAATCTGTTTAACTTTCCGGAGCCAGTTGATATATATAAAAAAAAGTTTTTGCCTGGATAACCCCTTTAAGCAGTTCCTTAATGTAACCGTGCAGGTTCAGCATTGGCTATTTTATGTTTGAAGATAAAATAGCCATATTATTTATTTCAGCTGGTGATGGGTATTCATCATAAACTTTTCAGGATCTTGTGTGTTGAGGGGAAGGGATTGAATTAATAAGGCAGTGTTTCCCAACCAGGGTTCCTCCAGCTGTTGCAAAACTACAACTTCCAGCATGCCCGGACAGCCGAAGGCTGTCCGGGAATGCTGGGAGTTGTAGTTTTGCAACAGCTGGAGGCACCCTGGTTGGGAAAAAATGTGATAAGGATTTGCATCTGATTTCCAAACCCATTGACGTTTACTGCAGATTTATTGAGCATGTGGTTTAAAAAAATAAATAAATAACCTGTGGTAACCTGTGGCCAGTAGTAAAGGTTGAACATGACATGTGACCGTAATAGTATTATAAGGTTTTTTCTTATTTTTATTAGGATGAACTTGATGCCTGTGCTGCGACTGAGGCGAAGGACTCCCAAAAAGTTGAAATGGAAGATGTAAAGGTAAAACTAGAATTTGTCAACCTTATAAACTATGCAACTATGAAAATTTTTGGGTGACATTTAAAAGGACCTAAAGAAACTAAAATGTCATTAAGACATGGCAATCTTTTGATTGTGAGGAAAAAGCCGGGAGACCTTTCCTGTCTCTTTGTCACATGACTAATACGGTCGCATGATGTCTGTGTGTCTCTGTTACATACACAGAGCAGGAAGAAAAGCATGCGGCCTTCTCGCCCCACTTGTTCTAGCGATTGGTTGGGGTCTGAGCAGTTACTGAGATGTACACTTTTAAAGGATACAAAACATTATTCTTAGAAGGCCTCATCGACTTTCTCTGGATCTGAACGCTGTTTAACTCTTCAAATAAAGATGTTTCTTAGATGAGCATTTCTGTCCCTTTATTTTAGCAATCGGAGAGGGGTCTGCACATTGGGACCCCTACTAATTAAAACTCTTACTGTAATTACTCTATTAAAAATTATATTTACCTGCCTTTATTATGTGGGTCGGTACAATTACCACAAGACCATATTTTAATACTATATTTTTTTATATAAATATTGCTTTACATTGCCTTGTTGTGACTAGAGATGAGCGAACTTACAGTAAATTCGATTCGTCACGAACTTCTCGGCTCGACTTATCCTGCATAAATTAGTTCAGCTTTCAGGTGCTCCGATGGGCTGGAAAAGGTGGATACAGTCGTAGGAAAGAGTCTCCTAGGACTGTATCCACCTTTTCCAGCCCACCGGAGCACCTGAAAGCTGAACTAATGTATGCAGGATAAGGCATCAACTGCCGAGCTGAGAAGTTCGTGACGAATTGAATTTACTGTAAGTTCGCTCATCTCTAGTTGTGACCTCTGAAACCAGAAATGAATATAGGTTTACTCTGACTTTGACAAATTAATAAAATAAAAACATACAATATGTTTAACTTAAGAAATTGAAAATGTACAGAGGAAGGAAATCTAGAGTGCTGACAAATGTAAGAGAGAGAGAGATGAGCGAACTTACAGTAAATTCGATTTGTCACGAACTTCTCGGCTCGGCAGTTGATGACTTTTCCTGCATAAATTAGTTCAGCTTTCCGGTGCTCCGGTGGGCTGGAAAAGGTGGATACAGTCCTAGGAAAGATTCTCCTAGGACTGTATCCACCTTTTCCAGCCCACGGGAGCACCTGAAAGCTGAACTAAGTTATGCAGGATAAGTCATCAACTGCCGAGCCGAGAAGTTCGCGACTAATCGAATTTACTGTAAGTTCGCTCATCTCTAGTAAGAGATTTGCATAAGTGACTCTATGAAAGATGGAAATACACTTCAAACAATTCTTTTTGCCATGAAATTTTAGTGTAGTTAGAAGTAGTATTCCTTTTAAATCTATGAAATTACAATTTGAGGGAGTACTCTGGGGTTTTTAAATAATCCCCAAGCTGCTGCATATAAAACAAAAACCTGGATTTACCTGCAGCTGCTCCCTTGATGCCCCAGTATTGCGGTCAGTCATCCGCTGTGGTCTTCTTCCCGGTTATCGCCAGCCACAGCAATGTTCCTCATGGGCCAGTGGTAGGCTGCGCGGCAGTGTGTTGTATTGAGCCCTGGAGCTGGTCTCCTACCTTATGCTGGGACTCAATATCTCAAATTGCAGCTTAGTCTTTCACTGGCCGAGGTGGAACATGGCTGCGGCCGGCGATTAGCTGAGCAACAGTGTGAATTTCCAAACATCGGCAACCAGGAAGAAGACTGCACCAGAGGACAGAGACAGCTATACTGGAGGCACCAAGGAAGCAGCGGCAGGCAAGTCCGGATTTTTGTTTTATAGGCCGGCAGCCCGAGGAAGATATAAAAAAAAAAAAAAAAATTCTACACCAGATGACTCCTTTTAGGCACTCTTTATACATGGGCTTTCTGTTTTCTAAGTAAAGTTTGTTTGTTTTTACATTTCAGTTCACACCAGAGCTTTATACTGTATACCCCACAGTGACACAATGTGAATGTAGCTTTAGCTGTGTAATTCAGGTTACTAAAGTTATTTATTTTTATTTGCAGGATCAAGATGGTGATGTGAAATCCTCCTCCCCTGTTCCTGGAGCTCTGCCATCTACTCAGGTACCATCTGTTGTCTGTTAATTTACACCATAGAACCGGGTTCCCCAACCTGTGGCCTTTGGCTGTCAGAACATGTTTATCTGATGGTGATAATGTGTTTAAACTTGGAATTCAACTAGGAGAGATATAGAAAAAGATGTGTAAATACATTTAAATATTTATCTTGTTACACCCTGGATTATAGTCCAGAACTGCATTTATATTTTTGCCGGCTTTAGAGCAGAGTTTTCCCAGCATTCTTTGTTGGCCCAACATCTTCAGAACTTACCCTATACTGCAGTGTTTCACCTTTACACCCAAATTGTACAGTAACCTGAAATTAGAAAAACAAGCTCTAAACGGGTGACAAGCTTGTTGACTGGTTTCAGCAACAACCAGCAGAATAGTGAATGCTGCTCTGGACTGTAACTTGGCTTACTACTAGATAAGTCAAGTATTTACAAGTCACTAAACTGTTCTTTAATCGCTCAAAAAAAAAATCCACGCAGTATTTTTTTTTTTCTGCTTGGTTTTATATTTATAATTTTTTTTTTTACTGTATACCATTGGATACTGAATACATTTTGTGCTTTTTTGTATTGCACTATATTGATGTATAGTGGCAGATAGGCGAAAGGGAAACTCTTGGCTTCCATTAGTTAAGAAGAACCCTATTACCTTGCTTAGCATGTACATTGATAGCTTTTTTGACATGCACGCTAAGCAGAGGCAATTAGTCTAAGGCGACTACACAGCAAATTTGGCTGTGACATGGGGGCGATGATCACTGTAAAAAATGTGTACATTTTATTTTGTTTTGTTTAACATTTTTTTGCATTTTGTCTGTTCATAGGTGTTGGGTGCTTCTTTTCTGTATGTCATAACTCTTAAGTGATATTCTATATTATTGTTTACTATGGATCTGTATGTCATACTGCAGGGATCATACTGCATCGCAGCTAATATATGTGAAGAGATCACAGTCCTACGGTCACAAGAAATTCATACAGGATGCAATGCAGTCTGTTCCCTGCAGCACGATGTAGCAATGTTTAACTGTGCAACCAGTGTCGCAGCCAGTCACTGTCACACTAACCTTAATGGGCATTAAACATGGTCTTAGATGTAAGTTGAAGGACCTTCATGCTTATGTGATTTAGTGCAGTCATTTTTATTTTCCTCACACCTTTTGATCCTGTCTTCTATTCCTAGCGATCGTCCAGTACAGATCTGTCTGATATCCCCGCGCTACCGGCTAACCCTATCCCAGTTATCAAGAATTCTATAAAACTAAGACTGAATCGGTAAAAATCCCCCACCCACCCCCAGTCTTAGTACCTCAGGGTCCATAAACAGTCTCTCTGCCAGATGAACAGTGGTCTCCTGGAAGTGCTGGAGAAGAGGACGTGAAGTGTGGTGTCACAAAAAAAAATGGAGAAAAAAAAAAAAAAAACGAGTTTAGATAATTGTATTGGCCTGTAAGCACCCTATCTGGACTCCAGGTTAGTACGATGACTATATAGCACCAGTAAGTGGTTGCCATCTGTTCTATAATGATTTACCCTAAAGGACTGAAATCCTAGGAGAAAAAAAAAAAAAACACTCAGATATGACTGATAACTGTATCTGTACTCAATGATAGTTCATGTATCGCTCGCAAAATTGACAATACAACTGGCCTAAAATCTCAGCAGACGCACTTTTATGTTTTGTTCCTTTTAATCGTAGTGAGGAACTTTTAGATGGGTTTTTTTTAATTGTCCTTTCGGTTTCATTCATGTGCTAGAATTTTTTTGCATGTTGGATCCCAACACTGGACATGTCTTTTTGATGGATTTACCCCTTCCTTTAAAACAAAAAAGAAAAAAAAAGGAAGTGAAACTTTGATGTTTTTGTCTTACTATCATTAGGATATCATTTGTGTGAGTTCTGAAGCTACAAGAGGGGCCGATTGGAAGGGTTTTTTTTTTTGTTCCCTTCTTTGTCATTTTGTTAATACCGGTCATAACATTTATTATCTTTGTTCCCACCTCGCACAAACTCCTGGGGAGGCACGGGATCCCATCTAGAGCAGTAGAAGTGTGTGCCTTGTCACTCAACACATACGGCCAATGAGAAGCGGGATTCCTTTGGTAACATCAGGTTATGTTTTTTTTTGTTTTTTTAGTCATGCTGCAAAGTGCAGTAGTTGTTGAGCGAAGGTGGAAGCTATAAAGTACAAATCAACGTAACTTTTTTTTTTTTTTACCTTTCTTTCTGCTGTAATTCATTGAGAATTTAAGCTGTGATTTGTCCTCTAAGCTATGTAAGGTACAGGAAGTATATGAAACAAGGGGTGTCTATAGCACGGTCTCCAAATCTGTGCCTCTCCAGCTGTTAAACAACTACAATTACCAGTATGGTATCCTTGGAGTTGTAGTTTTACAACAGCTGAAGAGCCACAGGTTGGGAAACACCAGTCTGTAGCAATGGGTTGGTTAAAGGGGTACTCCGGCCCTAATAAATCTTATCCCCTATCCAAAGGATAAGGGGATAAGACGTATGATCGCGGGGGTCCTTGCCACTGGGGACCACCACAATCTGTCATTGCGCACCCACCTTTGTGAGCTCTCCGCAGCGCTGGAGGCTCTGATTGTGTAGCATGACAACCACAGGGCAGGAGTATAGGGGAATATTAGAAGTCTGAACCCAAAATAAAGCTTTTGGTTTCTTTTTAAGGTAGACCGTGTGTGATTTGCCAGCTCGGCTGGTGGCATGCAGACTCCCATGCGATTTTTAGATCGGATGTTGACCTTCTCTGTACTCTGCAATGTTTTTACTTTAAAGGCATTGTCTAGGATTAGAAAAGTCGAGTTTTTGTTTGTTTTTCTTTGTTTATTTTTTTTTCTTTCGCTCAAACAGAATAGCACCTCTCATGGCTGTGTGGGGTATTGCAGCTCATCTCTAAGAATGGTGCTGTTTCTGAAAAGAAAAAGAAAAGCATAAACCTTTTTCTAATCCTAGAAAACTTATTATCTTTTTACCAAGGCTGGCATAGGTGTATGTTATTTTTTTTCTTCTTTTTTTAGCCTGTGCAATAACTATGACCTTTCCCTCCTTCCTCCCGCTCGTAGTACATTTAGATGTTCACTCTGTAGTTTTAAGGCACACATGACAGAACAGGCAAATGTGTATTCCATGTAGTTATGCCAGACACAAGGGTATAATAGTCATTTGTTTACACACCAGGATAAGGTTCCCCACAGCAGCTTTATAGAAACCTAAGATGTTATATATTTTTATTTCTGTATCCCCCCCCCTCCCCCACCTTCGGACAACGTTGGCCTTTTTTTTGCCCACCTTCTGTGTTGTAACTTTTAATTCTAGTTTCCACATCCTGAAGATCAGACTGTTGCTTCCGCATGATGTATGTAACGTCTTATGACTGGAGTTTGCTTTGTTTTATAGTACCCGTTCTCCTTGTATTTTTCAAAAGCTATTTTGTAAACAGATGACGTATTTCTCAATTGAAAAAAAAAAACAAACAAAAAAACACAAAAACAAAAAAATAAATAAAAACCGCACAACCCCATGGAGCTGTACATTGTTGTGGTGTATTTGTTTTCAATCGTCTGTATGGATTTGTTTTATTTTCCTTTATGTAAATTACTAAGGGCCCATTCACACTACGGGAATCTCCGCCCATAGATAGTCCGGGCGGAGATTCCATCTGCCGCAGGCGCCGACAAAACAAACTGGCACTAGGACCGCTCGTCAGTGCGTTGTCTCCATAGACTGCGATACATTTCAGAGCGGATTCTGCCGGAAGAATGAACATGTCTGTAATTTCTAGATTCCTTATTGTAAATAGTGCAACAGAATCCCATTGAAACAATAGGAGGCTGCTGCAACAGAATTTCAAAGCAGAATTCTGTTTGCAAAGTATGTAGTGTGAATTAGCCCTGACGGCTTCATATTCTGTACAATTAAAGGGGTATTCCACTGGAAAACATTTTTTTATTTTATTTATTTATTTATTTTTATTCAACTGGTGTCAGAAAGTTAAACAGATTTGTAAATTACTTCTATGTAAAAATCTTAATCCTTCCAGTACCTATCAGCTGCTGTATGCTCCAGAGGAAGTTCTTTTCTTTTTGAATTTTCTTTCTATCTGACCACAGTGCTCTCTGCTGACACCTCTGTCTATTTTAGGAACTGTCCAGAGTACAAGCAAATCCCCATAGAAAACCTCTCCTTCTCTGGACAGTTCCTGACATGGACAGAGATGTCAGACAAAGAGATTTCAAAAAGGAAAAAAAACTTCCTGTGGAGCATATAGCAGCTACGTACTGGAAGGATTAAGATTTTTTTTTTAATAGAAGTAATTTACAAATCTGTTTAACTTTGTGGCACCAGTTGATTTAAAAAAAAAAAAATTATATATATATATATATATATATATATGTTTTCCTGGGGTTTACCCCTTTAACAATGAATAGAGATGGCATTTAGGAGTAGGTAGCATAGTATCGCACAATATAGGACAGTGTTTCTCAACCAGGGTGCCTCCAGCTGTTGCAAAACTACAACTCCCAGCATGCCCGGACAGCCTTTGGCTGTCCGGGCATGCTGGGAGTTGTAGTTTTGCAACAGCTTGGAGGCAACCCTGATTGGAAAACATTGATATAAGAGATGGCAAACATAATGCATAGAATTTAGTAGGCCGGGAAGTCAAATCCTGACCCACATTAACAGGAAGACCACCACTAGAGATGAGCGAACTTACAGTAAATTCGATTCGTCACGAACTTCTCAGCTTGGCGGTTACTTACTTTTCCTGCATAAATTAGTTCAGCTTTGCGGTGCTCCGTGGGCTGGAAAAGGTGGATACAGTCCTAGGAAAGAGTCTCCTAGGACTGTATCCACCTTTTCCAGCCCATGGGAGCACCTGAAAGCTGAACTAATTTATGCAGGAAAAGTCATCAACTGCCGAGCCGAGAAGTTCGTGACAAATCGAATTTGCTGTAAGTTCGCTCATCTCTAACCACCACACACGCCATTTCACCATAAAGTACAATTATTTAATTGTATAAATTGTAGCTGGATTTCCAGTCCAATCCGACCATATTTTCAGTGCACCGAAGAGACATAAAAGAAAAGAGGAGCGCGATCCTAGTGCATTACCATAGGAATTGCAGGCAGAGTTTTCAATACATATGTCCTCACCAGAGTTGGCTATGCTCAGAGCATAACATCTACAACAGCATATCAGTGGTGGGTCAGCAGCCCTGGAGCACCCGAAACTCCAAGGAGGTCGGCAGGCAGTAGTACAGTCACGTGGTAAAAAAGAATTATCTCCAAAAGACAGGAGCTTCTCCCAATAAAAAGTTTTCTTAATTCCATCAGAGTAGACATAAATATTGTTATTTAAAAGCACTTTCAACACGTTTCTAGCTCGGACTGAGCTCTTTATCAAGACGTACACATTAGAGATGAGCGAACTTACAGTAAATTCGATTCGTCACGAACTTCTCGGCTCGGCAGTTGATGACTTTTCCTGTGTAAATTAGTTCAGCTTTCAGGTGCTCCGGGGGGCTGGAAAAGGTGGATACAGTCCTAGGAAAGAGTCTTCTAGGACTGCATCCACCTTTTCCAGCCCACGGGAGCGCCTGAAAGCTGAACTAATTTATGCAGGAAAAGTCATCAACTGCCGAGCCCAGAAGTTTGTGACGAATCGAATTTACTGTAAGTTCGCTCATCTCTAATGTGTACATCTTGATAAAGAGCTCAGTCCGAGCTAGAAACGTGTTGAAAGTGCTTTTAAATAACAATATTTATGTCTACTCTGGTGGAATTAAGAAAACTTTATTGGGAGAAGCGCCTGTCTTTTGGAGATAATTATTATTTTTTTTACCACTTGATGACCATATTTTCAGGGCATTTTCAATTTTATATATGGATTTTTAATAATGATAGTGATTTATAGTTGCTATGTATTTGTTTTTCAAAGGGGATATCTCATTACATCCTCTCTAGAGATGAGCGAACTTACAGTAAATTCGATTCGTCACAAACTTCTCGGCTCGGCAGTTGATGACTTTTCCTGCATAAATTAGTTCAGCTTTCCGGTGCTCCCGTGGGCTGGAAAACAGACTCTTTCCTAGGACTGTATCCACCTTTTCCAGCCCACCGGAGCACCTGAAGGCTGAACTAATTTACGCAGGATAAGTCATCAACTGCAGAGCCGAGAAGTTCGTGATGAATCGAATTTACTGTAAGTTCGCTCATCTCTAATCCTCTCTAGCCTGGTTAGGGGATGTGGATGCAGTACAATGAGGCTCTTTTTCTGTCTGGCACCGTCCATATGTTGGTATGGCCGCCGCAGGGGAGATGAACTATTTTTAGCGCCAGAACATATAAATCGGTGATCAACTAAAAGTTAAAGGGGTATTCCAGGAAAAAACTTTTTTTATATATCAACTGGCTGCAGAAAGAAACAGATTTGTAAATTACTTCTATTAAAAAATCTTAATCCTTTCAGTACTTATGAGCTTTTGAAGTTAAGGTTGTTCTTTTCTGTCTAAGTAATCTCTGATGACACCTGTCTTGGGATACGCCCAGTTTAGAAGCAAATCCCCATAGCAAACCTCTTCTAAACTGGGCGGTTCCCGAGACACGTGCATCATAGATTACTTAGACAGAAAAGAACAACCTAAACTTCAGAAGCTCATAAGTACTGAAAGGATTAAGATTTTTTTGATAGAAGTAATTTACAAAACTGTTTAACTTTCTGGAGCCAGTTGATATTCAGGGGAAAATATTTTTTTTTTTTTTATATAACCCCTTTAACTTTTTCTTTTTTAGCTAAAAATACTTAAGATTTTTTTTGGGTGGTAAAAAGCTGTACATTTTTGCATAATGTATTTCGATTCAAGAAAGCACATTGAATGAAGCATTGATGGCTTGTTGCAGTGGTTGGGGATATATCAACTGCAATTATTTAAAAATTGTTGCAAAATTTTGCGCAATCTCACACCAGCTTTGATCATACTTGGCAAAGTTAGCTTAGATGTATACAAGATTCTATTTATGAAGAACGTGCACCTCTTTGCTAAATGTGGGGGAAATACACGACTCCCAGACAAATAGAGTTAAAAAAAAAAAAAAAATGTTTTACAGACAATGAGATTCTCTCCTCTGTGTGTAAATGCTATTGTTTCAAAAAGGAATCAGTCAGCAGCTCTGGGCTCTCAATACTGCTGACAGCATTACAGTGAGGCCGGAGAGAGTCATGTGAACCCAGTAGTATGACTGAGAGGACTTATAATATCCCATGTCACAAGAGCCCAAGAGGTAGACTTAAAGGGGTACGCCGCCTCTAGAAACCTAGATGTCTGATTGTAAATAAGAACCAAGCATTTCATTGTGGGGCGTGTACTGAACCTGCAGAAACTGCCCTAACGGACACATGAGTAGTGAGATTACACCCCTTTCTCCAAAATCCATTCAATATATGATGTCATAGGGGACATAAAGGATGATAAACTGCTAAGAACAGATCCTGATTCCCAACAGCCCTACAGAGAAGGGGAGGAGAAAGAAAAACACCCATAAAAATACACTAAGGTTGTAGTGACAATGGAAGCGGAGCTGTACATAAAGCAGCCACTGGAGGGTGCAGAGCGCCAGGGAAAGGTGAAGCAGATTATTTTTATTTATTTTTTTACTTTCACTTCAGGAAGTAGCGTGGCCAGCCGGGAAGAAAGGGTGCGCTGGAGAAACACTGCCCCTGAAAACTGACCGATGGAGGAGAGAGACTGCCACCCGGCCGCATGAATGGGGAGTCGGACGCACAATCGGTTGCCGTTGCAGGGACCTGGCAGGAGGTCTAGCTGAATGACGTGGCCGGTTCCTACCCTGCCGGGGAAGCGCCATTGTCGGAGACTGGAGATTTGCTGCCCCAAGAGGATTAACACTGGGGCAGCAGAGGGCCTCTGGTCAGCAGATAAAAGAAACGCGGCTAGGACACTGCTGCTGGCCGAAACATAAGAGTGGCAAGTGGGCCGGTTGCACCACCACTTAGGAATAGGACGGCTGCGTGGGACTGGAGACACTGCCCCAGAAGACTGACACTGGGGCAGCAGGAATGGAGTCTCCAGCTACTAGTAAGAAAATGCAGACAGGGCACTGTGCCTGGCCACAAGGCAGTGGAGACGTGTGGCCCAAACAGGGGGGAGGGGAAGTCCTCAAGGTGGTGGCAGAGGCCATGAGGGTCTAGTACAGCCACGGTAATGGCGGCTGAGGAGCTGCAGAAGCTAAAGATCCCAGAGCCCACACCCCTGCCCCAGAAAAAATAAAATATAGGGAAGAAATAAGTCCCCCTGGGGCCCCAAGTATCCCTGGGAAAAGGGAGGGGAAGAGGGGATTCATACTCGCCCTGTCCCCAAAATAGTCAACCTGGATGTCTTCGGCCAGCTACTTGTCACCTGCATCATGTCAGGCTGAGGCAACGGGACGAGCAGGGATATTAGGGAGGCTCGGACCCTAGGTGCTGGCGGGAAGGGGGTTAACAGTGCATACTCTATGCCTGTGCCCCCTTAGCTGCATATGGGGGGGGGGACAGGTAACGCCATGCTCCTGCACCCCACCTAAAAACGATAAAATGAGCGAAAAACCTAATACAGGCCCTAACTAGAAAACAATAAAAAAGGGCAGGTAGTGCTGGGCGGTATGCCGGTTTATACCGAATACCGGTGTTTTTTTTTTCTTTACAATATGAATTTTTAACATACCGCAATACCATTTCCATAGCAACGAACTCCAGTGTGTGATGGTCTAGAGAAACGTCCAGCCGCACAGTGTCTCTGGGAAGTGTAGTCCAAGCCGCACTGAACTGACTGTGAGGAGCTGGGAGGGGACTACAACTCCCGGCGGGCACGGGAAACTCGAGCAGAACTGTGGAGACATGGAGGAGAGTCACCGGGCGGCCTGACCAAGACCTCGGGTACCATGGTGAGGACCCCCGACCACTGGGAAACTCGAGCAGAACTGTGGAGACATGGAGGAGAGTCACCGGGCGGCCTGACCAAGACCTCGGGTACCATGGTGAGGACCCCCGACCACCGGGAAACTTAAGCAGAATTGAGGAGAGTTACCGGGAAGCCTGACCGAAACCCCGGGTACCATAGTGAGGATCCCTACCATTAAATACTGCGAGACCGCCATAATTTAGAAAAATTCTGTGATATATATATTTTTGGTCATCCTGCACTAAGACCAGATCTGGAGAACTCCAGACCAGCGTCTGCCTCCTACTGACACTAAGCTAAAACTGATTAGCTCAGTGCCTGTGGGTGGGTATATCCTGCTGGAAGGAGCCAACTTCTTTTTTTTTTTTTTTTTTGCCTAGTGGCCGCCGCATGTACCCATGGTCTCCTGTGTTCCCCAATGAAGTGACCGAGAAAAATGGTTAAATGCCAGATGTGGCTGAATAAAAAAGCAGCCTACTTTCATTATGAACACCCTTATACTTATTTCACTTTGCCCTTTCACACAACCAAAAAATCAGCTTAATGGCACTGAGCACATGCGCAGGGTATATCATGTCGCGTATGCGCTGATGCGGAGCTCTCTGCTGCGGCTGGGCAGCTGTGTTTATCCGCTCACAGTGGAAAATTTCCTGCCACAACCATGGCTTGTTTGGTTTTGAAACGCTGCTCTAGTGTTTGGAATAGTGTGACACACATCACCCCTAGTGTTAAAGAGGTAGTCCAGTGGTGAAAACGTATCCCCTATCCTAAGGATAGGGGATAAGTTTGAGATCGCAGGGGGTCCGACCGCTGGGGCCCCCTGCGATCTCTCTGTACGGGGCCCCGGCTCTCCGGCCAGATAGCGGGTGTCGACCTCCGCATGAAGCGGCGGCCGACACTCCCCCTCAATACATCTCTATGGCAGAGCCGGAGATTACCGAAGGCAGTGCTTCGACTCTGCCATAGAGTTGTATTAAGGGGGCGTGTCGGCCAGCGCTTCGTGCGGAGGTCGACACGCTCCCTTCCCGCGGGCTGTCGGGGCTCCGAACAGGAGATCGCAAGGGGCCCCAGCAGTCGGATCCCCCGCGATCTGCAACTTATCCCATATCCTTAGGATAGGGGATAAGTTGTTCACCACTGGACTACTCCTTTAAGATGTTATCATGTAGAAAATTGATGACCTAGGCTCTTATAGGTTATTAATATTAGATTGGTAGCGGTTGGGCCCCCTACTGATCAGCGGTTTTGAGAGCACTGCTGCCTCTTCAGTATTTACTCTTGCTAGTCAGTAGCTGTTGTGCAAGAAACTGCAGCGTCCCCCCTAAATGGGAAACCAATGCAGTTCCTTCCCCTGACACTTCTAAAAGTATGGCAAAGCAAGGTTAAGGGGCAAGTACAGTGACCGGTTTTCTCGAAGCAATAGTGGCTCTAGCTGTATCAAAACTACAACTCCCAGCATGCCCAGGCAGGCAAAAGCTCTAGACATTAGACAGGATTAGTAAATCTTTTCCAATTGAGGTTGGTTGCAATAAAACTGGTACCATGATAATCTTCATAGAAAAATTTGTGTTAAGAATTTCTTCTCTCAAAAGGAAGACATAAATTCTGGTGTGTATCTCTCATAATGAAGTAGTAAAAAGCTGGATTAGAGGAAGAGGTGGTATATTGGAGATTTTTTTTGTATCAGTACATAAAGACGGTTTATCAAAAAATAATAAAACACATTTTGGTGGGGTCTGTATCATAAGACCCTTGTTAATTGCTGAAACAAAGTTGCCTATGAACCTTGTTTGGATCTAAGGTAAATAGAGATGAGCGAACTTACAGTAAATTCGATTCGTCACGAACTTCTCGGCTCGGCAGTTGATTACTTATCCTGCATAAATGAGTTTAGCTTTCAGGTGCTCCGGTGGGCTGGAAAAGGTGGATACAGTCCTAGGAAAGAGTCTCCTGGGACTGTATCCACCTTTTCCAGCCCATGGGAGCCCCTGAAAGCTGAACTAATTAATGCAGGAAAAGTCATCAACTGCCGAGCCGAGAAGTTCGTAATGAATCGAATTTACTGTAAGTTCGCTCATCTCTCAAGGTAAATTAATATATACTGTATACCAGTGGTCTCCAAGCTGCGGACCTCCAGATGTTGCAAAACTACAACTCCCAGCATGCCCGGACAGCCAACGGCTGTCCGGGCATGCTGGGAGTTGTAGTTTTGCAACATCTGGAGGTCCGCAGATTGGAGGCCACTGCTGTATACTCTTCACACCAGAAGAACTAAGCTTGATAGAACTGAGCCATTGAAGAGATCTCACCAAGATAAAAACTCAAACTATCCAAACAGTAAAGGGAAATGTATGCTAGCACTGATCAATTCCCCTTAGCCTATTAGTATATGCTTGGTTAGTGCAGCATATTACAGCTACAGGTCTGCACTCCATAGGCAAAAAAGGAACAAATTGTGGGCAGTAAGAGCATGGAACATTCTGGAAAAAAATCTGACATCACATTAAATCTGGATAATTGATTCAAACTTAAAGGGGTACTCCGGTGAAAACATTTTTTTCTTTTAAATCAACTGGTGGCAGAAAGCTAAACATATTTGTTCTATAAACATCAGTGTTCTGAAAATTACAGAAAAAAATAATGACATTGCTTTTGAATTGTCGTTTAACCCCTTTAGTTTTCCCCCCCCCCCCCCTCACATTTTAAAAATCAAAACCCTTTCAATTTTGCACCTAAAAATCCATACAATTAAAATGATACCCTACTTATATATAGGTTTGATTTTGTCTTCTGGAAAAAACACGCATGAAAATTAATACATTTAAAATTGTCTTCTGACCCCTATTTACTTTATTTTTCCATGTATGGGGCTCATTTTTTGCACCATGATTTGAAGTTTTTAGTGGTACTATTTTTTTATTGGACTTTAGCCTTTTATTCATTTTTCATGATCTAAAAAGTGACCGAAATTACACTATTTTGGACTTTTTCGTACCTATGCCATTGACCGTGCGGTTTAACTAATGATATATTTTTATAGTTCAGATATTTACGCACGTGGCAATGCAACGTTTTTAATTATGGTTACATATTTTTATATGGAATTTGGGAAACTGGTGAGGATTTAAACTTAATGAGGAAGGGGTTAGTGGGTTTTTATAAACTTTAGTCAATTTTTTTTTTTTTTAAACTTAGTCCCCTTAGGGGACTTTTAGGAGGAATCATTAGATTCCTCATACAGATCAATGTGGTTTCATAGAACCATATTGATCTGTGTGCTCTGCACTCTATTCCATTCTCTGGCATAGGACACGATGCAAGCCCTCCGGCTACCTCGGTAGTGGTTTGACCCCACCCCCGGCGATCATGTTGCAGGGGGGCTGATCCACCCCACTGGACCACCAGGGATTGTTTAAACGTCCCTTTAGAAGCCGCTGTCAACTTTGACAGCAGCGATCTAAAGTGTTAATAACCGCCCGCAGCAATCGCCGCATGTTTGCTATGAACGCTGGCCCCCAGCTCGAGTCGGGAGCCCATGCCATACAATGGATGCCGGCTCGTCCTTAGACAGCATGCCGTAAACAATCATTTAGAAAAACATCCTCTACAAAAAGGTAGGAAATCTTTGTCCTGCAATAACCACAAGTGTCTCCAAACTTTGTAGTCAGTCACCTATTTAGGTTCTATTCACACAGTATCCTGTATATTGGATGTGCAGGATTGGAAGCTGCAGAGTCCACTATAGAATAAATGACCGAACACTGCTACAGATCCTGCACATCCAATGAGCACAGGATACTATGGCCCTCATTTACTATTGCAAACCCGACATGTTTTGTCAGGTTGTGCGCCAGATTCTTTCACATTGCGCCAGAAATTGTCTGTGCCAGAATTGAAAAAAAAAAACAAACTCCATTTTGCTATGAAAACCCGAAAAAGAGGGTGTGGTCTCTGAAAAATGTTGTGTTCCCGATATTTTACATATAGTTAGTACCGTTGAAAAAAACACACGTCCATCAAGTTCAACCAGGGAATTGAAGGGTAGGGGTGTGGTGTGATATTGGGGAAGGGATTTTATATTTCTTAAGCATTTATGTTATTTTGTTCCAGGAATGTATCTAACCCCGTTTTAAAGCTTTTAAATTTTCCTGCTGTGACCAGTTCCTGGTTTCACAAAAACCCAACATATTTACTAAGGTTTCCACATAAAATGTGGTGGATTTCAGCTGAGGAAAACCCTACAGGTCAGAACATGTATAAATAAAAAAAAAAGCAAAGTGTAGGGAAAGTGGAAAATGTAGGAAAACCTTAGTAAATACTGTGGAAAATAAATTGTAGGGCATTAAAACCCACAAAGAAACCTAAACACTTTTAGTAAATAAGGGCCTGTGTGTGAACTCCCCCTTAAAGGTTACACTATATAGAATGGGCAGATAAACCACTCCAGTATAGCGGCTCCAATCCCTTGTCAATACTCTGCTTCTGTGGCCCAATACAGCCCAGTGCGGCTCTGTGTATTGAACACCGGCACCATAAAGGCGGCTCGGGCTCAACGTCACATTGCCACCCAGCCAATCAGTGGTTAAGGGACTCAGTGCTGCAGCCAGTTATTTACTGATGTATTGTACCACAGCAAGGGAATCGCAACAGGGACCTGAGCAGTGATAGAGGGAGCCGAGGAGGTAACTAGGGTTTTTTTAATTGACAAAATGAGAATAAAAACAAACTTCTGCATAACCCCCTTTAGAGGGCGAAAATTAGTCTGTGCTTTTTGGTACCATGGATCAATGAAAGCCAAGGAAAGTTCTCAGGAAATAAGACTTCCATATGCCTGTGTGTTGGGCTTCCCGATACATTTAGAAAAATGCAGGACAAAGAAATGGAGAACACAAGATAATGAAGATTGCACCAGTTTATTTATGTACAAATAATTGTGTTCAGTTCACACTAAAGTCTTCTCATGGTGCTGATGTTAAGTTGAATGTTTTCATAACATGGACAGAATCTTCAAAGTGAAATCCTCTTAATCCAACTGAAAAGGCAAAAAGATATAAGGTCAGAAGAGTCAATAAACAAGTGTTAAGATAGTGCTGCCCATATAGCCATAGTACAATACAGCCCCAATGTTTAAATTGACACTGCCATTAAGAATTTGTTTTGCATATGGTACAGCAAGTAAAAGACCGCATTCCGTCTGCTCAAAAGCACAAACTTTGGTCTTCTGCTGGACTGGTAGGAGACCAAACTCAGGAAGTAGGATCTGGCCATCAGTAGTGAATAGCACTCGCTCCTGTTTCATACACAGGCAGAATGTGCTATTCACTGCCCATGGCCAGACCCAGTGCTATTCACTGCCCATGGCCAGACCGTACTTCCAAAGTTTGGTCTCCTGCCAGTCCAGCAGAAGACCAAAGTTTGTGCTTTTGAGCAGACGGAATGCGGTCCGGACCAAAAGGGAGACCCCTAGTGGCCACAAAAGTGACAACTTTTACAGGGAGTTAAATATTTTATTTACCTATTGTATCATATGCAAAATTTTAATGGTAATGCCCATTTAAGAATGTAAACAAAGTAGTGGAACCAGTAAATGAATGATGAACATGATCTGTACATGGACCCCAGTAGCCAGCATACATGATCCATCAATAACTAGCCAAAGGCTGACCTGCCATGTCGAGCGTTCTAGTTTTGCAACAACTGGAGCCACCCTGGTTAGAAAAGTGGTTTAAACCATTCATAATCACTAAGGGAAGCTGCTGGCAGGTTGTAGTATTATATGCAACCCATTCATGCCTATAAACATGTAACACAATAGGGGAAATTACTAGAGATGCGCGAACTTGTGATTCGATACAAACTTCTCGGCTCGGCGGTTGATGACTATTCTGCATAAGTTAGTTCAGCTTTCAGGTGCTCCGGGGGGCTGGAGACTCTCCTAGGACGGTATCCACCTTTTCCAGCCACCGGAGCACCTGAAAGCTGAACTGCCGTATTTTTCGCCCTATAGGACGCACCGGCGTATAAGACGCACCCAATTTATAGGTGCAAAATAAAAAAAAAAATTAAGATTTTGAACCCAATAGTGGTCTTCAACCTGCAGACCTCCAGATGTTGCAAAACTACAACTCCCAGCATGCCTGGACAGCCGTTGGCTGTCTGGGCATGCTGGGAGTTGTAGTTTTGCAACATCTGGAGGTCCGCAGGTTGAAGACCACTGCATAGGAGGTAATACTCACGTGTCCCCGCCGCTCCGGACCCGTCACCGCTGCCCTGGATGTCGCTCCATCGCCGTGTCCCCGTCGCTCCGGAACATCTCTGCTGCCGGCCGGGTATCCTCGCTCTCCGTCGCCGCCATCACGTTGTTACGCACGCCGACGCACGAACGCGACGACGTGGAAGGAGAGCGCCGGCCATACAGGGCATCCCTGAACGGAGAAGACACCGAGGAGCCAGGTAAGGTCCCTCCCGGTGTCCTGTAAGCACTAACCCGGCTATTCAGTCGGGCTGTTCGGGACCGCCACGGTGAAATCGCGGCGATCCTGAACAGCCCGACTGAACAGCCGGGTTAGTGTCACTTTCCCTTCAGATGCGGCGGTCAGCTTTGATCGCCGCGTCTGAAGGGTTAATACAGTGCATCACCACGATCGGTGATGTCTTGTATTAGCCGCGGGCCCTGGCCGTTGATGGCCGCAGGGACCGCCGCGATAGGGGTGTTTTCGCCGTATATGGCGCACCAACTTTTTCCCCCCAGTTTTGGGGAAGAAAAAGTGCGTCTTATACGGCGAGAAATACGGTAATTTATGCAGGATAAAGCCCGCAAACGCCGAGCCGTTCGTATCGAATCGCTGTAACTTCGCTCATCTCTAGCAGTGGTGAATATTCTGGCTACATGCAGGTTCTATGGGGGAAGATTTATCAAAACCTGCACAAGGGAAATTGTGACCAGTTGCCCATAACCAGATCACTTTTACTTTCAGAGACTAAAAAAAATTAAAGTGAGCAATCTGGTTGCCATGGTCAATTGGTTAACTTTTCCTCTGCACAGGTTTTGTTACATCTTCCCATATGAAGCTACACTACATCCTGGTGTATGAGACACTGATGGAAATAGTTCACATCCCTATGTTATGCTGCCCATAGTAAGGCACAGCAGTCTGACCCCTGTGATCTAAAACTTATCCCCTATAGTGCAGATAGGGGAAAAGTTTCTGTGCTGTTGGGCATGAGACTTATCCTTTAAAGAGTAGCTCCCACCATCTGTATTTTTCTATCCCTACCTATTTGCTGATCTATCCCTTACCACCTCCCTGCCTAAAACAAAAAAAAGCAACAATTTCTACCTTATAAATGGCTCATCTTCTGCTTGTATGTTTATCTCTGCTGGGTGCCAACTTCCACCCTCACCTCATCTATGCTGTGCTCCTGTCGGTAGCACGCATAGATGAGCAGCCACTAGCACAGCAGGCTGCTCCGGGGTCTCCTCCCTGTTTAGCAGTGTAGTGTTACCCAGGGAGGAGGAGTATAGGAGCTTTGCCCACCTGCCGTGCTCACCACCGAAACCCGGGACTGAAACAGTACGGGTAAGTGAAATAAGATCTCACTTACCTGTACAGGACATGTACAGTCCTGGAGCATCAGCGCCTCCAGACTGTACATGCTGGGGGCAGGCAGCCAATGAGTGCAGACCCTGTGTTCACAGCACTCGCTCCCACCTGTCAGATTGACAGGCGGAGCGAGCGCAGGCTGACTGACTTAGGACCAATTGCCCAGCATCAGTCCTAATTCAGTCGTGACTTCACGGCAGGCTGCAGCCAGCCACTAGGAGGGAGACCCCTAGCAGCTGGTTTTCAAATGTAAAGTAAACTATTTTAATTTTAAAAATAATAATGAATCTATCTTAGAGATGTTGTAGTACATAAGTACTATAACATACCAAGAAAAAAGTTGGTGACAGTGCCCATTTAAAAAGTGTTTTCTCTTATTCGGGATAACCAGTGGTAATTTCTTCTAATAAGAGCACCACCTCAGTCATCAGGTTGTATGTGCTATTGCAGTTCTGTTTCAATTAAGTGAATAGAGCCAAGTTGTAATACCACAAAACCTAATGACAAGGGCGGTGCTGTTTTTGGAAGAAATTTGTGGTTTGACAGCGGTCAGTGCCAAGTAATGGTACCCGGTAGAATCAGAAGAGGCCACACTCACCTTGACAAAGCCAATGTCCTTGGCATACTGCCTGAAGCACTGACGGCACATATTCAGCCCGTATTTGCGGATCAGTCCATGTCTGTTAGAGCACACGCGGCTGCAAAAAAACAAGGAGGACCATATAAGTAAACAGAATTATAGAAACATGAAGAAAGGCTGTAGCCTAAATGTCAACTATTTAAGCCACAGTAGGGAGGTTTCATGCCATTTTGTCCACCATCCAATTTATTGTTAAATGTGAACACCAATGCGATCACTGCTGAAACCTACAAGACCCATGGCACTAAAGCCGACCGACCATTCAGCTAACTGTCCACTCTTCATCTGCTTATCACTACATACATGTAAGCTGCTGCCAGACATCTGTGGGAAATATGCTGCAGCCAGAGGAGACAAAGGGATCAGGCAAGATGAAATAAGACATGCCCAATATAGAGGGGAGCATTAGTAGACAAGATCAGTTTACTATTGTATAAAGGAGTACTCCACTTATAAAGCAACTGGCTCCAGTAAGTCAAACAGATTTGTAAATTACTTGTATAAAAAAAAATCTTAATCCTTTCAGTACTTATGAGCTGCTGAAGTTGAGTTCTTTTCTGTCTAAGTGCTCTCTGATGACACGTGTCTCGGGAACTGTCCAGAGTAGAAGCAAATCCCCAAAGCAAGCCTCTTCTACTCTCTGCAGTTCCCGAGACAAGCAGAGAGCACTGTTTCCAGACAGATAAGAACAACTCAACTTAAGTAGCTGATAATTATTGGAAGGATTAATATTTTTGTAATAGAAGTAAATTACAAATCTGTTTAACTTTCTGGAGCCAGTTGATCTAAAAAAAAATGTTTTCCTGGAATACCCCTATAACTTAAACCTTATGAATAATTAATCGGAGATGGGGGCCGGTGTTTAAGCAGCATCCAAAGGGGAGTCTGTTCTGTTCAGGAATTGGGAGATCCCAGATTGAACCCCCCCCCATGATCACTTTTCCCCTATTCCAGTGTTTCCCCAACCAGGGGGGCCTCCAGCTGTTTTAAAACTAAAACTCCCAGCATGCCCGGACAGCCTTTGGCTGTCTGGGCATGCTGAGAGTTGTAGTTTTAAAACAGCTGGAGGCACCCTGGTTGGGGAAACACTGGCCTATTCTGGGTGTCTATCTAAAGTTGTGTACTCCCTAAAGCATTACTGTCTGACAAAAAGCATGTAAAAAGTTGTTGATTGCATCTGGTCTTACTCCTAAGACTGCATTCACATTACGTTTTTTGCTATATAGTTCCCGTATACGGTTTCAAGTTAAAAATCGTACGAAACCGTATAGAAAACTATGCATTGACTTAACATCGTAAACTGTATGTCAAACGCATCATCCAGTTTAGTCCATTTGAGTCTTATACGGTTTTGTCCTTTTTTAACCTGTACCCAAAACCGTAGCCTAACGCGCTTTTTTTGGTCCGGGTGAAAAAAAAACTTTTTTGCTGATAAACAGAGTACGGGCAAGCAGTGCTAAATGCCGGAAGAATTCACATGACGGGGCAAGACTGTCACTAAACTGCTGTAGACCAGAGCTGCATGATGCAGCCTATAGCGAGCCTTCCTACGTGCCGCACAGGACGCCGGTATGCTGTAGTCCTGCACGGCGCTTGCGTTGACACCACTCACCGTGCGCACCTCCGCAAGGTAGTCCCTGCAGGGAACAGGGAGATGTAAGTAGAAGTAAGTTACCTACTAACTACATAAGGGAGGACCTGCCTACCACTAGGGGCTAACCTATTTACTTAGGGCAGTGCATCCCAGCCATGGTGCCTCCAGCTGTTGCAAAACTACAACTCCCAGCATGCCCGGACAGCCTTTGGCTGTCCGGGCATGCTGGGAGTTGTAGTTTTGCAAAAGCTGGAGGCACCATGGTTGAAGAAAACTAACTTAGGTGGTATAATTGTTTATATGGGAGCCCTAACTCCCAGGGGGTCATATCTATCTGGGGACCTACCTACTGGGAAGACCTACCTAATCATCAGATAGGACTCCCCAGTAGGTAGATAGGCCCCCAGATATGACTCCAATCAGTGATGGGGGTCATATCTATCTTGGGCCTGTCCATCTACTGGGGAGCCCTACCTGATGGGGTTTCATATCTAGGGGCCCGTGTACCTACTGGGGAGCCCTACCTGATGGGGTTTCATATCTGGGGGTCCATGTACCTACTGGGGAGCCCTACCTGATGGGGTTTCATATCTGGGGGTCCATGTACCTACTGGGGAGCCCTACCTGATGGGGTTTCATATCTAGGGGCCCGTGTACCTACTGGGGAGCCCTACCTGATTGGGTTTCATATCTAGGGGCCCGTGTACCTACTGGGGAGCCCTACCTGATGGGGTTTCATATCTGGGGGCCCGTGTACCTACTGGGGAGCCCTACCTGATGGGGTTTCATATCTAGGGGCCCGTGTACCTACTGGGGAGCCCTACCTGATGGGGTTTCATATCTATCTGCAGACCTGTCTACATATGGGAGAACTCTACCTAATGAAGGACATTACTGGGAGATTGCTGTCATTGTAGCCTGGACTATGGCCTTACACAATGCCACAAACCCCCTGAGATTGGTGTTAGTAAGGAAATTACCACGACCGTGAACAGTTCCATTCACTGACAGCATACAGAGCTATAATATAGACATCACGTGATCATAGCCTGTACTAATGATGCCCTAGGCCTCCCTGTCTATACAGAACATATAACTGATCGAAAACATTAGGAGGGAGGATCCGGTCACCATGTGGGAGAACACCACACGGGCGCCGCCAACCTGCCCGCCTCGTCCGCCATGATGCTCTCCATGCGGCCTGTCCCCATACCCCACAATACGGACACCACCCGGCGGCCAACCTCCCCGGCCCGCGCCCCGCACACCCTCCACAGCACGGCGGGCCGTCACACACGCACCAGGAGCGGGATCCCTGCCCGAATTTCCTAGGGTGGCTCCAGTACAGCTGCTGGTGACCCATCTCGTCCGTCTATCTGCTCGCGAAAAGGAAGAGGCGGAGTCGCGCAGGCGCATATTAACTCGGGAGAGGCCTCCCGGCATGCAGTGCGGGTATCCCAGCTAGCACCGCGGCTGCCAGGCTGCCATGGAAACCTAAGCGTCTCCTGCACTGGCTGCATTCAAAATGCCAAAAACTTTATTGGTGTCGTAATTCATTAAAAAGAATAATGTCTTTTTTTTATTATCCACATGAGTTGCAATACCAGGCCTGATTCCTGAAAGAAGGGGGCGCTATGTGAGCGAAAAGATACAAGGGCCAAGACACAGTGTCCGTGGCCATTTTGTTCTTTCCAAATGTGGGGTTCCTGCGCCTGAGCCTTAGGGTGGAGCATAAGTACTAAATATATAAATCCCTAGAAATGTCAGCAGCAGTATACAGATAGAGCGGGAAGGTGAGGTGTATAACTACTATATATCCTGATCCCATAGAGGTAGTAGCAGTATACAGATAGAGCTGGGAGGTGAGGTGTATAACTACTATATATCCTGATCCCATAGAGATAGCAGCAGTATACAGATAGAGCTGGTAGGTGAGGTGTATAACTACTACACTGCTCAAAAAAAATAAAGGGAACACTAAAACAACACAATGTAACTCCAAGTCAATGACACTTCTGTGAAATCCCACTGTCCACTCAGGAAGCAACACTGATTGACAATCAATGTCACATGCTGTTGTGCAAACGGAACAGACGACTGGTGGAAATTATAGGCAATTAGCAAGACACCCCCCAGTAAAGGTGTAGTTTTGCAGGTGGTGACCACAGACCACTTCTCAGTTCCTGTGCTTCCTGGCTGATGTTTTGGCTGGCTGAAGGTTTGCTGTGTCTGTCAGCGTAGTGTCCAGAGCATGGAGGCGCTACCAGGAGACAGGCCAGTACATCAGGAGACGTGGAGGAGGCCGTAGGAGGGCAACAACCCAGCAGCAGGACCGCTACCTCCGCCTTTGTGCAAGGACTAGCAGGAGGAGCACTGCCAAAGCCCTGCAAAATGACCTCCAGCAGGACACAAATGTGCATGTGTCCACTCAAATGGTCAGAAACAGACTCCATGAGGGTGGGGTGATGTCCACAGGTGGGGGTTGTGCTTACAGC
Source organism: Hyla sarda (assembly GCF_029499605.1). Classification (NCBI taxonomy): domain Eukaryota; kingdom Metazoa; phylum Chordata; class Amphibia; order Anura; family Hylidae; genus Hyla; species Hyla sarda. The sequence goes on from NC_079199.1 coordinate 18,420,346, forward strand.
CCAACAACCATGCAGGACGTTTGGTATTTGCCAGAGAATCCCAAGATTGGCAAATTCACCACTGGCGCCCTTTGCTCTTCACAGATGAAAGCAGGTTCACACTGAGCACATGTGACAGACGTGACAGAGTCTGGAGACACCGTGGAGAATGTTCTGCTGCCTGCAACATCCTCCAGCATGACCGGTTTGGCGGTGGGTCAGTAATGGTGTGGGGTTGCATTTCTTTGGGGGGCCGCACAGCCCTCCATATGCTTGTCAGAGGTAGCCTGACTGCCATTAGGTACCGAGATAAGATCCTCAGACCCCTTGTGAGAGCATTGACTTATTTTTCTCTGCTCTCCGGTTGCTGCTGGTATCGCTCTCCTGTCCTCTGATGCGATCTTTTTCTAGCTTTTTCTGCACTAGCCTAGGCCCAGTCTTCTTTCCGGTTCCTCACTGCAGCCTGCAATTGCAGTATGACCTGTCGGGCCCCAAAAGCAGGAAGAACATCGCACGGGAAAGCAATACCAGCAGGAGCAGCAGAAGTTAGGTCAAAGTTTATTATTTTAATTTTGGCAGCCTGGGCATAATACTTTTTTTTTTTGCTGGATAACCCCTTTAACAACTGTGATTTTCTATGTGTCAGGCTGAAGATCACATGACCCAGTTACAGAAATGAAAGGCATGAATGCATCAGTGCTGGAAAGAAACAGATGGCGCTATAGAACTATATGGGCAAAAAAGAACATAGGCTTCCTCGTGACTAGAGATGAGCGAACTTACAGTAAATTCGATTCGTCACGAACTTCTCGGCTCGGCAGTTGATGACTTTTCCTGCGTAAATTAGTTCAGCCTTCAGGTGCTCCGGTGGGCTGGAAAAGGTGGATACAGTCCTAGGAAATAGTCTCCTAGGACTGTATCCACCTTTTCCAGCCCACCGGAGCACCTGAAAGCTGAACTAATTTACGCAGGAAAAGTCATCAACTGCCGAGCCGAGAAGTTCGTGACGAATCGAATTTACTGTAAGTTCGCTCATCTCTACTCGTGACGTCACGGCCTGCCCCCTCAATGAAAGTCTATGGGAAGAGGGCGAGACGGCCATCACGCCCCCTCCCATAGACTTGCATTGAGGGGGCGGGACGTGATGTCACATGACGGGGCTTGACGTCACGAGGGGGCGGGCGTGAACATGGAAGCCTGCATGTTGGAAACTCTGGGTAGTGGAGTAACCCTTTAAATCTTCTCAACTGGCCCTCATAATTACAAACTAATAAAAAAAAAAAAAAAAAAAAAAGCAGTTGCCCATAGCAACCAATTTGCAGAAAGTTCTGATTGGATATAAGAACTTTTATCACGTACCCAGAGTATCAAGTACTTTTTTTTTAATCTTTGGACCAGATTAAAAAAAAAAAACTTTAAAGAGAAAGCGTATTTATATAGCCCAGTGTTTCCCAACCAGGGTGCCTCCAGCTGTTGCAAAACTACAACTCCCAGCATGCCTGGACAGCCAAAGGCTGTCCAGGCATGCTGGGAGTTGTAGTTTTGCAACAGCTGGAGGCACCCTGGTTGGGAAACACTGGTCTACGGTGTCATCTCTATTACTTTGGAGGTGTGGGCGGGGCCATGACGTCACCGAGCTGCTGAGCGGGAACACAAAGTTGTCGTTGTCATGGCGGGATAGAGCGGTGCGGAGGAGCCCTCTTCTCTATGATCCCGGCGGAGTAAACAAGGCGGACGAGGCTTTAGAGGCGCCATGAAGCTGCAGTGTGAGGTGGAAGTGATCAACCGGATGCTCCCGACATTCGGTATGAGGAATAGAGGGAGAGGGACCCGGGCTGTGCTGTCTGTGGGGAGGCAGGAGGAGAAGAAGGGCTCCGGCCAGCGGGGACCCATCTACCTGATGATCTGTACCATCAAAGACAAGGCAGGCTCCAGATACAAGGTGAGTGCCAGCTCCTTGTCACCATAGCAACGCAGATGAGGTTCTGCAGCAGCTACTGATCTCCCTAGCGTAGCGTAGGGTGCTTCCTGCAGTTGCAAAACTACAACTCCCAGCATGCCCTAATATCCTTTAGCTGTCAAGGAATGCTGGGAGTTGTAGTTTTGCAACAGCTGAAGGCACCTTGCCTGAGAAACACTTTAGCTTAGTGTTTTCCAACCAGGGTGCCTTCAGCTGTAGCAAAACTACAACTCCCAGCATGCCCAGACAGCCGAAGGCTGTTAAAAGTCCAAATCACCCCCTTTTTCCTATATAAAAACATGTAAACATAATAAAAATGTGCATATTTAGTAGCGCTGCCTGCGTAATTGTACGAACTATTAAAATATAACCTTATGTATCCCGTACGGTAAATTACGTAAATGTAGAAAAATACCGACCGACAGAATTGCAATTTTTATAATATCCCAGAAAAAAAAGTGTTAAAAAGCGATTAAACCCGTAAGGACCGGGGGGGTTTGTCCGTTTTTGCATTTTCGTTTTTTGCTCCTTGCCTTTAAAAAATCGTAACTCTTTCAATTTTGCACCTAAAAATCCATATGATTGCTTATTTTTTGCGCCACCAATTCTACTTTGTAATGACATCAGTCATTTTACCCAAAAATCTACGGCGAAAAGGAAAAAAAAATCATTGTGCGACAAAATTGAAAAAAAAAACGCTGTAACTTTTGGGGGCTTCTGTTTGTACGCAGTGCGTATTTCGGTAAAAATGACACCTTATCTTTATTCTGTAGGTTCATACGATTAAAATGATCCCCTACTTATATAGGTTTGATTTTGTCGCACTTCTGGAAGAGATCATAACTACATGCAGGAAAATTAATACGTTTAAAATCGTCATCTTCTGACCCCTATAACTTTTTTAAAATGATATAAAAAGTGACCAAAAATGCACTATTTTGGACTTTGGAATTTTTTTGCGCGTACGCCATTGACCGAGCGGTTTAATTAACGATACATTTTTATAATTCGGACATTTCCGCACGCGGTGATACCATATATGTTTTATTTTTATTTACACTTTTTTTTTTTTTTTTATGGGAAAAGGGGGGTGATTCAAACTTTTAATAGGGGAGGTGTTAAATCATCTTCACTTTTTTTTTTTTTTTTTTTCACTTTGCAGTGTTATAGCTCCCATAGGGACCTATAACACTGGACGCACTGATCATTGTTATCCCATAGGGGCTATAACACTGCACACACTGATCTTTATCATTGATCACTGGTTTCTCACAGGAAACCAGTGATCGATGATTCTGCCGCTTGACTGCTCATGCCTGGATCTCAGGCACTGAGCAGTCATTCGGCGATCGGACAGAGAGGAGGCAGGTAGGGGCCCTCCCGCTGTCCTGTAAGCTGTTCGGGATGCCACGATTTTGCCGTGGCTATCCCGAACAGCCCACTTGAGCTAACCGGCAGTTTTTACTTTCACTTTTAGCCGCGTGGCTCAGCCCGGCTAAAGGGTTAACAGCGCGCGGCGCCGCGATCGGCGCTGCGTGCTATTAGCGGCGGGTCCCGGCTTCACTATGACGCCGGGCCCGCCGTGTTATGATGCGGGGTTACTGTGTAACCCCGCTTTATATCACGGGAGCAGGACCAAGGACGTACCGGTACGTCCTTGGTCCTTAAGGGGTTAAAAAGTCAGAACAATACCAAAATGGTACCGATGCAAAAAATGAGCCCTCATACAGACTGGTATGTGGATAAAAAAAAAAAAAAAGCTACAGGGGTCAAAAGATGGCAATTAAAAAATGTAAAAAAAAAAAAAAAAAAAGTTTCGAATTATTTATTTATTTTTTTTTAGATTTGTAAAACATGACAGAAACTATACAAATCTGGTATTTGTGTAATCAGGCGATTGTAGTTTTGAAACCTCTGGAGATCCGCAGGTTGAAGACCACTGCGGCCTTCGTCATCATCCAGCCCCCCCCCCCCCCCCCCCCCCCCCCCCCACCACCACCACCGTCCAGTGGGGAGGGTTAGTCGTTGCGGGCTGTCCATTTTCACCGGGGGGGGCCTCTTCTCTGCGCTTCGGGCCCCGGAGTAGTGACGTTGCCTTGACGACGCACAGGGACGTTGTGCATGAACATCCCTGTGCGTCGTCGTCAAGGCAACGTCACTACTCCGGGGCCCGAAGCGCGGAGAAGAGGCCCCCCCCCCCGGTGAAAATGGACAGCCCACAACGACTAACCATCCCCACCGAACGGTCCCTGCAGCATAGATGGCCCGACCAGCTCACCCTAACGTCCCACCGAGGGGAGGGGGCTGGATGATGATGAAGGCCGCAGTGGTCTTAAACCTGCGGATCTCCAGAGGTTTCAAAACTACAACACCCAGCATACCTGGACAGCCGATGGCTGTCCGGGCATGCTGGGAGTTGTAGTTTTGAAACCTCTGGAGGTACGCAGGTTGAAGGCCACTGATGAAGGGATTGACAGGCGGTGATGATGAAAGGGGGGGGGGATGATGATGACGAAGGCTGCAGTGGTCTTCAACCTGTTGACCTCCAGAGGTTTCAAAACTACAACTCCCAGCATGCCTGGACAGCCATTGGCTGGGAGTTGTAGTTTTGCAACATCTGGAGGTCTGCAGGTTGAAGACCGTTGATGATGACGGGGGGATGATGTATTTCCCACCCTAGGCTTATAGTCGAGTCAATAACTTTTCCTGGGTTTTTGGGGTAAAATTAGGGGCCTCCGCTTATATTTGTGTCGGCTTATACTCGAGTATATACGGTATCTTATTTTTCCACAATTTTGAAAGGGTGCCAATAATTTTGTCCCGCCCATTTTTGGAGTTTGGTGACATTATGTCCAATTTGCTTTTTATCTCCCTTTTTTTTTTGTTTAGTTCCAATACACACAAAGGTAATAGACACGTGTATAGCAAAACATGTGTAACTGCAAACCTTTTCTGTGAGAAATACTTCATTTTCTTGAAAAAATTCAATATGCTCTGAGGTTAAATATCAAAGGAGGACAGGGTGAGCATTGCTAAAAAGCGGGCGCGCTCCAGATCTATACTGTGGAGGGATTGATTACAACTGGGGAAATCTAGTGATTCTCCCATTGACATCCTGTCCTTGAACTTGATGATACGAGGGCGAAGTCGTGGTCGCACAGGAAAATGGGAGCTATCCCTGTATACAGAGTAAACTATCCCTGGTAGCTATAATAGTTTAAGGACCACATTGGAGAGAGACCGCTATGCACACGGTGCGGTACTGATGTTTTGACTTGTTGCGATTCTCCTACGTATTACTGCAAATGATAGCCCATCAGTAGAATATGTACCAAGTAATATTACTATATATGGTTTTATCTAATAGCCGGTGATGTGCACTTACAGTCCCTTATTGTAGATTTGAATAGATTTGCTCTGTTTGTTGAGATCTAGCATTGGCATTGATGGTTGTCATGGCGATTTTTCGCACGTGACTGCTCCGGAACAGGTGACATTTGCCATGTGACCGCAGCGGCCCACGTGATTTACATCACTACACTCCCCACAACAGGAAGTTTCCTTAACGCAGGCGCAGGATTATATTATACGTATTACATTAGATTATGTCATAATTGATTGTATTGCACTATGATTATTATTGGATCACCTGTTTTGGGGAGATATACCCCTTTAGCACTGTGTATCACTAGCTTGAAAAAGGCTCTTTGTGAGCGGAAACGTTGCTGCTGTTTTTTTTTTCCATGAGTGAATAAACTACTGTTGTGTTTTTTTTTTTTTTTTTTTTTGCATCTCCTGGAGTGCTGTGCCAATTTTTAGTTTGATATTTATAATTTTTTAATTTTTTTTTATTATTATCCCCAGCAGAATCTGCAGCACTGCAGACCCATTTGCATTTCCAGCAAATGAAATCTACACCACATGTCATCTGTAATGAATTTTCATGCAGAAAATGTTGTCCCATGTGTAAAATAAACATAGGAAGACTGATGCCAAAATAGTAACATTTCTTTGTTGAAGTAACAGAAAAATAATAAATTCTTGTTGTTTTTAAAATGTGTATGCTGTACCTGATTCAACCACTAGATGGCGTTGGTACCACTAGAATCCAGCATGAAAACCACCATTCACCCGCCTGAAGCTTTAGCTATAGTGTGAAATTTCTTACAAAGAAATTGACCTTGTTTTTGTGGAATAATCATTTCTGACCTTTGGTCGATCATGTGATCTCCATGGAAGGAACACTGTGAACTTTTGACTTCTCTGTGTATATATAGATAAGTGATCAGGGTTGTTTTACATGTCCGGTTGTCACACTTTCTAAGTGTGGTCCACTGTTTTTCCAACCAGGGTGCCCTCAGCTGTTACAAAACTACAACTCCCAGCATGCCCAGAGAGCCTTTGCCGTCCGGGCATGCTGGGAGTTGTAGTTTTGCAACAACTGGAAGCATCCTGCTTGGGAAACACCGGTGTAGTCACTAAGGCTGCATTCACATCACGATTTCTCCATCCGACCTGAGTGCACGATTTTTATAACTTGAAATCGTATGAAATCGTATATAAAGTCGGATCCATTGACCTCCATTAAAAAATCGGATTCAATACACACATCCGATTTCACACAATTTTTGTTCAGGTCTGAAATCGGGGTTGACTATGATTTCAGACCTGAACAAAAATCGTGTGAAATCGGATGTGTGTAATGGATCCGATTTTTTAATGGAGGTCAATGGATCCGACTTTATATACGATTTCATACGATTTCAAGTTATAAAAATCGTTGTACTCAGGTCGGATGGAGAAATTGGAGACATTGTGATGTAAATGCAGCCTAAGCCGTGTTTTATGTTTGTTTTTTTTTGTCCCTAGCAGAGAAATGACAAGATGTTGAATGTTATCAATATATGACCTAAATGGTTAAAGAGTAACCTGTCATCAACAAAAACTTTTAATATGTTGTTCATAATCATTAATGAAGAGATATTGTAATATATCTTCATTAAAAAATATTAATATTTATACCAGTTTTTTCATTTTATACTTTTGGCCACTAGGGGTCACTCTTCTATGCCTGCTTTTCATAGTAAGTGTACAGCTTTTAGGACTAATGCTGAAGGGCTCTGGTCCTTCCACTGGAAGTTCAGTACTCTCAGCTTAGGAGTCGCTCCCAGCCTGTGAGCTACAAGCCTGCACATGCCTCTCATATAACAGCCAGTCACCTCCCCCTCCCCCCTGCCCCTCACCACACGTTATCTTATACATTGTATTATCTCACTGCACTCCCTGCTCTGTGTAATTGCTCCCTCAGCCCCTGGTTCTCAGCATTGACTTTTTAGTGCAGAGAGACACAGGAGAGAGAGAGAGACAGGCTGCCGTCTCTCCCTTGTACTTAGTCTGTATGCACACTGCAGAGCAGTGTTTTCCCAACCAGGGTGCCTCCAGCTGTTGCAAAAACTAACAACTCCCAGCATGCCCGGACAGCTGTTGGCTGTCTGGGTATGCTGGGAGTTGTAGTTTTGCAACAGCTGGAGGTGCCCTGGTTGGGGAAACACTGCTGCAGAGGGAGAGCAGCATACAGGAAGACTGGCAGAAGCAGAGTTCCAGCCAGGCCTTCATGTGACATCATGCCTGCCAGGACCCGCCTCCTTCCACCCCTCAGAAAGACAGTGCTTCTGAGCTAATGAAGAGGGATGAAAAAAGGTATTTCCACCATGTGTTTTAAACCTCAATAAACACAGGGATAGGCATAGTTAGAGTAAGGGACAGATGGGGAGGGGGATTTAGATGATGACAGGTACTCTTTAATAACTCTTGAGCAACATTTCCGTAGGAAAAAAAATGTGTGAGCAAAACCATGTAAACAGTCGTACAGTGACACTCATGGGGGGAGGGGATACATTATGGGGGAGATGGATTTTTTATTCCTTGTGCCAGCGTTGAGTGGCTAAACAGCGGAAATGTTTTGTGCAAAAAAAACGTGTTTTTTTTTTTTTTTTTTTTTTTTTTGTCACACAAACAGGAATTGCAGAAAATGTACTTTTTATTGTTATCTAGAGCACCACTTACCTGTATCATTCTCTCTCCTACAGCTGCAAAGCAGAACATTGAGAATTTGTTTTCCAAGTTTGTAAATGAAGGAAAGGCACAATACGACTTAGAGAGCCGGCGGTGGATATATGTCTTAGCAAGGTACAGCAGATTATATATATTGTATGTATAGAGTCCAGTAGAAAGGAATCAGCACAGGATGATCACCAGGTCCGGTTTAGTTGCAGACTTTGTATTGCATCAGAGCATATACAAGTGCGACGTTTTCAGCCAACAAGCCTTAGTCATGCATGAAAAAGGCTTGTTGGCCCAAAATGTCACACTTGTATTTGCTCTAATGCAATAAAAATTCTGCAACTAAACCGGACCCTGGTGAATGGTGCTGTTTACTAGAAGGGGAGCATATATAAAAATCAATGTGTGTATGTTCCAGAATCACTTCCAAACCGCTAAAGATATTGACTTGAAACTTGGCACACGTGTTGCTTATATGTCAACAAAAAAACATGATAGGTAATTTAACCCTTACCCACCCCCATTTGCGAGAGTCTGAGATTTTATTTAAAGCCCCATACAAGTCTATGGGAAATACAGTGGTCCCTCAACATACGATGGTAATTAGTTCCAAATGAACCACCGTTTGTTGAAACCATCGTATGTTGAGGACTCCGTGCAATGTTAAATATAGGAAGGTATAATCCACTGTACCCACTGCTCCGGACCAGTCACCGCTCGTCACCACTGCCCTGGATGTCGCTGTCCATCGCTGTCGCCGCGTCCCCGGGGTGTCCCCGCCGCTCCAGACAGTCTCCGCTGCCCGGTGATCGTCGTTCCTTATCGCCGTCATCACGTCGCTACGCACGCCGCTCCTATTGGTTGACGGGATGGCGTGTGCGGCGACATGATGACGACAACGGAGAGTGATGGCGATGCACAGGATCCTGAAGAGGACGGTCCAGAGCACCGGGGACATGTAAGTGATCATCACCGGACCACACGGGGTACCTTAAACGGCTATCCAGTGGCAGCTGAAGCAGTCTGCGCTGCCAGATAGCTGTTTATGCGATGAGCCCCGACATACAAAAGCATCGTATGTTGAAATGATCGTATGTCCCATCTTAGGTTGGGGGGGGGGGGGGGGGGTCACTGTATATGTTACTGCATAACTTCCAAACGGCTGGAGATATTTTGATAATACTTGGTCACATGTTACTTGTATGTCAAATAAAAATATGTAATAGTTAAATTAACCCTAACCTGCCCCCACATTTGAAGGATGGGGTTTTTGTTTCAAGTCCCATGCAAGTACAGTATATAGGACTTCTGGCTGCCTTACTCCTAAAGCTCCGCTCTACATCTCCTGGTGAATGTGTCAGGCAGACTGGTAAGCCACACCCTCCCCGCATGCCATGTCCTATCTCACAAAGACACGCCCACCTTTTAAGCCACACCCTTTTATTATCAGTTTACAATATCTTTACCACAACGCAGCCCCACCTGAGGATGGGATATGAGGATTAGCTATGGGGGACGGGATATGACGTTGGGATATGGGGTCGGGAATATGAGGAGGGGATTTGGGGGTCGGGATTTAGGAATGGGATATGAGGACAAAAGCTTCCTCCTATTTTGCTTTTCCTCCCCTACAAGGATAAGGTAGGAAAAAACCGGGCAGCACCGGGGACTCAGCTAGTATATATAATATAACACTTATGTTTATGTTCATTGACTAAAAAGAAGGAATTTGCCAGCAGCAGTTTGGACTGAGCTGCAAAAGACTAAAGTAACACTGGATTTTGGTAGAAAAATTAAAGTTATACTGTTATGCAACACAAAAATTTCATTTTATATGATTTTCTTTATTTCAGGCTGATATCAGCAACCTGAGGAACTTTATTTCTGCAGTGGGTTTAGCACACAAGGGCACCGATGCCAGCCCTGTGCCCCTGTTACGTCTTACACCCGCCAAGACCTCCGAAATAGAAAAACCCAAAGCCAGAATGATCATTACATGCAAGAAAGACTATCCCCTCACAAAGAGCTTCCCTTACTCACTGGAGCAGCTTCAGGTCTCCTACTGCAAGCTGGCTCGGGTGGACATGCGGATGCTATGCTTAAAGAAACTTCAGAGACTCGATCTCAGCAATAACCATATCAAGAAGCTGCCAAAGACCATAGGTGACCTGGTGTGTCTCCAGGAGCTGGTCCTGCACAGTAACTTTCTGGAGACATTCGAGGTAGAGCTCTGTAACTCCTCCTTGAGGAACTCTCTGAAGTCTTTGGACTTGAGCGAAAACAAACTAACAGCTCTTCCTTTCCAGTTCTGCAATTTCAGAGAACTTGTCAATCTGAAGCTGGATGGCAATGAACTGGTGCGGTTGCCATTTGCCATCGGCAGGCTGAGTAAACTGCGCTTCCTTTCTGCCGCCAAAAATAAACTTCCACATCTTCCCAACAGCTTCAAGATGTTAGTGCTGGAGAAGCTAGATATGTTTGATAATCCCTTTGCTAAAGGGAATCCAATGGCTCCTGACATCCAGCTGAAGATTCCGCTTACATTACTGGAGACTGCTTCAAGGGCAACTCTTGGCTACAGGTAAAGTATGACTTGTGATGAGCATTACAGGTAGAGCAGTGTTTCCCTACCAGAGTGCCTCCAGCTGTTGTAAAACTACAACTCCCAGCATTCCCGGACAGCCGAAGGCTGTCCGGGCATGCTGGGAGTTGTAGTTTTGCAACAGCTAGGGGCACTCTGCTTGGGAAACAGTGTCTTAGAGAATATGTCCTGTATTCTCCATTATTGTCAGTAGTATTAGCAGCATGTCTTAACAGTTGCAGTTTAAATGGTCACTCTCATTAAAACTAATTTTGGCTATTGCACTCTAAATAAAAATAAAAAATCTTTCTAATGTACTTTGTTAAAAAAACAAAAGAAATTTTCTATGTTTTGTGTTTTAAAAAAGCTGCCACTAGGTCTCCCAACTTGTCCATCTCTTGCGCCCCATCTCTTGCACAAACTTTAGACTCCTGCTGGCATGGCAGAAGTCCAAAATCAGGAAATGCTGAGGGGTGTGGGGATGTGCAGCCTTAGCCAATCATAGCTCATCACACACTGAACTGCTCTGGGCTGTGTGTAGCAGAGTGAGGGAGGAAGTTCTCCCCTGTATATCTTCAGATGATGTCACGCCTGCTGGGGAACGCCCCTTCCGAGTCTGTGAATCTGAGGACTGCGCAAAAAATATAGTGCAATATCAGGGTAGAAAACAAAAAAATTATAAAAAAAAAAAAATTTAAAAGTTAAAGGCACAGGGTGGTTTATCATGATGGGACAGTGAACTGGGAGGATTATAACATTTAACAAGATCATGACATGTAACAAGATAGGAGCCTTTATATGAAGGCAGTGTCTCCAGCTGTTGGAAAACTACAACACCAAAGGCTGTCCTGGTGTCCTGGCATGCTGGGAGTTATAGTTTTGCAACAGCTGGAGACACACTGGTTGGGAAACATCCGAGTATTACATGTGCAACTTTTTGTTATCTTCTTGATTGTTGGCTATAAAGGTAAGGGTGTGTGGACACCACGTTTTGTGCCTCCCAGGTGCTGGATTTAGTGGTAACATTTGAAAACTGCCTGATATCGTATACTTGTGCCATATACCCCATTCAATTCAAGGAGCCAAACAGAGTCAGCTAGTGACTTTCTTCAGGTCAGTTTTTTTAATGTATCTGGCTTTTTGGCCCAGACTGAAAACTGTGGTCCACTGCCTCACTTGTTCACTGGTGGAATTTCCATGCAGAATTCCAGCAATATGTAAAGCCCATTATGTTTAATGGTATTCCATTGTCCATTGTTCAGCTTGCCGCAAAAAAAAATCTGTCATAAAATTTTGCTAAATTGCAGGCTGAATCCCTTTGAACTCAATGGGGCTTAAAAAAATATCTGTAGTGCAATAGATCTTATGGATAAGTTATAGATTGCGGGGGTCCGAGCGCTGGGGCCCCCTGCGATCTCCTGGACGGGGCCGCGGCAGTATGCTGGAAAGAGGGTGTTCAGTCACTGCATGATGTGGCGGCCGACTGGCCCACTCCGTGTATACCATTGAGATGTCTGCCGCGGCTTTCTGCTGGGGACGACGCTGCATTTCCTGCAGACTGCCGCGGCCCTGTCCAGGAAATCGTGGGGGGTCCCAGCGCTAGGATTAAAGGACAACTGCAGTGGTAAACATTTATATATGCCCGTGCCTCAAAAATAAGCAAAATAAACTCGTGCATACCTTCCTACAAGCCCCTGTTGGTCCGGCACAGGCCTCACAGTCCGGCAGTGCTGACGTCATTCCACTTCCTGGGGACAGGGACGCAGCAGGGTCGTCGGTGTATCACCGGTCGTAGCGATGTCCCGCCCCGGTCGGTGATAGGCTGAGCCCACTGTCATGTAAGAAGCCGGCCAGAGCTCCTTACATGACAGTGGGCTCAGCCTATCACAGGCCGGGGCGGGACATTGCTACTACCGGTGATACGTCGACGGCCCTGCTGCGTCCCTGTCCCCAGGAAGTGGAATGACATCTGCACTGCCGGACTGTGAGGCCTGTGCCGGACCAACGGGGGCTCGTAGGAAGGTATGTATACATTTATTTTTGGGGCACAGGCATATATAAATGTTTACCATTGCAGTTGTCCTTTAAGTTACCGTATTTATCGGCGTATAACACGCACTTTTTAGGCTAAAATTTTTAGCCTAAAGTTTATGTGCGTGTTATACGCCGATACACTCCCAGGAAAGGCAGGGGAGAGAGGCCGTCGCTGCCCGCTTCTCTCCCCCTGCCTTCCCTGGGGTCTAGAGCCCTGCTGCCGGCCCTTCTCACCCCCTGGCTATCGGCGCCGCTGCCCGTTCTGTCCCCCTGACTATCGGTGCCGGCGCCCCATTGCCGGCGCCGACAGCCAGGGGGAGAGAAGGGGCAGCGGCACCCATTGCCGGCGCCGCTGCCCCGTTGCCTCCCCCCATCTCCGGTGGCATAATTACCTGGTACGGGTCCGCGCTGCTGCAGGCCTCCGGCGTGCGTCCCCTGCGTCGTTGCTATGCATGGTGCGGCGCACTGACGTCATGCGCCGTGCAGCGCATAGCAACAACGCCGGGGACGCACGCCGGAGGCCTGCAGCAGCGCGGACCCGAACCAGGTAATTATGCCACCGGGCATGGGGGGAGGCAACGGGGCAGCGGCGCCGGCAATCGGGCGCCGGCAATCGGGCGCCGGCACCGATAGTCAGGGGGACAGAACGGGAAGCGGCGCCGATAGCCAGGGGGAGAGAAGGGCCGGCAGCAGCGCTTTAGACCCCAGGAAAGGCAGGGGGAGAGAAGCGGGCAGCGACAGCCTCTCTCCCCCTGCCTTTCCTGGGGGTATATCGGGGTATACACGCGCACACACGCACCCTCATTTTACCATGGATATTTGGGTAAAAAACTTTTTTTTTTTACCCAAATATCCTTGGTAAAATGAGGGTGCGTGTTATAGGCTGGTGCGTGGTATACCCCGATAAATACGGTATATTGCACTACAGATTAGGGATCGACCGATATTGATTTATTTTTTTATTTTTTTAGGGCCGATACCAATAATATGTTAACTTATACCGGACTATCGGCCTCAGTTATCCCCAGCCCCACAGAGGCCGCTGCAGAACAATGATTTAAAGTGGGCGCTTTAAATCAATGAACTGCAGCAGCTTTTGCAGGGCCAGAGACCACCGTCGCCACCCGCTACTCTCCCCCTGCCTGTCCTGGTGTCCTCCCTAGTCCAAGGTAATTGCCGATACCGATAATGTCAAAAATCGTGAATATTGGCCAAACCGATAATCTGTCGATCCCTACTACAGATGTCCTTTTAAATTTCATCAGAATTCTGTGTTTAGAGAACACGGAATTCCTCTGCAGTCCTGACGGAATGACGCAATTCCATTCAGCAAGATTTGCTGAACTAATGGGGAGATTTATCAAATCCTGTGCAGAGGAAAAGTTGCTAAGTTTCCCATAGCAACCAATCAGATCGCTTCTTTCATTGTTAACAAGGCCTCTGCAAAATGAAAGAAGCGATCTGATTGATTGCTATGGGCAACTTATCCTTTGCACAAATTTTGATAAATCTCCCCCAGAATTTGTGCGGAATTGTGTATATTCTGCAGTGTGAACATCGCCTTAGACTGTACTAGCAGAGCGCTGATTTTACTGATCACATGAAAATACAGGAAGATGCCCCAGCTACACTGCAAAAAATGTTCACACATTAGGAACATGAGCTGAGGGCTCTGCTTCCAAATTGCTCAATACACTTGATCATCTGTGAAGTGTACAGGAAAACTCTGATCCATGGAGGCCGCACCATACAACTTACAGGATCTGTTGTTGATGTCTTGGTGCATTTACCACAGGACCCCTTCACAGATCTAGCGGTGTTTAGGCCTTGATAGGGCAGAGCTGTTTTGTTATTTCTGATCAGTGTATACTACTAGTGTGTTTTCCAACCAGGGTACCTCCAGCTGTTGCAAAACTACAACTCCCTGCTGGGAGCTGTAGTTTTGCAACAGCTGGAGGCACCCTGGTTGGGAAACAATGTGATATGGATTTGCATCTGATTTCCATATATATATATATATATATATATATATATATATATATATATATATATATATATATATATAATATGAGAGAGATATACCCAAGAAAAAAAAAAAAAAATATATATATATATATAATATAATATAATATAATATGTGTGTGTGTGTGTTCTCCCTGTTGATCACGAGGCGGTTCCTGGCAAGCCACACTGCGTCCTTAAAACAGTTCATAAGGCGCCAGGCCTCCTGGATGGCCTCCACGTCGTGGGTCCCAGGGAACAGACCGTAAAGCACCGAATGGTACGATAGGCAGTTCCTGGGTACAGAGTCTTTGAGTTCATGTTCCAGGGCGTCCAACAGACCCTGTGCAAAGGGGCACTGCCAAAACACATGCAAAGATGTTTTATTTATATATATATATATATATATATATATATATATATATATATATATATATATATATATATATAATATAATATGAGAAACATCTTTGCATGTGTTTTGGCAGTGCCCCTTTGCACAAGGTCTGTTGGACGCCCTGGAACATGAACTCAAAGACTCTGTACCCAGGAACTCACAGGCTGGAGACCTTTTCAAATATGTTGTTCAGGAAACCTCTTCCAAAACAGCACCACCCCTGTTCTCAGGTTGTGTGTGGTATTACAACTTTGCTCCATTTACTTCAGTGGAACTGAGCTGCATTACCACACACAACCAGAGGACAGGTGCAGCGTTGTTTTTCTAATCCTGGATAAGCTTTTGACTTGAGAAAGCTGTTTAATACTAGAGATGAGCGAACTTACAGTAAATTCGATTCGTCACGAACTTCTCGGCTCGGCAGTTGATGACTTTTCCTGCATAAATTAGTTCAGCTTTCCGGTGCTCCGGTGGGCTGGAAAAGGTGGATACAGTCCTAGGAGACTCTTTCCTAGGAATGTATCCACCTTTTCCAGCCCACAGGAGCACCGGAAAGCTGAACTAATTTATGCAGGAAAAGTCATCAACTGCCGAGCCGAGAAGTTCATGACGAGTCGAATTTACTGTAAGTTCGCTCATCTCTATTTAATACTATAAAACCTGAAGGTCTGTGCTTATCTGTACTGCAGTGATATGTAATGCACTGGAAAGGAGCCAGATATGTATCGCGTAGATTCCTGTGTGATTGATTTTCTGTCACTTTGTGGTATTTCCCATTCACTGCAGAACTAAAGGAATCCTCCGCTGTGACTGCAGCCCTCATACCGTGCAGTCACATTTCTTCTTCATCCACCTTACAGAAAGACTTTTAATTACAAAAACCCACTTACCTCCCAGAGCACACCCCGACCCACCATGTCTGTGTCAGCACCACATCATTTATAGTGCTCATAGGACTTCATCATCATCCTTCAGGGCAGTGTTTCCCAACCGGGGTGCCTCCAGCTGTTGAAAAACTACAACTTCCAGCATGCCCAGACAGCTAACGGTTGTCTGGGCATGCTGGGAATTGTAGTTTTGCAACAACTTTAGACACCCTGGTTGGGAAACACTGCTTTAGGGTTTAATATTCACCTAGGCTCTGCTGTCAGTATTGGAGACTCTCTTAGGCCCATTTATTGTAATAGGAGCTGGATGTAAAACATGCATTCTTATTTTCTTTATTTAATGTACAGCAACTTAAAGGGGTACTCCACTGGAAAACATTTTTTTTTTTTTTTTATCAACTGGTGCCGGAAAGTGAAACTGATTTGTAAATTACTTCTATAAAAAAAAAAAAAAAAAAATCTTAATCCTTCCAATACTTATCAGCCGTTGTATAATCCACAGGAAGTTCTTTTCTTTTTGAATTTCCTTTCTGTCTGACCGCAGTGCTCTCTGATGACACCTCTGTCTATTTTTGGAACTGTCCAGAGCAGGATTGGTTGCTATGGAGATTTGCTCCTACTCTGGACAGTTCCAAAAATGGACAGAGGTGTCATCAGAGTTGTGGTCAGACAGAAAGGTAATTAAAAAAGAAAAGAACTTTCTGGGAATCATACAGCAGCTAAGTACTGGAAGGATTAAGATTTTTTTTATAGAAGTAATTTACAAATCTGTTCAACTTTCTGTCACCAGTTGATTTATTGTAATAGGAGCTGGATGTCTGGGCATGCTGGGAGTTGTAGTTTTGCAACAACTGGAGGTACCCTGGTTGGGAAACACTGCATTTAAGGGGTATTCCAGAAAAAAAATATTTAAAAAAATAAAATAAAAATAAAATAAAAAAATATATATAGTTAAACAGATTTGTGAATGACTTCTATTAAAAAATCTTAATCCTTCCATTAGTTATCAGCTGCTGAAGTTGAGTTGCTATTTTCTGTCCAACAACAGTGCTCTCTGCTGACATCTCTGCTTGTCTCAGGAACTGTCCGAAGCATTAGAAGTTTACTATGGGGATTTGTTCCTACTCTGGACAGTTCCTGAGACAGACAGGGGTGTTGTCAGAGAGCACTGTTGTCAGACAGAAAAGAACAACTCCACTTCAGCAGCTGATAACTACTGGAAGGATTAAGATTTTTTTTTATAGAAGTAATTTACAAACCTGTTTAACTTTCTGGAGCCAGTTGATATATAAAAAACATGTTTTTCCTGGATAACCCCTTAATGGGCTTTTCACACGTACAGTATTCTGCGCAGATTTGATTTTCTACTGCAGATTTCAATGTAAACTGACTGAACACATCTTGAAATCATGCGCATCAAATCTGCACAGAATACTGTAAGTGTGAATAGACCCTTAAATGGGCACTGTCAGATACAAAAACTTTTGGTATGTTGTAAAGCATGTATAACCAATAGGTTTTGCAATTGCTTTCATTGGAAATGTTTTAATATTTAATACTGAAAAAGCCAGTCAAACAACTTACCCCCCCCCCCGCCTGCTTGGACACATACTGGTCCAGCTGTGTCCATGAGTCATCACCTATGTCATGGACACACTTCCTTGATTGACAGCTGTGAGCGCAGGGCTCAGACCTGGAGGAAAAATCCTCCCACTGTCAGCTTGTGTCCCGCTACTGTCAGTGAGGACAAGCTGGGAGTTGTAGTTTTGCTAATGCTAGGGGAGATGTGAGCAGACAGCATACTGAGGGGGGGGGGGGGGGGGGGCGGAGACCTGCACAGTGAGGCCACGCCCCCTCCCTTTGAGAGGAATTCAGACTAGTGAGCTAAATTAAAAGTATAATAAAAATAAATAAATAAAGGAGCTAGACACATAAAAATTAGATGTACATGGTCAGGATTAGATACTGAGTGATATATAAAAAAAATAAATACATTTTGGTTGGATCTGACGGGTACACTTTAAGTTGTCAAAACCACTGACTGCAAATGTTGGGGGAGAGAAGGGTCGTTTATGTTGGATTTTGACTGCTCAATATCTTATTTCTCAAGGGCAGTGTTTCCCAACCAGGAGACCTCCAGTTGTTTAAAAAAAAACAAAAAACTAGAACTCCCAACATGCTAGGAGTTGTAGTTTTTCAACAGCTGCAGGCACCCTGATTGAGGAACACTCCGTAAATTAGCCGCCACTGAAGGTGCCTGGCAGCAGCTTTCTCCCCTCTCTCCATTCAGAACACATGCATGCTTTCCCAAGCCAAGTGTGCATGCGTATGGGGATAAGGAGAGAACTGTTGGCTGCAGGACCCATGTGCCAACGGCTAATGCAAACATATGGGCAGCGTTGTCATGTGCCGGAACGTAGCCGGGTTTTCAAGAACTGTTGTTGACTTCCAGCACATTTTGCAGAGGGTTGATATTCCGTATATAACTTGCACATGCTTCTTTCTTTTACAGCTCTTACAACGCGTTGACATGTTTGCTTATTTCATTACATTTGTCTTTTTTTTATTTTATTTTTTTACTATGGTTCTAGTAAAGGAAGTATTTATATTGAGGGTAGATTATTTATTGCGGTAGACAGCCCGGATACTTAGCTTGTTTACTTAGAGACTTTTACATCAGTATTTGGCCTCCTGCCTCTAAGGGATCAATTGTCTCATGGCTCTCATCCAGGGCACCAGTTGATTTAAAAAAAAAAATATATATATATATATATATATTATATTATAATATATATATATATATATATATATATATATATATATATATATATAATATATATATATAATATAATATTATATTATATTATATAATAAATATATATATATATATATATATATATATATATATAATATTTTTTATTTTTTTTCCACCGGAGTACCCCTTTTAAACAGAGGCTAACATGATCGGGGGTCTATGGATACATTAAGTATATGCATCACACCATTTTGTGCTGATTTTTTCTGCTGCAGAAAATCTGAAGCTTTTTGGCCCAAGCAGATGGTGGACTATTCGCGCAGGACTTCTGACTTCGTTCACTCTATAATGCGAGGTGACATTTGGAGGACGTTCTGAGTGTCAGCTGATCAGCAATTGATGGCCTTTCCTGTAACTAGGCCATTAAAGGGGTTATCCAGGGATAGAAAACCAGAGCCTTTGTCCTCAGGTTTTGTGTGGTATTGCAGCTCAGTTCTATTGAAGTAAAAAGAGATAATTGTAATACCGAACACAACCTGAGGACAGAGGCGGTGCTTTATTTTTTGGAAGAAATCAGCTCTGGTTTTCTGTTACTGTATAACCCCTTTAATCATTTAGTCATGGGTAACTCCATTCTTTGTACAGTGGTGATGGCAGTTAAAGGGGTACTCCGTCCCTAGACATCTTATTCCATATAGGAGATAAGATGTTTGATCGGGAGGGGGGGTGTCACTGGGAACCCCCCCACCATCTGGTGCTCGGAGCGAGCAGGGGCCGGAGGATCGTGACTTCACGCCCCCACCCCTCGTGACGACACGCCCCCCCCCCCCCCCCCCCCCCCCACACACACACACACACACACACACACACACACGTGACGCCACGCCCTGCTCCCTTACTACAAGTCTATAGGAGGGGGCGTTACTGCCACCATGCCCCCTCCCATAGACTTGTATTAAGGGGGTGGGGCTTGACGTCATGAGGGGTAACGCTGTGACATCACAATCCTCTGGCACCTGTATCGCCAGTCATCTGGCATGGAGCGAAGCTCATTCCGTGCGCCAGATGACAGGGGATGCTACAGGAGAGATCGCGGTGGGACCCCTGAGATCAGACATCTTATCCCCTATCCTTTGGATAGGGGGATAAGATGTCTAGGGGCAGAGTACCCCTTTAACTGCAACTTAGCTCTCATTCACTTCAATGGGAGCTGAGCTGCAGTTACCCAGCACCACCACTATGCAGTGAATGGCGCTGTGCTTCCAGGACCCATTCATAGCAGATGTGCAGTACCCACAGGATAGGCCAAAACTCATATACTCACAGTAAACCCTTTTAATCTTTCTGCCCACACATCTTATCAGCCCATAGCGTTTGTTGCATTCAGGAAATCTGGAACTTCTTTTCTTTTTAACTAACAATTTTAAATTTTTTGCTCCATAGAATCCCATATGGACCACAAGTGATCCCCCAGAACCTCTGCCAAGATCTATCCGTGGCTAAAACATGCGACTGTGGCGGGCCGTGCTTGTCTTCCTTCATCCAGACGACTGTTGAAATGAATCTGCACCAGGTGTCTCAGACCGTGGTCCTTGTGGACTCTATGGGGGGGACCGAGGCCCCCATCATCTGTTACTTCTGCTCTCTCACCTGCTACTCAATGTTCCTCGATAAATACCTGCAGAGCACCAGGGTGTGATGTGCGGGCCTGGCCTCTCCTGCTGTCGCAATCTGCTCCCCGAGCATTGACATTGCCGAGCCTTATGTCTTGGCCGTGTCCCCGATTTATAATAAATATACAAGCTGCCATAGTAGGGATTCAGAACACTAGCTGCACAGTGCAGTGTTTTGTAACCCCACTGGTGTGGTACTACAGTTCCCAGCATGTCAGGACGGCTACATGTCATGCTAGGAGTTGTAGCTTACTAACAGCGTCCTGTAATTTTATACATTTTGGGTTTTCATTAGGTTACTGAGAACAGTTTTTACATAAAACAACAAATGGTGATGTAATACGGCAGTGGTCTCCAATCTGTGGACCTCTAGCCGTTGCAAAACTACAACTCCCAGCATGCCTGGACAGCCAACGGCTGTCCGGGCATGCTGGGAGTTGTAGTTTTGCAACAGCTGGAGGTCAACAGTTTTGAGATCTAGCCTCTAATAGTGGGGGAGATTTTTCAAATCCTATCCAGAGGAAAAGTTGCTGAGTTGCCCATAACAACCAATCAGATCGCTTCATTCATTTTTAACAAGGCCTCTGCAAAATGAAAGAAGCGATCTGATTGGTTGCTATGGGCAACTCGGCAACTTTTCCTCTTGACGGGTTTTGATAAATCTCCCCCGGTGTGTTCTGATATCACTTCTGGTTTGATCGAGTGGCCTTGCAAAAGATGAGTAGATAATTTTTTTACCCACAATTCTGCTGCTTCCACCCGTTGCAGTCTATACCGCATCCATGGCCTGGACATGGCTATATAGGACCTATAGAGATGTAGATGAACACATAACGTGCCTCAGCTATCGTTTGGCAATAACTAGTGCTCTTATTTTTGCATGATATAAAAAGCGGTCGCCAGCGGTCGCCTTGGAGCCTAGCGCTCTTTTTGAGAACATTCACACGCAATGTTCTCTGGACATGTATGTACGAAAAATGTTTTTTAAGAATATTTTTAAGTTTTAATAAATGCAACTTTTATTTATTGAACCTGTTCTCACACTTTAGTGTCTTGCTGTTGTATTCTATAGATTAAAGGGGTACTCCGCTGCTCAGCGTTTGGCGCTCGTGACGTCAAGGCCCGCCCCCTCAATGCAAGAAAATAAACTTTAACTTACCTACGTCGGCCTTACACTGGGGACGGGAACGTCGGACAGCCGTCAGCCTATCACCTGCCGGAGCGATGTCCCACCCTGGCCAGTGATAGGTTAAACACACTGTCATGTAAGAAGCCGGCCAGAGCTCCTTACATGACAGTGGGCTCAGCCTATCACTGGCCGGGGTGGGACATCGCTGCGGCCGGTGATAGGCTGACTGCTGTCCGACGTTCCCGTCCCCAGCGTAAGGCCGACGTAGGTAAGTTAAAGTTTATTTTCTTTATCTTTTGCAGCCCGGGCATAGTGATACAGCGCATAGCAGTGGTCTCCAACCTGTGGACCTCCAGCTGTTGCAAAACTACAACTCCCAGCATGCCCGGACAGCCGTTGGCTGTCCGGGCATGCTTTGAGTTGTTAGTTTTGCAACAGCTGGAGGTCCGCAGGTTGGAGACCACTGGCGTACAATATAGAGTTCCAGCGCCGGCAGCCCCCAACAAAGAGGAGGAGGGCAGTGCTTGCAGGCCGCTGGGCTGATAATTAATTGGGGGGGGGGGGAGCAGAACAGCTGATAATTAATTCCCAAGGGGGAGGGGCCCAACCGGTATTGCGGTATGGGAAAAATTCATATCGTGCAGCCCAAAAATTTTGGTATTCGGTGTGAAACGGTATACCGCCCAACCCTACTGTGCGGCCCCCAAAGAAATGCCACCCCACACCATTACTGACCCACCGCCAAACTGGTCATGCTGGAGGATGTTGCAGGCAGCAGAACATTCTCCACAGCGTCTCCAGACTCTGGCAAATTCGCCACAGGCGCCCCTTTGCTCTTCACAGATGAAAGCAGGTTCACACTCTGGCAAATGCCAAATGTCCTGCACAGTGTTGGGCTGGAAGCACAACCCCCACCTGTGGACGTCGGGCCCTCATACCACCCCCATGGAGTCTGTTTCTGACCGTTTGAGTGGACACATGCACATTTGTGGCCTGCTGGAGGTCATTTTGAAGGGCTCTGGCAGTGCTCCTCCTGCTCCTCCTTGCACAAAGGCGGAGGTAGCGGTCCTGCTGCTGTGTTATTGCCCTCCAATGGCCTCCTCCACGTCTCCTGATGTACTGGCCTGTCTCCTGGTAGCGCCTCCATGCTCTGGACACTATGCTGACAGACACAGCAAACCTTGCCACAGCTCGCATTGATGTGCCATCCTGGATGAGCTGCACTACCTGAACCACTTGTGTGGATTGTAGACTCAGTCTCATGGTACCACTAGAGTGAAAGCACCGCCAGCATTCAAAAGTGACCAAAACATCAGCCAGGAAGCATAGGAAATGAGAAGTGGGCTGTGGTCCCCACCTGCAGAACCACTCCTTTATTGGGGGTATCTTGTTAATTGCCTATCATTTCCACATGTTGTCTGTCCCATTTGCACAATAGCATGTGAAATTGATTGTCAATCAGTGTTCTTCCTGAGTGGACAGTGGGTTTTCACAGAAGTGTCACTGACTTGGAGTTACATTGTGTTGTTTGTGTTCCCTTTTATTTTTTTTTTGTAGTGTATAAAAACAGTCAGCAATGCTGGAATGAGGGGAGCAATTTTTATTTTGATTTTTACTAACCCACCTCCCTTAACAGATTGTATACAGAAGTTTTTTGCCGGCCTACCCCTTTAATGTCTCCATGGATTTTAAAAACAGCTAACAACTTAATGCAGTGTTTCCCAACTAAGGTGCCTCCAGCTGTTGCAAAACTACAATTCCCAGCATGCCCGGACAGCCAAAGGCTGTCCGGGCATGCTGGGAGTTGTAGTTTTGCAACAGCTGGAGGCACACTGGTTTGGAAACACTGGCCTAATGTGTATGGTGGCCTCATGACTCTCCACCGACAGAAGGATCAGGCTTGTTAGGTTTCAACTTAAATCCTAGTGATATCTTATAGGAGTCGGGGGTAGGAATATTCCTTTAAATTGCCCCATTATAGTTCTGTTCTTTTTGTTCTTTGTCTGCAGTTTCTTGCTCTGGGGTCATTAGTTTGAATCCAACCAGGACAACATGTGCTCTCGGTCACTTGTTCTCAGTGTTTCAGTGAGTTTCCTCCCACACTGGGTTATTGGCCCTGTGGCCCTGATAAGGGGGCTTAGTATGTGGGGGCAGGGACTGAGGTAAGTGACTACATACGGAACATGTTGGTGCTATATACAGTGTAATTCCCCTAAGGCTGGGTTCACACCATGTTTTTTGCAATACAGTTACTGTATCAGGTTTTTGATAGAAAAACAGATTCCTCCAAACCTGACTAAGCTGTATCAAAACGTGTGTACAAATTTTAATCTGTATACTGTTTGAAAAATGATGTCCGGTTGCATCCGTTTTTTAAGAAAAGAAGTATACATTTTTAACTTTTTTCATTCCAGTATGAAATTCCAAGAAAAAAACTGTACAAAGTCGAAAACCGGATGGTTCTGTACGGCTCCCATTGACTCCCATGTTAAAAAAAAGTATACTTTTTCAATACGGTTTTTCACCCGGACCAAAAACCGTGGTAGGCTACGGTTTTGGGTACGGGGAAAAAAAAACTCACAAAACTGTACAAGATGCAAAACGGACACAACCTGATGCATCTTTTGACATCCGGTTTTCAATACGGTTCCGTACGGTTTTCAAATTGAAAACGTATATGGGAACTGTATTCCAAAAACATGGTGTGAACCTGGCCTAATCCAGAATCCAATCAATAGTCCGGAAGGTAATTTGCCCCAGAATATGGAGATAAAATAAAAAATTGTGTGTGTGTGTGTGTGTGTGTATATATATGTGTATGTATGTATATGTATGTGTATATATATATATATATATATATATATATATATATATATATATATATATATATATATATATATATAAATATTCTCACACATGTGTAATTTATTTTATTATAATTTATTTTTTAAGCACTTATTACTTTTATCTTCCTGTTGTTTTGATAGAATTGCCGACAGAGCTTCATATAGTGGAATAGGGCGAAGACTAACGTACATAGGAAATCGGCTATAAAATAAAAATAAAACATTATATAAAAATGACTATAACAGTAAAAGGACAATATTAAAAAGTATTGTCCTTTTACTGTTATAGTCATTTTTATATAATGTTTTGTTTTTATTTTATAGCTGATTTCCTATGTACTTTAGTCTTCGCCCTCTTCCACTATATGAAGCTCCGTCGGCAATTCTATCAAAATAACAGGAAGTTGTTTTTTTTTTTTTCTCTACCGTAAACAAAATCGGATCCCCCGACATTCAAGTCAATGGGATCCGGTGGGAGCCATTCGGCACGAGAAAAAAATAAAATAAAATAAAAAAGCTGAATAGATCCAGTACGGGACGGTGTGAACATTGCTTTTAGTTCCACTGGACACACTGCAGATCATGCAACCTCCTGGTGATGGTGTCATTTATGGGATGTCGGCTCTTTACACATGATCATTTAGTGTTGTGTATACAGTGACCGGGAAGGCAGGGATGGAAATAATCCATCTCTCTACTACAGTGTCTACTTAGCCGCGCAGGCCCCATCTCTTTGGCACAAAAACTGGTAATTTAAGATTGAGGCACAACCATTTTTTTTTAAAACAGTGTCTCCCAATCCAGTGTGCCTCCAGCTGTTACAAAACTACAAATCCCAGCATGCCCGGACAGCCAAAGGCTGTCCGGGCATGCTGGGAATTGTAGTTTTGCAACAGCTGGTGACACGCTGTTTGGAAATCACTGGTCTACTGTACAGGGGTTACCTTTTTTTTTTTTTTCTCCCCACTTCAGAAACATCGCCAACCCTGAGTATGGTTCGTGCCTGGAATTGTGGCTAAGCTATAGATCCAGACATAGGCTATGAATGATGGTAGCCACTAGAGATGAGCGAACTTACAGTAAATTCGATTCGTCACGAACTTCTCGGCTCGGCAGTTGATGACTTTTCCTGCATAAATTAGTTCAGCCTTCAGGTGCTCCGGTGGGCTTGAAAAGGTGGATACAGTCCTAGGAGACTCTTTCCTAGGACTGTATCCATCTTTTCCAGCCCACCGGAGCACCGGAAAGCTGAACTCATTTATGCAGGAAAAGTCAGCAACTGCTGAGCCGAGAAGTTCGTGACAAATCAAATTTACTGTAAGTTCACTCATCTCTAGTAACCACCCGACAGCCATCTCTCCTGATTCCCTCATACACCATTCACGTATTTATTTATTTTTTTTATATATATATATAAATTTTTTTATTAATTTTATTAGGGAGTGAGAAAAACTTCATTACAAAATACCATGGAATGAGATACAAAACAACAATATCCCACACAGGGGAACAGTGAGACATAAAAAGATATTAAAGGGGTACTCCCGTGGAAAACGTGTATGTATTTATTTTTATTTTTTTTAAATCAACTGGTGCCAGAAAGTTAAACAGATTTGTAAATGACTTCTATTAAAAAATCTTAATCTTTCCAGTACTTTTTAGGGTCTGTATACTACAGAGGAAATGGTTTTCTTTTTGGAACACAGCTCTCTGCTGACATCACGAGCACAGTGCTCTCTGCTGACATCTCTGTCCATTTTAGGAACTGTCCAGAGCAGCATATGTTTGCTATGGGGATTTTCTCCTAATCTGGACATAATCTGGAGATGTCAGCAGAGAGCACTGTGCTCGTGATGTCAGCAGAGAGCTCTGTGTTCCAAAAAGAAAATAATTTCCTCTGTAGTATTCAGCAGCTAATAAATATTGGAAGGATTAAGATTTTTTAATAGAAGTAATTTACAAATCTGTTTAACTTTCTGGCACCAGTTGATTTAAAAAAAAAAAAAAAATAAAAGTTTTCCACGGGAGTACCCCTTTAAAAACACACCAGATATCAATTGCAGATTATAATGGGATGTTTCGTCTCTAGCAGAAAGAAAAAAAAAATCTAAAGTGCAACATATATAAGGGGAACTCCAGTTTGTAAAACAGGATAAATGTCCGACCTTTGGGATCCTCAAGAACGGGGCCTAACTTGCCTCCCTGAGGGCTTTGGCTCACACCATCCAAGACGGGCTGATCTCAGGAGTGACAGCTAGGGGATAGGTTTTTACAAACTTCCCTAAAGTTTCCCTTTAGGCCTAAGGCCATGTTCACATGGCAACATTTTTGTGGACTGTCTGCCCCAAAAACACAGGCGGACTTTCCACAAATAGTAGGCGCTGGCAAAAAATTCTGGCCCATTCGGAAATTTGCCATCTCTATAGTCAGCAATACATTTCTGAGCTGATTCCACCAAAATAATTGACATGTTAATTTTTTCTGTGGAGGCCGAAATTGGGATTGGGAACAATCTACAAGGGACTTTCCCCCTGGGGGCAACTATCTACAAGAGAAAGTACCTGTAGGGGGGCAGCTATATACAGGGGGCCTACCTACCTACAGTTGGGGTCCCACCTTCTCAGGGCATCTATGTGATGGTAAAAACTCTTAAAGGGGTATTCTAGGAATTTATAGTAAAGTTAGTGTAGTTCATCATATAGGGGGGCATTTACTAAGGGGTTTAGTCATTTTTTTCTGACTATTTTTGGCGCAAAATTGTCGCAATTGCGCCTACCCTATAAATTGTGCGACTTTCCCTAGCAAGAGCTAGAAAGTCAAATTTTTTTTTCCCGCTTAATTTACGCAAGTTTTCAGTTTTGACTTGCAGTGGTCAGGAATTTATTAACTGAGACAGTCGCAGTTGCGCAATAAACTGTCGCAACGGCCGTAAAAATTGACTAAATTTACTCCAGCTCCAACATGGAGCAGGAAAAGCTGCTGCCGCCCGGGCTCCGACATACTTTCTCCCCGCTACCCTCACTGCGCTACCGGGGCACTACAGTCACTACAGTGATTTATATCCCCCCCTCTCACCTGCCAGCGCCACACAACTCCCATCTGTCTGCTGTTGCAAGACTACAAGTCCCAGCATGGCCTTACAGTGAGGACACGCTGGGAGTTGTAGTCTTGGAGCAGCGGGAGCTGAGCGGCGCGGGCGGGAGACAAGGGGGGGGGGGGGGGTAGCGGGGAGGCCGTGTGAGGAGCCCGGACGGGAGACAAGGGGGGTAGCGGGGAGACCGTATGAGGAGCCCGGGCGGCTGCACTGTAATGTCAGCCCGGGCTCCTGCCCTGAGAGCCATAGGCTTTGGCTGTCAGGGCATGCTGGGTGTTGTAGTTTTGCAACAGCTGGAGGGCCACAGTTTGCAGACCACTGGTGTGTGGTCTGTAAACTGTAGTCCTCCAGCTGTTGCAAAACTAAACAGCTGAAGGGGACCGGCGAAGAAGTTCACTTACCCTTCCGAGGCTCCAGCGACGATCGCTGACGGAGATCGTCGCGCGGCACTGTCAGCGCTGGATCCTACGGAAGCCGGTAAGTTGCGCAAGCTTCCCAACCAGGGTGCCTCCAAATGTTGCAAGACTACAACTCCCAGCATGCCTGGACAGCCATTGGCTGTCCGGGCATGCTGGGAGTTGTAGTTTTGCAACAGCTGGAGGCACCCTTGCTGGGAAACACTGGCCTAAAACAGTGTTTCCCAACCAGGGTGCCTCCAGATGTTGCAAGACTACAACTCCCAGCATGCCTGGACAGCCATTGGCTGTCCGGGCATGCTGGGAGTTGTAGTTTTGCAACAGCTGGAGGCACCCTTGTTGGGAAACACTGGCCTAAAACAGTGTTTCCCAACCAGGGTGCCTCCAGATGTTGCAAGACTACAACTCCCAGCATGCCTGGACAGCCATTGGCTGTCCGGGCATGCTGGGAGTTGTAGTTTTGCAACAGCTGGAGGCACCCTTGTTGGGAAACACTGGCCTAAAACAGTGTTTCCCAACCAGGGTGCCTCCAGATGTTGCAAGACTACAACTCCCAGCATGCCTGGACAGCCATTGGCTGTCCAGGCATGCTGGGAGTTGTAGTTTTGCAACAGCTGGAGGGCCACAGTTTGCAGACCCCTGGTTTGTGGTCTGTAAACTGTAGTCCTCCAGCTGTTGCAAAACTAAACAGCTGAAGGGGACCGGCGAAGAGGTTCACTTACCCTTCCGAGGCTCCAGCGACGATCGCTGTCGGAGATCGTCGCGCGGCAGTGTCGCGCGGCAGTGTCGCGCGGCAGTGTCGTGCAGCGCTGGATCCTACGGAAGCCGGTAAGTTGCGCAGGCTTCCCAACCAGGGTGCCTCCAGTTGTTGCAAGACTACAACTCCCAGCATGCCTGGACAGCCTTTGACTGTCCAGGCATGCTGGGGCTTGTAGTTTTGCAACATCTGGAGGCACCCTGGTTGGGAAACACTGTTTTAGGCCAGTGTTTCCCAGCCAGGTTGCCTCCAGATGTTGCAAAACTACAACTCCCAGCATGCCTAGACAGCCTTTGACTGTCCAGGCATGCTGGGACTTGTAGTTTTGCAACATCTGGAGGCACCTTGGTTGGGAAACACTGTTTTATTCCAGTGTTTCCCAGCCAGGTTGCCTCCAGATGTTGCAAAACTACAACTCCCAGCATGCCTAGACAGCCTTTGACTGTCCAGGCATGCTGGGACTTGTAGTTTTGCAACATCTGGAGGCACCCTGGTTGGGAAACACTGTTTTAGGCCAGTGTTTCCCAGCCAGGTTGCCTCCAGATGTTGCAAAACTACAACTCCCAGCATGCCTAGACAGCCTTTGACTGTCCAGGCATGCTGGGACTTGTAGTTTTGCAACATCTGGAGGCACCCTGGTTGGGAAACACTGTTTTAGGCCAGTGTTTCCCAGCCAGGTTGCCTCCAGATGTTGCAAAACTACAACTCCCAGCATGCCTAGACAGCCTTTGACTGTCCAGGCATGCTGGGACTTGTAGTTTTGCAACATCTGGAGGCACCCTGGTTGGGAAACACTGTTTTAGGCCAGTGTTTCCCAGCCAGGTTGCCTCCAGATGTTGCAAAACTACAACTCCCAGCATGCCTAGACAGCCTTTGACTGTCCAGGCATGCTGGGACTTGTAGTTTTGCAACATCTGGAGGCACCCTGGTTGGGAAACACTGTTTTAGGCCAGTGTTTCCCAGCCAGGTTGCCTCCAGATGTTGCAAAACTACAACTCCCAGCATGCCTAGACAGCCTTTGACTGTCCAGGCATGCTGGGACTTGTAGTTTTGCAACATCTGGAGGCACCCTGGTTGGGAAACACTGGCCTAAAACAGTGTTTCCCAACCAGGGTGCCTCCAGATGTTGCAAAACTACAAGTCCCAGGTTGGGAAACACTGTGCCCGGCCTCCGCCCCACCTTACTGTAAGGGCATGCTGGGAGTTGTAGTCCTGCAGCTGGGGGCAGGGGACAAGCTTGTCACATTTATTATCACCTGCTCACACATCTCCTGCACCACACAACTACAACTCCCAGCATGTCCTTACTGTAAGGGCATGCTGGCAGTTGTAGTCGTGCGGGGCGGGAGATGTGTGAGCAGGTGATAATAAATGTACTAACCCATTTTTTTTGTTTTCTTCTCATTTCAGATCCGTTTATCCTGTGGACTCCTTCGGATTCGGTGGACTACTTCGATGACCAGCGTTTTTCTTTGTTTGATTTTAATAAAATGGTTAACGAGGGCTTGTGGGGGAGTGTTTTTTGTAATAAAAAATTTTTAAAACCTGTTGTGTTTTTTTCTTACTTTACTAGACAGGCTTAGTAGTGGAAGCTGTCTTATAGACAGAGTCCATTACTAACCTGGGCTTAGCGCTAGCCACAAAAACAGCTAGCGCTAACCCCCTATTATTACCCCGGTACCCAATGCCACAGGGGTGCCGGGAAGAGCCGGTACCAACAGGCCTGGAGCGTCAAAAATGGCGCTCCTGGGCCTAGGCGGTAACAGGCTGGCGTTATTTAGGCTGGGGAGGGCCAGTAACAATGGTCCTCGCCCACCCTGGGAACGTCAGGCTGTTACTGTTTGGTTGGTATTTGGCTGAGAATGAAAATAGGGGGGACCCTATGCGTTTTTTTTTTTAAATAAATAATTAAATATATTAAAAAAACGCATAGGGTCCCCCTATTTTTATTCTCAACCAAATACCAACCAAACAGTAAGAGCCTGACGTTACCAGGGTGGGCGAGGACCATTGTTACTGGCCCTCCCCAACCTAAATAACGCCAGCCTGTTACCGCCTAGGCCCAGGAGCGCCATTTTTGACGCTCCGGGCCTGTTGGTACCGGCTCTTCCCGGCACCCCTGTGGTGTTGGGTACCGGGGTAATAATTGGGGGTTAGCGCTAGCTGTTTTTGTGGCTAACGCTAAGCCCGGTTTAGTAATGGACTCAGTCTATAAGACAGCTTCCACTACTAAGCCTGTTTAGTAAAGTAA
Organism: Hyla sarda; assembly: GCF_029499605.1. Classification (NCBI taxonomy): domain Eukaryota; kingdom Metazoa; phylum Chordata; class Amphibia; order Anura; family Hylidae; genus Hyla; species Hyla sarda. Next base: position 18,451,169 of record NC_079199.1, read on the forward strand.
AATAAAAATAAAACACAACAGGTTTTAAAAAAAATTTATTACAAAAAACACTCCCCCACAAGCCCTCGTTAACCATTTTATTAACATCAAGCAAAGAAAAACGCTGGTCATCGAAGTAGTCCACCGAATCCGAAGGAGTCCACAGGATACACAGATCTGTAGAAGAAGTAACCAAAAAAAAAAAAAGTGTAAGTACATTTAGGGAGAAAAAAACTGTGTTAAAAAAATGTAATAAACACACACACACACACACACACACTAAACGCCGTTTACCACTTCTGAGCCATGACTACAATTTACAGTGATCCCTCAACTTACAATGGCCTCAACATACAATAGTTTCAACATACAATGGTCTTTTCTGGACCATCGTAAGTTGAAACCAGACTCAACATACAATGCTACAGACAGTCCAGATCTGTAAAACGTGTCAATGGCTGGAAGAACCAACCAATCAAAATGGGCATTCACTGGTAAAACCCCTGTATTACTGAAGTGTATGCACTGACTGGTATTACATGTTCTGTACACTTTACCTGTATCAGGGTTAGCTGCTCTTTTGGACACCAGGTGAGGGCAACTCCATTACTTGTTTTGGACATTGCCTGTACTGTACAGGACCCCTGAAGAAGCTCCTGTCCTCTACATAGACCAGTGTTTGCCAAGCAGGGTGGCCCCATTTTTTGCAAAACTACAACTCCCAGCATGCCCGGACAGCCTTTGGCTGTCCAGGCATGCTGGGAGTTATAGTTTTGCAACAGCTGGAGGCTCCCTGCTTGGGAAACACTGACATAGACAGTGAGTTACAGCTCCCAGCAGATCTTTCTTACTTTTATATGTAAGGATTTGCTTTATCTATATCACTTATCTACTTATTTTTCTTTGTCACTTTTTCCTATTTTTGGATGACATTTTGGTGCCTTTAGAACCAATTACCCTGTTTCCATAGAGTTATGGTCTCAACATACAATGGTTTCAACTTACAATGGTTTTCCTGGAACCAATTAATATTGTAACTTGAGGGACCACTGTAGTTATTGAATTATTTAGATGTGGTGAAAAAGCTAAAAAAAACTCAAAAACAAAAGATCCAGAAGGAAACCAGCAGCCAAACCTATTCAGACAGCAGGAAAAAGGAACAGACTATTTTTTCTACTACATGAAGTAAATTTCCCACTTTTGCCTATGTGTGACAAATTTATTAATGCCGTGCAGCAATTTAGTAAATTTGTCGCACATAGTCAAAAATGAAGTAGAAAAAAACAGGGTAAAAACCAGACTACATAGTAAAAGATTAGTAAATGCCCCCCATAGTGTCTGTACGTGTGTTTCATGGTGGTCTTGCATTTCTTCTGTGATTTTCGCCCCAATATTTATTTTTAGCAACATACAAAATTACTCAGGTGTGGGTTTTTTCCCAGGTTGCATTGTGGCCGAGACATGACCTCACTAGTCAGGTGTGCAAAAAGGGAGTTAGTCCTGCTTCAATGGGTGGAGCAACCGCTGGGTGGGAAGGAGATCATTCTGCAACTAATTGTCTTTTTGCAACAGCTGGAGGCACCCTGGTTACAAAACACAAGTCTTTTGCATGAAATGAAGCTCATTTGTGTTTCAATTGCTGGGGTGACTGATGTGTGGGAGGGAGGAAAGTGACCTCACACTTACAATCAAGGAATCATGGGATTTATAGTTTGAAAGAACAAACTCCAACAGGAAATACTAGTTCACATAAAGCTAGCGATAGTGTTATGTAACCTCACAACATAGCCATATAGCCCCAAGACTAAGATCCTTCCTAAACATGTCCATTACTGCCTGGGGGGTCGTATTAAAATCACCTTATGGTGGAGAATCCCTTAAGGGCACAGGGTTTTTTCATTTTCCCACTTTCGTTTTTTCCACCTCACCTTCAACAAATCATGATGCTTTTAATTTTGCGCCACCAATGGTACTTTGCGGTGAAATGATTGATGTCAATACAAAGTCTATGGCGAAACAAAAAAAAATATTATTTATGATTCTACACTGTGCACTTGTCAATAAAAATGACACCTTGGGGGAGATTTACCAAAACCTGTGCAGAGGAAAACTTGCCCAGTTGCCCATAGCAACCAATCAGATCGCTTCTTTCATTTTTCACAGGCCTTCATAAAAATGAAAGAAGCAAGCTGATTGGTTGCTATGGGCAACTGGGCAAGTTTTCCTCTGCACTGGTTTTGATAAATCTCCCCCCTTATATTTATTCTGTAGGTCCATACAATTAAAATACCCTACTTATTTTGGTTTTATTTTGTTTTACTTCTTTTTAAAAAAAATTACAACTTTGTGTACAAAAATTTGCATGTTTTAAAAGAACGTTTAATCACTTTTATAAAAAAAATTTGCAATCAACTTTGATAGCGCCGTTTAAAGGGTTAATGCCTGGCATTGGCACGATCGTCAGTGTCTGGCATTAGCCGTGGGCCCTGGCTGCTGATGCTTCATAGACCTGCCACACTGTGTGTGTGTGTGTGTGTGTGTGTATATATATATATAGTATATATATATATAGTATATATTATATATTCATATACACACACACACACACACACACACGTTAAGGGACCTGTCTACCTACTGGAGTGACCTAAGTACCTAATGGTGGTGAGGACCTACCTACTCTTCTCCAACTCATTTATCTACCCACTTTACATTGTTGGGCTCCAAGGGGAGAATTATTACTATTTGGGGCACTATAGGTGCTAGAAAAGTGGGGAGCCTAAAATGTTTGTCTGGCAGGTCCTGCAGAGACTAGAGGGGACTGGAAAATAAAAGTCATGATGATAGTCTGGATGGAGAAGAAACAGGAAAGTGAACGACTCGGATTGAAGACAACATCACCTGTGAGTCGCCCGATGTAACTGCACTGTAATCACTTATATGGTCTGCAGTGTAAATATCGGTTGTTGTCAGGTAATCTTGGAGGTGACAGGCTGACCACATAAGTTTTGTTAAAGGGGTACAAGTAGAAAACATTTTTTTTTTTTTTTACCAACTGGTGCCAGAAAGTTAAACAGATTTATAAATGACTTCTATTAAAAAATCTTTACCCTTCAAGTACTTTTTAGCAGCTGTATGCTACAGAGGAAATTCTTTTCTTTTTGTCTTGTCCACAATGCTCTCTGCTGACCCCTCTGTCCGTGTCAGGAACTGTCCAAAGCAGCGCTGAGGTTTGCTATGGGGATTTTCTCCTGCTCTGGACAATTCCTGACACGGACAGAGGTGTCAGCAGAGAGCACAGTGGACAAGACAAAAAAAAGAAATTCAAAAAGAAAATAATTTCTCCTGTAACATACAGCTGCTAAAATGTACTGGACGGTTAAAGATTTTTTAATAGAAGTCATTTACAAATCTGTTTAACTTTCTGGCACCAGTTGATTTAAAAAAGAAAAAAAACATTCCACCGGAGTACCCCTTTAAAACGGTATTCCCACAATTTACAATTATCCCCTATCCACAGGATAGGGTATAACTAGGTGATCGTCGGCCAAATACCCTAGGTACGTCCCTGTCTCTATGGCAATCCTAATATGCCGGTAGATGATCCACGGTTCTTTCTAGCAAGGCTCAGAGCCAACAGTGAGTGAACACGTCTGCCAACTGTGCGTCCCAAATTATACACTTTCCAGCCCTAACTTGTTGAGTTAGTATTATGCATAAGCCAGAAACTATAAAGTGTACACTGCCCAGGGATGTTTACTCAGGTAAATCATAGCCTGTGTACTGGCGGATCGTAAATTGTTAACATGTGTCTGGGGCCGGGCTGGGTGTGTATGACCTAGAGGAGCAGAGTTGTCTTTACCCTGAAGCTCTATCGACGGCGTGTGGATGTATGGTCCCAAATGGTCTCCGGAAAAGACCGAAAGTAGAGAGTTCTAGAGGGAAAATCCTAGAAACTGCAATAAAAGGTAAAAATGAAATCAAACGTTCATCTGATCAGAGGCAGCTGTTTTGTCCCTGCTTTAGGGTACGTTCCCACACGGCGTATTTTGCTGCGTATTTGCTGCGTATTTGGTGCTGCGTATTTTCCTACCCATTGACTTCAACAGAGAAAATAAAATACGCAGCAGCAAATACGCCGTGTGGGAATGTACCCCTACACTGCAGCTCTGCTTGTCTAGAATTTAAAGCGGTATTCCAGGAAATAACTTATATATATATATATATATAATCAACCGGCTCCAGAAAGTTAAACAGATTTGTAAATGACTTCTATTAAAAAATCTTAATCCTTTCAGTACTTATGAGCTTCTGAAGTTAAGGTTGTTCTTTTCTAAGTGCTCTCTGCTGACATCTCTGCATGTCTCGGGAACCACCCAATTTAGAAGAGGTTTGCTATGGGGATTTGCTTCTAAACGGATCGGTTCCCTAGACACGTGTCATCAGAAAGCACTTAGACAGAAAAGAACAACCCTAACTTCAACAGCTCATAAGTACAGAAAGGATTAAGATTTTTTTTATAGAAGTAATTTACAAATCTGTTTAACTTTCTGGAGCCAGTTAATATATAAAAAAAAGTTTTTTCCTGGAAAACCCCTTTAAGGGGTTATGGTAGATTTAAATTACATGGTGGATTTTTTTACGTAACAGCACCACTCTTTTCCATAGGATATCTTCGGTACTGCAGCTCACTCTGCTGATACGATACCACACAAGTCCTTCTTGTCGTTTAGCCCTAGAACCTATGTTCGTAAATGAGGGTTATCTTAAAAGTCCGCCATTTTGTCGGAGCCTCTGTGAAGAACATACATAATACATCTTATATACGTGGCCCACAGTTCTCCGAGCCCGCCTTTTCATTATCACTTAAGGGTCTGTCCCTTTCACCTGTTTCCCGGTCACCCCGCCTTCGCTGCGCTAAAACCTCTTTTTATTGGCTATCAAATCTGTCACGTTACACTAGCTCCGCCTTCTTAATGTCGCTCATTGGCAAGCCGATGTGCACGGCCAAAAAAGCGTGCATTCCTATTGGCGGCTTTGTTTCGTGAAACCCGCCTCCTCTCAAAGCTTTCTTACCGATTGGTTTAACGCGTCTGTGAAGTCCCGCCCACGAGTTCTAATTGGCTAAAACAAGAGCGGCTTCCTGAGGCTTGTCCTATCGGCTTTCCCGTGGTCAGTTAACCCTTTTGTACCCTTACGGGCTGGTACTGCTGGTGGCTCCCAATCCGCAGCGGCACGTCACGACCTTTACTGGCGAATGGGGTTGGTGAGGAGGAGGAGCCGGAGGGGGAGACGCTGGGTCAGGGAGCTCGTTGTGGGGGTGGGGGGGGACTCAAGCCTAAGAGCTGACAGGACTACGGCGGCAGGAGCCTCAGGTGAGGTGACTCCCCCACCGGGCGGCTAGTTGGGGAGGAGGAGGGGCTCCGGTGTCCCACCGGTGACGTAGGAGGGTTCGGTGATGACGTCATGTGTGGCCATTGGGAGCAGAAAACGCTATTGTTTAGAGGGGGTGAGCTGTGCATGATGGGGGTTATTGTCCTTTCCATAGACGAATGAATGTATTTATGGGCCTTGCGGGCTGCCCCGGGCACTGTATATTGTATATACAGGCGGGCTCAGTATTTGGGGTGAGCGCCCCCTTGCTCCTGGGTAGAAATAACAGTCACCCTCCTCTACCTGTGGCTCTCTCTGGTTGCAAACTACAACTCCCAGCATGCCCTCAGAGCAACCATTTTTCCAATTTATATGTTCTCAGAGAGTCCCACCCCATGTCTCCCTTTATGGTCTGGGACTACAACTACTAGCATGGCCTGATAGACTTAGGAGGGCATGCTGGGAGTTGTAGTTGTGCAGTAATCCCTAACCCAGTGTTTCCCAAGCAGGGTGCCTCCAGCTGTTGCACAACTACAACTCCCAGCATGCCCGGACAGCCGAAGGCTGTCCGGGCATGCTGGGTGTTGTAGTTGTGCAACAGCTGGAGGCACCCTGCTTGGGAAACAGTGCCCTGACCTGTGTTTCTCTAATGGTTGCAAACTACAATCCCCAGCAACAGCTGGAGGCACCCTGCTTGGGAAACAGTGCCCTGACTTGTGTTTCTCTAATGGTTGCAAACTACAATCACCAGCAACAGCTGGAGGCACCCTGCTTGGGAAACAGTGCCCTGACCTGTGTTTCTCTAATGGTTGCAAACTACATTCCCCAGCAACAGCTGGAGGCACCCTGCTTGGGAAACAGTGCCCTGACCTGTGTTTCTCTAATGGTTGCAAACGACAATCCCCAGCAACAGCTGGAGGCACCCTGCTTGGGAAACAGTGCCCTGACCTGTGTTTCTCTAATGGTTGCAAACGACAATCCCCAGCAACAGCTGGAGGCACCCTGCTTGGGAAACAGTGCCCTGACCTGTGTTTCTCTAATGGTTGCAAACGACAATCCCCAGCAACAGCTGGAGGCACCCTGCTTGGGAAACAGTGCCCTGACCTGTGTTTCTCTAATGGTTGCAAACTACAATCACCAGCAACAGCTGGAGGCACCCTGCTTGGGAAACAGTGACCTGACCTGTGTTTCTCTAATGGTTGCAAACTACAATCCCCAGCAACAGCTGGAGGCACCCTGCTTGGGAAACAGTGCCCTGACCTGTGTTTCTCTAATGGTTGCAAACGACAATCCCCAGCAACAGCTGGAGGCACCCTGCTTGGGAAACAGTGCCCTGACCTGTGTTTCTCTAATGGTTGCAAACTACAATCCCCAGCAACAGCTGGAGGCACCCTGCTTGGGAAACAGTGCCCTGACCTGTGTTTCTCTAATGGTTGCAAACTTCAATCCCCAGCAACAGCTGGAGGCACCCTGCTTGGGAAACAGTGCCCTGACCTGTGTTTCTCTAATGGTTGCAAACTACAATCACCAGCAACAGCTGGAGGCACCCTGCTTGGGAAACAGTGCCCTGACCTGTGTTTCTCTAATGGTTGCAAACTTCAATCCCCAGCAACAGCTGGAGGCACCCTGCTTGGGAAACAGTGCCCTGACCTGTGTTTCTCTAATGGTTGCAAACTACAATCACCAGCAACAGCTGGAGGCACCCTGCTTGGGAAACAGTGCCCTGACCTGTGTTTCTCTAATGGTTGCAAACTGCAATCACCAGCAACAGCTGGAGGCACCCTGCTTGGGAAACAGTGCCCTGACCTGTGTTTCTCTAATGGTTGCAAACTACAATCACCAGCAACAGCTGGAGGCACCCTGCTTGGGAAACAGTGCCCTGACCTGTGTTTCTCTAATGGTTGCAAACTACAATCCCCAGCAACAGCTGGAGGCACCCTGCTTGGGAAACAGTGCCCTGACCTGTGTTTCTCTAATGGTTGCAAACTACAATCACCAGCAACAGCTGGAGGCACCCTGCTTGGGAAACAGTGCCCTGACCTGTGTTTCTCTAATGGTTGCAAACTACAATCCCCAGCAACAGCTGGAGGCACCCTGCTTGGGAAACAGTGCCCTGACCTGTGTTTCTCTAATGGTTGCAAACTACAATCACCAGCAACAGCTGGAGGCACATTGGTGGAAAAACACTGCCATAGAGTAAATAGAACAGCAGGACACGCGCTATACCACTCCTCCATGGGGGACATGTAACTCAGGATCAGACAATCCTGATTCAGGCATGCTGGGAGTTGTAGTTTACAACACCTGGAGGCACCCTGCTTTGGAAACATCGCTCTAAAACCAAGAGAAGGGCAATCCTTCAGCCATGGTTTCCCTAGAGGTTACCCCCACTGGTTTTATTTTTTTTTCCCCTCTCCTAAGTGCTGGCGGCTGTCCAGGCATGCTGGGAGTTTAGTTTTGCAACAGCTGGAGGCACCCTTCTTGGGGAAACACACGACACTCATCAGCATGCTGTGACTGAATGGCATGCTGGGAGTTGTAGTTTTGCAACCAAATTTTACACTTCCTACATTCTACAGAGGATTACAAAACTACAACTCCCAGCATGCTGAGAGTTGTAGTATTGCAACTGCTGGAGGTCCTCAGTTTTGGAGACCACTGCTTTATAACAGTGATCCCCAACCTTTGCCTCTCCGTAGGTTGGGGATTACCGGCATGAAGCATCCAGGAACTGTCCAGAGCAGGACAGGTTTGCTATGGGGATTTGCTTGTACTCTGGACAGAGGTGTCTGCAGAGAGCACTGTGGTCAGACAAAAAAGAACAACTTAACTTCCTGTTGAGTATACAGCAGCTAATAAGTACAGGAAGGATTAAGATTTTTAAATAGTAGTAATTTTTTAATAGAAGTAATTTACAAATCTGTTTAACTTTCTGGCACCAGTTGATTTAAAAAAAAAAAATTAAAAACAAATTTCCACTGGAATACCCCTTTTAATGGCATCCTGGAAGTTATAGTTTTGCGACCAATATTCCCCTTTTATGTGTTACTAGACATGCTTTATAAAGCTATACAACTACAACTCCCAGCATGCCCTTGACAGCCTTTATATGTTTTTAGACATGTTATGTAACTTTCTCTGGTGGTTGCAGAACTACAACCCTGTGTTGTGCATGCTGGCTGGGATTTGTAGTTTTGCAGCCATAGGTTGGGGATCCCTGCTATAGAGCATGCTGGGAGTTGTAGTTTCACAGCAATATATACTATAAAATGTTGTTGGACGTGATGCCTAGCAGTGATCTTCAGTCTGTTCTGGGAGTTGTAGTTTTGTCACGGGGGGGGGGGGGGGGTTATTATTAGAGATGAGCGAACTTACAGTAAATTCGATTCATCACGAACTTCTCGGCTCGGCAGTTGATGACTTTTCCTGCATAAATTAGTTCAGCTTTCCGGTGCTCCGATGGGCTGGTAAAGGTGGATACAGTACTAGGAGACTCTTTTTCCTAGGAATGTATCCACCTTTTCCAGCCCACCGGAGCACCTGAAAGCTGAACTAATTTATGCAGGATAAGTCATCAACTGCTGAGCCGAGAAGTTCGTGACGAATCGAATTTACTGTAAGTTCGCTCATCTCTAGTCATTATTGCTTAATAACACTGAAACATGTCTTTGAAGTCCAAAGTACACGGATTGCAGTCACCTTGTGTAGAAATACATATCCCAGTCCTTTAAGCAATATTTTCTCAAGCAGGGTGCCTCCAGCTGTTGCAAAACTACAACTCCCAGCATGCCCGGACAGCCAACGGCTGTCCGGGCATGCTGGGAGTTGTAGTTTTGCAACAGCTGGAGGCACCCTGCTTGAGAAAAGTGTCTTTGAGGGTATGTCCTGTATCTTCCATTATTGCCAGTAGTATTAAAGGGGTACTCCGGTGGAAACCATTTATTTATTTATTTATTTTTTTATGAACTGATGCCAGAAAGTTAAACAGATTTGTAAATTACTTCTATTAAAAAAAATATTTACCCTTCCAGTACTTATTAGCAGCTGTATGCTACGGAGGAAATTCTTTTCTTATTGAATTTCTTGTTTGTCTTGTCCACAGTGCTCTCTGCTGACACCTCTGTCCGTGTCAGGAACTGTCCAGAGCAGCATAGGTTTGCTATGAGGATTTTCTCCTGCTCTGGACACTTCCTGATACGGGCATCAGGTGTCAGCAGAGAGCAGTGTGGACAAGACAGAAAATAAATTTAAAAAGAAAAGAATTTCCTCTGTGTAGCATACAGCTGCTAAAAGGTACTGGAAGGGTAAAGATTTTTTAATAGAAGTCATTTACAAATCTGTTTAACTTTCCAGTTGATTTAAAAAAAAAAATAAAAAATAAAATAAAAATAATAATAATAATAATTTCCACCGGAGTACCCCTTTAAGTTGAATAACTTGGAGAATCTTTGCATTAGTTCTACTCCAGAGCTGTATTCTAATTCTTTACTTGTCATTGTAAACTGTCATGTGACACCTTGCGGACTGGTTACTTTATGTCTATGATACAAAGGAGTGGATTGTTTTTCTTGTATCTGGTTACCATGTAGTGTTTGGTGGGAAAACTGCTCTTTCCAGATTCTTATCTGGTAACGACTGCTGAGAGATTTCAGCTCTGAAGCCTGCGGAACTGGCCCAACTACTTAGACCCAGGGGTCAAGTCCTGCAGGAACGTGTGGGAACTTAGCTCCTGCACTTTTTTCACAGCAGGAACACCATTCCTATTAGCAGGAGTCCTGCAGGACCGGCCCAGGAGTGGAAATCATGGGTGAGTTCCCTCACTTGTTTTTCCAGGACTTGACCCTCTTTCACACTATCGTTATGGCCCGGTAGTGGAACGGCCGTCAGGACCGCCGGGGGGAATAGCGGGAGAAAAAATAGTTCTTGCACAGTCTTTTTCTCTCTGAAAATAGCGGTGCCTGACGGACCCCATTGACTATAATGGGGTCCATCGGCACCCGTTATTGCCCGTTGCACCCCATCAAAATGATGGCCGTCAAACTAAAAGATTTATATATATATATATATATATATATATATATATATATATATATATATATATATATATATATATAAAAGTGTACGATCGCAATTAGAGATGAGCGATGAGCGAACTTACAGTAAATTCGATTCATCACGAACTTCTCGGCTCGGCAGTTGATTACTTTTCCTGCATAAATTAGTTCAGCTTTCCGGTGCTCCGGTGGGCTGGAAAAGGTGGATACAGAACTAGGAAAGAGTCTCCTAAGACTGTATCCACCTTTTCCAGCCCACGGGAGCACCTGAAAGCTGAACTAATTTATGCAGGAAAAGTCAGCAACTGCCGAGCCGAGAAGTTCGTGACGAATCGAATTTACTGTAAGTTCGCTCGTCTTTAATCGCAATTGACAGGCACAATGGTAGTGTGAATGTAGCCTTGTACTTACACCAAGGCAGGTGAAAAGAAACCCAAAGAAATCTTTTCCACTACATCCCCCCCTTTAAAGAGGGAGGGTACTCCAGAAGAAGAAAAAGGGGGGTGGAATAAAAAATAAAAAGGTTTTCAACTCAACTGGTGCCAGAAAGTTAAACAGATATGTAAATAACTTCTATTAAAAAAAATCTTAATCCTTCCAGTACTTATCAGCTGCTGTATTCTGCACAGGAAGTTCTTTTCTGTCTGACCACAGTGCTCTCTGCTGACACCTCTGTCCATATCAGGAACTGTCCAGAGCAGGAGAGGTTTGCTATGGGGATTCGCTCCTACTCTGGACAGTTCCTGGAACAGACAGAGGGGTCAGCAGAGAGCACTGTGGTCAGACTGGAAAGAAATTCTAAAAGAAAAGAACTTCCTCTGGAGCATACAGCAGCTGATAAGTATTGGAAGGATTAAGATTTTTACATAGAAGTAATTTACAAATCTGTTTAACTTTCTGGCACCAATTGATTTAAAATAAATAAAGTTTTCCACCCGAGTGCCCCTTTTAAAAGAGTACTGCAGTCTTAGACACTTATCCCCTATACCCCGGATAGGGGATAGGTGTCTGATCACGGGGGTTCTGACCGCTGAGAGCCCCTGCGATCTCTCGTACGGGGACCCAGCATTGCCGCGGCTCTGCACGGCAGCTGTGTGTAATGTCGACCTCACTGAGGTCAATGACACGCCCCCTCTATACAGCCCTATGGGAGAGGCGGGGATTCACGAAAACGGCATCTCCGCCTCTACCATAGCGTTACATGGAGGGAGCATGTTGGCTATGGCGTCTTTCTGCGGCCGTCATGTCTCCTGCACGGAAGTGGCACGGCAGAGCCAGTGCCCTGTACACGAGATCGTGGGGGGTCCCAGCATTCGGACCCCCTGCGATCAGACTGCAGATCTCCTTTAAAGGGGTTGTTTAGATTAGAAGAACGATTTCTATGTGCAGTATTAGGGAATTCTGAGTTACTAGAGGATCCTTTGGACCAGTGTTTGCCAACCGGTGTGCCTCCAGCTGTTACAAAACTACAACTCCCAGCATGATATGCAGTTATATTTATTTATTCATTATTATTTTATTTTTTTATTAACTGAAGTCTGGAGAGGATCAAAAGGGTTGTAAATATAAAGAAAGGATTTATAGTTCTCCTTCCTGGCTTTACACTTCCAGCCTTGGTATCTAAGGAGAACAGATGTCTCCTATATAGTGGACATTGAGGGGCCCTGTCTTATGACTATAGTGCACTGTACTGATAAAGAACATTACTTGTCCAGAGTTCACATGAACCTTCTGACAGTGGGGTCTTCTAGATAAGAAAGTTTATTGGTGTCTCTACTGGGAACTGACTTTTTGTGCTTTCTTAAAGGGGTAGTCCAGTGGGAAAAAACGTATCCCCTATCCTAAGGATAGAGGATAAGTTTCAGATCGCGGGGGGTCCGACCGCTGGGGCCCCCCACGATCTCTTTACGGGGCCCCCAGCTCGCTGGCCAGATGGAGCGTGTTGACCACTGCAACAATACGCCCCCTCAATACATCGATATGGCAGAGCTAGAGATTGCAGAAGGCAGCGCTCCAGCTCTACCATAGAGTTGTATTGAGGGGGCGTGTCAGCCGCCGCTTCGTGCGGAGGTCGACACGCCCCCTTCTCGCGGGCTGTCGGGGCCCCTTACAGGAGATCGCAGGGGGCCCCAGCGGTCAGACCCCCCGTGATCTGAAACTTAGGATAGGGGATACGTTTTTCACCACTGGATATCTCCTTTAAGGGGCTGGGTGTTATCCCAAGATTCCAGCTGATCCTCTCTGGGACCTCGTCTGATCCTGAGTTACATGTCCCCCTTGGAGGAGTGGTATAGCGAGTGTCCTGCTGTTCCGTTTCCTCTATGGCAGTGTTTTCCCACCGACGTGCCTCCAGCTGTTGCTAGTGATTGTAGTTTGCAACCATTTGAGAAACACAGGTCAGGGCACTGTTTCCCAACCAGGGTGTCTCCAGCTGTTGCAAAACTACAACTCCCAGCATGCCCGGACAGCCGAAGGCTGTCCGGGCATGCTGGGAGTTGTAGTTTTGCAACAGCTGGAGGCACCCTGGTTGGGAAACACTGTGTTTAAGGGGTATTCCAGGAAAAAACCTTTTACTCTAAAGCCCAACATGCTGAGAGTCGTGGTTTTGCAACAGCTGGAGGCACCCTGCTTGGGAAACACTGGGTTTGCGATTACTGCACAACTACACCTCCCAGCATGCCCTCCTAAGTCTATCAGGCCATGCTTGTAGTTTTAATCCCCAACCATAAGGGAGACATGGGGTGGGACTCTCTGAGAAGTTGTAGTGGGACTCTCTGTAGGGAGTTGTAGTTTTGCAACAGCTGGAGACACACTGGTAGGAAAACACTGCACTATGGGATTGCTGAAGGTAGTAGAGTACAGCAGTCATAGCAAGTATTTGTGGTGGAACATGGGTCCTGCCGCTCCATTTATTTTGGGGTCAAAGCCCCCTGTTCTCATGACGGGTAGTTGGGTCATAGGGTCTTTAGTGTCGTCTCCTATATCCTCTGGAGGTGTTTGCAGGTTTTATAGCCCGGTAGATGCGGTGACTTGACATTAGTGCTCAGCTCTTTTTTTTTTTTTTTTTTTTTTGGGTTGCTTAGCGCTTTGCCAGGATTATCATTATTTGCTTTCTTTTGCAGGGGGAGCGGCGCCGAGGACAGAATTCTGCGTGTCCTTAAGTAGCAGATGTTGCACGGAGCCTGTTCCCAGCCGGTGATCTGCCTCCGTCAATGTGTGCGAAGCCGGGAGAGGGATAAGAGATGCATCTGATCGCCCACTTGGAGCTGCCACTCGTATCCTCATCAGATGGGAAGATGAGTTAGCCAAAAAGATTTGTTCTTTTTAATGTTTTTCCGTCTGGGCTTTGATTTGGATCCCACAGGCAGGCCCTGTGTGTGTCATTCCAACAACTTCCCTCCCTCCAGTCGCTGCAGATCATGAGGTGCCGAATTTATAAAAGGAAAGTCATCATCCTCACTCTGGTGGTGGTCGCCTGCGGTTTGGCCTTGTGGAACAGCGGGAAGCAAAAGAAAAATGACTTTGTTCAAGACCCAGAGGGGGAAAAAATGCACATCAGGGCGTACGTGTCGCCGGGGATTAGGAAAATGGTCAACGAGTCGGCGGTAGAGAAAGTACAGAAGCCAGAAGTGGATAACATCACCCTGGTGTACCGGTCTGTGGTTTTCCAGCTCAATTTCGACCAAACCATTAAAAATCTGGAGACCATAAAACGACCGGCGGATGACGTAGTCGTAGTCGTGCAGGTTCACAATCGTCCTGACTATCTGCGCTATCTCTTGGAGTCCCTGCGCAAAGCAAAGGGCATAGAGAATGTCCTGTTGATATTCAGCCACGATTATTGGTCCCCGGAGATTAACCAGATCGTGGCCAGTGTGGATTTTTGTCAAGTGCTTCAGATATTTTTCCCCTTCAGCATCCAGCTCTACCCGAATGAATTCCCAGGTCACGACCCCAAGGATTGTCCGAGAGACATAGAGAAGAAGGACGCCATCAAGCTCGGCTGCATCAATGCCGAATATCCCGATTCCTTCGGACATTACAGAGAAGCCAAATTCTCCCAGACAAAGCATCACTGGTGGTGGAAACTGCATTTCGTCTGGGAGAAGGTCAAGGTCTTGAAGGACTACAAGGGTCTAGTCCTGTTCATCGAAGAAGATCATTACATGGCCCCTGACTTTTATTACGTCCTTAAGAAGATATGGAGCAAGAAGATAGAGGAATGCCCTGACTGTGACGTCTTGACCCTCGGCACCTATGCCCGTCTCCAGTCGTTCTCTGAGAAAGCGGATAAAGTAGAGGTGAAGACTTGGAAGTCTACAGAACATAACATGGGGATGGCCATGAGCAGGGACACCTATCAGAAGCTCATCCAGTGCACTGACGCCTTTTGCTCTTACGACGACTATAACTGGGACTGGACCCTTCAGCACCTGACTGTTAATTGTCTTCCTAAGTTCTGGAAGGTCCTAGTCCCCGAAGTTCCCAGGATTTACCACACTGGAAGCTGTGGAATGCACCATAAGAAATCCTGTAAACCTACAACAGAGAGTGCCAAACTGGAGGCCCTGTTCGCAGGCAACCAGAATGACTTGTTTCCAGAAAACATGGTGATCAGCAGGCGATACTCAATGGCGGCTTTGTCGCCTCATGTGAAAAACGGGGGCTGGGGAGACATTAGGGACCACGAGCTATGTAAGAGCTATCGCAGGCTGCAGTGATACGGACCTCTATGATATTTTTAAGTTTGTACTATGGCCTTCCGAGTGACGGAATATTATACCAGTTTATGCTCTAATTTCAATAACCAGTTTTTGTCAAATGTCGTCCCCATGATTGTCCGTCCGTTTCTATCCGCGTGGAATCTGATGAGAAGAACTTGATTTCTGCCTCTTTGTATCTTAATACTAATGAGATTTCGGACTTGCATTATGTATAACATGGCCATTCAGATCCTTTTTTTTTCGAAATAAATGAATATGAAGTGATGTTAGGATGGGTATGGTCACTGCACGTTCAAGGGGTTGAGGGTGTGTTCAATGGTTGTGGCTAGAGATGAGCGAACTTACAGTAAATTTGATTCGTCACAAACTTCTCGGCTCGGCAGTTGATGACTTATCCTGCATAAATTAGTTCAGCTTTCAGGTGCTCCCGTGGGCTGGAAAAGGTGGATACAGTCCTAGGAGACTCTTTTCTAGGACTGTATCCACCTTTTCCAGCCCACCGGAGCACCTGAAGGCTGAACTAATTTATGCAGGTTAAGACATCAACTGCTGAGCCGAGAAGTTCGTGACGAATCAAATTTACTGTAAGTTCGCTCATCTCTAGTTGTGGCGTCTATTGTGTGAACACCATCACCCCAGTATATATAGGGGCCCTGTGCACATTTGTAGGTTGTGTTCTGCAATACTAATTCCTATTACTGGACCACTAAGGTATGCTGGCTACATGGGGACCATTTATGACTCCCTAATAGTCCAATTTTTATTTATTTATTATTATTTTTTTTTGCAGGAACTATCCTTTTTAGATAGGAACGAGTCTGTGCTGCAGATCATACCAACTTATTCAGAGTTTTCCAACCTGTGGTTCTCCAGCTGTTGCGAAACTACAAGAAGCCTCAGAATTTGGCATTATAAAGAGAGAGAGCGCGCACCATAGCGTAAAACCGCCGGGTGAGAGTAAATGGTAATTTGAAGAAACTCTTAGGCCCGGTCTGCAGCCTCCCAACCAAACGAGCAGTAATGGGTGAAGACTTCCAGGGAATGGTGGGATACCTATCCCTGGTCCGCGCCGCTGTAACCCACTGTTCCCTGGAAGTCAGAATTGGGCATGGCTGCTATAAAGCATGTGCAAAAGGGAAATTCTGTTTCAAAAGAACAAACATGCTGGGAGTTGTAGTTTTGCAACAGCTGGAAACTCGTTTGCTAGGCAGCAATGCTGTAAAGAATATTGTCATGCATCTGTACACCTTTTTTACATGTCTCAGGCTGGGTTCACACTACAAAACTTAAAGGGGTTCTCCGGTGCTTAGACATCTTATCCCCTATTCAAAGGATAGGGGATAAGATGCCTGATCGCGGGGGTCCTGCCACTGGGGACCCCCGGGATCTTGCACGGGGCACCCCGTTTGTAATCAGTCCCCGGAGCGTGTTCGCTCTGGGTCTGATTACCGACGACCACAAGGTCGGCAGCGTGTGACGTCACTCTCCGCCCCTCAATGCAAGCCTACAGGAGGGGGCGTGATAGCTGTCACGGCCCTGTGGTCGTCGGTAATCAGACCCGGAGCGAACACGCTCCGGGGACTGATTACAAACGGGGTGCCGCGTGCAAGATCCCGGGGGTCCCCAGCGGTGGGACTCCCGCGATCAGGCATCTTATCCCCTATTCTTTGGATAGGGGACAAGATGTCTAAGCACCGGAGAACCCCTATAAAAGCAGAATTTTACTTGCTGAGAAATTCCGGTGCAGTAGAATCCCATTGCTGTCAATAGGATTCCACTGCACAGTGCACACTACGGAATTTCATCACCAAAAAATGAGCTATGGGAACGACAGTGTCTATGCTGTCCTAGCGCCGATTGATTCAGGTTGCTCTGGCTGCCCTGGATTAAACTCTAAATGCTGAAATCACTACAGAGTGATGCTTAAAGGGGTACTCCGGTGGAAAACTATTTTTTATAAATCAACTGGTGCCAGAAAGTTAAACAGATTTTGTAAATTGGGGTCGCAGGGGCCCGATGAAGCACCAAACTGTGCGATACAGCTGTGGCCCGACGCCTGATTTCCCCCGTTACATCTGCCGCCTCCCGCTGCATCTCTGCTTGACTGCAATGTGATTTACTTAATTTAACTCCTTAGTGCTGGGTGAGTTGTTCCGCATTTGTCTCTTCACTTGGATTAGAATTGTAAATTACTTCTGTTTAAAAATCTTAATCCTTCCAGTACTTATCAGCTGCGGTATGCTCCAGAGGAAGTTCTTTTCTTTTTGAATTTCTTTTCAGTCCGACCACAGTGCTCTCTGCTGACACCTCTGTCCGTGTCAAACTGTCCAAGCAGGAGAGGTTTGCTATGGGGATTTACTCCTACTCTGGACAGTTCCTGACACGGACAGAGGTGTCAGCAGAGAGGATTGTGGTCAGACCGAAAAGAACTACACAACTTACTCTGGAGCATACAGCAGCTGATAAGTACTAGAAGGATTACGTTTTTGTAAATAGAAGTCATTTACAAATCTATATAACTCTCCCTGGCACCAGTTGATTTAAAAAAAAAAGTTGTTTTTTTTACCAGCGTACCCGGCAGGCCCCATGAAGATGGGCAGCAGTGGACAAGACCTGTTTAATTTTCATGAATGGGAAACTTTACTGGGCATACTCTGTGACATTTAACAATGATAATTTTTCTGTCAACATCATCTATTGCTTTACCAATCCACTGGTGTCCCGCTGTACTGATCACTTTCCAGCAGCCTCCTCCTTATGATCACAGATAAAATAGGGGAAATCTCAGCTTAGTTTAGGCCCTAGTGGCCAAAATAAAAATTGCAAGATTTCGGGATTATTTTTTAATGATGGCAAAATGGAAAAGAATTGGGGGGGGGGGATAAAACTCCAGAAATTCCTAAAAATTGTTCAAATGATCTAAACATATTTTATGCCTTTTTAAAATGATAGATCAGTGTTTCCTAACCAGGCTGCCTCCAGCTGTTGCAAAACTACAACTCCCAGCATGCCCGGACAGCCAAAGGCTGTCCGGGCATGCTGGGAGTTGTAGTTTTGCATGCATACTGTTCAGTATGCATTTTAATATTATGGCGAATTCTCGGATTCCGTATTCATCTCCCCTTTTCCGTCTTATTGTCTCAGCGCGGCGGCTTCTCCTCCAGGTGATTACGTACTTTGTATTCCTCGCACTTCAGCTACAGGTCCGACCACTGCATCTTATGAAATATTTACCCAGCAAAATTGAAAAGAGAGAAACCTGCGAGACAAAAGCCATTTGTTTTCTTAATAGTGGATTGCATCCGCCGCTGCCGCCGCCGCTCTCGTATTTGCTCTTTTGTCTGTGATGTCACGTTTCAGTTTTGGGCTGGGCTCCTCTCGGCTCCTTGTAAAGATTTATTTATGGCGTTTTACAGAGATTTTATTAGACCGACACTCGCCCCGAAAGAGGGTGACCGCATGGTTCTGCGCAGGTGCTGTATACACAAAACGGTAGCTTAATTTTTAGAACAACTGCTAAAGTCTTATTTCCTAGATGAGGGATCAACTCAAACCTGGGCATTTTGCTCCGTATGGCGCCCCCTATGGCAGCCGATTTACGATATACTATCTTTTTATGTTCGGTGTGGGTCTGACCTAGTCCCGAGGCACAGAAAAAGACTATAAAGGGACACTAAATGAACATTTATAGAATTGGGGGTCCCAAAAGTCAGACACCCACCAATCATAAAGTGTCATCATGTCCTTTGAGTCATCCTCGTCTTATATTGTTCTTGGTCGTCTGTTCTAGGGAAAGTTGCATCACATAAATTGCCCTAAAATAAGGACATGCTCATAACTATTAATCTCTTCAGACCAGTGCTCCCCAATCTGGGGCCCTCCAGCTGTTGCAAAACTACAACTCCCAGCATGCCCGGACAGCCGAGGCTGAAACGTAATTGTTCGTGCCTCGTCATGAGGTCCTGCACCACTAACAGAGCGGAGGATGTAAAGGTCTCAGTGCGGTAGCAGAGGAAAGGGAATTAGGATTTTTATAACTTTCTTATAGGGAGGAGACTTATTGGGGGAAACTCCTTAACAGAGTATTTACCTAATAGGAGGTTCCCTACTGGGGGCCTCTACCTAAAAGGGGGGATACACTACCTATCTACAGGCGGCTTTTACCTATTAGGAAAGAGTCCCATACCTACCTACCCACCAACCTACTGGGGGCTTCTATCTATTAAGGGGGATTCCCTACATAACTACTGGGGGTGTCTATCTAATAGGGGGATTCCCTACTTACTGGGGGCTTCTACTAAAAAGGTAAATACCTACTGACCTACTGGGGGCTTCTACCTAAAAGGGGAATCCCTACCAACCTATCTTCTGGGGGCTCTACCTTATTAGGGATTTGGGGAGGGGGATCAAGCCCTACCTACTTCGTGGGGGTTTATGCATAATAGGGGGGGGGGATCACCTATCTACTAGGGTGCTTCTACCTAATAATATGGGGGATTCCCTAGCTACCTACCTACTGAGGGCTTTTACCTAATAGGGCAATTTCCTACCTACAGTCATGGCCGTAAATGTTGGCACCCCTGAAATTATTATTTTTTTTTTTTCAAATTCCCAAAAACTTTTATTGAGCAAAGCAAAGAATGACAATGACTTAAACATGCACTCAATATAAGGTAACAACTGCCTGGTGGGCCGAGATAAAAAATATAGTACGGTAAGCAATATAATAAGGGAACAATAGAACAAATATGTTAAGGCAACAATATATATCGCAAACTAAAAGGCAGAGAAGAAACCATCCAGATGCCAGGGCAGAATAATGGAGACAGTAAAGTGAGGGAGCAAGTAAAAGAGCTAGAGCTTCCCAGGCATTGGGCACCCCTGAAATGTTTTTACCAAGATGAAGCATTTCTCACAGAAAAGGATTGCAGTAACACATGTTTTGCTATACACATGTTTATTCCCTTTGTGTGTATTAGAACTAAACAAAAAAAGGGAGGAAAGAAAGCTAATTGGTCATAATGTCACCAAACCCCAAAAATGGGCTGGACAAAATTATTGGCACCCTTTCAAAATTGTGGAAAAATAAGATTGTTTCAAGCATGTGATGCGCCTTTAAACTCACCTGGGGCAAGTAACAGGTGCGGGCAATATAAAAATCACACCTGAAAGCAGATAAAAAGGAGAGAAGTTCACTTAGTCTTTGCATTGTGTGTCTGTGTGTGCCACACTAAGCATGGACAACAGAAAGAGAAGAGAACTGTCTGAGGACTTGAGAACCAAAATTGTGGAAAAATATCAACAATCTCAAGGTTACACGTCCATCTCCAGAGATCTAGATTTGCATTTATCCACAGTGCGCAACATTATAAAGAAGTTGGCAACCCATGGCACTAATCTCCCTGGGCCTGGACGGAAGAGAAAAGGTGTTAACGCAGGATAGTCCGGATGGTGGATAAGCAGCCCCAAACAAGTTCCAAAGATATTCAAGCTGTCCTGCAGGCTCAGGGAGAATCAGTGTCAGCGCAAACTATCCGTCAACATTTAAATGAAATGAAACGCTATGGAGGAGACCCAGGAGGACCCCACTATGGAGGAGACCCAGAGGACCCCACTGCTGACACACAGACAGAAAAAAGCAAGACTACATTTGCCAAAATGAACTTGAGTAAGCCAAAATCCTTCTGGGAAAACATCTTGTGGACAGATGAGACCAAGACAGAGCTTTTTGGTCAAGCACATCATCCTACTGTTTACCGAAAACAGAATGAGGCCTACAAAGAAAAGAGCACAGTACCTACAGTGAAATATGGTGGAGGTCAATGATATTTTGGGTTGTTTTGCTGCCTCTGGCACTGGGGACCTTGAATGTGTACAAGACATCATGAAACCTGAGGATTACCAATGGATTCTGGGTCGCACTGTACAGCCCAGTGTCAGAAAGCTGGGTTTGCGTCTGAGATCTTGGGTCTTCCAGCAGGACAATGACCCCAAACATACATCAAAAAGCCCCCAGAAATGGATGACAACAAAGCACTGGAGAGTTCTGAAGTGGCAGCAATGAGTCCAGATCTAAATCCCATTGAAAACCTGTGGAGAGATCTTAAAATTGCTGATAGGAAAAGGCGCCTTCCAATAAGAGACCGGGAGCAGTTTGTAAAGGAAGAGTGGTCCAACATTCCGGCTGAGAGGTGTAAGAAGCTTATTGATGGTTATAGGAAGATACTGATTTCAGTTATTTTTTCCAAAGGGTGTGCAACCAAATATTAATTTAAGGGTGCCAATAATTTTGTCCAAACCATTGATGGAGTTTGGTGTGACATTTTGTCCAATTAGCTGCCAACATTTACGGCCATGACTGTGTGTGTGTGTGTATGTATGTATGTATGTATGTATGTGTATATGTATATATATATATATATATATATATATATGTGTGTATATATATAATGGTTTTTTTTTTTTTTTTAATATATATATGTAAATTTAATATATAAAATATAAATGTTTTATTTTGCTCGCTGTTCTCTTACCTGGCACTGGGCAGGTTGGTCACACGAGTTGGCGAGGACATAGTGTTACTATAGCAGCTCGGGCAGAGGCACTAGTTATGTTTTGCCGCACGTGGCGTGAGGGGGAGGTTGGTGATTTAGGGGATCGGTTTTCATGATTAAAGTCAATTTCCAGTGGAGTTTTTCTGATATTCGAGGCGAATTGATGAGGAAATTGTTCTCGTGTTTTGTTTTGTTTTTTAACACAGATTATAGAGAGATTGGGTACGGAATGGTGGGAGGGGGTTGCGGTTATATGCACTCAATATCACGGTATAATTGCTGCAGATTTACTTAACCCTAGGTCTAGGTTTCCCAAACAGGGTTCCTCCAGCTGTTGCAAAACTACAATTCCCAGCATGCTGGGAGTTGTAGTTTTGCAACAGCTGGAGGCACCCTGGTTGAGAAACACTGACCTATGTGATCTGATGTTCAACATCTCAGAAATGTGCTAGGAAAGAACATAATTTCTCCCCCCCACCACCACCTTCGTCTGAATGCTGCGCTGTCTCTTTAACTTCAGAAGATTGTGAGACTAGTGGTTTCAATATCTGTTCTCTCCTCCAGAAATACAATACAGTTTGGGGTGGAACCACCACTTCCGGGTGGTTGGGGAACGAAACTCTATGCAAAACCTGGTAGCAAGAAAAATGTAAAAAAAAAAAAAAAAAAAGTATGTTACAGATTAACCCCTTAGGGACTCAGCCTATTTTCTCCTTAAGGACACAGCGTTTTTCCATTTTTGCATTTTCATTTTTTTCCTCATCATCTTCTAAAAATCCTAACGCTTGATATGACGGCTTATTTTTTGCGCCACCAATTCTACTTTGCAGTGACATTAGTCATTTTACCCAAAAATCAACGGCGAAACGGAAAAAAAATTGTGCGACAAAATTGAAGAAAAAATTTCAATTTAATTTTGGGGGCTTCCGTTTCTACGCAGTGCATATTTCGGTAAAAATGACACCTTATCATTATTCTGTAGGTCCATACAGTTAAAATGATATCCTACTTATATAGGTTGGATTTTGTTGTACTTTGGAAAAACATCATAACTACATGCAGGAAAATTTCTATGTTAAAAATTGTCATCTTCCAACCCCTATAACTTTTTTATTTTTCCGCATATGGGGCGGTATGAGGGCTCCTTTTTTGCACCGTGTTCTGAAGTTTTTATCGGTACCATTTTTGTATTGATCGGGCTTTTTGATCGCTTTTTTATTCATTTTTTCATTATATAAAAAGTGACCAAAAATACGCTATTTTGGACTTTGGAATTTTTTTGCGCATACATCATTGACCGTGCGATTTTAATTAACTATATATTTTTATAGTTCGGACATTTCCGCAAGCGGCGTTACCACATGTTTATTTTTATGGGAAAAGGGGGGTGATGAAAGGGTACTCCGGTGGAAAACTTTTTTTTTTTTTTTTTTTATCAACTGGTGCCAGAAAGTTAAACAGATTTGTAACTTACTTCTATTCAAAAATCTTAATCCTTCCAGTACTTATTAGCTACTGAATACTACAGAGGAAATTATTTTCTTTTTGGAACACAGAGCTCTCTGCCGACATCACGACCACAGTGCTCTCTGCTGTCATCTCTGTCCATTTTAAGAACTGTCCAGAGTAGAAGAAAATCCCCATAGCAAACATATGCTGCTCTGGACAGTTCCTAAAATGGACAGCAGAGGTCAGCAGAGAGCACTGTGCTCCAAAAAGAAAATATTTTCCTCTGTAGTATTCAGCAACTAATAAGTACTGGAAGGATTAAAAAAATTTTAATAGAAGTAATTTACCAAAAAAAATAAAAAAATTTCCACCGGAGTACCCCTTTAATATGCATGAGGGAGTCTGGCTGAATAGTCACTGGCCAGGATGAGTCAACTATACATTATATACGGCAGAGCTTCTGCCCTGTAGGGGTTTTCCAGACTTATCCTGAGGATATGATGTCAATTGAATATATTTTTACAGCAATTTTGAAGGCAAAGATCAATATGTAGTTGATAAACAAGCAATAGATTTGTGTATTTCAGGAACTTTCAGCAGCTCTTATCACATAACCAAAATAATTCTATCCCAGGAAGTCTGAGTAAGGAAGGATGTGGCCATCGGTCAATCGGGGGTCAGTTTACTTCTGGATAATCTGTTCGAGTTCATTGAATCCAGTGCCTGCTATGATTTAAACAGATCAGGATCCAGACAGAGAATAAAACATATCAGGGGGGTGCGGAATACCTCTGCCAGAAAAATGGTTGATTTAAAAGGGAATGTCCACACAGGACACTGTCCACTGCGCATATGGGGGGAGATTTCTCAAAACCTGTGCAAAGGGAAAGTTGCCCAGTTGCCCATAGCAACCAATCAGAATTCTTTCATTTTGCAGAGGCCTTGTTAAAAATGAAACGATCTGGTTGCTATGGGCAACTGCACAACATTTCCTCTGGACGGGTCTTGATAAATCTCCCCCACGGACATTAGGGGAATTTCCTCCGATCAGGAAATACCCTGCAACAGCTCTGCTCCCATAGTGTCCCCCTCACGGCCTCCCAAAAGGAGTGATCTTGTATAGGAAAGCCTAATTCTGCCGCCTCCTTAGGATTTTAGATAGGGCTGTATAATATCGGCATCGCATTATAGATTTCCGCCGTCTGTCTGGTCATGGCAGCTTGCTACAAAAGCATTCACTTTCATTAGGTGTGACGCAGGCAGGTTATGTAGCCCTAGCTTTGCACTGGGTTTTGACACTATACATCTCCACATTTATCAACATATGTAGACCTGCTTTAGGCTAAGTTTCCACTTGGTTTTTTTTCTGGAAGTTTTTGAGCCAAAGTCAGAAGTGGATCCATAAGGGAGGAGAAGTATAAGTCCTTCCTTTATATGTCCTATTCCTTATGGATCCACTTCTGGCTTTGGCTCAAAAACTGCCAGAAAAAAAAAACACGTGGAAACTTAGCCTAAAGGTGCGTTTACATGCTAGTAACTAGCAGCGGGTTTCCCGCAGCAGGAAACGCGCTGCGAGTTCCGCTACCATTCATTTGAATGGGTCCGTGGAAAGTCGGCAAATCTGACACTATTGCGGACTGTCTGCTAGTAATAGTGTGTGAACGCACCCTAAAAGGGGTTATCCAGGAACAAACATTCTTTTTTATATATCAACTGGCTCCAGAAAGTTAAACCCATTTGTAAATTACTTCTATTAAATAAAAATATTAATCCTTTCAGTACTTATGAGCTGCTGAAGTTGAGTTGTTCTTTTCTGTCTAAGTGCTCTCTGATGATAGCTGTCTTGGGAACAGTCCCGAGTAGAAGCAAATCCCCATAACAAACCTCTTCTACTCTGTGCAGTTCCCGAGACAAGCAGAGATGGCAGCAGAGAGCACTGTTGCCAGATCAAAAAGAACTCAACTTCAGCAGCTGATAATTATTGGAAGGATTAAGATTTTTTAATAGACGTAATTTACAAATCTGTTTAACTTTCTGGAGCCAGTTGATATATATATTTTTTTCCTTGAATACCCCTTTTAAGATTGATGTGCCCATAGGCAAAACAGGGTCTTACTTATGAGTTTTTTTTAGGAGTCATTTTTTCTGCTCATCCTTGCAGGTTTTTTTTTTTTCTTTCTGTGCGACCCCCTCTCTAGAGTGCCAGAAAGGCAAAAATAGACACGTCACAACCCAGACAATTACAAAAAGAAAAATCTGCTGACGGCAGAAGATCTGGACCAAAAAGTTACAAAACACTCCCAGATCTCAAACATTCTGGCACTGAACTGACATACGCAATATTCTGATGAATTTTGTCAGTCTCAGCACACAACATGCTGAAGATACTCTGATCCAGCTACATTCCCCAAATTACCCTGCTGGGGCTATAGGTAACCCCGGCAGCTCTACAGTGCCTCCCTAGTGGATGACCAGGGAACTACAATGTAAAATACTTCCTCTATAACAGTAATCTGTAACCTGTGGTTCTGCAACAGCTGCAGAGCCACAGGTTGCAGATCACTGCTTCATAGCAGAACATGCACTTTCTTTGCTTTTTGAATTTCTTTTTTTGTCTTGTCCACAGTGCTCTCTGCTGACACCTCTGTCCGTGTCAGGAACTGTCCAGAGCAGCATAGGTTTGCTATGAGGATTTTCTCCTGCTCTGGGCAGTTCCTGATCGGGGCATCAGGTGTCAGCAGAGAGCACTGTGGACAACACAAAAACTAAATTAAAAAATAAAAGAATTTCCTTTGTAGCATACAGCTGCTAAAAAGTGCTGGAAGGATAAAGCTTTTTATTAGAAGTCATTTACAAATCTGATTTAAAAAAATAAATAAATCATGTTTTTCACCAGAGTACCCCTTTAATGGCCCTTAAAAAGTCTGTTATAATTAAATTAGAAGAAAAACTAAAATGTAATAATGCAGCTTCAACATGAAATAGAAGAGGAAGTGATAACCAGAAATCTGTAGCTGTAAAAATAAACAAGAGCTGCAAGAACGTAACGTCCTGACCCCGAGGTGATAAAGCCGCCACATGATGGAAGAGGAGCGAGCGCTGGATGTGCCAACAACTATCCTCGTACTGCATTCACTGACATTGTCTCACCCGAATTGCTCTAATCTACATGATCACTGTCAATTCAGATGCTGTTTGTGAATCCACCCTAAGACCCTGTTCACACTACAGAAATTCTGTGCAGATTCTGACTTGCACCACAGGCCCAACTGGTTTCAATAGGTTTTGTGGCGCTCAGTTCACACGTCGGAAGTTTCGTGACTGAACTTCAGCCGCGGATTTGGAGTCCAGTGGAAGATTGAACATGTTTAAAGTGGATCTGTGGCCAAAACCCCAAAAATTGAGATTTTACTACTATTAAATAGCCTAGGGTGCCCTGATCACATGACTTTTTACCGCTTCTTGATACTCCCCCTCCATTCCTGAGAAATGGGCGTGACTATCAGGTGATGGGCGGGATTATACAGTCAGGAGTGTGAATGTTGTGCACTGAGGGGAGTGTATGCCTAATACACCCCCCCCACCCCCGACTGTATAACCCCGCCCATCAGGGCAAATATTAAAATTAAGTCCACGCCCATGAATTGTCAGACAAACTAAAAAAAAATAATTTAAAAAAATCATATCTTGGGAACAGAAGGGCCTATCAAGAAGCTGTAAACAGGATCAGGGCATCGTACAAGGGGTACTCCGGTGGAAAACATTTTTTTCAGAGGAAATTAATTTCTTTTTGGATTTATTTTCTGTCTGTCTACAGTGCTCTCTGCTGTCCATTTTAGGAACTGTACAGCATAGGTTTGCTATGGGGGATGTTCTCCTGCTCTGTACAGTTCCTAAAATGGACAGAGATGTCAGCAGAGAGCACTGTGGACAGACAGAAAAGAAATCAACAAAGAAAATAACTTCCTCTGCATTATACAGCCGCTAAGAAGTACTGGAAGGATTAAGAATTTTTAATAGAAGTCATTTACAAATCTGTTTAACTTTCTGGCGCCAGTTGACATACAGAACTGCTGCCAAGTGCGAGTAGATGACCGGACAGACAATACAGAGTAAATATTTCTCAGGACTGTATAAAGTTCAGGTCGGGCAGAGCGGTGGCACATGTTGGATTTTGCGCCAAGATTACAGCTCAAAGGAGATCTCCAGCGATACAAAACTAGAATATTTAACTTATCCCCTAACCACAGGATAGGGGAAAAGTAGCTGATCGTGGGGGTCCAAGCGCTAGGTGATCATGGGGACAGGACCGGCCCTCAGTGAGGAGCGCCAAAAGGACCGGAGTCCAACACTCGGGCATCATCAGCGCTCCCATATATATGAATGGAGCGCGTGCCGGTAGACACCACTCACTCCTCACTGAAACGGGGTGGGTAACCCAGTGGTCAGAGCCCCATGATCAGCTTTTTGCAAATTTTTGCCGGAGTACTCCCTTAACATCAAACCATCTACAGCGGAGGCCAAAAGTTGAGACACATCTTTCGACTTTAAAGTGGTACTCCGGTGCTTAGACACCTTATCCCCTATCCAAAGATGCCTTATCGCAGGAGTCCCGCCGCTGGGAACCCCCGTGATCTTGCACGTGGCACCCCGTTTATAATCAGTCCCCGGAGCGTGTTCGCTCCGGGTCTGATTACCGGCGACCACAGGGCCGACGGCGTGTGATGTCACACCTCCGCCATGTGATGTCACACTCCGCCCCTCAATGCAAGCCTACAGGAGGGGGCGTGACGTCACACGCAGTTGGCCCTGGGGTCGCCGGTAATCAGACCCGGAGCGAACACGCTCCGGGGACTGATTATAAACGGGGTGCTGCGTGCAAGATCACAGGGGTCCCCAGCGGCGGGACTCCCGCTATCAAGCATCTTATCCCCTATCCTTTGGATAGGGGACAAGATGTCTAAGCACCGGAGAACCCCTTTAACAAAGTTTGCTGCTTCAGTATTTTTAGACTTCTTCTTAAGTGAGTTTTCTGTGGGCATTTTATGGCCAATAATGGAGGAAAATACACACGTAAAATAAATACTGCAGGCAATTGTACACGGCGTGATCTTAATTCTATAAGTGACATATACATTGAGTAATTGTTCAGAACTATACGGCAGACAGGTGAGCCGAACGCGAACGCTTTTGTATTACCTGAGGCACCAGGAAGCGACAGCACACCCAGGGCTTAACGCGCTGACAGCGAAGATCTATTACAGGTGACGTTACCTTAATGCAGCTGTCAAATTATATTTATTCGGCTTTGATCGATGGAGGAAGTTATGTCCGGGATAAAAGCTCCAATAAATCTGTCGTATCCCACCTGCTGAGTGTGCGCTCTATGTTCTGCTGGAAAGCGGCCTGATCATCAACCAGCAACTTTACAAAGGAGAATTCTTTTGTAGTGACGCCCATGTCAATACCTGTATCCAACCCTGTTACTTTACTTTTTTTTATTATTATTATTTCTTTCTTTTCTCTCCAGTTTTTGTCTTCTCCTATTTCCCTTTATTTACACACATTTTATTTTTTAAATTAACTGGTGCCAGAAAGTTAAACAGATTTATAAATTACTTCTATTAAAAAATCTTTACCCTTCCAGTACTTATTAGCAGCTGTATGCTACAGAGGAAATTCTTTGCTTTTTGAATTTCTTTTTTGTCTTGTCCACAGTGCTCTCTGCTGACACCTCTGTCCGTGTCAGGAACTGTCCAAAGCAGGATAGGTTTGCAATGGGGATTTTCTCCTGCTCTGGACAGTTCCTGATACGGACATCAGGTGTCAGCAGAGAACACTGGACAAGACAAAAAAAAAGAAATTCAAAAAGAAAATAATTTTCAGTATAGCATACAGCTGCTAAAAAGGATTAAGATTTTTTAATAGAAGTAAGTTACAAATCTGTTTAACTTTCTGGCACCAGTTGATAAAAAAAAAAATAATAATTTACACCGGAGTACACCTTTAACCTCTTGGGGATGCAGGGAGTATGCATACGCCCTGCATCCCCGATCCTTAAGGACTCAGGGCGTACCTGTTCGCCCTGAGCCCGGTGTTTAAAACGGGGTCACGCCGTGACCCTGCATCACACCGGGTCAGTCCCGGCTTCTATTCATAGCCAGGACCCTGGGCTAACAGCGCGCGACACCGATCGTTGTGCCGTGTGCTATTAACCCTTCAGACGCGGCGGTCAAAGTTGACCGCCACGTCTGAAAGTGAAAGTAAACACTTCCCGGCAGCTCAGTCGGGCTGATCGGGACAACGCGATAAAATCGCGATGTTCCGATCAGCTGGGACACAGGCGGAGGTCTCCTTACCTGTCTCCGCGGCATCCGATCGGGGTTTGATTGCTCCAAGCCTGAGCTACAGGCTTGAGCAATCGAGCCCCTCTCTCACTGATCCGTGCAAAGCTATGGGTTTACAGGGATCAGCATAAGAGATCAGTGTGTGCCATGTTATAGGTCCCTAGGGGAGCTATAACACTGCATTAAAAAAAAAAAAAAAAAAAAAAGTGAAAAAATAAAAGTTAAAGGGGTACTCCACTGGGAAACTTTTTTTTTTTTTTTTTTTTTAAATCAACTGGTGCCAGAAAGATAAACATATTTGTAATTTTAAAAATAGAAAGAGTTGTGCAGCTCACAATTTGTAATTTACTTCTATTTAAAAATTGTAATCCTTCCAGTACTCATCAGCTGCTGTATGCTCCACAGGAAGTTCTTTTCTTTTAGAATTTCCTTTCCGTCTGACCACAGTGCTCTCTGCTGACATCTCTGTCCATTTTAGGAACTATCCAGAGTACAAGCAAAACCCCATAGCAAACCTATCCTGCTCTGGACAGTTCCTAAGATGGACAGAGGTGTCAGCAGAGAGCACTGTGGTCAGACAGAAAGGAAATTCAAAAAGAAAAGAACTTCCTGTGGAGCATACAGCAGCTGATGAGTACTGGAAGGATTAACATTTTTAAATAGAAGTAAATTACAAATTGTGAGCTGCACAACTCTTTTTTAAATTACAAATATTTTTAATCGTTCTGGCACCAGTTGATTAAAAACAAAAAGGAAAAAATTCCCAGTGGAGTACCCCTTTAACATTTTTTTTTTTTTTTTTGCAGTGTTATAGCTCCCATAGGGACCTATAACACTGCACACACTGATCTCTTATGCTGATCCCTGTAAAGCCATAGCTGTGCACGGATCAGTGAGATAGGGGCTCGATTGCTCAAGTTAAATCAGTTTAACTTTCTGGCACCAGTTGATTTAAAAAAAAAAAAAAAAAAAAAAAAAAGGGTTTCCACGGGAGTACCCCTTTAAGTGCTTCAACACAATTGGACCCAGTTTCAGACACCTTTGGATAATGGGTCTACTGTAAATTGTATAGTATGTAGCAAACTGGTCTCCAAACTGTGGACCTCCAGATGCTGGAAACCAACTTGTTTTACAAGATCTGGAGGTCCACAGTTTGGAGACCACTGACATAGCGGAATCCAATCGGCAACTGCTGCAAAACTACAGCTCCCAGCACAGGCACCGGAACCGTAGTTACAAATCGTAGTGTGAACCCAGCCTAAGACATTATTCACATGTATTTGTAATGCGCATATAAACTTACATCCCGATCCCACCATGGGTCTAATGACATATAGTATCACAGATCACTGTTGGGTCGCAACTCGCACCTGCAGTAAGTGGCCTAAAGCTGGCTATATACACACCGAAATGTTTTAAAGGGGTACTCCGGAGGAACCTTTTTTTTCTTCTATTTTTTTAAATCAACTGGTGCCAGAAAGTTAAACAGATTTGTAAATGACTTCTGTTAAAATGTTTTATCCTTCCAGTACTTATTAGCTGCTGAATTCTATAGAGGAAATTATTTTCTTTTTGGAACACAGAGCTCTCTGCTGACATCACGAGCACAGTGCTCTCTGCTGACATCTCTTTCCATTTTAGGAACTGTCCAGAGCAGCATATGTTTGCTATGGGGATTTTCTCCTACTCTGGACAGTTCTTAAAATGGACAGAGATGTCAGCAGAGAGCACTGTGCTCATGATATCAGCAGAGAGCTCTGTGTTCCAAAAAGAAAATAATTTCCTCTGTAAATTACTTCCATTAAAAAAAAAAAATCTTAATCCTTCCAGTACTTATCAGCTGCTGATAATCCTTCCAGTACTTATCAGCTGCTGATAAGTACTGGAAGGATTAAGATTTTTTTAATGGAAGTAATTTACAAATCTGTTAAACTTTCTGGCACCAGCAGATTAAAAAAAAAATTAATTAAAAAAAAAAAAAAATTCCACCAGAGTACCCCTTTAAGGCGTATATGGTGGAGCTGCTTGAGTCATGTTCCTTCCATGGTCAGTTTCTGGCTTATAAAAAGACTAAATACAATAATTTTTTTTTTTCTTACTTTTATCTGCAACAAGGAAACAACAATTCTTACAATGGGTTTGTTTATAGTCAGATAGTTGCTGAATATTCCGTCTTTGCCAAAGTTTGGACCAGATCCCAGCAGAACACATTACTGCTGAAACCTGGCACAGAAATAAATACAACTATGAGCCCCGCAGGCCCCATCTCTTTGGCACACAAACCGGTAATTTAGGATAGAGGTACAACCATCCTCTAAAACAGTGTCTCCCAATCCAGCGTGCCTCCAGCTGTTGCATAACTACAACTTCCAGCATGCCCGGACAGCCGAAGGCTGTCCGGGCATGCTGGGAGTTGTAGTTCTGCAACAGCGGGAGGCACAATGGATTGGGAAACCTTGCTCTAAAAG
Source organism: Hyla sarda (assembly GCF_029499605.1). Classification (NCBI taxonomy): domain Eukaryota; kingdom Metazoa; phylum Chordata; class Amphibia; order Anura; family Hylidae; genus Hyla; species Hyla sarda. The sequence continues at coordinate 18,483,117 of NC_079199.1, forward strand.
AAACAGGCAGCAGTGCAGTCCTATCCATGTACTGGGACTAACTATAAGGCTTTATGTGATTTATTATATATATTTTCCTGACATATACGATACCTACTTGTTTTCCCCATGCAATTACAATGCTGGCACTCTGCCCTAACGTTCCTCTGTTATTCCTCCTGGAAATTTATGAATAAATCGACTACTAGGTGTTGCTATACCAGTCAATAAGGTGTGCTTTGCCAGTGGATAGTCCCCTTGTGTATGGGCATAAATATATAGTTCTCTATTACACATATTAGAGATGAGTGAACTTACAGTAAATTCGATTCGTCACGAACTTCTCGGCTCGGCAGTTGATGACTTTTCCTGCATAAATTATTTCAGCCTTCAGGTGCTCCGGTGGGCTGGAAAAGGTGGATACAGTCCTAGGAAAGAGTCTCCTAGGACTGTATCCACCTTTTCCAGCCCACGGGAGCACCGGAAAGCTGAACTCATTTATGCAGGATAAGTCAGCAACTGCCGAGCCGAGAAGTTCGTGACAAATCACAAATTTCCAAAAGGGATAACAGAGGATCGGCAGAGTGCCAGGAAAAGATACCAAAAAATCCTGTCTAGTAAAGTATTTACTATAAGACATGTAACAAGAGATATCTAAAAGCAGTGTTCTCCTTGGGGCTTTCCAAAACTACAAGGTCAGTGGGGGCAGGAAAATCTAAGGGTACATTCACAAATGCGTATTTTTGCTGCCCACTGACTTCAATGGGCAGCATAATCTACTGAAGCAAATCCGCAGCAGATAATATGCACGTATAACGTAAGTGATATTTTTGCACTTGATTACCTAGATATCTTTACTACCTGTTTTTGTTTTTTTTATTTCCTAGGTATTTTATTTTGACTTACACATTGCCCTAATATGTATCTTGTGTTGTTCTACCTTTGTATTAGAAAAACTTTAATAAAAATGTATAGTAAAAAAAATAAAATATGCACGTGTGAATGTACCCTTAGGGTACGTTCACACGAGCGGATCCCCAGCATGTATTGTGGTGCGGATCTGCTGCTGAAGCGCCTCTGTATTCTGCCTTCACAGGTGCCTGCTCGGAGCAGCCACAATACGCAGCTACGAGCAGACACACTGAAGCGATGTGCGATATGCTTGCAGCTCTCTGCCTAGCTCATAGAGCAGGGGGAGCGGCTGCAATGCGCGAGTACACCGCGCATGCGCAGCAACACACCCATCGCTTCGGTGTGTCTGCTCATAGCTGCGTATTGCTGCTCTGAGCAGGCACCTGTAAAGGCAGCATACAGCGGTCCTTCAGCAGAGGATCCGCAGCATAATACATGCTGGGGGGATCCACTAAGGGTACATTTACACGTGCATATTTTCTGCTGCAGATTTGCTTCAGTAGATTATGCTGCCCATTGAAGTCAATGGGCAGCAAAAATACGCATTTGTGAATGTTCCCTTAGATTTTGCTGCCCACTGACCTCAATTGGTAGTAAAAATCTGCATGTTTAACAGTACCCTGACATACAATGTTCCTCCAAAGAAATCGTGCAAAATCCCAAAGCTCTCACATAGGAGAAAATAGTTATTCATAGGGATCTGGGTGATCGCCCTGCTGATCACGAGAAGGAAGAGATTCTCCAGAGCACTAACACAGAGAGATCCTAGCTGTATTTATGTCACGACACCGACTATCTAGCTGTATATATGTCACGACACCGGCTCTGTAGCTGTATTTATGTCACGACAATGGCTCTGTAGTTGTATATATGTCACGACACCGGCTCTCTAGCTGTATATATGTCACGACACCGGCTCTGTAGCTGTATATATGTCACGACACCGGCTCTGTAGCTGTATATATGTCACGACACCGGCTCTCTAGCTGTATATATGTCACGACACCGGCTCTCTAGCTGTATATATGTCACGACACCGGCTCTCTAGCTGTATATATGTCACGACACCGGCTCTCTAGCTGTATATATGTCCCGACACCGGCTCTCTAGTTGTATATATGTCCCGACACCGGCTCTCTAGTTGTATATATGTCCCAACACCGGCTCTCTTGTTGTATATATGTCACAACACCGGCTCTCTTGTTGTATATATGTCACAACACCGGCTCTCTTGTTGTATAGCTCCTTCATTCCTGCAGTGTTTCCCAGGCCGCCTCCAGCTATTGCAAAACTACAACTCCCTGCATGCCAAGACAGCCACATGCTGGGAGTTGTTTTGCAACAGCTGGAGGCACCCCAGTTGGTGAAAGACTGTTCAAGCGATTATTAGGATATAAGCACCCGGACCTTCACCAAATCCTGTGCTTTCACACGACAGTACCGACTGCTTCCATTGTATACATATGATAGGTTAGTTTTAATATACAAAACAGAAAAAAATCAAACTCAACCTGTAAGAAGTGACAGAACGTACAAAAACATCTCTACCTACAGAACACAACACATACAACATTGTGCTACTAAACTCCACACATCAATCCAGCTCAAACAACAGGGCATTCTCAAACTTGAAGGCACATCGGGTACTGTGGTCGGAGAGGACCTGGACAGAGCCATCTGAGGGGTTGACTTCTTTTAGGACCTGCTCTGTGCTGGCAGGGTGGGGCGCAGTGCTCGGGGTGTGCCCCTCACTCTGCGGCAGATCATCTTCATCAAGTTCTGTGGCGGGGGTAATCTCCTTAAAGCAGAGACCCTCATCCTTCTCTGCAGAGTCATCTGCCCCCAGCGTCTGGGCAGGAGTGTGTGCAGCAGGTGAGGTGTGACATGGGACTGCCAGGTGTGGGCTTCGTCTCTCCTCGGCTGCTTCCCCGGCATCAGATAGGCCTGTGTTGTCCGACTGACAGCTCAGCTGCTCCATTACCTCCCTCATGTCTGAAATTTGTGCTCCAGAGGTCGGATAAGGTTCCTCTTCCAGTTCAGGTTTCTGCAGGTGAAAAAAAAAAAAAAAAAAAAGCCATACATTATTTAGTAAGAAAAAGCTAATTCTGTTACACCTTACCGGGGAACATTGTAGGGTCAGGGAGATAAAGGGGTACTCCACTGGAAAACATTTATTTTTTTAATGTACTGGTGTCAAAAAGTTAAACAGATTTGTAAATTCCTTCTATTAAAAAAAAATCTTAATCCTTTCAGTACTTATGAGCTGCTGAAGTTGAGTTATTTTCTGTCTTAAGTGCTCTCTGATGACACCTGTCTCGGGAACTGTCCAGAGTAGAAGCAAATCCCCATAGGAAACCTCTTCTACTCTGTGCAGTTCCCGAGACAGGTGTCATCAGAGAGCACTTAAGACAGAAAAGAACAGCTCAACTTCAGCAGCTCATAAGTACTGAAAGGATTAAAAAAAAATTTTTTACTAGAAGTAATTTACAAATCTGTTTAACTTTCTGACACCAGTCCATTAAAAAAAGAAATGTTTTTCAGTACTTATCAGCTGCTATATGCTCCAGAGGAAGTTATTTTCTTTTTTAATTTCCTTTCTTTCTGACCACAGTGCTCTCTGCTGACACCTCTGTCCATTTTAGGAACTGTCCAGAGTAAGAGCAAATCCCCATAGCAAACTGCTCTGGACAGTTCCTGACATGGACAGAGGTGTCAGCAGAGATCACTGTGGTCAGGCAGAAAGGAAATTCAAAAAAAGAAAATAACTTCCTCTGTAGTATACAGCAGCTGATAAGTACTGGAAGGATTGGGATTTTTTAATAGAAGTAATTTACAAATCTGTTTAACTTTCTGGCACCAGTTGATTTAAAAGAAAATTGTTTCAGTGGAGTACCCTTTTAAAAGGTCAGAGCATGTACCAGTGTTTCCCAATCAGGGTGCCTCAAGCTGTAGCAAAACTACAACTCCCAGCATTCCCGGACAGCCTTTGGCTGTCCGGGAATGCTGGGAGTTGTAGTTTTGCAACAGCTGGAGGCACCCTGATTGGGAAACACTGGCATATACTGTAAAGATGACACTACAAAGAAATCGCCAAAAACTAAAAAGCAGAGAATGCAGTTCAGAAGCCTGGAACATACTTAGGGCAAATTGCTTATCTGTGTCCAGTCCGAGGATATACTCCCCCCCATGTGTAACAGTCACTGGACATGCAGTAGATTTTGCAATGGTTTTGGATGCCGAGTAGGGTAATACAATGGAACCATCTGGAAACATGATGCTCATTTGTGCACAGAGACACAGCAATACGTGGCATGCTGTGTTACCAAAACTACAACTCCCAGCATGGACGGACAGCCATTTGGCAGCTGGAGGTCCACAGTTTGGAGACCCCTGAGCTACACTGAAATGAAGGGGTCTGAACTGCAATCTCACACACAGCCTGAAGACAATTGTGGTGCTGTTTTTGGAAGAAGCAGCTGGGTTCACACACATTTTGGACAATAATTTAGTCCAAAACACAAAAATAAAAAAGTTTCCTATGTGTCTGTCCCACTCCTGATTTTAGCTAAAAACCCAAAGTACTACACTATTTGTAATTACAACCTTGCTTTGCAGGATCCGTATTACAGCGGTAAGACCCAAACCAAGACCGGGTTTACACTACGGAATTTCTGACTTATCTGTATCACAGTAAACTATAATCCGCACAAATAAATTCATGATATATTGGATTTTTTTAAATCAATACTGCCATGGAGTTTTGCCACAGGGAAAAGAATGGTTTGGGATGGAATAGGGGCATCCGCCATTGCCTGCTTCCATTTGTTACATCGGACTACTGTGATGTCCCAGTACGGGATATAGTCCTGTACAGTACTTGGGTCCTGTCAGGTTGAGTCCCTCATTGTCCTAGGGGCTCCCTGCAGAGTCTTCCCCATAGTGTAACATGTATTATTTATAAAGGACCTTTGCGTTAGTCACATGATAATGTGGTCACATGTTAAGTTACCCAGAGAGCACCAGGTGACCTGCAGCTTGACCTATGGGCTCCTTGCTCAGACTCCTTTATAAGGAAGGGAGGAGCTGCAATCTGCCTCTTTTGCTCTTGTGATTCTCTCTGCTGAGGTCAGGTCCAGTCCAGACGTCTCAGAGCCAGTGTCAAGCACATCTGGAGGCCTCGGGCCTAAATTACAGCCACAAGTCAGTAAGTCATCTCTGTCTGCTGTCACTATCCTCAGTCAAGTCTATTATAGTCAGCACGGCTGTGTTAAAGTCTGTAAAGTCACTGCAAGTCCCAGCAAGCTGCGAGGTCCCCTGTGCTACTGGTCACCTCTCTGGGATCCTGGCCTGGCTGTAAAGACTGTAACATCTGTCTACCTCAGTAAAGCTACAGTTAACCCTGACCTGGTCTTGGACTCTTATTTGCCCTGCCTAACTAGGGAGGGTTATCGGAAAGACCACACCCTGGCGTCACGAACATTTATGGGTTAATACCATCTGCCCCATTCACCTCACCTTTACACCCCGTGGCTCACCACACTACACTGTGCTGTATAAAGCTATGTTCACACAGGACTAAATTATGTTGCAGAAAAGTCACTGCAGATTTTATATTGGAAACATTTGCAACAAATCTGCAGCATTTAAGTCCTATGTGAACATACCCCTACATTGTGTTTTAGGGTCTGCATTAAACTGAACATAGTTTGGCTCCCGGGTCTGCAGCAGTAATAGATACTCGTGACATCAGCCACTATTCAGTTATTATATACATATCCAGTGAGAGGTGTATATACTCCATCCACAGCTTAGGTCAGGCACTTACATTGAGCCGGATCTGGGTTCTTCTGTCTGTTATGTCCAGCACATTTATCAGCGGCTGATCCTCCAGAGTGGACCATGGAATAGTAGAATGGCGTAAACCATTCTCTAAGAAGTCTGCAACATTCTCCTCATTGATAAACCTTCTTTCCTACAGGATAAAAAGAAAACAAAAAAGTGTCAAATAACATCCTGTATAACATGAATGTAACTCACTAACAATAAGCGGCAGGAATATAAACCGTGGTCCCTCAAGTTACTATATTAATTGGCTCCAGGGCGACCATTGTATGTTGAGACCATTACTCTATGGAAACCTGGTAATTGGTTCTGAATCCCCCAAAATGTCATCCAAAAATAGGAAAAAAGTGAGGATTAAAGAATAATAATCAATAAAACATATAAAAGTAATAAAGATCTGCTGGGAGCTGTAGTCACTGTCTATGTAGAGGACAGGAGCTTCTTCAGGGTCCTGTACAGTACACAGTGTCCTAAAAAAGTAACATGGAGCCGCCCTCACCTGGTGTCCAAAGGAGCAGGTAACCCTGGCACAGGTAAAGAGTACAGAACATGTAATACCTCCCTGTACTGTAGGGGGCGCTACTAGACACCAGTCAGTGCATACACTTCAGTAATACAGGTCAAGAGTAGTTCAGAACTTGTAGTACCTCCCTGTACTGTAGGGGGCGCTACTAGACACCAGTCAGTGCATGCACTTCAGTAATACAGGGGTTTTACCAGTGAATGCCCATTCTGATTGGTCAGTTCTTCCAGTCATTGACACATTTCACAGATCTGTACATTGTATGTTGAGTCTGGTTTTATGTTACAATGGTCCAGAAAAGACCATTGTATGTTGAGGCCATTGTAAATTGAGGGATTACTGTATATCTAGATCTAGGACAGTGTCTCCCCACCAAAGTGCCTCCAGCTATGGCAAAACTACAGGGTGGGACATTTATATGGATGCACCTTAATACAATGGGAATGGTTGGTGATATTAACTTCCTGTTTGTGGCACATTAGTATATGTGAGGGGGAAACTTTTCAAGATGGGTGGTGACCATGGCGGCCATTTTGAAGTCGGCCATTTTGAATCCAACTTTTGTTTTTTCAATAGGAAGAGGGTCATGTGACACATCAAACTTATTGGGAATTTCACAAGAAAAACAATGATGTGCTTGGTCTTAACATAACTTTATTCTTTCATGAGTTATTTACAAGTTTCTGACCACGTGCTGCCCATTGTGTTGGATTGTCAATGCAACCCTCTTCTCCCACTCTTCACACACTGATAGCAACACCGCAGGAGAAATGCTAGCACAGGCTTCCAGTATCCGTATACACTGCTATATACTACTATATACACCGCAGGAGAAATGCTAGCACAGGCTTCCAGTATCCGTATACACTGCTATATACTATATACACCGCAGGAGAAATGCTAGCACAGGCTTCCAGTATCCGTATACACTGCTACATACTACTATATACACCGCAGGAGAAATGCTAGCACAGGCTTCCAGTATCCGTATATACTACTATATACTACTATATACACCGCAGGAGAAATGCCAGCACAGGCTTCCAGTATCCGTATACACTGCTACATACTACTATATACACCGCAGGAGAAATGCTAGCACAGGCTTCCAGTATCTGTATACACTGCTATATACTACTATATACACCGCAGGAGAAATGCTAGCACAGGCTTCCAGTGTCCATAGTTTCAGGTGCTGCACATCTCGTATCTTCACAGCATAGACAATTGCCTTCAGATGACCCCAAAGATAAAAGTCTAAGGGGGTCAGATCGGGAGACCTTGGGGGCCATTCCACTGGCCCACGACGACCAATCCACTTTCCAGGAAATTGTTCATCTAGGAATGCTCGGACCTGGCACGTTCCCCGAGTTTTTCCAGCAAGATGGTGACCACCACATTATGGGTGTCAGGTCCAAGCATTCCTAGATGAACAGTGGACTGATTTTAACGGGGTGCGGCGTGCAAGATAGGGGATAAGATGTCTAAGCACCGGAGTACCCCTTTAATTTTTCATCGGTTTCTTTAAAAAGGAAAGTAGTAATCTGGTTGCTATAGGCAACTGCACCACTCTGATAAATCTCCCCTAATGTGCTCTGCATTTTGCTGAATTTTTACACTGAATTTTGCTTGGACATTCCACCCTGTGACCATAGCCTAAGGACCCCCCGCGATCAGGCATCTTATCCCCTATCTTTTGGATTGGTGATAAGATGTCTAAGTGCCGGAGTACCCCTTTAAAGAAGCAACCTGATTGGTTGCTATGGGTAACTGCACCGTTCTTCACCGAAATTCCTTATTCCGATTCCACAAGACAGGTCTTATACATTTGCAGTTAATAGGACTCTTAATCCGAGCAAAATTTGTGTTTCAAAATTCCGCAAACCTGCAGTAAATCCACATTATGCTTTTCTGCTTGGGATTTGAGCTGAAAAGCAGAATCTTCACTGTGTGAACATAACCTTCAGGTAGGGTCACATGTAGAGCATCTGCAGCGGAGAATCCGCAAGTAAATTACGTTGCTGCCCACTGACTTCAATGGGTAACAACATAATCCAAAAGAGGAATATAAAATGTGGAAAAACAGCTGCGAATGTGCTACTATGTAACTATGTAACCCTTCGTGCCAAAAAAAGAATACAGAAACAAAATAAGGTACAGAACTATTTATATAGGTATACATACACACACACACACACATATGTAATGACAGACTAGTAGTATACAGAGTAATATTTATTTAAAATTAAAATAGATTTCCAAGCAGGGCCCTTGCTATGAACTATATCATATATAGAAAATAAATAATAATGTTGCACAATATATATAGATTAAATGTCCAAAAGTCAATAGAACAGCCACCTATTGTACAGTGATACTGTTACTGTGTCCAACTGGATGGAGAATAAAGTTAGCAGATGTATTATTGAAGTAGATACAATGATGCCTGTAGTAACTTGATAATAGTTTGGTGCTCTGCACCTCTCACCGCTACACAGGAAAGGACTCCGGGATGGTGGTCCAGAAGTGGCGGACTTCGTGCTGCAGACTAGCACGGCTGTGCAGCCGGCCCGATGGTGATGTCCGCGCGCGTGTGGAATCCCGATGTCCTCCCGAGGTGGCACAGAATTGCATCCGGACATCTGATGGTATGGGATGCGGTATAGAGGCGGTGAGGGGGGATGCAGGAGAACAATGATGCAGACAGACGGCGTCCTTGTGGCTAAACGCACGCGCCTGGACAGGGGTCCAAAACTGTGGGGTTCCAGCTGTTGCAAATGCAAATACAGGTCTTTTCTTTGGGTGGTCTGTGTTAATAGGGTATATAGCAGCTAAACGCGTTTTGGGTGACCCCTTCTTCAGTAGCGGTATATCAGTATATGGATATACCACTACTGAAGAAGGGGTCAAACCGAAACGAGTTTAGCTGCTATATACACTATTAAAGGGGTTCTTCACCATAAGGTGATTTCAGTACGTACCTAGCAGACAGTAATGGTCATGCTTAGGAAGGATCTGCGCTTGTCTTGGGGATAAATGGCTATGTTGTGAGATTACCATAACACTGTGGCTAGCTTTTTGTGAACTGGTATTTCCTGTTTTCTTTTTTTGACTACAAATCCCATAATTCCATTTCCCTCCATCCCACACATCAGCCACCCATTGAAACATAAATGAGCTGCATCCATTCAAAAGACCTGTGGTTTTCAATCAGGGTGCCTACAGCTGTTGCATTAGTTGCAGATTGATCTCTCCCACCAAGCGATCCCTCCACCCATTGAAGCAGACAGGCTCCCTGTCATCAGCTGACTAGTGAGTCAGGTCTCGGCCGCATTGCAACCTGGGAAAAATCTGAGTCATTTTGAATGCTGTTAAAAATAAATATTGGTCACATAGTTATATGGGCCGTTGGGAAGACGCTCTCGATACTGTCATTACTGCCCCTCAGTGGAAAGTCATTTGGGAAAGGGCCTCGAAGGCATTCATCTGCACGGCCTATAAGGAAACCCAATACAAATTGCTTATGGCTTGGTATCATACCCCGAAGCTATTGAATAGGTTGAACCCTGACATCCCCCCCCTCAGTGCTGGCGGTGTGGGGTTGGTATGGGCACGGTATTCCATATCTTCGGGTCCTGTCCTCGTATAGTGAACTACAGTGATCCCTCAACTTACAATGGCCTCAACATACAATAGTTTCAACATACAATGGTCTTTTCTGGACGATTGTAACTTGAAACCAGACTCAACTTACAATGCTACAGACAGTGCAGATCTGCAAAACGTGTCAATGGCCGGAAGAACTGACCAATCAGAATGGGCATTCACTGGTAAAACCCCTGTATTATTGAAGTGTATGCACTGACTGATGTATGGTAGCGCCTCCTACAGTACAGGGAGGTATTACATGTTCTGTACTCTTTACCTGTACCAGGGTTACCTGCTCCTCTGGACACCAGGTGAGGGCGGCTCCATGTTACTTTTTTAGGACACTGTGTGTACTGTACAGGACCCCGAAGAAACTCCTCTCTGCTGTTTCAAAAGCAGGGTGCCCCCAGCTGTTGCAAAACTACAACTCCCAGCATGCCCGGACAGCCTTTGGCTGTCCGGGCGTGCTGGGAGTTGTAGTTTTGCAACAGCTGGAGGCTCCATGCTTGGGAAACACTGACATAGACAGTGATTTACAGCTCCCAGCAGATCTTTCTTACTTTTATATGTAAGGATTTTCTTTATCTGTATTAGTTTTCTACTTATTTCTCTTTAATTCTCACTTTTCCCTATTTTTTTGGATGATATTTTGGTGCCTTTAGAACCAATTACCAGGTTTCCATAGAGTTCTGGTCCCAACATACAATGGTTTCAACATACAATGGTCGTCCTGGAACCGCTTAATATTGTAACTTGAGGGACCATTGTACTGGAATAAAGTGCAGGGTTTGCTCTCTGAGGTTCTGGGTGTGTTGGTTCCCCTCGACCTTCTTCTCTACCTTCTTCATCTTTCTCATCCTGCTCTGTCTAGCTGTTTAAGCTTTTTATGCATATAGTTTTGGCCGCTAAAACCCTTATTGCTAAATGTTGGAAGAGGACCCCCCCCCCCCTCCCTCCGGGTCTGACCTGTTGTCTCGCATACGTGAGATTTGTTCTCATATTTAACGGCCTCCTTGAATATCTCTATCCCTTCCTTCCTTTCAGTCTGGGAACCATGGGATCGCTTTTCTGACAGGCAGCCGCCTTGACTTTCCCTTCTCTCTTACTCTCTTGTCTTTTCTCTGACTTTACATATCTACTTCCTTATGTGTGGACAGGTCCTTTTTGTAGGTCTTTGTGCTTCCCCGTTTGTACAGGGGCTGGCGGAGCACTCTCCGTTGTTGTATTAGCCTAACCTGCTTCTATCCCTTGCAAGCTTCATGTGCTGTTTGTTTTGCATCGATTGTTCCTGGGCTTCGGCCCAACTACTGTTTCTCTTATGTTTTTCCCTGGCTGGATTTATAATTATGAAAATTCTTTAATAAAAAAAAAAAAAAAATACAGTTTAAAAAAAAAAAAAAAACTATTGGGGTGAAAATCACAGAAGAATTTTGAGAAAACCGTCACACACAGGTACAGACACTATATTATGAACTATAGTAACTTAACAGCCCCTGTAGCATAGTCAAATAAAACGAATTCCTGGAATACCCCTTTAACTCAGACCACTCAAAGAAAAGACCTGTATTTGCAACAGCTGGAAACCCCCGTTTTGGGACAAGGACGCCGCCTGTCTGCATAATTGTTCTCCTGCATCCCCCCTCACCGCCTCTATACCGCATCCCATACCATCAGATGGCCGGACGCAATTCTGTGCCACCTGGGGAGGACATCGGGATTCCACAAGCCGCGCGGACATCACCATCGGGCCGGCTGCACAGCCGTGCCAGTCTGCACCACGAAGTCCGCCACTTAGCTGGACCACCATCCCAGAGTCCTTTCCTGTGTAGCGGTGAGTGATGCAGAGCACCAAACTATTATCAAGTTACTACAGGCATCATTGTATCTACTTCAATAATACATCTGCTAACTTTATTCTCCATCCAGTTGGACACAGTAACAGTATCACTGTACAATAGGTGGCTGTTCTATTGACTTATGGACATTTAATCTATATATATTGTGCAACATTATTATTTATTTTCTATATATAATATAGTCCATAGCAAAAGCCTTTCTTGGAAACCTATTTTAATATTAAATATTACTCTATATACTACTAGTATGTCTATATATATATATATATATATATATATATATATATATATATATATGTATATGTATATATAATAGAGATAGATTGTATATACAGTGGTCCTTTAACATACGATGGTAATTCGAATCCATGGTATGTTGAGGGATTCGTGCAATGTAAAGTATAGGAAGCTGTACTCACCTGTACCCGCCGCTCCGGACCACGTTCCGCCGCTCCCGATGGTGTCCCCGGGCCTCCACTGGGCTCTCCTGGTCTTCTCCGGTCCTCCTCTGTCTTCCGCAAGGCCTTACTGGGCCTACGTAGCGACGTCATTACACCACTGCGTACGCCGTTCCTATTGGATGACGGGACGGCGTGCGCAGCTTCGTATTGACGTCACTGGAGAGGGCCGAGAAGACACCGGAGGACCAGCGCTGGACCCGAAGGGCATCGTGGAGAGGTAAGTAATATTCACCGCACCACACGGGGAACATTAAGCTGCTATCCGGCAGCAGCTTAAGCATTTTGCGCTGCCCGACAGCACTTAATGCGATGGCCCCGACATAAAAAAGCATCGTATGTTGATGCTGACATCGACATGCGATGGCCTCTGAGAGGCCATCATATGTCGATTTGATCATATGTCGGGGCCATCGTAGGTCGGGGGGTTAATATAAAATCTTATAGTGCCTACAGTAGCAGTGACTACAGCTCTTATAGTGCCTGTACAGTACTTATCACCAAATCTGGATCTCAAGTATCAAGATAGATTTGTTAGGTCTAGAAAAAGTAGTTCTGCTTTCCGAAGTGTTCAATGGCTTCTCCAGGGTATCGAAGCACTTGGAAAGCAAATTGACTTTCTAAACAGAACAAGTCGACTGTGGATGCTTGAGATTAAAATTTGGCAATTCATGCTGCTTATGTCGGTGTTTCCCAAACAGGGTGCTTCCGACAGTTGCAAAACTACAACTCCCACAATGCCCGTACAGCCGAAGGCTGTCCGGGCATGCTGGGAGTTGTAGTTTTGCAGCAGCTGGAGGCACATTTGTTGGTAAACCTTGTTCTATTTGGTTATCCCCAATATCATATTATAAAATTTTTATACCTGCAGCGAATTGCTGTTCACGCCAAAGTAGAGATTCTTCCACAGCCCGAAGCACTCAGAGGATTTGGTGAGCTCGATGACCATGTTGTCCTCAGACACGTTGACGGCGATGTCGTTCGTGTTGAGGTTATACTGCGGCAGGAACTCCACAAATAAAACGTAGGGGGCGCCGGTGTTCTTCACGCCAAAGCGGATCTCGCACTGGTAGCTGCTGACCTCAGACGTTATGCTGTGCTCATCTATGTCCTTCACGTGGATGATCAGGGTCAATGAGGTGGCATCCTGGGAGCAGGTGAATATGGGGCATTCGGGGGGGTCCTGGGGCTTGGAGTTTTGGGGGTCGTCATCCGTGGTCGTCTCTGTGTTTTCTTCCGGCATAGGATCCCGCTGTACCATCGACACAGGATCCGGCTGCACCACCGGCACCGTGATCACCAGCTGCCTCATTGTCTTATTGAACTGGGCCGTGCCGTGCTTGTCCTCCACCAAGTACGGGAGCTTCAGCTGCAATTTATAGGCCGGTCTATGGGATTCAAGGCTCAGTTCCTTCCCTTCGATGTGAAGGTTGACGTCAGACGCGGACCCCAGTAAGGGCATGTCTACTGTGATAACCAGCTCTTTGGGCACCGGGCTGGGGGCAGAGTCCCTGGCATTGCGGTAGTCCTGGATGTCCACGTAGGAGCGGTGTCGGATGGTGTAGTGTGGCACGGTGGGCTCCTGACATTGCGCTTTACAATCGCCATGGGCCCTGGTGGGCTGGTGGTGGCCATGTTTCACGCTCTTTTGTTCTCCAGGCTCGCTGTAGGGATACGGGAAACGGAGAGGGTCGGTGGGGTCCTGTGGTTTAGGGGTCACCCCAGGACGGGGTTTGCGGATGACGGTAGCTTGCGGGACCCCCTTATACTTCTCGCTCAGCGTTGTCACGTTCCTGGTGTCCAGTTCCACACTGAATTGCTGGGACACGGTGCTGAGCGCGGTGAGGTCCACCATGGAGAGGAACTTGTCATTCCTGCAGGCCAAGTGCAAGGTGTCCGGGTGGAAGACCACATCGTAGATGACCTCCTTACTGCCCCCGGAGCTGAGCTCCTCTCTGGGTGGGGTCAGGGTGCAGGGGAGGCTCCAGTGCTGTCCAGGCCGCCCGTCCTTGTCGGTACCGGGCACACAGTGCGGTTTGGTGACCAGAGGATTACTACACACGTTCAGATAGCACGTCTGCTCCCCGTTCACACTGGTGCGCAGCACATGGCCGGGCTGCGGATTGATAAACTGCACGTCCATCCCTCTCTCCCGCTCCATCTCGGTGATCTCCTGCTCGTACCGGCGCCGGTTCTCGGGGTCGCTGATCTCCTCAGCATACTGGGTGAAGAGCTCACGGAACCGGGCGTCCTGGAAGGCGGCCTTGAAGCGCTGCAGCTCCTCCGAGGTCACGTTGAGCTCCTCCAGCTTGGTCGCCATTCTACTCCACTACTGATCACCTAGGAGACGGGCGCGCAGTGATGAAGTCAGACTGAATCCGCGACCGGACGCTGATTGGCCGAGGCGTTACCACGTGGGGCGGGAGCCCTCCGCTCAGCCAATGAGGTGGAAGCGTCGGCAGGTTGCTATGGGGATTCATAGCATCGCGGTTATTTACACAGGAAGCGCGGTCGCAGATAGCGGAGCATGTGCTGCTGCACGTAGTGGAGGCGCATGATGGGAGATCGCTGTGATATGGGAATGCGCTGCTGTAACGTGTCTGTACAGAGCCCTACAACAGCTGACGCCTGTGCTATTGATAACATGAGCTTCCAGCTGCTGCAGTGTCATGTCCCAGCAGGAGCTGCCAGTCTGAGACCCAGTCCAATAATAGGACATCAAAGTCAGAAGGGGAAACAGAAATATGCTTAAAGGGGTCCTTTAGAGTGCATTCACACCACATTTTTGAAATACAGTTCCCGTGTCAGGTTTTTGATGAAAAATGGATTCCTCAAAACCGGACTAAACTGTATCAAAACGTGTGTACAAATTTTAACCAGTATACGGTTTGAAAAATGATACCGAATACCGTTTTTTTTTTCTTCTCCCACGGTATGGATTTTTGCCCATACCGCTATATCGGTCGGGCCCACCCTCCTAGTCAATAAAAAAAATTAAACTTCCCCGTAATGGGGGTGGTCCGGGCCATCCATCCTTCCTGTAGTGACCGGCGGCATTCCGGGTGGAGGGTGAACCGGTCCGGGCTGTCCTCTGGGGGTCCTTCTTCTCCACTCCGGGCAGGCTCCGGCCTAGTACGCTGCATAGACGCTGCTACACCGTGACGTCAGGTGCGTCGCTGAGCACGTGCGTCACTGAGTAGCGGCGTCTATACTGCGTTACTAGGCCGGAGCCTGCCTAGAGTGGAGAAGAGGACCCCCGGAGAAGGACAGCCCGGACCGGTTCACCCTCCACCCGGAATGTCGTCGGACACTACAGGAAGGATGGATGGCCCGAACCACCCTGACAGGTAGAGGGAGAGAAGCGGGTGGCGGCGGCGGCCTATGGCACCGCAAAAGCCACTGCAGTGCATTGATCTAAAGCGCCCGCGGGATAAATAGCCGATAACTTATACCGATATTCCGGTATAGGTTATCGGCTATCGGCCCTAACGTCCACCGATTATCGGTATCGGCCCTAAAAAAACTATATCGGTCGATCCCTAGTGCAAACCATATGGAACCATACGGTTATGTACAGTTCCCACTGACTCCCAATGAAAAAAATAAAAACATACGGTTTAATACGGTTTTTCACCAGGACAAAAAAAAGTGGTAGGCTACGGTTTTGGGTACAGGAAAAAAAAACGACAAAACTGTACAAGACGCAAAACGGACACAACCTGATGCATCTTTTGGCATACGGTTGTCAATACGGTTCCCTACAGTTTTCACATTGAAAAGTATAAGGGAACTGTATTGCAAAAATGTGGTGTGAATGCATCCTTAGGCTCACAACATTAAAATACCTTGGGGGGCTCCCCAGCCATTGAAAAAAAAAAAACTACAACTCCCATCATGCCCTGATGGCCAAGGTTTCCCCAAAGTCAGATAAAATATGGTTTAATTTACCGTGTTTATTTGTATATTGTTAGTAAGATTGATTTCGACCATTCTTAAACCCCCATTTAGAACAGTAATTTAGAACCTTTGCTTCTCCAGTTTTTTTTTTTTTTTGCAAAACTACAGCTGTTGGTTGTCCGGGCATGCTGGGAGTTGTAGTTTCTCAACAGCTGGAGAATCAGAGTTTGGAGAGCACTGCTTTAGATGATCTGATTAAATAGATGCTTGCCTCCAATTGTTTTTAAGGCAGTGTTTCAAAACCAGGGTGCCTCCAGGTGTTGCAAAACTACAACTCCCAGCATGCCCGGACAGCCTTTGGCACCCTGGAGGCACCCTGGTTGGGAAACACTGGAGGCACCCTGGTTGGGAAACACTGTTTTAAAGGGGTTCTCCGGTGCTTAAGCATCTTATCCCCTATCCAAAGGATAGGGGATAAGATGCCTGATCGCAGGAGTCCCGCCGCTGGGGATCCCCAGGATCTTGCACGCCGCACCCCATTTGTAATCAGTCCCCGAAGCGTGTTCGCTCCGGGACTGATTACCGGCGACCACAGGGCGGGCGGCTATCACACCCCCTCCCGTGGCCTGCATTGAGGGGCGGAGCGTGACGTCGCGCGGGGGCGCAGCCGTGACGTCACACGCCGCCCGCCCTGTGGTCGCCGGTAATCAGTCCCAGAGCGAACACGCTCCGGGGACTGATTACAAACGGGGTGCCACGTGCAAGATCCCGGGGATCCTCAGCGGCGGGACTCCCGCGATGAGGAATCTTATCCCCTATCCTTTGGATAGGGGATAAGATGTTTAAGCACCAGAGAACCCCTTTAAGGCCAGGTGGGTCACTTGGGTGGCAATGAGGTAGACACCAAAAAACACAATCTCTTCTTAAAAAGTTTTTTTTCATAATTAAGATTATTATGGAAAAAATCCTTAAAGGGTACCTCTCATCAAAAAAACTTTTGATATATTATAGATTAATGTATGCAGAATAACTTTACAATTGCATGTTATTAAAAAATATGCTTCTTTCTATTTAATTTTCCACTTTGAAGAAATGACCACTAGGAGTCTCCCTACCAGTCCTGGCAGCAAGCATTTCAGACTCATGCTGGAGTCCTAAACACTACGAGCTGCCAGTCTGCTTTGTTCACAAAGGAGAACACTCAGAGCTGCCAGCCTGCTTTGTTCACAGCCTGTTTGGCTGTGAACAAAGCAGGCTGGCAGCTCTGAGTGTTTAGGACTCCAGCATGAGTCAGAAATGCTTGCTGACAGGACTGATCGGGAAAAATACAATAGAAAGAAGCATATTTTTCATTAACATGCTATTGGAAAGTTATTCAACATTCATTCATCTAAAATATATCAAAAGTTTATTTGATGAGAGGTACCCTTTAAACGTTTGCACTAGTCCTTAAGCATTGCAGGCCTTTCTGGCTTAGGCAAGGTCTACTGTATTTCACCTTTCGAGATGACTTGCAGTAAACCAGATTCTAGAGCACTTTTTGATTGGGTGACAAACACAAATCTGAGCATTTATAACTACACCTAAGGATATAGGCCCAAAATATATCAATGTGCATAAAACCAAAAGTGTCTGGTTTTGCCCACAGCATCCAATCACAGCTCAGCTTTCATTTTACCAGAGCTCAATAAGATATGAAAGCGGAGCTGCAATTGGTTACTTAAAGGGGTATTCCATGATTTTTTTCTTTACCTGACTATGCTACAGGGGCTGTAAAGTTAGTGTAGTTCATAATATAGTGTCTGGACCTGTGTGTGATGGTTTTCTCACAATTCTTCTGTGATTTTCACCCCAATATTTATTTTTACCAGCATACAAAATGACTGTTGTCTCAGATTTTTCCCAGATTGCAATGCGGTTGAGACCTGACCTCACTATTCAGCTGATGACAGGGAGCCTGTCTGCTTCAATGGGTGGAGCTATCGCTTGGTGGGAGAGAGGTCAATCGGTAACTAATGCAACAGCTGTAGGCACCCTGATTGAAAACCACAGGTCTTTTGAATGGATGAAGCTCATTTATGTTTCAGTGAGTGCGGTGGCAGATGTGTGGGAGGGAGGAAAATGGAATTATGGGATTTTTGGGCAAAAAAGAAAACTCAAACAGGAAATACCAGTTCACAAAAAGCCACAGTGTTATGGTAATCTCACAACATAGCTAAATCCCCATACTAAATTCCCCTTATGGTGGAGAACCCCTTTAAGCCAGACCATTTTGGTTTCTGGCAGACGGATAAATCTTGTCCATCATGTCTTGCAGCTGCACCTTTTGCTATGGAGTGATTTATTCTAAAGAAGCAAGGCTTCAGTTGACACCTGTTTTTGTGGCAGCTGAAGTCTAGTACGGCCTAATGTACAAGTATATGAATTACTTAGGTATCAGCCATGCAAACCTGTTTGTTCCCATGCTTTGGAAATACACAGGAGTGGCTGTTTTGGTTGACAGAAGGACCCCCTCCCCCTTTACATCCATATGCCCTAGGAGGCTATGATAATCAGACTAACCCTTGTAGTATTTAACTCACTTTTTATTACTGCTAAGTGGCCATACAACACATACGTGATTGCCTATTGTATCTGGGGAAAAAGGATTGGAGAGATAAATATTCAGATTCACCCCAGCAGGAGACATGGTGGGAGATTTGTCAAAACGTGCCCAGTTGCCCATAGCAACCTATCAGGTTGCCTCTCATTTTTAACCCCTTAAGGACGGACCCATTTTTTACCTCAATGACCAGGCTCTTTTTTTTTTTATTTGACATGAATCTCTTTAAATGGTAATAACTTTAGAACACTTTTTCTGAGCAGAGCGATTCTGTCTGGCTTTGCTTGTAGCAACCAATCACAGCTCAGCATTCATATCATACTAAGTTCTGGTAAAATGAAATCTTAGCTGTGATTGGTTGCGGTGGGCAAATAACTAGTTTATATCTTGGAAAGATTGGGTCATTTTCATGATTTAGAGTTTCGCATATAGCAGTGGTCTTCAACCTGCGGACCTCCAGATGTTGCAAAACTACAACTTCCAGCATGCCCGGACAGCCAACGGCTGTCCGGGCATGCTGGGAGTTGTAGTTTTGCAACATCTGGAGGTCTGCAGGTTGGAGACCACTGACATATAGTATGATCCAAGAGAAATGAACCAGATTTCATCATTTATTACAATACATTATCAATGTAACCAATACATAAAATACAGACATAATGTACATAAAAAAAAAGAAAAAACAAAACACTTTTTACAGAAAGGGTTTTAAAATCTTCTGTCGCCCATAAGCTTATTTTCATCATCCGGTCACACGTTCTGCAGTTTGCTGGAATACAAAGAAACAAATTGTAATAATAATAATTACATCTAAATCCAGTGTATGCAGCATTTATGAATCCTATTGAGGGATATACTTTTATTTATGCCGTCTGTTTTCACAGCATCAAGTATAAGAAAAATCAGATGAGGAAAGTGTATCCTGTTGTGGAGCTAAATCTTCTATAAAGGTCACTGACTTCTCACCTTAGACTCACTCACATGTCTAGTTATCAAACACTGCAGGGTGCACGGATAGGTCAGGAAATGCGATCACTTGGTAAGATCTTATGTAGGGAGAATCACTTTACAAAGCTCTTCGAGCCTCACAGCAGGATAACAAGTGAAAGCCATTGTGTCTCCAAATTAACTGACTTACCTTTGACCAATATAATAACACTGAGCTAATGAAGTCATGTGTCACTAGTAGTTAATCCCTTCAGGTCTGGCCTATTTGGGGCCAAGTCATTTTTCTTTTGCCATTATGAGGGTAGGAATATAGTAGCGTGTTCGGGAGGGAGGAATCCCGTCAGGGGTCTCCTATTCTTCTCGCGGGTAACAGTTTCGGCGCTGCAAGGCTACACCGGCGGACCTGACGAAGGAGGGAGCCCCTCCGAAACGCGTTGTCCATACCTGATCCTTTTTATGACTTTTTAATAAAAAGTGATCATTAACTTCAAAAGCTCCAACTGCTAATTTCCACTCCGCCGGTGTAGCGCTGCAGCGCCGAAACGGTTACCCGCAGGAAGAATAGGAGACCCCTTCCGGGATTCCTCCCTCCCGAACACGCTACTATATTGCGACCAACCGTCTCTGACAGGACCGACGGCCAGCTGCTCCCGGCACACCTACAGAAAAGATACCTGCTCAAGGCTTTCTATCAGCGTTGCGCCTGAATTTTGCGCAACCAACAAAGGTGAGCAGTCTCATATCTACCTTTCTATCTACCATCCGTTATCCACGGATAACCGGCACTATTAGCGCCGCATCTGTCTCTCTTTTTTTCTCCCCTACATATCATTATGAGGGTAGGAACACACTACGTTTTGGCCCCCATTAATCGTATCCATCGGCATCCTGCCGGAAAAAAAAGAGGCTGTATACCGTTAACGGGGGCGCAGCGGACGCCATTTAATTCTATAGCCGAAAGGAGTCACCTGAAAAGCGCAACAACCCCTGTCATGAGTCTGCTTAAAGGGGTATTCCAGGAAAAAACTTATATCAACTGGCTCCAGAAAGTTAAACAGATTTGTAAATTACTTCTATTAAAAAATCTTAATCCTTTCAATAATTATCAGCTGCTGAAGTTGAGTTGTTGTTTTTTGTCTGGCAACAGTGCTCTCTGCTGACATCTCTGCTTGTCTCAGGAACTGCACAGAGTAGAAGAGGTTTGCTATGGGGATTTGCTTCTAAACTGGGCGGTTCCCGAGACACGTGTCATCAGAGAGCACTTAGACAGAAAGGAACAATTCAACTTCAGCAGCTCATAAGTAGTGAAAGGATTAAGATATTAAAAAAAAAGTTTTTTCCTGGATAACCCCTTTAAAAAAGCGTATATGTCCACAACTGAGTCACCAGTGACTCCGTTCGGCAGCAGAAGTGAATGGGTTGCGCTGCTCCCGTTAACAGTATACGTCGGTATCCCATTTTGGTCAGGATGCCGACAGATACGATTAACAGGGGCCAGAACATTGGGTGTTCCTACCCTTAGCATGTATTCACACCTTGATGGGGGGCAAAAAATTATAAAATCCCACCATTGATTTCTTGTTTTTTTTGCAAGTTTTTTTAGCAAGTTATCTTTTTTTTTTCTATGGGTTGGTTTGTCAGTGTCATTTTTTTTCACTTCTGCATAGTTAGATGTATAACAATTTTTTTTTAATCTTTCATATCTAGTTGAGAACTTGTTTTTTTGTGGGGACTTATTCACCCATTGACACCCCACTAACACATTGCAGGACACTGATGGGCAAAGCTCCTCGCTATTGACCGCATCACATAAGGGGTTAAATGGATGAGATAGGATAAACGTTATGTGATTCAAGACATTGGCAGGAGCACAGCAATCAACCACGTGGGGACATGGCTCCTCTGCCTGCACGATCACCATGATGTATCTATATCACAAAGCCTTTGTGAACAGTTACATCACGGTATGAGGTTAACCTGTGTTCCACTGGAAAACGAATCAATGAGACATGTCTCCCGAACAACATCTGCAAATACTTATACCCAGAGACTCTTACCTATCTTCTGCTGTCTTATTAGATGGGTAATACACCTTAAAAGAAAATCCACTTCTTGGAAATGAACCCTGAAATAAAGTAAAAATAATTATAGCAACTTCAATGCAGTGATGTGTAATGAACAATGCACACACTGCGCCCAGTAAGTGGCAGCCACATTCACACCTCCATGTATGATAAATCAATGCTCTGCCAAGGTAAATAGGACACAGTATACCTTTTTAAATGGGTACTCTGGCCCTAAGACATCTTATCCCCTATACAAAGGTTAGGGCATAAGAAGTCTGACCGCGGGGGTCCCGCCACTGGGAACCCCCACAATCTTGAATTTGGCACCCACCTCTTTAAGCTGCACGCCACGCTGGCAGCACACAAACTGCCGGGTGCAGACCACAGGGCCGGAGTGTCGTGACATCACGACTCCGCCCCGGTGCAACATCAGCCCCCGCTATGCAAGTCTATGCGAGGGGGCGTCACGCCCCCTCCCATAGACTTGCATAGCGGGGGCAGGGGCTGATGTCACGATACTCCGGCCCCATGTTGGCACCCGGCAGTTTGGGAGCTGCCAGTGCGGCTTGCAGCTCAAAGAGGTGGGTGCCGAATGCAAGATTGCGGGGTACCCAGCGGCGGGACCCCCGCGGTCGGACATCTTATGCCCTATCCTTTGGATAGAGGATAAGATGTCTTAGGGCCGGAGTACCCCTTTAAATACTGAGCTGGAAAACAGAAAAAGAAATTAAGATGTTTTTCTTACAGGGTTGATGGTGAGGCATTCGGTATTCGAGATGGAGAAAGGATCATATTTATCTGCAACGACTACTAGATCAGGCAAAGGATATAAGCGCAGAGTATAATCATACGCCCAGTATACGGGGCTGACAAACAGTGGAAGAGGCGTCAGGTGTCCCTGAGACAGGATTGTTTTCACAAACTAGAATAAAAAGCGACAAGAAAGGTCAATAAAATGTAACAAACTGACTATGGATTTGTCTCAAATCACTGAGGGAGGAAACTACTTACATGGTTTGGAATATCCAAGCTGTTGCTAGGAAAGCGCACACAGTTCCTGCACATTTTGTTCACCAGATCCTCCCGAAACACGATTATTTCTTGTGTGCAGTATTGGATTCTGAGAATGGAAAGAAGTTACATTTAGGGCACGGCTAGTCATTCCTTCTGATAAGTTACCTAACAATCATTTTGAGATTGTCCTTAGAAATTTGCCATTGTTGGGCATGTTCACATGTCATGATAAAACGAAAATGTATATACAAGAGAATCTGGCAAAAATCCATGGAGGATAACTGGATTTCTACAATAGATGTGCAGTGGAACCATGAGAGGATTATCCACATTCAGTGGGGCTATTCGGTCAGAAAGAACATGCTCATTCTTCATGAAATTGTTTTCTTTTAACGCTAAACAGGCAAAAATCCACACAGGTTCGTTCCAATGCTTGTAAAGGGGTTACGAATACCCTATAAACTTGCATTGGGTCCAGAATGTTACCCAGACTGGATGAGGATTTTTTTTGCATGGACTCTGTGCCAAAATCCTCACTGAATTCTGAACAGGTCCTAAGGAAATACCATGTATCAAAACGGACTGAAAAGAATTGTCTTATTGACTGTAGAAAGTTCTGCATTCATATAGTAAGTTGCAACAAAATCATTGGTGTGGTTGTGTACTCTTGAATAGTAAAATTGGTAAAATAAACAAATAAATAAAATGGGTCATGTGGATTGGAGCAGATGTAAGTGCAGCTTTATCAGTCAGCTGCCTAGAAAACCAGCCCAGTTTTTTTTATGCACGTACGTAGAATAACATCTTTGTGTTATTAAATCACTGATAACTTATTCCTTAGCTTCTAATATTCGCACAACGAGTAAACTTTACCTGCAAGGATTTGTGGTGAAAATGGAGAAAGGCACTCGTTGTCTAAAGTCCGCTGTAATGTGTTCTGCAATAGGAGGTCTGCAGGTAACGTTACAAAAAAAAATAAGAAATTCAGCAAAAACTTTTTTTCCTAACAATAATGAATGATAATTGAGACAGATTAGCCAGCACAATATTAGATACCTTGGAAGAATAAAACCAGGGCCGGGGTCCTCAGGACCAGGTACAAACACAAACCGACTGCTGTGAATGTGAAAAAACACAAGCAATTAAAGGAGAATCTTCTTAAAGGGGTACTCCGGTGAAAAACTTTTTTTTTTTTTTTTTTTTTTTTAAATCAACTGGTGCCAGAATGTTAAACAGATTTGTAAATTACTTCTATTAAAAAAATCTTAATCCTTCCTGTACTTATTAGCTGCTGAATACTACATTATTTTCTTTTTGAAACACAGAGCTCTCTCTGCTGACATCACGAGCACAGAGCTCTCTGCTGACATCTCTGTCCATTTTAGGAACTGTCCAGAACAGCATATGTTTGTTATGGGGATTTCCTTTTACTCTGGACAGTTCCTAAAATGGACAGAGATGTCAGCAGAGAGCACTGTGCTCGTGATGTCAGCAGATAGCTCTGTGTTTCAAACGGAAAAGAATTTCCACTGTAGTATTCAGCAACTAATAAGTACAGGAAGGATTAAGATTTTTTAATAGAAGTAATTTACAAATCTGTTTAACTTTCTGGCACCAGTGGATTTAAAAAAATAAATAAATAAAGGTTTTCACCGGAGTACCCCTTTAAAGTGCGGTATTTGTGCCACCTTTTTAAATGCACAAGTAGTGATATAGAAACCTCTGAGTATGAAGCAAATAGGAAATCTTTACCTTTTGTGTATAGTCGGGTACTCACATATGACATCTGCAAGATTCTTCAGAGTCTCTAAAAGCAGAGAGGTAACAACTGACTATATAAATTGACTACTATAAATGCAATCTTTATACATTTTTAGCATAAAACAGATAATTTAAGTCACAAACTATTCCTAACCACAATACTGCTATTTTGTATTTATTTCTTATTATGTGTAGAGTGCCAGCATATTTCTCAGAATTATACCAGTGTTTCCCAAGCAGGGTGCCTCCAGCTGTTGCAGAACTACAACTCCCAGCATGCCTAGACAGCCAACGGCTGTCCAGGCATGCTGGGAGTTGTAGTTTTGCAACAGCTGTGAGTTAACAAGGTTGGGAAACACTGCTTAATACTATGATGTGTTTTCAATGACTTTGCAAATTACCCTGAAGATAATGGTGCAGATTTATTAATCTAAGACAAAAAAAAAAAAGATGTCTGATTTGATAGCAACCAATCACAGCTTACTTTGAGAAACGAAAGCTGAGCTGTGATTGGTTGCCATCTGTCTGAAACAAAAACCAGACTCAAATTGATAAATCTGGGCCTATGAATACAGCATGTAGTGCAATTTAGTCTACGCTTTATTATGTCCATGAATTTTCATTGTGTTGTTCTCATGCACATAATTGTACCTTTTAGTGACTGATTTTGATTCTTTCCATAGGGCGCTGAAGAGAAATTGCCGCAGAAAATGAAGCAAGTTGGAGGAGCTGTAGAGTATCCTAAAAAGTGGTGGTAAAAAAAGGTGATTCAATAGAAGTAGAAATATAGAAGATATAGGAAAAGATCCCCTAGGCCATCTGGTCTGCCCTTATATTATTCACTTATTACTTTTATCTTAGGATACATTTATGTTTATCTCAGGCGGGTTTACATTCACTTACTGTAGGTTTATCAACCAGATATGCTGGAAGTTTGTTCTAAGCATCTAATACTTTTTCAGGAAAATACTATTTCCTTATGTTGCTTCTTAATCCCATCCTCCTTCACCAGATTATACCCCTTGTTCTTGTGTTTAAATTTTTAATGGCAACAAAAACTTCCCTCCCATGTTGTTTAAAGGGTACTCCAGGGAAATAAAACGTATCCCCTATCCACAGGATACAGGAAAAGTTTCTGATCTCGGGGGCCCAACCACTGGGGCCCCCTGCGATCTCCTGTACGGGGACCGGCTACTCACCCGTCCTCACCCTCAGGGATGAGCTTCTGTTACGGCCCACTCAGCAAAACACTGGCAGAGGATCGGTCTGACCCCCGGAGTACCCCTTTATCCTAACTTAACATAAGTAAAGGTTTCCATCATGTCTCCTCCCTTTCATCCAGGCTATACAGTGGTCCCTCAAGTTACAATATTTATTGGTTCCAGGACGACCATTGTATGTTGAGACCATTGTATGTTGAATCCATTCTATGTTGAATCCATTCTATGTTGAATCCATTGTATGTTGAAACCATTGTATGTTGAGACCATTGTATGTTGAGACCATTGTATGTTGAGACCATAATTCTATGGAAACCTCGTAATTGGTTCTGAAGCCACCAAAATGCCATCCAAAAATAGTAAAAAGTGAGGATTAAAGAAAAATAAGTAGATAACTAATACACATGAAGCAAATCCTTACATATAAAAGTAATAAAGAGCTGCTGGGAGCTGTAATCACTGTCTATGTAGAGGACAGGAGCTTCTTCAGGGTCCTGTACAGTACACACAATGTCCTAAAAAAATAAAATGGAGCCGCCCTCACCTGGTGTCCAAAGGAGCAGCTAACCCTGGCACAGGTAAAGAGTACAGAACATGTAGTACCACCATTTACTGTAGGGGGCGCTACTAGACATGAATTCAGTGCATACGCTTCAGTAATACCAGTGAATGCCCATTCTGATTGGTCGGTTCTTTCAGCCAATGACACCTTTCACAGATCTGGACTGTCTGTACATTGTATGTTTAGTCTGTTTTCAAGTTACAATCGTCCAGAAAAGACCATTTTATGTTGAGGTCATTGTAAGTTGAGGGATCACTGTATTAATCAACATCTTTAAGTGCTTCTTGATTGGTTTTATTCTTCCACCATTTTTGTAGCCCATCTTGACTTGTTCTGTTTTATCAATATCTTTTTGTAGATGAGGCCTCCAGACTAAGTATTCCAGATATGGTCTGACAAGAGCTCTATACTGCAGGATGACAATCTCCCTCTTCCTACTGGTTAGACTGGTTAGCCCAGCATCTGACTTGCATTCCCTATTTACAGAATCAGGCCCCCTAAATCCTTCTCACACAGAACTTTATTATTACTGTTGATAAATCTATTTAGATAAAAATGACATAAAAAAAATACCTGAAAACATTACATGGAGTTTCTCTATCACTTCAACGTGATCCAACCAGAGATCAGACACAAACACAAACATGGCGTCCTCATTCTCTTCTTCCAGTTGTTTCAGTTTGACTGAAGCTTTTACTGATGTTGCAGATGGTCCACCAAAGAAATTGCTATTACCGTAATACGCCCTGAGAAGGGAGAAAGGGGGTTCGGTTTGCACTTCGGAAGGGATGTCACACTTTTTACAAGGAAGGAAAAGTCCAATGTCTGATTTGTCCTTTAAAGGGGTACTCCGCTGATCAGCTACAAACTGTTCCAAAGGCTGGAGCCGGCGCCGGGAGCTTAAGACGTCATAGCCCCTCCCATAGACTTGCATTGAGGGGGTGGGGCTTGACATCATGAGGGGGTGGGGCTATGAGGTCACGAGCTCCTGGTGCAGGCTGCAGCCTTCGGAACAGTTTCGGAACAGTTTCGGAGCAGTGGAGTACCCCTTTAAAGGGGTACTCTGGTGCTTAGACATCTTATCCCCTATCCAAAGGATAGGGGATAAGATGCCTGATCGCAGAAGTCCCGTCACTGGGGACCCCCGGGATCATGCATGCGGCACCCTGTTTGTAATCAGTCCCCGGAGCATGTTCGCTCCGGGACTGATTACCGGCGACTACAGGGCGGCGTATGACGTCACGCCCCCGCCACCGTGTGATGTCACGCTCCGCCCTTCAATGTAAGCCTACGGGAGGGGGCGTGATAGCTGTCACGCACCCTCCCGTAGGCTTGCATTGAGTGGCGGAGCGTGACATCACACGGGGTGGGACCGTGACGTCACATGCCGCCCGCCCTGTAGTCGCCGGTAATCAGTCCCGGAGCGAACGCGCTCCGGGGACTGATTACAAACAGATAAGATAAGATGTGTAAGCACCGGAGAACCCCTTTAAGCTAGCCATACACATAAGATAGATGTTTGCCTGGTTGACCGCTAACTTTACCAATTCCCCATGTACATGGACACTGGGCAGAGCATGAATGTGTTCTGAATGGGGGAACCACTGGCATCAGAGAGTGTCAGGTGGCCACCAAGCACATTTAGGCCGGGTTCACACTTTGGAATCTCCGGCTGGACGAAATCCGACCGGAGATTCAGAGTGCAGCCAGCGCCAACTGAATCAGTCGGTGCTAGAACTGTGCTGACATTGCCATCCCCATAGACGGCAATATCTGCTGAGCGGAGATCAGCCAGAACATGTCCTGGAGGAATTATTTCAAGGGATTTTCCAGGTGGAAAACTCTGCAGTGTGCACTGTGCAGCGGTATCCCATAGCTAGCAATGGGACTCAGCTGCACCTGAATTTCCAAGCAGAATTAAAAAAAAATAAATAAAAAAAATTCTAAAGAAATTCTGTAGTTTGAACCCGGCTTAAATGGTTGACCAGTCCTGCCAAAATTGGGAGATTAGGGTGATTTTTATCTAATGTGAATGGCTAGCTTTAAATCAGGAACTGTGTTGTCCTTTACAGATCAATATGTACATCTATGACAATAGACCTAAGATACATCATGTAAACATTCATACAATATTACCAACAAGTAAATTTGATCTAAAAAAAAAATAAAAATCTTCTTACCGTGTTGTGCTAGAAGGTTCAGTGGGAGGAAATCCAAAGGCATTTACATGAAATACTTTATCTTCATACCAACCTGTGTAAAGCCAAACCACATATTATATTTGCTCTATTCTCTAAGGCATTAATCTCTAGCCTATGGTTCTTCAGCTGTTGCAAAAATACAATGTCCCAGCATGCGGAGAGTTGTAGTATTACAACAGCTGGAGAGCCACAGATTGGAGACCACTGCACTAAGGCAAGGTTTTCCAAACAGTGTGCCTCCAGCTGTTGCAAAACTACATCTCCCCGCATGCCCGGACAGCCTTTGGCTGTCCGGGCATGCTGGGAGTTGTAGTTTTGCAACAGAACACAATCTTGATGTGTTGTAACCTTACCTTCTGCAAGAACAAAGCAGGACTCTGTGTACAAGCCACTATGGAACTGGTGCAATGATGTTAAAGAAAATTAATTATGTATAAAATGTTTATGGAATATAGGAACACACCAAATATAATATTATCCATACTGGTGAATAAACGGGTTATCCCACCAGTTTTTATTACCTATGATGTGTCTGATCATTGGGATCTGACCACTGGGACCTTATCACAAGAATGAGGATCACACATTCCCCCCTCCCCCGTTCTAAGTGAAGTGTTAGTCGGACATATTCACTACCACTCCATTTAACCATATGGGTCTGACTAAGATGGCCAAGCACTGTAAGCAACTATGTTCATCGGGTCTAAAGTGTTGAATGGAGCAGCAGCATGCCTGACTGACACTTGTTTCAAACAGGGGGGACACAGGGACTCCTGTTCCGGCGATCAGTGGTGGGACCCGCTCCAAACAGACATTACAAATAGCTGATAAGAATTGTTGGTGGGAAAACCCCTTTGTCAAAAATCATAAAGAGGGAAAAAAAAACATAAAGAAAGGATATTGCTTTGCTGAGATCAAGCTGAACGGTTCCACTGGGATCTTCCAAGAAATATTTGCCCTATAAAAAGAACATAAAGGATATAATACAACAGTTAAAATCAGAGCAAATATATTGGTGAAACGATTCAATATAATACTAGCAGATTTACGGTGAAGTCCAGTACAGACAGTGAAACAAGTTATGGTAGTATTCTCATCTCATAAAGTGATGCAGTATGAACAGGATTTTTTTTTATTTTTTTTAGGGGGGGGGGGGGGGGGGAGAGGATCTAACTTCTGGAATCCCTTCCAAGTCTGAGAATGAAGGGGATGCAGAACTGCTTTAGTGTCAAGTCCCCTTCACCTGTACAGCAGACAACTACATGGTGTGTCCAGAGAACTGCATCATTCAAGAGGAGGGAGGCTGGGAACACCACTGTGCAGGAAAAAAAATTAAAGGGGATGCATTGCTACATCAGCCCCTTCATTTTCAGGTAAGGGTTTCAGAGATTCGACCCCTTCCCCCACAATCATAATTGGATGGCATGTCCTAGCAATTGTACAAAAATTGTGCTTCTAAATAGTGAAAGTCTTTAAATTATATAATTTAGTCTTTTTAATTTAAGTGAATTAAAGGTGGAATGTTATGGTTTTGGTTGCGAGTCTGAATGGAAATTTATCTCATCAGTATGTAAAATGTTAATTGTTTACACTGATTCTCACATCAATAGGTCTTTAAGTATGACAGGTATCCCTTACAGATGCTAAATAGAGTGAACAATATGTTTCTACCCCACAGTTACACTGTGTAAATGAAGGACGCCATACAATACTAAGACTTGTTGATAAGGAAGTGGCACCATCATTCTTCATTTGCACGATAAAAGAAGAGAGAAGCCTAATATGATAATCAAAGGTCTTTCTTTAATCATAAAAGGTGAGACTGGGTGACTCCAAACAGGAGGGTACAATGTACATTTTAACACACTCATTTTGTATCAGATGGGAATATCCCTTTAAAACGTAATGGTATGTTATAAATATATATTAAAAGTAATGACAGGTGGGGGTTCAGGTGCTGAGACCCCCCCCCCCCAATGGCTCAAACCAAGGTGCAGAAGCATTCATGTAAATGCTGTGTCCTTTTATCTCTGATCAAATCTTGGAAAGGCTTTGTCTGCTCTTGAAGACGGCCAAACTAGGACAATCAGAAATGAAGGGCCACAGGGCTCAGCTGATCACTTCTATTTCTGATCAGTGTTGGTTCCACTACCCAGACCCTCATAGATAAAATCTTCTGACATATCAATAAGGCTGGGTTCATATTGCGCTAAACAGCGTCCAGCAGGGTTTGTTTAATAGAATTTAGCTGGATCCAGAAAAAAAAAAATAATAATAATTCTATACAGTGACCCCTCGACCTACGATGGCCCCCACATACGATAATTTCAACATGCGATGGCCTCTGAGAGGCCATCGCATGTTGAAGGCAGCATCAACATACAATGCTTTGGAATGTCGGGGCCATCGCATAAACAGCTATCCGGCAGCGCAGACTGCTTCAGCTACCACCAGATAGCCATTTACGGTGCCCCGTGTGGTCCGCTGACTATCACTTACCTGTCCTCGGGGCTCCGGCGCGTCCTCTTCGGGATCCCCTGCATCGTCGGCGCTCTCCATCGACGTAATCACGTTGTGCGCACGCCGTCCCGTCATCCAATAGGAGCGGCGTGCGTAACAACATGATGGCGGCGACGGAGAGTGAGGATGCCGGGGAAGCAGAGGCCTAACCGGAGCGTCGGGGACACCTCAGGGACGCGGCGACAGCGATGGAAGGCAACATCCCAGGCAGCGGTGACAATCCGGAGCGGCGGGGACAGGTGAGTACAACTTCCTCTACCAGTGGTCTTCAACCTGCGGACCTCCAGATGTTGCAAAACTACAACACCCAGCATGCCCGGACAGCCAATGGCTGTCCGGGCATGCTGGGTGTTGTAGTTTTGCAACATCTGGAGGTCCACAGGTTGTAGACCATTGTCCTATACTTTACATTGCACGGATCCCTCAACATGCGATGGTTTCAACAAACGATGGTCCATTTGGAACGGAATTCCATCGTATGTTGAGGGACCACTGTGTGTGTGTGTGTGTGTGTGTGTGTGTGTGTGTGTGTGTGTGTGTGTGTGTGTGTATATATATATATATATATATATATATATCCCTATGTATGAAGGATGCCCACAAGTGTTATCCATCATAGGTGTACGTCAGGGACTCCCCTAGTGTATACCTGTGACAGACACGGATTAACACAGTGTGAACCAGGCCTAGGCAAGAGTCAAAAGCTTTAAGAAATTACAATTACTGTCTCAGTTACAATGGACAATGTGTTCTCCTCTCACCTCCTTTAGCTGCGTTATCATCCCGAGTACAATCACCTCCCCCATCTTTGCTGCGCTGCCTAAGAGGTTTTCAACAGTTTTGAGCTGTAAAAGACAAATATAAAGAAATATGATTTATGCATATAAAGGGGAACATAAACTAAAAAGCTACAATATGAAGCATACATTTTCTTTAGAATCATACTGTTCTGATCACACCTTTTGGAATTTATCAGGGCATTTCCTATGCTTAAAGGGGTACTCTGGTGAAAACCTTTTTTCTTTTAAATCAACTGGTGGCAGAAAGTTAAACATATTTGTAAATTACTTATATTAAAAAACCTTAATCCTTCCTGTACTTATTAGCTGCTGAATACTACAGAAGAAATTCTTTTTTTTTTTGGAATGCTCTCTGATGACATCACGAGCACAGTTCTCTCTGATGACGCTATTATAATAATAATAATGCTATATTTATTGTTGTCCTTAGTGGGATTTGAACCTAAGTCCCCAGCACTGCAAGGAAGCAGTGCTAACCACTGAGCCACCATGCTGCCCTTAGCATACATCTGCTATGCATGGTTGCTAAAATGGACAGAGATGTCAGCAGAGAGCACTGTGCTCGTGATGTCATCAGTGTTCCAAAAAGAAAGGAAATTCCTCTGTAGCATTCAGCAGCTAATAAGTACTGGAAGAATTAAGATTTTTTTTAATAGAAGTAATTTACAAATATGTTAAACTTTCTGCCACCAGTTGATTTAAAAGAAAAAAGGTTTTCACCGGAGTACCCC
Source organism: Hyla sarda (assembly GCF_029499605.1). Classification (NCBI taxonomy): domain Eukaryota; kingdom Metazoa; phylum Chordata; class Amphibia; order Anura; family Hylidae; genus Hyla; species Hyla sarda. The sequence continues at coordinate 18,515,657 of NC_079199.1, forward strand.
TTTAAAGACTAAGTGTTCATAGGGAAGTATAGTATTAACTAGTTTTCGCCACAGTGGGAGAGAGGGAGGACGGGGGTCCATCCAAGGGAGAGCCACCGCCTTCCTGGCCAAAAACAACACCTCATGCAAAAATATCCGCATGTGGTGTTGCCAAGATTCTTCAGGGAGTACACCAAATAGACAGATCAGGGGATCCAGGGTGACCGGGATAGAGATAAGAGATGACAGGAAATCTATAATACTATGTCAGTATGACTGTAGGAAGGGACATTGCCATATCATATGCCAAAAATCCGCTCTGGGAGAATGACATCTGGGGCAGGCATCGGAAGGCACCCGTCCCATTCTGAATAACCGCTTCGGAGTAAGATAGCAATAATGAGTAATGTAAAGTTGGATCAATTTATTATTAGCTGCCGGAGACACCGATAGATGAGAGGACAGCATCTCGGACCAATCATCCTCCGTAAGCGAAGGAACGCACGCCTTCCAATAAGCCTCCGCCGAGTCAGTAGCAGCAACAATCCTGGCTCTAGTAAGGTGTGTGTATAGCATGGAAATTAGGCCCTGCGGTCCTTGGGATTGAAGAATTCCAATGAGGGGGTACGCAGAGATGGGTGGTCTCGGGGAGGGAAACTGGGCAGTCAGGGCATAATTTGAATATACTTTAATAGGCCAAACAAAGTAAGGTTGTGCTCCTTTAAAGCCAAATACTTTTAATATCTTTATACCTGAAATTTGCTTCTGCCTTCATCAGGGTTTGCACCAATAACAGGCGCCGTGAAGAGCTCATGTCTGTGAGTTCTCTGTAATTCACAAAAGGCACAGTTATCACTTTTTACTTATTACGTTAGGCTGGGTTCACACTACGGTTTGTATTTACGGTTCCCGTATACGGCCGGGAGGAGGGGGGGCGGGGCTTAAACCCCGCCCCCCCTCCTCCCAGCCGTATACGGGAACCGTAAATACAAACCGTAGTGTGAACCCAGCCTTAAAGGTTAATTCATCTTGTGCCAGTGCTTTATGTATTGGTCAGATGTTTTATGTAGTTAAAAACAAGGGCTGACATGTATGAGTGTCACTGTATTTTGAATAGCCCATTGCCTTACCTGCTGCAGTATTGTGTATCTCTCCCGGAATAACTCGGCTTTGTCTCTTGCACTTGCAAGCAGATTGGGTTCAGGATAATTCGCTATTTTTAAACTGCAGAATACAGGCAACGTTATATATACATGTGAAACATAGACTGCGAATAAAATGTTGTTTATAGAACATTGTGAACTCTTGTGTTCTTACAGCAAATCCAATGAATGAGAAGTGGTGGGAATTATTATAATTTTTACTTTAGTATCATTTGTGAAATTTCAGAATTAACAGTAACTACACTATGAACATTTGCACGATAAAGCAAATCTTAACCACTCACGGCAGAAACTTCTTTCTTTCAGAGTTATAGATGAATCTTGGGACGTCAAATGCTCCAATAATGTTGAAGATGTGCTCTCTGCAAAACACAGAGTAAGATAATAGATAATTCAATTCAATCAGTAATGTGAGCGACAGCAAGCAGTCACGCCTCCTCCCATAGACTTGCATTGAGGGGGCGGGGCGTGACGTCACACGGCGGCGGAGTCGTGACGTCACGATCTTCCGTCCCCGTGGTCGGGAGGAATTAGCCTGAGAGCCTCCAGCGTTTCAGGAAGCAGTTTCAGGTGGGTGCTGCTTGCTTTATTGCGGGGGTCCCCAGCGGCAGGACCCCGGCAATCTGACATCTTATCCCCTATCCTTTGGATAGGGGATAAGATGTCCAGGGGCAGAGTACCCCTTTAAAAAGATGAGAGAGGCCTGTAATTTTCATCATAGATATACCTCAACTATGAAAGACAGAATGAGAAATAATCCATAAAATCACATTGTCTGATTTTTTAAGAATTTATTTGCACATTATGGTGGAAAATAATTATTTGGTCAATAACAAAAGTTCATCTCAGTACTTTGTTATATCCCCTTTGTTGGCAATGACAGAGGTCAAACGTTTTCTGTAAGTCTTCACTGGGTTTTCACACACTGTTGCTGGTATTTTGGCCCATTCCTCCATGCAGATCTCCTCTAAAGCAGTGATGTTTTGGGGCTGTCGCTGGACAACACGGACTTTCAACTCCCTCCAAAGGTTTTCTATCTGGTTGAGATCTGGAGACTGGCTAGGCCACTCCAGGACCTTGAAATGCTTCTTATGAAGCCACTCGTTAGTTGCCCGGGCGATGTGTTTGCTGAAAGACCCAGTCACATTTCATCTTCAATGCCCTTGCTGATGGATGGAGGTTTTCACTCAAAATCTCACGATACATGGCCCCATTCATTCTTTCCTTTACACAGATCAGCCGTGCTGGTCCCTTAGCAGAAAAACTGCCCCAAAGCATGATGTTTCCACCCCCATGCTTCACAGTAGGTATGGTATTCTTTGGATGCCACTCAGCATTATTTGTCCTCCAAACACGACGAGTTGAGTTTTTATCAAAATTTTCTACTTTGGTTTTATCTGACCATATGAAATTCTACCAATTCTCTTCTGGATCATCTAAATGTTCTCTAGCAAACTTCAGACGGGCCCAGACATGTACTGGCTTAAGCAGGGGGACACGTCTGGCACTGCATGATTTGAGTCCCTGGAAGCGTAGTGTGTTACTGATGGTAGCCTTTGTTACTTTTGGTCCCAGTTCTCTGCAGGTCATTCACTAGGTCCCCCCCCGTGTGGTTCTGGGATTTGTGCTCACTGTTCTTGTGATCATGTTGACACCACAGAGTGAGCTCTTGCGTGCAGCCCCAGATCAAGGGAGATTATCAGTGGTCTTGTATGTCTTCCATTTTCTAACAATTGCTCCCACAGTTGATTTATTCACACCAAGCTGGTGCAGGTCTACAATTTTGTTTCTGGTGTCCTTCGACAGCTCTTTGGTCTTAGCCATGGTGGCGTTTGGAGTGTGACTGTTTGAGGATGTGGACAGGTGTCTTTTATACTGATAAGTGCAAACAGGAGCCTTTAATACAGGTAATGAGTGGAGGACAGAGGAGACTCTTAAAGAAGAAGTTACAGGTCTGTGAGAGCCAGAAATCTTGCTTGTTTGGAGGTGACCAAATACTTATTTTCTACCATAATTTGCAAATAAATTTGCTAAAAATCAGACAATGTGATTTTATGGATTTTTCTCATAATGTCTCTCATAGTTGAGGTATACCTATGATGAAAATGACAGGCCTCTCATCTTTTTAAGTGGGAGAACTTGCACAATTGGTGGCTGACTAAATAAATTTTTGCCCCATTGTAGGTGGTTTCAAAACACACCATAAGCATCTGATACATTTGTGTGAAGCTCTGGCAGGAAAGGGTTGACAATACAGATGCAATTTCTTAGTGTCTTCTATGATTAATAAAGGGGGGACCCAAGTTGAGCACTACCCCTCTATAGTTCGTTCAGCCTACAGCTATCAACTGATCCCCAATATACATTCAGCCAAGTGTGCATATGTTCTGAATCCTCCAGCAATGGCTTATCTACCCAAAAACAAAATGGACAGGCTTTTTCTGTCCCCTGACATCTGCTATCAAACGCGTCGGAAAGCCACCATACACATCAGATGAATGGTCAGTCTCGCCAAAATCAGCCGATCCTTCCGACACATATCAAATGCCTATAGCCAGCTTAACCCCTAGACCACACTGGGCTTCCATGTACATCCTCGCCATCTGGGAAGACAAAAGGAGACAGGAGCACTACTATGTGCAGGACCACCAATAAGTGTGTGGAAGAAAAGGTAAGTGATATGCTCACCTTTTATTGTTGTGCAATAACCGAGGCACAACGCTCAATGAACAATAGGGAGATCGCACATAATGCTACTAGGCTGCTGCAGGCTTCCCATGCCGGGATGGCGTGTAGCAGATCAGGAACAAACACAGCAGAATGCTTGGGAAGTAATCCCGCGCTGCCGAACCTCCAAAGGTAGAACAGGACTGCAGGACGCACATGTATCCTCTGTTTGTAAACAAAGTCAATGCGCTTGCGGCGGCGCAAGCGCATTGACTTTGTTTACAAACAGAGGATACATGTGCGTCCCACAGTCACATTCTACCTTTGGAGGTTCGGCAGCGCGGGATTACTTCCCTAAAATTCTGTTGTGTTTGTTCCTGATCCTTGCCATCTGGGACTTTACAATCAAGAGTTAACATGTTTACACCCTGGATCATTAAATGTCATAGGTGGTGAGGGATGACCTACTATCAGTAGCTGAGACCTCACTGCTAATGACACAGGCAGCTGCCCATCATTTACCCTTTAGACGCTGTGATTAATGATGATCACAGCATCTAAAGGAATAAGGAAAGACACTGGTTAGCACAGGGGGCTCATTGGACCCCTGCAACGTGATCGCAGGGGTCCAATGAGCTAAAATTACAGAGGCCTGGCTGTATCAGTCACCGATCTCACTGTTTGATGCTATGCAACAGCATAGCAGTGAACAGTGCATGCAATCTATTGATTGCATATAAAAGTCCTTAATGTTTTTAAAATTATATAATAGCTTCCCTAATATAAATCACTCCACCTTTCTTAGTTTCCCAAAAAATAATAAATATTATAATATATATATATATATATATATATATATATGGCAAAAAAAAAATTTCAATCTGATTTCAGATAGTTAAAAGGGGTATATATAGAAATATCTGCAAAAATAAGAGTGATCTTTCCATATCTGCACATTATCCTTAAGATTATGTTTCCAAAATTGGATTGGTCCATCATCCCAGGAAGTTTTAGAACAGAGGTAACTTATAAGACATTATCTTACATTGTTTCATCACACGAGCGGCTGCATTCCTGTACGGCAGTCTCCACTGTTGACTTCTCGATCATGTTAGAGGACACTAAAAAGTAAGAGTCAATAAGTAAAAAAAAAAAACTTAAACATTTAGGAATCTGTATCTTTAGTGCGATAAATATGTACTGTTAAAGGGGTACTACGGTGCTTACACATCTTATCCCCTATCCAAAAGATAGGGGAAAAGATGCCTGATCGCGGGAGACCCGCAGCTGGGGACGCCCGTGATCATGCACGTGGCACCCCATTTGTAATCAGTCCCTGGAGCATTTTCGCTCCGGGACTGATTACGGTCGACCGCAGGGTCGGCGGCGTGTGACGTCACGCCTCCGCTCCCGTGTGACATCACGCTCCGCCCCTCAATGCAAGCCTACGGGAGGGGGCGTGGATAGGGGATAAGATGTGTAAGCACCGGAGTACCCCTTTAAATAACAATATAACATGTGAGACTATCCACTCACTGCACATAAATGTAAACAATGGATCATTACATTGTCTAGAGCAGGGTTTCCTATCTATGTTTTTTTTTTTTTAATCCGATTAATCGATCATGAAAATAATCGTTAGTTGCAGCTCTAGACATAACCCTTCTGTGGTAACGTGGCTGTGTGCATGAGCCCTACAGAAAGGGAGATAAGAATAAAATACTTACATGGCTGCTTCTCCACAGCATCAATTATACTGTCAATGACGTCCTCAATCTCCACTTCATTTACAGACCGGAGCACTTCACTGAGGTACTTGCTGGCCTCCCTGAAATTAACGCATACAGGTTATCCCATGTCTGATATGTATTAGGGGGGTGCATGGAAAAGCTGTGAAGACCAAAGCCGTGAACAAGATAGAAAAAAAATGCAGACATGTTTTAGATTTCATAACTGTTTGTTTATTAATTTTTAATAATTTTCCAGTGAAGAAAAAATAAAACAGATAAGAAAATAAGACATATCAAATGAATGTGTATACAAAGAAAATTACTAAAATAAAAAAAAAGAGTTCAATTCAATGACAGCAAGCAGAGATGTGTAATGAGTAATATTTCAGAATTGTAGAACTTTTCATTATTCCAGTATTTCCGATCTGTGACTCTCCAGCTGTTGCAAAACTACAATTCCTATCATGAAGCTATCAAGGGCATGATGGGAGTTTTAGCTATGAATTGGCTGCAATGTTTGCCAAACAGTGTGCATCCAGCTGGGGCACAACTACAACTCCCAGCATGCTAGGAGCTGTAGTTTTGAACCATCTGGAGGTGCACTGGTTGGGAAACACTGGGCTGATGGGAGTTGTAGTTTTTCATGCTGTCAGTTCAAAATAGGAGTTGTAGTTCTGCATGTTATCATTGCAAGATGGGAGTTATAGTTTTGCATGCTATCAGGGCATGATGGGAGTTGTAGTTTTGCATGTTGGGAGTTGTAGTTTTGCATGCTGTCAGGGCATGATGGGAGTTGTAGTTTTGCATGTTGGGAGTTGTAGTTTTGCATGCTGTCAGGGCATGATGGGAGTTGTAGTTTTGCATGCTGTCAGGGCATGATGGGAGTTGTAGTTTTGCATGCTGTCAGGGCATGATGGGAGCTGTAGTTTTGCATGCTGTCAGGGCATGATGGGGGGTTGTAGTTTTGCATGCTGTCAGGGCATGATGGGAGTTGTAGTTTTGCATGCTGTCAGGGCATGATGGGAGTTGTAGTTTTGCATGCTGTCAGGGCATGATGGGAGTTGTAGTTTTGCATGCTGTCAGGGCATGATTGGAGTTGTAGTTTTGCATGCTATCAGGGCATGATGGGAGTTGTAGTTTTGCATGCTGTCAGGGCATGATGGGAGTTGTAGTTTTGCATGCTGTCAGGGCATGATGGGAGTTGTAGTTTTGCATGCTATCAGGGCATGATGGGAGTTTTTCACCAGCTGACGAGCACTGCATTGTACAATGAATATCCTGCACTTGCTTACTTAATAGCACTGTAATACATAACCAATGCCGCCAGAATAATACCCGGGGCTGGCACACATGCCCACTCTATCAGGAGTACTCACCCCCGCAGGAGGAGGCCGTGCATCTTAAAGGCGGAGGACACTTTACTCTTCAGTTTGTCAGCTGCCATCTCGAAAGGTTCGCGCCAAACCCTGCAGACAGCTGTGATGACGTCATTCCGTAAACATCCGCTCTGCAGCGCGCTGTCACCAGAGTATAAAACCAGCTGTTAATCTTTGTCCGCATCAAGCCGCCATTTTGCTGGAGACCACAGTTCGTTTAGTGTTAGTTACCAACAATACAGCGATACAGTCTTTGCATATGGTTTATCGTAGAGTGTCATTTCTAGTCTTCTCCACTGGGACCTGTAGCGTAGTAGCCTAATACTGTAATAATAATAATGGAGTCAGCTGTTGTATCTCTGTGACGTTATTCCAAAACGCGGGTGGAGGTTTGACTCTGGCCGCCACCCGTCCGTCTGTGTTATCACAATCACGGGGATGATGTTGAGAGTCGGGGGTTTGCCTGTCTCCTGAGACCACGCTGACAGGTCATGGCCCAACAACGCTTCAGTGTGGCCGAGGAGAGGAGCGGTCACTGTGCCGCCATGGATCAGCACTGTCTCTACGTGTGGGGGGGATACGTGGTAAGAGGTGGCTGGGTGTAATGCAGACTGCCCATACGTTCCACCACTACAACTCCCAGCATGCCCTGACAGCTGAAGTCTGCCCATACGTTCCACCACTACAACTCCCAGCATGCCCTGACAGCTGAAGTCTGCCCATACGTTCCACCACTACAACTCCCAGCATGCCCTGACAGCTGAAGTCTGCCCATACGTTCCACCACTACAACTCCCAGCATGCCCTGACAGCTGAAGTCTGCCCATACGTTTCACCACTACAACTCCCAGCATGCCCTGACAGCTGAAGTCTGCCCATACGTTCCACCACTACAACTCCCAGCATGCCCTGACAGCTGAAGTCTGCCCATACGTTTCACCACTACAACTCCCAGCATGCCCTGACAGCTGAAGTCTGCCCATACGTTCCACCACTACAACACCCAGCATGCTTGACAGCTGAAGTCTGCCCATATGTTGCACCACTACAACCCCCAGCATGCCCTGACAGCTGAAGTCTGCCCATATGTTCCACCACTACAACACCCAGCATGCTTGACAGCTGAAATCTGCCCATATGTTGCACCACTACAACCCCCAGCATGCCCTGACAGCTGAAGTCTGCCCATATGTTTCACCGCTACAACTCCCAGCATGCTCTGACAGCTGAAGTCTGCCTATACGTTCCACCACTACAACTCCCAGCATGCCCTGACAGCTGAAGTCTGACCAATACGTTCCACCACTATAACTCCCAGCATGCCCTGACAGCTGAAGTCTGCCCATATGTTGCACCACTACAACCCCCAGCATGCTCTGACAGCTGAAGTCTGCCCATACGTTCCACCACTATAACTCCCAGCATGCTTGACAGCTGAAGTCTGCCCATATGTTGTACCAATTCAACCCTCAGCATGCCCTGACTGCCCTCGGCTGTCTGGGCATGCTGGGGGTTGTAGTGGTGCAACAGCTGTATAAACACAGCTTTGGGAAATGTTGGTGTATAGTCGGCAATTGGAAGGAAAGGCGTCTGCTGCTCTCCATGCTGTATACATTGACATCCCATTTTTGGTGGGATATCGACCAATACATCTGATGGAATCATTAAAGGGGTTGTCCAGGCTTTGAAAATTGCTGCCTTTTTCTTGCAAAAACAGCACCACAACTCTCTACAGGTTTTGCCTGGTATTGCAGCTCGGTTCTATTGAAGTGAATGGCACTTTATGTGTGGTTTTACTACTTGGCTTCATTCACTTCAATGGAACTGAGCTACAAGCTGCAATACCACACACAGCCTGAGGACAGGTGTGGTGCTTTTTTTTTTTTTTTGAAGAAATTAGCTCTGTTTTTCTATCCCTGGATAACCCCTTTAACACAGTGTGGACCTAGCCCAAGGCTATGTTCACACATACTATTTTTTTTTTTCAGTATTTTTAACCAAAAGTGAAACTGTCACAGAAAAAGGTGCAAATGTTTCCATGAGGCCATGTTCACATAGCGAAATGTCCTGCAGGAAAAATCTCCGAGCAGACATTCTGCAGGTGCAGGCAGAACATGCCGGTGCCAGGTCCTCTCGAGAATGCACAGTTTCATTAGGCGGTAATGCATTTTAGAGTGGATTCCACAGAAAGAATTGACATGTCAGTAGTAGTTTCTGTGGAGGGCAGAATTTAAAGGGGTACTCCGGTGGAAAACTTTTTTTTTTTAATCATCTGGTGCTAGAAGGTTAAACAGATTTGTAAATGACTTCTATTAAAAAATCTTTACCCTCCCAGTATCTTTTAGCAGCTGTATGCTACAGAGGGAATTCTATTCTTTTTGAATTTCTTTTTTGTCTTGTCCACAGTGCTCTCTGCTGGCACCTCTGTCCGTGTCAGGAACTGTCCAGAGTAGCATAGGTTTGCAATGGGGATTTTCTCCTACTCTGGACAGTTCCTGATACGGGCATCAGGTGTCAGCAGAGAGCACTGTGGACAAGACAAAAAAGAAATAAAAAAAGAAAAGAATTTCCTCTGTAGCATACAGCTGCTAAAAAGTCCTGGAAGGGTAAAGATATTTTTTTTTATAGAAGTCATTTATAAATCTGTTTAACTTTCTGGCACCAGTTGATTTAAAAAAAAAATAATTTCCACCAGAGTACCCCTTTAAATTTCTGCCGTGTGTACGATACAACAGAATCTCATTTGAGCTGGATTACGTTTGGAAATTCATCTGTGTGAATAGGGAATTATGTCAGTTCCCCTCCTGGTTTTTGTTAAAAATACTGAGTAAAATACAAGATGTGAACACAGCAGAGAAACTGCAAAACACAATTTTTGCACAAAAATTTGTGACCTTTGCAGAACTATGCCACTTGTGCCAAGGGGGAGGAAAGAAGCCAGGAAGGGGGCATGACTTCACACGGAGCGGACGCGCCCTCCTCACATGCGATTTGAGACCCGATATGCAACACTAAATATTGTAGAAATCGACCCCCAGCTCGGAGCTGGTATAGGTGTCAATGGGCAACCATAGAGCCTCCAAGAATGGGCAGAGCTTTACAAATGTATGAAAACGCTGCCCAAAGTAAATGCCCTCCAACGTAATCTGGTGCCTCCTATTTGCTTGAGTGTCACATTCTCTGTTGTCCTTTGTAATTGTCTACCATACAGTGTGCTGACCCTACAGTGTGCTGACCCTACAGTGTGCTGACCCTACAGTGTGCTGACCCTACAGTGTGCTGACCCTTGTTTCTTCAAACAATGCATAGCTGTAAGGGCCCTTCACTTCCCTTCCTGGGCCTCAGGTCTCTTTGGTCCCAAAGCTTAGCAATGCATTTAAACTTGGCATTGATCCGACTGCCCTTGTGCTATTGTGCAAGCTCTCCACCTGCCCTTACCTTGGCCGATCTGTCTATGGCAGTGTTTCCCAACTAGGGTGCCTCCAGCTGTTGCAAAACTACAACTCCCAACATGCCCAGACGGCTGAACATTTTAAAGGGGTACTCCGGTGGAAAACTATATATATATTTTTTTTAATCAACTGGTGCCAGAAAGTTAAACAGATTTGTAAATTACTTCTATTAAAAACTCTTAATCCTTCCAGTACTTATTAGCTGCTGAATACTACAGAGGAAATTCTTTGCTTTTTGAAACACAGAGCTCTCTGCTGACCTCATGACCACATTGCTCTCTGCTGACATCTCTGTCCATTTTAGGAACTGTCCAGAGTAGGAGAAAATCCCCATAGAAAACATATGCTGCTCTGGACAGTCCCTAAAATGGACAGAGATGTCAGCAGAGAGCACTGTGCTCGTGATTCCAGCAGAGAGCTCTGTGTTCCAAAAAGAAAATAATTTCCTCTGTAGTATTCAGCAGCTAATAAGTACTGGAAGGATTAAGATTTTTTAATAGAAGTAATTTACAAATCTGTTTTACTTTCTGGCACCAGTTGATTAAAAAAAAAAAAAAAAATTTCCACCGGAGTACCCCTTTGAAGTCCTACCTTGCCCGGATGCGCTGCGCCGTTCGCCCGTTATAGCAGTTTTTCTGTATATTTAAATTACCTGCTAACTGGCACGGGCGAGGTTACTGCCTTCATCTGGCACTGTGACATAACCGCCGCCCGGCCCGCAGCACCGCCCGTCTTACACTCTCCTTCCCATCCTGGCCGATACTGCGCATGTGCGGGATTTCCTACTATACCCAGAAGCGGTCTTCAGCGCTGCTTCATTAGTCCGGAGCAGCGCTGGAGTAAATCCCGCACATTCGCAGTATCGGCCAGGATGAGAAGAAGAGTGTAAGACATTATATGAATATTCATTAGCCGGGCGGTGCTGCGGGCCGGGCGTCGGTTACGTCACAGTGCCAGATGAAGGCAGTAACCCCGCATGCGCAGCGCAGTATCGGCCAGGAGGAGAAGGCGAGTGTAAGACATTATATGAATATTCATTAGCAGGGCGGTGCTGAGGGCCGGGCAGCAGTTACTTCACAGTGCCAGATGAAGACAGTATCCCCGCCTGTGCCAGTTAGCAGCTAATTTAAATATACAGAAAAACTGCTATAACTGGCGAACGGCGCAGCGCATCCGGGCAAGGTAGGACTCAAAATGTTTAGCGTCTCCTGGTGTGGATAGTGCGGGAGAAAACATATGACAGTTTTCCTTTAAATCTTCCGGCAGAATCTGGCAGAAAAGTGTGGTTTATCAAAGAAAAACACTTATGTAAGCAGCAAATTGTCATTGACATAGGAAATTCCTCAGCGTAAACAATCCCTAAGGGTCTATTCACAAGGCAGATATTCCGCACATCCACACCAATTCTGCTTTCACATCAATTTGAGTGGTGAATGGGAGGGCGGAATCCCAGGCAGAATCTGTGCAGAATTCCACATGCTGAAATTCTGCCGTGTGAATAGACCCGAAGGGGGATATCGGTGGGAATCGTACTGCTGTGATCTTCACCAATTACAAAAAATTGGGACCTCAGTACCTCCTTACCAGCGAGGGAAAGTCTGGGAATAAGTGGCACCAGGTGCTATTTTCCTTATAGCAGATTAATGATTACAATTTATTTTTCTACAGACAATTGAACAGAATGAAGTTTACCTTCCTAACGATGAGATCTGGGTCTATAACACTGAGAATGGTTTATGGTAAGTCGTCCTATAGATGTATTATCCTATGTATCATTGTTTCCCTGACATGTATGCTCTGTGTATTCCAATTACTGAGGAATATTTACCTTCATCCTGTAGTCTTTTTAATATTTTGGTACTACTTGTAGGCAGATGCACTTAACAGATGGCGTCCTGCCCCCCTCCATGTCCGGCAGCTGTGGAGCTTGTTTGAATGGAAAGCTGTATATATTTGGTGGTTACGATGATAAGGGCTACAGCAACCAGGTAATGTTTGAAAAAACGGATTCCTCAAAACCTGACTAAACTGTAGCAAAGCATGTGTACAAATTTTAATCTGTATACGTTTTGAAAAATTATGTCCGTTTGCATCTGTTTTTTTAAGAAAAAAAACGTTTACGTTTTTAACTTTTCACTCCATTTTTAATAAAGTTTCACTTGTTTGATTGAAATTCCAACAAAAAAAACTGCGCAAAGTAAAAAACTGTATGGTGAAAACCGAATGGAACCGTACGCACATACGGTTCTGTACGGTTCCCATTGACTCCCATGTTTTAAAAAAAAAAAAAGTATACGTTTCAATGCGGTTTTTCACCCGGACCAAAAACGTGGTAGGCTACAGTTTTGGGTACAGGGAAAAAAAAAAAAGAAGAGTTGTACAGTCACCCATAGCAACGTATCAGATTGCCGCTTTCATTTTTAAAAAGGCCTTTGAAAAATAAAAGAAGCGATCTGATTGGTTGTTGATTGCTGCCACGATCAGACAGGCAGGACACACGAGCACGGCAGGAAACTCACTCTAGTGATGGTCATCGGACCATCCGCAGCATGAAATACAATGCGGATGCGCTACGTGTGACCCTATCTTTACAGGACAGCACTTGAGAACAGGTCATCTCCCACCACATGCTCAATAGCATGTTACACAAGGAATTTGTATATACTTTTTGGTATTCTGATGACTGTTCGATATTCTGTCCTTATCAGTTTGTCTTAAAATGTACCCGAAAACCCATGATCAATATTTAAAAAAATGACTTTTGTGCAGCATTGTATACGATAGTAATTTCTTATATGACATACATAGGCACCTAAGTCCCTGCAGGAGATGCCATTTATTATTGGTGCGGCGGGAGTGGGTAGAACAGTAGCACCAAATTTGAAATGCATCTCATTTAGACATATGACCATCATGCACTGTGTTATGGCAGTACCATTTCTGAGTAATCATAATTATAACTGCAGCCAGGAAAGCCGCTCAGAAGCAGCGTTCTGGCCCTGATAGACAGATCTTTCCCTATTTGTATATGTCTGAGGCTGGGTTCACACCACGTTTTTGCAATACAGTCCCGTATCAGGTTTTGATAAAAAAAAAATAAAATAAAATGGATTCCTCAAAACCTGACTAAACTGTATCAAAACGTTTGTACACATTTTAATCCGTATACGGTTTGAAAAATGATGTCCGGTTGCATCCGTTTTATAAAAAAGTATACGTTTTTAACTTTTCATTCCATTATGAATAAAGTTTCACTTTTTTATTGAAATTCCAAGAAAAAAAACTGTGCAATAGTAAAAAAACGGATGGTAAAAACCGGATGGAACCGTACGCACATACAGTTCTGTATGGTTCCCATTGACTCCCATGTTTAAAAAAAATAAAAAAACGTGTACGTTTCAATATGGTTTTTCACCCCAACCAAAAACCGTGGTAAGCTACGGTTTTGGGTACGGGAAAAAAACTGACAAAACCGTACAGGATGCAAAACGGACATAACTGGATGCATCGTTTGGCATACGGTTTTCAATGGAGAGTCATTGCATACGGTTTTCAATAAGGTTCCGTGCGGTTTTCAAATTGAAAATGTATACGGGAACTGTATTGCAAAAACGTGGTGTGAACCCAGCCTCAGATCCCCGGCTGAAGTTGAAAGTGAATCGTAGATCGTTGTGCTGAGGCGGCTGGTCATTGTTTGGGCCAGTGTTTCGCAACCAGAGTGCCTCCAGGTGTTGCCAAACTACCACTCCCAGCATGCCTGGACAGCCAAAGGCTGTCCAGGCATGCTGGGAGTGGTAGTTTTGCAACACCTGGAGGCACCCTAGTTGGGAAACACTGGTTTGGGCAGTGTGAACCAGTTACAGGTTCCCTTTAAGACTTTGATTAAAGACATTTATTATGTTATACAGAGATTACTACAGTACTTTTTATTATGTGTAATTCACAGTTTTTGTGTTTATACCTCTGCAGCTGTATTGTGTGGATCTGCGCTCTGGCATTGATAAATTCCTATGGAAGCAAATAAAGTATTTTGAGGGTCAACCACCGACTGCCCGGGACAAACTTTCCTGCTGGGTTTATAAAAACCAGTGAGTGAGCAGGGAAAGAAGTACATCATTGTATTATACATTACAACACAGGCACTTTAATTCTGAACGTGTGTCCTGCAGGTTAATCTATTTTGGAGGCTATGGAAGCCGAAGACACAATGAACTCAGTGACTGCTTTGAAGTTCATGATGCATCATGGGTAATATGTCTGTTCACGCATTTCATTCCATTGTGTCTGTCAGTGTAAAGCCAGGCCAAGCAAAGATCCTGGTACATATATTCATACTAAGGCTAGGTTCGCACAGGTTAAATTTTGGGGTTGCAAGTACTGTTCTTCCTATACTATCTGATTCATAATCTGCAGGGATACCCACCAGAAAATCTGCACCAAAGTATGCAAATTTTGAAGAGAATTTAAAGGGGTATTCCAGGAAACACTTTATACATATATCAACTGGCTCCAGAAAGTTAAACAGATTTGTAAATTACTTCTATTAAAAAATCTTAATCCTTCCAATAATTATCAGCTGCTGAAGTTAAGTTGTTCTATTCTATCTGGCAACAGTGCTCTCTGCTGACACCTCTGCTTGTCTCGGGAACTGCACAGAGTAGAAGAGGTTTGCTCTGGGGATTTGCTTCTACTCTGGACAGTTCCCGAGACAGGTGTCATCAGAGAGCACTCAGGCAGAAAAGAACAACTCAACTTCAACAGCTGATAAGTACTGAAAGGATAAAGATTTTTTAAGAGAAGTAATTTACAAATCTGTTTAACTTTCTGGAGCCAGTTGATTGATATGTATATATATATATATATAAAAGTTTTTTACCTGGATAACCCCTTTAACATTTAATCACCTTCCTGTTGCCCCCCATTGTAGTGGTTCCCCATTTGGTAACTTTAACAAGGTTCACAACAATAAAGTTTCGGCACATGTGACGAATACAGTAGTCACATGTGAGGGCACATCATTTCCAGAGGTTGGGTGTACGTATTTCCAGAGCAACTTTGCAATGGAATCACAAAGTATAGGTTTTTTTTTTATTCTGGATTTTGCTTCTCATTTGCAGGTAATCTACCGTAAAAAAATCTTTTGCTTTGCACCACAAGTCAATGTGCATTAAAAAATTTCTGCTGTGTATTTGCTTAAAAGAGTATTCCAGGATTAAAAAACGTATCCCCTATCCTAAAGACCCCCCGCGATTTCCCGTATGGGGCCCCGGCAGTCTGTGGGAAAGGGGGCATGTCAACCACCACACAAAGCGGCGGCTAAAAAGTCCTCTCAATACAACTCTATGGGAGAGCTGCTGCGCTGCCTTCGGCAAGCTCAGGCTCCGCCATAGCGCTGTATTCAGGGGGCGTGTCGCTTTGTGCGGTGGTCGACACGCACTATCTGGCCAGAATGCCTGGGCCCCGTACGGGAGATCGCGGGGGGGTCCTAGTGGTCGGACCCCCCCGCAATATAAAACTATCTTAAGGATAGGGGATATGTTTTTAAATCCTGGACTACCCATTTAAGTCTCATCCACTTTGCTACTATAGTATACAGCTGCAGATTTTCCATCAACAAATCCAAATCAATACATGGAAACGTACCCTAAAAAATATCAACTAGATATTTTCAATGTTTTTCCACTTTTGAAGTATCCTTTGCATTTCACTTCATCTGCATTTTTAAGATCTCTGCTTTCTGTCAGTGATTCTAAAACAAAAAGCAAAGGCACTCCATGGTGCAGGTTTTCCACATATAACAAAGCAGGGGAGGGGAGTCAACGGCTTACCAAAGCAGGTTGTGTACCCGCATACACAACAATGGTGAGCTTATATCAGGGAAATCCAGCCTGTCTGCAGCCTTCCTGATTGTTAATATGAACAACAAAGCGACTTCGGCAGGACTTCAACACGGGAGCCAGCAGTATCATTTAAAATCAACAACAGAAGAAAAGAACATCTGCACTCACCGCTCAGTATCGGCCGTCACGTCCAGGGGATCCGGGGTTACAGGCGCTGCATGTAGCAGGAAGCGCTCAGAGCGCTTCCTGCTACATGCAGCGCCTGTAACCCCGGATCTCCGGACGCGATGGCCGATACTGAGCGGTGAGTGCAGATGTTCTTTTCTTCTGTTGTTGATTCTATGATTCTGCCGTGAGTTTTCTGCACCCCGCAGATCGGCTTCACTTTGAACTCCCTGGTACTCCAGAGCCGCGGAACGGTCCACAAGTTAGTGCCTGCCATACGTTGCTTGTTTTTTCCTACCAATTAGTGTGCTCTCCTCATGCTTGTAGTATAGTATCATTTAAAATCCTTCACTAGGTATTCATGCAACGCGTTTCACTGCATATGTGCTGCTTCCTCAGGCATCTGAGGAAGCTGCGCATGTGCAGTGAAACGTGTTGCATGAATACCTAGTAAAGGATTGTAATCCATACTGCTGGCTCCCGTGTTGAAGTCCTGTTCTGTTCAGCGCCGCTAAATTCCTGAAACCTGCCGAAGTCGCTTTGCTGTTCTGTCAGTGAATAGAATTCTTGTTTATTTCCAGAAGCTAAATGCCATGTCCAGTTTATGTTAAACTGACACAGTTTGGTGCAATGGCCTCATTTACTTCAACCCAGAACTGGCTTACAAAACGGACTCTGGACAGCTTGTAAAAAATAAATTTGCAAAAATGTTGCACAACTGGTTGCATAACTTTTTATCAGAAATTCATTGAAGCTTTTAGATGTGCAAATGAATGCACTTCACAGCTTGACTGGCCTTAGGGCACAACAAGGTTACTCCTTTCTGCAATAAAAGCTGAGAAGTGTCTTAGTTTGCATATGTATAGCACACAATTTACATAGTACCTGAGATAGGGTTCAGTTATGCAAGTGCAATAGTAACTAATAATGTGAAATTATACTGTTGCCCATATTCCCCCCTTGCACTTTAATTTATAAACCCAGTTAAGGCTAGGCCCAAACCTGCGTTTAAGTAGTCCGTTAGAGGTATCTGTCGGCATCCCACCGACACGAAAAGCAAGTCAGCTGATGCCATTCATTTTAATGCCGCAAATGGAATCATCCAGTGACTCTGGGACATATGCAATACTTTAAGTAATACAGCTGACCGCAAGTCCATTGAAAATGGCTCATATGTCCTCAACTGGCCATTAAAATGAATGGCATCCGCTCCTCTCAATTACTGTACAGTGGTCCCTCAAGTTACAATATTAATTGGTTCCAGGACAATCATTGTATGTTGAAACCATTGTATGTTGAGATCAGAACTCTATGGAAACCTGGTAATTGGTTCTGAAGCCCCAAAATGTCATCCAAAAATAAGAAAAAGTGAGAATTAAAGAAAAAGTTGATAACTAATATAGATAAAGCAAGTCCTTACACATAAAAGTAAGAAAGATCTGCTGGGAGCTGTAATCACTGTCTATGTGAGTGTTTCCCAGCCAGGGTGCCTCCAGCTGTTGCAAAACTACAACTCCCAGCATGCCCAGACAGCCGAAGGCTGTCCGGGCATGCTGGGAGTTGTAGTTTTGCAACATTCTGATTCCATTCTGATTGGTCGATTCTTCCAGCCATTGACATGTTTCGCAGATTCCATAGCATTGTATGTTGAGTCTGGTTTCAAGTTATGATGGTCCAGAAAAGACCATTGTATGTTGAAACTATTGTATGTTGAGGCCATTGTAAGTTGAGGGGTCACTGTATATGTCAACATCCTATTTACTGAAACATAGTGGTGGGCAGCTGCGTAGCTGGTGGTGGTACTCGTGGCTAGAAGAGATCAATGTGAATTAAGAAAGGCCCAGCACTCACCAGTTTTAGAGGAAGGCATCCCGCCGAAACATGTCCTGTTACCTGACACTATGGCCGACATTTATCATTGTCTTTAGACTGTTTTTTGTGTCTAGAAAAGGTGCAAAAAGGGTTTATTTTTACCTTTTTGGTTTACACCTTTCTGCTGATTTTGAGCTGTAATCCACTGATTTTGGCAATACACATGATATGGAAGGTTTTTTATTTTTTTAACTGCGCCTTTTCACAAAAAAAAAAAGACACAAAGCCACTAAAAAGTCTCTAAAAATCCTCCAGCCCAGACTTAGCTTAGCTTTTTGGTGTATGTAACGAGAGAAATTTTGGAAAATGTTTACCTGCACAAAATTTATCAAATGCTCTGTGACCATTTAAAGGGGTACTCCGGCCCTAAGACATCTTATCCCCTATTAAAAGGATAGAAGATAAGATGTCTGACTGCTCAGATAAGATGGCTGCCAGCTCGGAATCTGCCGTGTGGTGACCACGAGGCCGGAGTATCGTGACATCACGACTCCGCCCCTGTGTGACGTCACTCCCCGCCCCCGCTATGCAAGTCTATGGGAGGGGGCATGATGGCGGTCACGCCCCCTCCCATAGACTTGCATAGCAGGGGCGGGGTGTGATGTCACACGGGGGCGGAGTCGTGACATCACAATACCCCTTTAATAAATTTGGTGCTCCTACACATTACCAGCACACAAAAAAAAGGTGTAGAAAAATGCTTCACTTATACCTACAGTGCCGGCCTATGTGAATAAATATTCACCTTTTCTGTAAAACTGGTGAGTGCTGGGCTTTTCTTAATTAACATTGACATCCTATTTACTGACAGATACCTTTGACAGAAGGCCTTAAAGGGGTACTCCGCCCCTAGACATCTTATCCCCTATCGAAAGGATAGGGGATAAGATGTTAGATCGCGGGGGTCCCGCCGCTGGGGACCCCCGGGATCTCGGCTGCAGCACCCACCTGTTGCGGCTTCCGGCAGCGCTGGAGGCTCTCATCCTAATGCCTCATGACCACGGTGACGGGAGATCGTGACGTCACGACTCCACCACCCGTGTGACGTCACACCTCGCCCCCTCAATGCAAGTCTATGGGAGGGGGCGTGACAGCTGTCACGCCCCCTCCCATAGACTTGCATTGAGGGGCGGGGCGTGACATCACACGGGGGCGGAGTCGTTACGTCACGATCTCCCGTCACCGTGGTTGGGAGCCGAAGCCTCCAGCATTTCCGGAAGCCGTAACAGGTGGGCGCTGCAGCCGACCCTCGCAATCTGACATCTTATCCCCTATCCTTTGGATAGGGGATAAGATGTCTAGGGGCGGAGTACCCCTTTAAAGTGGTACTCCACTGGCCAGCATTGGGAACATTAATTTCCGAGCGCTGTGTGCACGCTGCGGGAGGCGGCCACGCCCCCTTGTGACATCACACCACGCCCCCTCAATGCAAGTCTATGCGAGGGGCGTGGCGGCAGCCACGCCCCTCGCATAGACTTGCATTGAGGGGGTGTGGTGTGATGTTAAAAGGGGGTGTGGCTTACCCCCGCAGCGCGCACACAATGTTCTGAACTAAATGTTCCCAATGCTGGCCAGTGGAGTACCACTTTAATGTGATATGAATCTTGCCTAAATGAGTAAAGGTAAGTATTGGAGTAGAAAAACATGGCTGCTTACTTCCAGAAACAGCCTCATACCTGTCCATAGGTGTATTTGGTTTGCAGCTCAGCCTCATTGATATGAATGCGCACAGTTGTGGGATTGCAATGTTTTTTTCTTATTCTGGACAACCATTTAACTACTGTATTGTTTGCAGGAAGGTCAGATGTTTTGGGGATGGAACAATGACATAAATGTTTTTGACACTGAGAAAAAAGCCTGGATACAGCCAGCAATAAAGGTAAGTTTTATGTAAGGTATGTCATCACCTCTGTGTCTATTGTCTTCTAATAACTTGTCTTTGTTTTATTCACAGAACACCCCCCCTCAAGCCCGTGCAGCCCATTCCTGCGCCCTCCTTGGAAATAAAGGATACATGTTCGGTGGCCGTGTACTGGTGAGCGTCACTTTTCACTGCAGCTTTATAAAAGATTTAGTTCCACAGAGAGGCCTCATGTTTTTGTTTGTTTTTAGCAAACACGGATGAATGATTTGCACTTTCTGAACCTGGATACATGGACTTGGTCTGGAGGGTAAGATTGACAACAGGGTAAAATCTGTCTGCTGTAGCCATTAAAGATTGTATAAAGGGGTACTGCGGTGGAAAACTTTTTTTTTTTTTTAATCAACTGGTGCCAGAAAGTTAAACAGATTTGTAAATTGCTTCTATTAAAAAATCTTAATCCTTTCAGTACTTATTTGCTGAATACTACAGAGGAAATTATTTTCTTTTTGGAACACAGAGCTCTCTGCTGACATCATGACCACAGTGCTCTCTGCTGACATCTCTGTCCATTTTAGGAACTGTCCAGAGCAGAATATGTTTGCTATGGGGATTTTCTTAAAATGGACAGAGGTGTCAGCAGAGAGCACTGTGCTCGTGATGTCAGCAGAGAGCTCTGTGTTCCAAAAAGAAAATCATTTCCTCTGTAGTATTCAGCAGCTAATAAGTACTGAAAGGATTACGATTCTTTAAGAGAAGTAATTTACAAATCTGTTTAACTTTCTGGCACCAGTTGATTTAAAAAAAAAAAAAAAATTCCCTTTACCCCTTTAAAGTACCCCTTTAGAGTACCCCTTTAAATACTAACATAACATTAGAATTATAATCAATCACTTGCTCTTATGTAATTGATAAAGAAGTTGTATTGTCTCCAGTATGTGACTGACAGGGGTACAACTTCTGCATCTGCCGCTGATCCTCAGAACATAGTAACGATGGTGTTTGAAAAGTGCCACGGTACTTCTTTGCTTTTTCCAGGTAGTGGCATAGACTGACATTATAGCCCTGCAAAACATGTCTGTATGTCTGCAGATGAATATTCACGAGGAGGCGCTGTTACAGCAAATGAGTAGAAGTTGAGCAAAGTGAGCAAATTCACTGCAATTTGTGCACTGAAACATGATTGTAGATACTGGCTGTTTAGTACTTAAAGGGGTACTCCGTCCCTAGACATCTTATCCCCTATCCAAAGGATAGGGGATAAGATATCTGATCGCGGGGGCCCAGAGGCTGAGGATCCCCGCGATCTCCCTGCTGCACCCGGTGTTCGTTTAGAGCTTTGGGTGCAGCGCCGGAGACTCGTGATGTCACGGTCATACCCCGCTTGTGATGTCACGGCCATGCCCCCTCAATGCTAGTCTATGGGAGGGGGTGTGACGGCCGTCACAGCCCCTCCCATAGACTTGCATTGAGGGTGTGTGGCCGTGACGTTACGTGTCTCCGCCCGCATCGCCAGTCATGCGGCATAGAGTGAAGTTTGCTACGTGCACAGGATGTCTGGCGTGCCGCAGCCGAAATTGCGGGAGTCCCCAGCGGCGGGACCCCCACGATCAGACATCTTATCCCGTTTCCTTAGGATAGGGGATAAGATGTCTAGGGGCGGAGTACCCCTTTAAAGGGGCCTTGTACAGATCAGTAGAAATGTTTTCTTTTCCAATGGATTTCAGCATGGCTTCTAAGACAGACCCTATTGAAATCAATGGGATCCAACGGTGTACCTTGTGCAGCAGAGCCTGTGACAGAGGCCCTGAATGTAGCCCCCCAAGTTGTACCTGGCACATGCTTCATACATACTTACAAACATTATACAAACGTATCTGTTATTGTTATATTATTATATAAAATAGCAGCAAATTCCTCAGTGTAACCAAATATGTTACATTTTGTTTAGGATCCAGATTAATGGAGAAAAACCACTTGGCAGGTCGTGGCATACCTTAACACCTGTTGGAGATAACCAGTTATTCCTTTTTGGAGGTCTGAGTGCAGATTGTATACCACTAAGTGAGTAACCGCTGGCGGATCCATGATCCAGTGCATGTGGTCCCCCATAGATTGGACGTTAGGTAGCAGCGCTCATAAAGGAAGCCATAGAAGTGTTTGTCGGCCATTTCTGGTAAATCCACTGCTATATATGATTTAATAAATGCCGGAACTGTTTTGTTTCCCAGGTGATGGATGGATGTATAACCTCAAAACCAATGTTTGGACAGAGTTTAGCCACTTACCTAAAGATCAGCCAAGGTAAGAGCTTTCAGAATCTTAACCCCTTAAGGACGCAGCTCATTTTTACCTTAAGGACGCAGCCCTTTTTTGCAATTCTGACCACCGTCACTTTAAGCATTAATAACTCTAAGATGCTTTTACCGATTATTCTGATTCTGAGATTGTTTTTTCGTGACATATTCTACTTTATGTTAGTGGTAAATGTTCGTCGTTACTTGCATCCTTTCTTGGTGAAAAATCCCAAAATTTCATGAAAATTTTGAAAATGTAGCATTTTTCTAACTTTGAAGCTCTCTGCTTGTAAGGAAAATGGATATTCCAAATAAATGTTATATTGATTCACAAATACAATATGTCTACTTTATGTTGGCATCATAAAATGGACATATTTTTACTTTTTGAAAAAAATAGAGGGCTTCAAAGTAGAGCAGCAATTTTCAAAATTTTCATGAGAATTGCAGAATCTGAAGGGACAGATGTTACAGAACTACAACTCCCAGCATGCCTGGGCAGTCTAGGCTTGCTGAGAGTTGTAGTTTGGCAACATCTGGAGGGCCACCGTTTGGGCACCACTGTAATAGTGGTCTCCAAACTGTGACCCTCCAGATGTTTCAAAACTACAACTCCCAGCATGCCCAGACAGCCTTTGGCTGTCTGGGCATGCTGGGAGTTGCAGTTTGGCAACCATTAGAAGGGCAGCAGTAAAGATCACTTTACTGCCCTCTTCCTGATTTCAGCTGGCATCCCGGTCCGGATCCCAACCGGCTAGCGGCGGGGACCGTAATTCCCACGGGCGTATGCATACGCCCTACGTCCTTAAGGACTCGGGATGCAGGGCGTATGCATACGCCCTACGTCCTGAAAAGGTTAAAGGAGTACTCCGCTGCTCAGCGTTGGGAACAAACTGTTCCGAACGCTGGAGCTGGGAGCTTGTGATGTCATAGCCCCGCCCTCTCATGATGTCACACCCTGCCCCCTCAATGCAAGTCTATGGGAGGGGGCGTGACGGCCGTCACGCCCCCTCCCATAGACTTGCATTGGGGGGGGCAGGACTTGACGTCATGAGGGGGCAGGGCTATGACGTCACGAGCTCCCAGCTCCAGCGTTCGGAACAGTTTATTCCAAACGCTGAGCAGCGGAGTACCCCTTTAACTCTATCCTCTCCTTTGTCAGTGATCTCCAATCCCTACCTTACTATAGTGTCTATAGTACAAGTGACCCCTTAATGCATGCTGGGGCTGTTGTGCCTTATTGTACACAAGAAGAAAAACTGAATACACAAAATGAAAACCAGAGTAGTTTCTGTAGCATCCAGTCAGATTTTTTGATTGGTTTGGAAACTATTCCAATTTTCCTTTGCGCCAATTTTGATACATTTTCTGCATTGAGTTTATTTACTGCAAATTCTGATTCCGTGCATCAGTCACTATAGACACCTACAAAGATTATTCCCTAAATAATATCAATGCCATGTCAGGTGCACAAGGGTGCTTTATTTGCTTAAAAACATTCGGGAAGATCACGAGCACAGTGCTCTCTGCTGACACCTCTGTCCATTTTAAGAACTGTCCAGAGTAGGAGAAAATCCCCATAGAAAACATATGCTGTTCTGGACAGATCCTAAAATGGACAGAGAGAGCACTGTGGTCATGATGTCAGCAGAGAGCACTGTGTTCCAAAAAGAAATGAATTTCTTTTCAGATACATATACAAAGAGAACCGATTTAGTACCCCTGGTTACATTGATGGGTAATGGATTGATGTAGGGCAGTGTTTCCCAACCAGGGTGCCTCCAGCTGTTGCAAAACTCTTTTCAGCAGCTAATAAGTACTGGAAGGATTAAGTTTTTTTTTAAATAGAAGTCATTTACAAATCTGTTTAACTTTCTGGCACCAGTTGATTTAAAAATACGTTTTCCACCGGAGTACCCCCTTTAAAGTCAATATGGGAAAATCTGCAGTTTGCGCAGCATAAATTGACATCGTGAACATTTGAAGAAGTATGTGCAAAGTGTCTAATAATCAAATAGGGAACAATATATTAAAAGTTTAGTTTGGTGACAGGTACTCTTTAAGTTCATGCAAAATGTATTAATTCATTTATTTATTTTTAATTTTTAATACATTTGCAAAACAAATATAAATTCATTTTTTTCTTAGTCATTATTGGGTATTGAGGACAGGGGAAAAGTTTTTTTGGTTTTTGTTTTAGCACAAGGCCTCAACATAACAGAATGTGAAAAAATATTGTATTGTATATGAGAGTAAAATCAGTTATTTCACTTATTCACTAGTCTTTTATTTGTAGAATATGGCACACAGCTTGCCCTGGAAGAGACAATGAAGTGATGGTGTTCGGTGGCAGTAAGGACAACCTTCTCTCCATAAACACTGTTAGTATGCAGATTTTACCAATATATCTGTGTTTATTTGTATCCTATTAAAATATTCTAGTCTTACTTACGCTTCCCAAACACATTAGATTAATGTGAGTTGAATCCACCAATTTCAGAAGGATCCGACGACCATCTAGTGCAGTGTTTCTTGACCAGTGTGCCTCCAGCTGTTACAACTCCCAGCATGCTGAGACTTGTAGTTTTGCAAGTTTGCAACAGCTATAGGCACATTGGTTGGGAAACACTGATCTAATGTGTATGGGGGTATTCGTCAGCAGCTTTCTCCCCTCTTCTTATCCAGAATATGTACATTCCGCCATGAATATATTTTCTTTAAAGGGGTACTACCGTGGAAAACTTTTTTTGTTTTTTTTTAAATCAACTGGTGCCAGAAAGTTAAACAGATTTATAAATTACTTCTATTTAAAAATCTTAATCCTTCGAGTACTTTTTAGGGGCTATATACTACAGAGGAAATGCTTATCTTTTTAGATTTCTCTGATGTCACGACCACAGTGCTCTCTGCTGACATCTCTGTCCATTTTAAGAACTGTCTAGAACAGGAGAAAATCCTCATAGCAAACATATGCTGCTCCTAACAGTGCCTAAAATAGACAGCAGAGGTCAGCAGAGAGAACTGTGGTCATGACATCAGAGAAATTTAAAAAGATAGTATACAGCCCCTAAAAATTACTCGAAGGATTAATATTTTTAAATAGAAGTAATTTACAAATCTGTTTAACTTTCTGGCACCAGTTGATTTTAAAAAAAAAAAAAAAGTTTTCCACGGTAGTACCCCTTTAAAACCCATTGATGATAAGAGTAAGATTATATTCGCAGATTTATTGGAGACATTTTGCCGACTGTCACATTCATCTGACTAGAGCTTGCAGAAAATAATGCATATTCTGTGAATGCTAAGTCAGTTAGTAATACATCTGAATGTTTTTTCCTGTTACGATGTCCTCAGGACATCATTTTACTAGATTTTCAATTTTAGCATTGGTTATAGCTTGTGACAACGTATGTTTTGTTTGTTTTTTACTGCAGGGCCATTGTAATGATTTGCTGATCTTTCAAACAGAGCCGTACCCGCTGCTCAGGTAAGAATAGTCTCTCTGCAGTCATTCAATCTAAAAACCTTAAAGGGGTATTCCAGGCAAAACCTTTTTTTCTATATATCAACTGGCTCCGGAAAGTTAAACAGATTTGTAAATTACTTCTATTAAAAAAATCTTAATCCTTCCAATAGTTATTAGCTTCTGAAGTTTTCTGTCTAACTGCTCAATGATGATGTCACGTCCCGGGAGCTGTGCATGATGGGAAAATATCCCCATAGGAACTGCACAGCTCCCGGGACGTGAGTCATCAGAAAGCAGTTAGACAGAAAACAGTAACTCAACTTCAGAAGCTAATAACTATTGGAAGGATTAAGATTTTTTTTAAACTCTATGGAAACCTGGTAATTGGTTCTGAAGGCACTAAAATGTCATCCAAAAATAGGAAAAAGTGAGAATTAAAGATAAATAAGTAGAAAACTAATATAGATAAAGCAAATCCTTACATATAAAGGTAAGAAAGATCTGCTGGGAGCTGTAATCACTGTCTGTCACTGTTTCCCAAGCATGGAGCCTCCAGCTGTTGCAAAACTACAACTCCCAGCACGCCGGACAGCCAAAGGCTGTCCGGGCAAGCTGGGAGTTGCAGTTTTGTAACAGCTGGGGGCACACTGCTTGGGAAACACTGGTCTATGTAGAGGACAGGAGCTTCTTTGGGGTCCTGTACAGAACACACAATGTCCTAAAAAAGTAACATGGAGCCGCCCTTACCTGGTGTCCAGAGGAGCAGGTAACCCTGGCACAGGTAAAGTGTACAGAACATGTAATACCTCCCTGTACTGTAGGGGGCGCTACCAGACAGGCAGTTAGTGTTTGCGCTTCAGTAATTCAGGGGTTTTACTAGTGAATGCCCATTCTGATTGGTCACTTCTTCCGGCCATTGACACATTTCACAGATCTGGACTGTCTGTACATTGTATGTTGAGTCTGGTTTCAACTTACAATGGTCCAGAAAAGACTATTGTATGTTGAAACTATTGTAAGTTGAGGCCATTGTAAGTTGAGGGATCACTGTATCACACTCAGGTCATGGAGGTAAAGTGTTCAGCAACTTTATTGATGTACAGCAATGATGCGTTTCGGGGTTAATCTACCCCTTCTTCATTTTGACAGAGTACATACACAGAATAAAACATGAGGGGGTTTCAATAGGCATAGAAATTAACAAACAAAATGGAGGACAAAGGGAAAGGGTAATGATCATACACAATGATGTAAAATTATTCAAATATGCCTATAATAACCGACCAGGGTACTGGAGGGGGAAACAGACATAAGCTATATATAAACAGCAGAAAAAAGAACCATAGAGAACTCAATATGGCCAAGGAAAATAATGTATAAAACAGGATTCACAGTATTATGTCCGGGATAACATGGGACATAATATGTAAATAAGAAGTATCACAATATACAATATTTACCCTTGTTACAAAATATATATATACCCAGCCCACCTAATATGTTAGAGACAAACAATGGTGGGATAGCATGTAATTGTCAGTTGTTTGATACTAGGACAGATACAAGTGAGATCATGGGTGAATCAATTGAACATGGAGGGCACAGCACATCCATAAACGTTAGAACACCGATTTCTCACATAAAGAATGGAATAAACAATGGTCACCGTCCCCTTAAAGGGGTACTCCGTCCCTAGACATCTTATCCCCTATCCAATATGTGTGGTTTGGTGCATATTGATAGGTATTCTTATTAGTTTAATGGGCATCAAACATTTGGTATGGTGAATTATTGGCCTATATATTGGATTATATACCACAATAAACGTCAAAATTATAGCCAAAACAGAGGATTTGGGATTTTTCTCAATTTTTTTGTCCAGCAGATATTTAAAGTCAATTATAATATTATTGTAATAAAAAAAAAAAACACTGTTGCGCAGCAAAATCCTCAAGTGTGGATTAATTGTGGATTTTGACTCCCCGATTAAAGGGGTTCTCCAGTGGCAAACTTTATTTTTTTAATTTTTTTTTTAATCCACTGGTGCCAGAAAGTTAAACAGATTTGTAAATTACTTCTATTAAAAAAATCTTAATCCTTCCAGTACTTATTAGCTGCTGAATACTACAGAGGAAATTCTTTTCTTTTTGAAACACAGAGCTCTCTGCTGAATCACGAGCACAGTGCTCTCTGCTGACACCTCTGTCCATTTTAAGAACTGTCCAGAGTAGGAGAAAATCCCCATAGAAAACATATGCTGTTCTGGACAGATCCTAAAATGGACAGAGAGAGCACTGTGGTCATGATGTCAGCAGAGAGCACTGTGTTCCAAAAAGAAATGAATTTCTTTTCAGATACATATACAAAGAGAACCGATTTAGTACCCCTGGTTACATTGATGGGTAATGGATTGATGTAGGGCAGTGTTTCCCAACCAGGGTGCCTCCAGCTGTTGCAAAACTCTTTTCAGCAGCTAATAAGTACTGGAAGGATTAAGTTTTTTTTAATAGAAGTCATTTACAAATCTGTTTAACTTTCTGGCACCAGTTGATTTAAAAAATACGTTTTCCACCGGAGTGCCCTCTTTAAAGTCAATATGGGAAAATCTGCAGTTTGCGCAGCATAAATTGACATCGTGAACATTTGAAGAAGTATGTGCAACTGAACATCAAAATCTGCCACCTTTTTTGCAGAACATTTACAGCAAACCTGTCCTGTGTGAAATACCCTAAGTCTGTGGTCAGGTGATTCTGTATGGAGATTCCATACAGTCGTCTCACATTTATAGTCATAGCCTGGTCACTTCCCAGCCTGATTTTTAGTTTAGGATGGAGCAGACAAAAACATACAAAGCCAAACATATACAAAGAGAACCGATTTAGTACCCCTGGTTACATTGATGGGTAATGGATTGATGTAGGGCATGGGTTTCCCAACCAGGGTGCCTCCAGCTGTTGCAAAACTACAACTCCTAGCATGCCCGGACAGCCGTTGGCTGTCCGGGCATGCTGGGAGTTGTAGTTTTGCAACAGCTGGAGGCACCCTGGTTGGGAACCACTGATGTAGGGTAATCAGTTCATGTTCTATTGGTATCATTTATGATTTTAGGTTATGCCTGGACACCATTGGGAAAAATTATATCCAGTTGAAAAACCAGATATCCTCCTTACCCGTAAAGCTTCTCCAGCAGGTCAACCAGAGAATCACGTTCTGGACAGCGTCCAGGTTCCGCCAGGGCAGGAGAGAACATTATGAGATCAATAACAACAAGGGCTGATGGCGGCATCTCATACAAAGTCTATTTGCACTTGTTTTTAACCTCTCGAGGGAAGCATGAACATGAAATGCAGTGTTGTGTAGGGCTGATTTCTGTAAATTACTAAAGCAAACCATTTTTCTTGTTTATAAATGTTTTGTATTTGGTTGCAGATGTTTAAGTCAAATAAGGCAGGACGCTAGAAATGTAAGATGGCTTCCATACCGATATGGTGATTTGCTGGTATCGGGCCATTTGTCACAAACAGCACATAGTAGATTTGGGAATGATAAGGGAATAGCTATATTGCATTGTATAGTATGCACAAATATGGAGGATGAACATAGGCAGCACCTCCCAGGGATCTCCCTATCAACAAGTACCTTTATCTACGGGCATATTTAATAAGGGTCTGTTCACATCACATCTCAGGTCTACATTCTGCACATATTTCATACCACGCCTTGTCCCACATGTTAATATAAGAAAAAAAAAAGTATTCTGTAGTATAAACATTTTTACAGTGTCCAGCTGTATAGTAAAGCACACAAGGTGTAGGAAAGGGGAATACCTTATGTCTTGCTTCATTCATAGAGAGAATAAGTCCTGCTTTCCCCAACCCACCTAAAGAGAAAGCCTGTGAGTCCTTCTTTCCCCACCCACTCATAAAGAAAGGCTGTGAGTCCTTTTTTCTCCACCCACTCATAGAGAAAGCCTGTGGGTCCTTCTTTTCCCACCCACTCATAGAGAGAGCCTGTGAGTCCTTCTTTCCCAACGTACCTAAAGAGGAAGCCTGTGAGTCTTCTTTCCCCACCTACCTAAAGAGTAAGGCTGCGAGTCCTTCTTTCCCCACCCACTCATAGAGAAAGCCTGTGAGTCCTGCCTTCCCCAACCACTCATAGAGTAAGCCTGTAAGTCCTGCCTTCCCCACCCACCTAAAGAGGAATCCTGTGAATCCTTCTTTCCCCACCCACTCAGAGAAAGCCTGTGAGTCCTGCTTTCCCCACCTACTCATAGAGAAAGCCTGTGAGTCCTGCTTCTCCTACCCACTCATAGAGAAAGCCTGTGAGTCCTGTTTTCCCCACCCACTCATAGCCAGAGCCTGTGAGTCCTGCTTTACAGGCTTTCATTGGGAGTGGGCAGGGGAAGCAGCATTCACATGTTTTCTTTTTAAGATGATGAGGGTAGCAGAACCTCCAGGCTTTCTCAATGAGTTCTCACAATATTTAATGTTGCTTTAAAATACTGGAGTAAATAATAGAAAACTATATCCCTGAGCTCAGCAACTCTCCCTATATCCTATGCTCAGACAGCGTAGCACCCCTCCCCCTCCTACAGATTTACAAAATACACTTCAACATTCTAGATCTCTCCAACCCATTTTTATGCTGCTAAATTTCGATTTCTCTTGCTCATGATGTTGGAGCACCGATTGAAATACGATAAAAAACATTTTTTTACGTTTTGTCGAGGCCTCTAGTTGAAGGTATACGGAAATGAACATTTCGAGAAGCTCTAGGAGTAAAGGGTGCAGAGTGCAGTGGCCCCCCCCCCCTTTTTTTTATCTTTTTATAAATTTGTGGGGATCTCTGTTCACTTGCACCTTCTGATGCGTTCATCAGACATGAAAGGCACATTTTAGGTGGACTTCCCCTTTAAGAATTGAACTTTAGCCCATACTATTTCAGACATCTGGTGTCCTGAGATAATTTCGCCATAGTTACAGACAACACTATTGTTTGCCAAGGGATCTGTCATATTTATTTCCGCACAGAAGAGGCGTCCATTTTGTGGTCTAGAATATATATTTAAAGGGAACGGTTGACATTTAGTCTGTCATATTTGCAAGACAGCCTGTCAGGGACTGATGCTAATACCCAGTTATGTGTCTAGATCAATGGCCTCCAAACTGTGGTGTTGCAAAACTACAACTCCCAGCATGCCCGGACAGCCAACGGCTGTCCGGGCATGTTGGGAGTTGTAGTTTTTTAACAGCTCAAGGTCCACAGTTTGGAGGCGTAGGTATCTAAACCAGTGTTTCAGAACCTGTGGCTCTCCAACTGTTCCAAAACTACAACTCCCAGCATGCCCTGACAGCGGAAGTTGAGAGACTTGGTTTTAAAACAGCTAGAGAACCACAGGTTAGTGAACACTGGAAAAGACCGCACCCAAGATGGATCATGCTTACTGGCCCTTTAAATGGTACATAGCTTCTATTATAGGTACCAATAATTGCACTTTTTATCCTTTTAAGTATTGTTATTGTTATTAATTGTGAAAAATAACTCTTCCTGTTATTTTTTTTTTCTCCCCCCCCAGACTACTCTTGGGTCTATTTAAATTATATTTTTTGTATAATGTGTTAATTTTCTGTATTTCTGTCAAAAGATTATATATTTTATATTTTTATGTAAAGGGGAAAAAAGGGTTCACTATGCTGTTTAAAGGGATTTGGTCATAATTGTCACTCAGAGGTGTTCTCAGGCTATGTTTCTACTTGTTTGGAGAAAAAAAACAAGAAAAAACGCCTAAAAAATCACCAGTGCAATTTCCTGCGCCTGGCATTTTTTCTGGCGTTTTTTTAATTTGTGTGGAAATTTCATTTTTGCCACCTTGGCAGTTTTTCCAGCCTTTCCAAGTTGGATTTTTTGAACTTTTTGGCTGACTCCAGAGAAAATGGCTGCTGTTCCTCTTCCTGGGAACAGCCCCTTTTTTTCACAGGTGAAAAAACGCCAAAGAAAATCGCCAAATGCAAAACATAAGTGGCGTTTTTAATGGCGTTTTTTCACTCCCAATGGGAGAAAAATGCCACGATTTTGACAAAAAAAAAATCGACAGTGGCTCAACATGCTGCGACTTTGGAAATCCACCAAGGAGCTGAAAACGCCAAAAAAGAGAGAAAAAACAACAAAAGGATAAAAAAAAAAAAAGGCCAAAATGAAAAACGCCAAGTGGAAAAAGAATTTTGTGATTTCTCATTGATTTGGCTGCAGCGTTTTTTTTGCGGAAAAAACTGCATGCGGCAAATTTTGCATTTTTCTCTGTGTTTCATCCCCCCCCCAAAAAAAAATAAACAAGTAGAAACTTAGCCTAAAACTAGGGATTGACCGATATAGTTTTTTTAGGGCCGATACCGATAATCGGTGGAGGTTAGGGCCGATAGCCGATAACTTATACCGATATTCCGGTATAAGTTATCGGCTATTTATCCCCCCGCGACACCGCTGCAGATCATTGATTTAAAGCGGGCGCTTTAAATCAATGCACTGCAGTGGCTTTTGCGGTGCCACAGATCGCCGCCGCCACCCGCTTCTCTATCACCGCCACCCCCTCACCGCTCCCCCCACCGCCGCTCCTCGTCGCACCCCCCACCGCACCGCCCCGGCCCCATTGCCTCCCCCATCCCCGATTTTATAATTACCTGGGCCCGGGGTCCACTCTACATCTGGCTCCGGTGGCGTCCTCCTGAGCTGTCACTGTGCGCACT
Organism: Hyla sarda; assembly: GCF_029499605.1. Lineage (NCBI taxonomy): Eukaryota > Metazoa > Chordata > Amphibia > Anura > Hylidae > Hyla > Hyla sarda. Next base: position 18,548,268 of record NC_079199.1, read on the forward strand.
GACGGTGACGTCACGTCACTCGTCATTGCGCACAGCGTAACGCAGGACGCAGCAGGAGCCAGAAGTAGCATGGGCCCCGGGAACAGGTAATAATAAAACCGGGGATGGGGGAGGCAATGGGGCCGGGGCGGTTCGGGGGGGGGGGCGGTCGAGGGGGGGGCATTATCAGCAAGGTAATTGCCGATACCGATAATGCCCAAAATCGTGATTATCGGCCGATAATATCGGCCAAACGATATCGGCCAAACCGATAATCGGTCGGTCCCTAGAGCCCACCAGCTCTGAGTCGCCACAAAGAAATGGAGTTAGAAATCTCTACAACTGAGAGCCTGGGTGTTTGTTGACAAAGGTACAAAAACGCTAATAAAGTCCAATGTGTTTTCACACTTTTAATGTTTGTGTTACAGTTCATTATTAAATAAAGTTTTTTTGAAAATGTAAAGTAATGATGTCATTTTAGAAGAAAGAGTTCTGCTTAGCTGAAAAAGATATATAAACAATCAGTTATTAAAGGTGATGTGTTGGAAGCAGGAAAAAATGGGCAGCATAAGTATCTGAGAGAAAGTGATAGAAACCGCAGCCGACACTGCACGATAAATCAGCTCCGCCTGGTAACACAGTGGTGAGTCCGACAACAATCTCACTTAGGATCGGTAAGGCTTCAAACAGGACGCCGGCTCCACGAGGCGCAGGAAATACTCAAAGAAGGACCAAGTACAATCCAAAAGGTAGTTTATGCCCAGGATGCAACGCGTTTCACTGCAGTTCCGCAGCTTCATCAGGCATTGCATGCCCAAAACGTTCAATAAGATTCCGCTGTCCCTTCACACATCCTGCAAAATTTTAAGACCTGTCTTTTAAGGGGTAGTCCAGTGGTGAAAAACGTATCCCCTATCCTAAGGATAGGGGATAAGTTTGAGATTGCGGGGGGTCCGACCGCTGGGGCCCCCTGCGATCTCTCTGTACGGGGGCCAGGCTCTCTGGCCAGATAGCGGGTGTCGACCCCCGCACGAAGCGGCGGCCGACACGCCCCCTCAATACATCTCTATGGCAGAGCCGGAGATTGCCGAAGGCAGCGCTTCGGCTCTGCCATAGAGTTGTATTGAGGGGGCGTGTCGGCCGCCGCTTCGTGTGGAGGTCGACACGCCCCCTTCCTGCGGGCTGTCGGGGCTCCGTACAGGAGATCGCAGGGGGCCCCAGCGGTCGGACCCCCGCGATCTGCAACTTATCCCCTATCCTTAGGATAGGGGATAAGTTGTTCACCACTGGGTCACCACTGGACTCCTTTAAGACTAGGTTCACACTTACAAAGCTCCAACTCCAAGCTTCCGAGTACGACCAGCGCTAACTAAATCAGTCAGCGCTAGGACTGCGTGGACATTGTCGTCCCCATAGATGGCAATGTCTATGTAGCAGATTCTGCCTAAAGAATAGATAAATCCATTCTTTTGGCGGCAGAACATCTGCCGCTGAAATTCTGTAGTGTGCGGAATCCCATTGCTGTGCCGGAATTTAAGAGTGGAATTTCAAAACGGAATTCCATTTGGAAATTCGTCATGTGAACAAAGTCTTAGGCTGCATTCACACCACATTTTTGCAATACAGTTCCCGTATCAGGTTTTTGATGAAAAACGAATTCCTCAAAACCGGACTAAACTATCAAAACGTGTGTACAAATTTGAACCCTTATATGGTTAAAAACTGTATTCGGTTAGAAAAATTATGTCCGGTTGCATCCTTTTTTTAAGAAAAAAAAAAAACATAGTTTTTAACTTTTCACTCCATCATGAATAAAGTTTCACTTGTTTGATTAAAATTCCAGGAAAAAAAAACTGTGCAAAGTCCAAAACTGTTTGGTGCAAACTGGATGGAACCGTACGCACATACAGTTCTGTACGGTTCCCATTGACTCCCATGTTTTAAAAAAACGTACACGGTTTAATACGGTTTTTCACCCGGACCAAAAACCGTGGTAGGCTATGTTTTTGGGTACAGGACAAAACCGTACAAGATGCAAAACGGATGCATCGTTTGGCATACAGTTTTCAATATGGTTCCGTAAGGTTTTCACATTGGAAACGTATACGGGAACGTGGTGTGAATGCCCCCTAAGTCATACTGACACCTGAATGCAACACTTTCCGCTTTACTCCTTTGTGTTCACCCTGAAGGATTGTACCTAGGGCAGTAATTCCTAACCAGCTGTTGCAAAACCACAACTCCCAGCATGCCCGGACAGCCTTTGGCTGGGAGTTGTAATTTTGCAACAGCTGGAGGCACCCTGGTTGGGAAACACTGCCCTAGGGTGATGTCTTGCACCCTGTAATATACTTTATTATTCAATCCATCACAGATCTCTGCTTGCTGTAATTGTTTGAAATCCTTATTTCATTTCAATCCTTATTTACTGTCAGGGAATAAAAATATATCCTGTTCCCTTGATCACAGGGCGGGAAACAGCAGGTAAACATGTTTTTCACATGTATACCGCCAATGACAGTGTCTGCCGCTAGGGGCGCTAGACTTTCCTCCCTTTTGCCCTTCTCTAGGATGGCGCCTTTTTTTTTTTCACAGGCGATCCTTACGTGTAGTGTCTGCGACTGGAAGCTGTGACGACGTTTGTTCGCCCAGGCATGGCGGATGACAATGATAACCCCCTTGCTCAAGTGGTGGAGGAGGAGGAGGAAGAAGAAGTAGTAGAAGAAGAAGTAGAAGTAGACGACAACGATGATGATGATGATGATGATTATGATGATGTCGACGAGGACGAGGCGGAGGCAGAACCAGAACCCGGGGCTGACAACAGTCTCCCGGCGGAGCGGAGCGGTCACGTGGCTGTCACTGACGGGACCCGAATGTTTGTGTGGGGGGGATACAAGGTATCAGCTGCGAATACTGTGCTGAGACTTGTAGTTCTACCACGTCCCCTCTTCACATTGGGCCACAAGTATAAAAACCTAGTGCGGGCTGTGAATGGAGCTGTTGTCCGTAGCAACCTGTCAGCACACTATTATAAGCGGGAAAGTGCTATTTGGTTGCCATAGGCAACTGCATAACGTCATGGCTGCACAGGCTTATATACACAAGACTGGGGCTGTGATGTCTAGACCAGTGTTTCCCAACTAGGGTCCCTCCAGATGTTGCAAAACTACAACTCCCAGCATGCCTGGACAGCCTATGGCTGTCCAGGCATTCTGGGAGTTGTAGTTTTGCAACACCTGGAGGCACCCTGGTTGGGAAACACTGGTCTAGAGGTTAGGGCTGCCAACTGGCCGGTATTTATACAACCAATCCTCCACCGGAATGTTGTACCACAGGACCGTCACTGAAGGACAGGCAAACCAAGTCGTTGCTTGGGGCCCGAGCTGTCCCAGGGCCCCAAGCAGAGCCGGTGCTTGTTGTGATTCCTAGAATGCTGCAGCCGCCTGAGCGCTCTATGGAGAGACTCAGGCGGCCGCAGCACTCCTGATCACCTCCCGAGTTCCTCCCCTTCCCTGTAGCGTGGCCGAGCTCTTCTTCCTCCTGGCTTTCAGTCTGGCTGAGTACCGCACGGTACAGGAGAAGGGCCGGGCCATCCTCCTGCGACTATCCCGTTTCGGCAGCAGTGTGAGAGTCTGGAGCGAGGGGCAGAGACTAAAGCCGCTCGGCCTCCGGCTCCTATTTTTGTGCCTGGCTCGCCTGTAGTTGCCTCACTCAGGACGTCCCCGCCCCCAGTTAAGTGCCGTACAGCTACGCGCATCAGCCTCATTTTGACGTTCACTCACATCACGCTCCCAGAATTCAAGGGCCAGCGTTACTATGTCCTGAAGCCGGCCCTAGGTACTTTGAGAGCGAACATCATAACCATGCGTAACTGTGCAAGCCCTTATCTGGGGAAGGTTCTGTCCTGAATTGTCGGCAACTGCAGAGGTACCAGACAGGGGGTCTAATCTAGGGGTACTGCCTACTGGGTGGAGGGGGTTAATCTAGGGGTATTACCTGCCTACTGGGATGGAGGGGGTCTAATCTGGGGATACTACCTGTATTTGAGGGTGGGGGGGGGTTAATCTGGGGGTACTACCTGCCTACTGGGGGGGGGGGGGGTTAATCTGGGGGTACTACCTGCCTACTGGGGGAGGGGGTACATGCACATTAAATGCAACAGCAGTATTTGCTATGTAAACCTCCTTTTTCATTTATATAAAGTTTGGGTGAACGTAAACTGTATGACTAGGGCTCCATGTCTACTTTGCTTGGGGCCCCCAAATTCCTTCAAACTGCCCTGTTGTACCATATACTATACCAGTGTTTCCCAACCAGGGCGCCTCCAGCTGTTGCAAAACTACAACTCTCAGCATGCCCGGACAGCCAGCGTCTGTGCTACTCTTAGTGGCAATCCACCACTATGAGCAGACACACACTGCTATACGCGAGTTGCCGCGTGCATGCTCTTAGCCTAGCTCAGCATTTTTGCTCAATGGGTCCGTAGGAAAATCTGCCTCTTCTGCGGATTTTCAGCTGACCCATTGAAGTCAATCAAAATCCGCCGTGAATTTTCCGCAGTATATACGATGCAGAAATTCCGCAGGTATTCCACCCCTGTGAACGTCCCTAAAAGTAGGGCCACTATTTCACACTGCACATGCGCTGACGGCAGTCACAAGAGCTAGCTCCCTGCTGTGGCCAGGTGTCTATTTGTACAAGATGTGCAGCAGGACACAGAGCGCTGCCTAAAAGTAGCGTTTGCCAACCTGTCTCTCTCCAGCTGCTGCAAAGCTACAATTCCCAGCCTTTGGCTGTCAGGGCATGCTGGGGATTGTAGTTGTGCAACAGCTGAAGGGACACAGGTTGGAGAATAGCGCTCAAGCATAAAAACCCCTGTGTGCAGTGGGAAAACTGCAGCAAAAGTTCTACAAAACTAGGGATTTTGCATGCAAAACTTTCATGCCTAAAAAGTAATGTTTGCTTGAAATAATGTGGTTTACATTGTAGCCGATTGCAGTTTGCGACAAGACATCCCTGTGAATATGAGGCTGAAAAGTCGAATCCATAGGAGATGGAGTCATTGTTCATCACTTGGGGATCCTATCTGTGGGACCCCCACTAGTGCTCCTGAGAAAGCTGTACACCCGCCATTGTTTGCACAGTTCCAGTGGATCATCCATGTGGGCTGTGCCTGGTATTGTAAAAGTGTCGCCGCTCAGAAATGCACCGTCTTAATAGAATGCAATACGTTTCTGAACATATTAATTCTTTCAATGGAGTCCGGTATCCGGAATTTCTGCAGCGTAATTTCCTCCGGATCAGTCACATGAATGGTTCAACAAAATCCAGTTGAAAACAACGGGAGGCTGCTGCACCTGACTTTCTGTAGCGGAATTCCTCTTGGAAAATACGTAGTGTGAATGGGCGCTAATACTCCAGTGGTCCCCTTCGGTCTTTTTTATTTTTTTATTTTCCTGAGGTGACGACTTGTGTTTAGCCATGTGACCGCTGCAACCAATCGTAGACTGCAGTAGGGATGCTAGAAAGTAGGGCATGTGACTACTGAGGTCAGTGAATGGTCGCTGGGGGCACATGCTTGAATGTGATGTCATTGCTTCATGAAATTACATGAAAAACAGGAGAAGAGCATGGGCACCACAGTGGCAGTTAGTTTAATTCTAAAACTTTCTAAATAGGTTGTCCAGGAATAGAAAAAACAGTTAATTTCTTAAAAGAAGAACAAAAAACTGCACCACACCTGTCCTCAGGTTGTTGTGTTCAGTATTACAACTTGTCTCCATTCACATCAATAAAACTGAGCTGCAATGCCACAAACAACCTAAAGACAAGTGTGGTGCTGTTTTTTGAAGAAATTAGCTCTGTTTCTATTTCTGGAGTACCGTTTTAAGTTCCCGATGACCCAGGTAATGGTCTCTGCATCAGCTTTATGTTCAGGAGTAAGAAATGAATAAACCTGTATCCATAACAGTGATAATTTGTCTTTACAGAATGCTCCTGTACGAGGATTTTTTGATTTCTACTTGCCACGGGATGACATCTGGATTTATGACATGGTGAATGGGGTAACCTGGTAAGTGTATATCAGGACCGGGTATTATATGTATATTCTGTATAGAGGGGTTATCCCACAATTAAACATTATCCCGTCCACAATATAGGAAATAAGTAGCTGATCTGTGGGACCCCCACTAAACATAAGAATGGAGATCAAGTGGAGACTCAATAGAGACCGAAATGAAGAGAATGAAGTGGCAGTGGGCATGCTTGGACACCGCTTCATTTATTCTTTATGGATGTCAGGAGTGCTGAACTGCACTATGCTTGGAAGTCCCATAGGCAGGGAATAGAGAGGTGGCAGAGCATGCATGCTGCCGCTCCATTCATTTGGTGGACATTCGACCCCCCGTTTTTGTGATTGGTGGGAGGTCCAAGTGAAAACACGCCCCACACACACACATACACACACTCAATTTGTTACTTGTATAAGAAAATTGCATTTAAATAGGACAATCGCACTAAAATATAACTTACTAATATAGTGATATCAGAAATTGTACTGAGCGTGCTTTTGCTTGATTCACCCGACAGGGAGTTGTGTAGTCCTCTCATTGTCAGTGTGGTGTTGTCTCAGCAAATCCTCTCTTTCTCTCTTGAGACGGCACATTATTCTTTGCAGTCTCAGGAGCTGTGGCAGTATCTTGTCTCTGAGCACAAGCCCCACCCCCTGAGTGATGTCATGACCTGTGATCAGCCCACTACAGCCTACATCACCATCTCCTTGTCATATACATAAAAAGATATATTCGTGTGTGTATTATATATATATATATATATTTTTATTTACTGGGACTTTCAGGGTAATATGAGGTGTGATTATAGCAGTGTTTCCCAACCAGGGTGCCTCCAGCTGTTGCAAAACTACAACTCCCAGCATGCCTGGACAGCCAAACAGTACCGTTGTCATCAGTGTCACCTGCACTACCCATTGGTACCGATAGGTTAGTGCAGGTGACACTGGTGACAGATTTCCTTTAATGGAACGATCTCTGACCATTCCGGAAGTAAATATAACCAAGCAGAATATTGTGCCCACCCTGTCGGGTACAGCAGTAGAACCACTAAAGAGTCCCTGATAAGGAGATGACAGCCCAAAAAAAGGAACAGCAGAGCGGGTTATATATGGCGAATACATAAATGGATATTGATCCCAACAACCCAGGTTTTCCTTACCGTCTCTCTTTAGCCGATAAATGTTTTCGCCCAACTGGCTTGTCATTCTAATAGTGGGAGGAAAGGGTCATAATTACCGAAAAAGAAAACCTCAATTCATTTAGGTCTATGGATTTATACCAATAAGAAAATCTTCTCAGAGTCTGATTTGTTCTCCCAAATCTGTGAGATTCGCTCATTGGAATTTCTCACGGCCTCTTTCAATAATTCAATCCCCTTATTCCTCTCTGTTTGGGAACCCTGGGATCATTATTCTGATCACCAACTTCCTTGACTCATCCTTAGGGTGCGTTCACACGTAGTTAATCAAGAGTAATTCACGCCAAAAAATTTACGGGCGGAAATTTTTTCTTTTTATTTCCCCGCGAAATTCGATGTCGGGCGGAATTTTTTTTTTTTTTACCATTGACTTCTATTGATTTCTGCTAGCGGATTCCGCTTGAAAAATGAACATGCTCATTCTTCAAGCAGAACGGAATTCAGCGTCGGAATTCTGCTAGCAGAATTTCCGCAGTGTGAACAGGACAGCGGAAAAAACATTAAAGGGGTATTCCAGGCAAAAACTTTTTTTTATATATCAACTGGCTCCGGAAAGTTAAACAGATTTGTAAATGACTTCTATTAAAAAATCTTAATCCTTCCAATAGTTATTAGCTTCTGGAGTTTTCTGTCTAACTGCTCATTGATGATGTCACGTCCCGGGAGCTGTGCATGATGGGAAAATATCCCCATAGGAACTGCACAGCTCCCGGGACGTGAGTCATCAGAGAGCAGTTAGACGGAAAACAACAACTCAACTTCAGAAGCTAATAACTATTGGAAGGATTAAGATTTTTTAATCAAAGTAATTTACAAATCTGTTTAACTTTCCGGAGCCAGTTGATATATAAAAAAAAGTTTTGGCCTTTAATACCCCTTTAAAGTCAATGGGCAGAGGAGATGTGCATCAATTTGGAGCGGAGAATTCAAGAGGAATTACTCAAGTAAATTCCTTTTTGAATTACTCCGTGTGAACGCACCCTTATTCTTTCTCTCTTTCCTCCTCTATTTTCCTAGGGGCTTGTGGTTTGTTCTGTGTTTGTCCTTGTGGTCCAATTTTGTTTTTCTCCCTACCCCTCCCCTCCCATGTCTGTGGTCTTCTGGGCCCTAGTGCTTACGCTCATTGGTGCGTTAGCTTACGGCTATTCTTTTATTTTATCTAATTTCCTTATTCCTGATATTCTGATTGCTACAGGGTTTCGACCCTTTCTGTTTTTTGTATAATTTTCTCCATACTTGGATTTGTATCCTTGACAATAAAAAATGACAATTGAAAAAAGAAAAAAAGAAAATCTTACCGCCACTGCAGAGTCTCCAGGCTGAGCTGCAGCTGCCCTGTTCAGCGTCCTACAAAGTGTGACTATGATTACATTAGAGCAGTATTTCCCAACCAGGGTGCCTCCAGCTTTTGAAAAACTACAACTCCCAGCATGCCTGGACAGCCAAAGGCTGTCCAGGCATGCTGGGAGTTGTAGTTTTGCAACAGCTGGAGGCACTCTGGTTGGGAAACAGTGGATTATAGCATGTTGCCTTGTGCTAAACAATATCACGGGAAGAGGAGCAGACAGAATGAATGGTGCTGCAACCTCACTTCAGAACTGGGGCAGGCAGGTAAACAATGCTATATGCCTCTGCAGCATCAAAATAAATATTATTATTATAATTTTTTTTTTTTACATCGGAATACCCCGTTAAAGCCTTCTTGTACTTTTTTTTTGTTGCCTTCTGTTGTCTGTGTTTTCTGCCTGAATGAAATATAGGATCAGTATTTCCTATCATTCCCCTATAACATGCTATTATATTGCAGGCAGAGAAGGAAAACCAAGGGCACTGTCCCACCATCGATGTCTGGCAGCTGTGCCATATGTGTGGATGGAGTGCTGTACCTGTTCGGAGGTCATCATGCCCATGGAAACACCAACATGGTCAGTATTTAACTTGAGGGGGCTTGCGCAACATATTTTGGGAGAAATTTATCAGAACAACAATGGAGCAGGTACTCATAGCAACCAATCATATATTCCAGCTTTCATTACTCAGGCGTTTCTAAAAAATGAAATAAGCGATCTGATTGGATGCTATGGGCTACTGCTCCACTGCACAAGTCTTGATAAAGCTTCCCCTCTGTCCCCTGAATTATTGATGCCTTTGGTCAGCATTACCCTAGTTTGTTACCTGTCAATCAAATAGGGAGCCCTGGGAAGTGCTGCAAAGTATCATCTGAATGTTTTGTTTCTGTTCGTTAATTGTTTGTAAATAATTGTCGTGTTTTTTGTTGTTTTTTTTTTTTTTCTTTTGCAGCTTTACATGCTGAACCTGAATTCTAATGATGGCGAACTTTTCTGGGAAAAGGTAGAATGTAAAGGAACGCCACCATCTCCAAAGGATAAACTGGGTGTGTGGGCTTATCAGAACAAGTGAGTGCCTGTAAATACAAATTATTTAAATTTTTTACTTTGAATGCGACCTCCGCCTGGTTTCATTGAAAGACACCAGAGACTACTTCTCAGTACCAGATACAGGACTTAACCCCTTAAAGGGGTACTCCGCTGCTCAGCGTTTGGAACAAACTGTTTCGAACACTGGAGCCGGCGCCGGGAGCTCGTGACGTCATCCCCCACCCCCTCATTGCAAGTCTATGGGAGGGGGCCCCCTCCCATAGACTTGCATTGAGGGGAGAGGGCAGGGCTATGACGTCACAAGCTCCCGGCGCCGACTCCAGCGTTTAAAACAGTTTGTTCCAAACGCTGAGAAGCGGAGTACCCCTTTAATAACACAGCAAATTTCCTTTTTTTTTGTGATTTAAAATTTTTTCCTCCTCTCCTTTCAAGAGAAATAACGCTTTTTTTTTTTTTTTTTAATTTTTTTCATCCACAGAGCCATATGAGGGATTGTGTATTTTTTTTTTTTTTTTACACGACTAGTTTTACTTTGTAATGACCCTTTTCTTTTACCATAAGATATATGGCGCAACCCAAAAAATATTAATATATTTTTGGGGAGAAATTGAAAAGAAACCTCTTTTGCCACCTTTTTTGAGGGGGGGGGGTACATATTTACAGAGCACACTTTATGGAAAAATGACATTTTATCTCTTCTTTGGGTCAATATAATACCCATAAACACCCATGTTTACATGATTTTTTTTATTATTATTTAAAATTGCCCTACTTTGACCCCTATAACTTTCTATTTTTCGATATATATGGGGATATATGAGGGCTCATGTTTTGCACTACGATCTGTAGTTTTTCCTCAGTACCACTTTTCCACATATGACTTTTTGATTTTATTCCATCACTCCTGGCATATAATGTGGCCAAAAATCAGCCATTTTGAACTTAAGTAATTTTTTACATTTGAAACTGTTCATCGTACGGGTTCATAAACATTATGTTTTAATAGTTAAGCCATTTCTAGAAAAAGTTTACGGAAGGCAGTATAAGCGATGTGCGTTTCTTGACATTGCTGACATGGAATGAAAACACAAGATTTTTTTTTTTTTTTTTACTACATCTGTGGATGTTTTTTTTTTTTTTAAATCTATTTTTTTGCCCATAAATTACGGAAGTCTAATGGCTCTCTTTCTTCTTCCAGGCTTATTTACTTTGCTGGGTATGGTTATTATCAAGAAGATTCAATTGGGACATTTGAGTTTGATATAACCTCTTTTGGGGTAGGTATATGGCATGTGATTGGAAGAACAGGGTGATGTTCAGTAGGAGCCTAACTTCAGCTGCATAGGAGGGGAGACGGCTGGCCTTAACTGTGCAGCCCTTTCCTTTTATGATTTAAAGGGGTACTCCGCTGCTCAGCGTTTGGAACAAACTGTTCCGAACGCTGGAGCCGGGAGCTTGTGACGTCACACCCACCCCCTCAATGCAAGTCTATGGGAGGGGGCGTGACGGCCGTCACGCCCCCTCCCATAGACCTGCATTGAGGGGGCGGGGTGCGATGTCACGAGCTGCCAGCGCTCGGAACAGTTTGTTCCAAACGCTAAGCAGCAGAGTACCCCCTTTAAAGGGGGTTACTGAAATTTTACATTGATGCCCTATCCCTGGGGTCCTTTTTGGGAGGCCATGGTGCTTTAGCAACCACTGTTACTGCTTGTATCTGCTGAAAAGTGGGTGTTGTGAGTAAATGGGTCACACACTAACGATCTGTCCTTGGAATAGGTTGTCAATGTAAAGTCTTTGAAATCCCCTTTAAATGGGTATGTCGAAAAAATATATAAAAAAAATTGTATTTTATTTTGCTGGGCGTGATGTATCTTGTAGCTCCCATTCCAAAAACTTCCAGTTCCCTGTGGCTCATCTCTTCCCTCCACTTTAGAGTTGGTGAAGGACCTGTCTGCACAGCCAACCACTGGCTAACAGATTAGCAATGGAATTGTACCATAAATGTCTGTCATTAGAACACCCATGTAGAGCACAGGCAGTAGTTGATGCTGGTTATGAGACAACACACTGTTGTGCACATTTAAGGTGCTATGTTTTGACTTAGGGATTTTGCCACCATTACCCAGTGGTCAACCCCCTTCCCCAATGATCATACACCTATCCTGTGGATAGGGGATAAGTGTCACTGGTGGTACAACCCCCTCTAATAGTAAAACTGATCTGTTCTGAGGCACATCCTACAACAGTCACTTCTAGAGATGAGTGAACTTACAGTGATTCTATTAGTCACAAACTTCTCTGCTTGGAGGTTGCTGACTTTAGCCTGCATAAATTAGTCCAGCTTTTAGGTGCTCCAGTGGGCTGGAAAAGATGGATACAGTCCTAGGTGACTCGATCCTTGGACTATATCCACCTTTTCCAGCCCACCGGAGCACCTAAAAGCTGGACTAATCTATGCAGGCTAAAGTAAGCAAATTCCGAGCAGCGAAGTACGTATCGAATCGCTGTAAGTTCGCTCATCACTTCATTGGGAAGGGCCTTTAAGGTTTAGTGCTCTAATAAAGATGATTTATACCAATTAATCTCTCATTGTTGATTTCTAGAACATGGGTCCAGCCAGGGGTTGGAATGATCACGTCCACGCTGTACATCTCGACAGCTTCACCTGGCATCGCATTGTGCCCACGGTAATATTCATGTCTGCAACAGAAAGAAATAACTGTACAAAAACAGCCTAGTAACAGAGTCTCCTCTGCAGGGAAAGAGTCCTTCTCCTCGAGCTGCTCATGCCTGTGCCACTGTTGGAAATAGAGGATATGTGTTCGGTGGTAGATACCGGGTGAGTACCACCTCCTATAGCTGAGTATCTTAGCAAAAAAAACACTTCCAATGTGCTAACAGGCTTGCTTTATTTTCTAGAACTACAGAATGAATGACCTATATTATCTGAATTTTGATACCTGGGAATGGCATGAAGTGTAAGTAATGGGTTAAATTTAACCCCCCCCCCCCCCCCATACATTTCCTTCTGATTGATTGGCTACCAGGTATAGACAGTAGCCAAAGATCAGTATTCTTAGTCCACTGTATTCTTTATTAGGCTATGTTCTGTGCCATTTGGGTTGATAGTACAGAAAACATGTCTATATACATGTTTTACCACTTGTATTCCACATAAAAAAAGTCTTGCAGTATCTTTTCTTAGACATCTGTGTTGTGCTGTGCCCCTGTTATTCCTCATGAAGCTTTACTACTAAATTGACATCTAAGTGGAGGGTGTCCCTACAATGATGAGTTCTAAGAAAAGATATTCTAGAATTATGGGGAATTCAAGTTTAATGTGGATAGAACTGAGGGGCACAGCATTGTGGGTATAGGCCCTTAACGGTAGGAAGAGAAAAAGGTTTTGGCTCTGACTATATCCCCTACCATCACTAGGCTAAGAAGTTTTTTTTCTTTATTTTAGTGAACTGCCACACACTAGATGTAACCCACTAGAAGCTGGCGCTTGAGAGTTCCCACCACTTCAGTAATCTGCTTACACGTGTTTTTATTTTTGTATTTACTACTGCTTTTGCACAAACTGGTTAGCCTAGCGTGGATAGGAAGGGTATAGTGTTTTTCTTCTTAGTTGCAAGGGCCTATACCCACAATGATTTTACAGTGAGTGTAAAAATCCATTTATTCACCGAAAATGGCAGGTCAGGGGTTTTACCACAATTTTACCCTCATTTTTGGCACCAATTTTGTACAAAACATTTCTGGTCATATTTGATAGTAAGTATTATGCTGATAGACAACATGGGGTCTAATGGGGCTGGCCTGGACAGTGGGGGTCCTTTATTACCGAGGGGAGCAGTGGCAGTTTGGATGGGCACAACTCTCTACACTTTATTCATATATACTGTGTGTGTGAGTGTGGAACGTCTGTGTTTTTTACATTGAAGCGGCTGACAGCCGCAGCGTTCTCTATGCGGGCGCTCTGAGCGCCGGTTAACTTTCACTTCGGCAGCAGCTGCTGCCGGCGGCGTCTAGTCCGCTCAGTTCCCCGCGAGCGCACATGCATTCGCATGTGCACTCGGGGCAAGGAGCGGGCGCTTTTACAGACTTCTTGTTAATGCTTTGGCGGCCCGGTGCGCTTTAGCTCCGCCCACCCAGGGCCGCTGAGGCTTCTCTGGGCGCAAACTATACACCATTCAGCGCTGTGCGCGCGATTGGTGGCAGGGGCCAATAAGCGGTGCCCCCTGCTCCTAACACGCCCCTCACTTGCTATTGGCCGGCATTTCTCCTCTCTGACAGCTTGCAGACCACCACGGGTTCGAGTCCCGGGGTGGGACAGAGTGTTAGTGTTGTGGTTAAATTTTTTAAATAGGCCCATTGTGGTCTATGGGGATTTCAAGGCATGTGAAACAGTAAGATAAGCAAACTGTATCAGCAGTGAAATGGAACACAGTCTTGGGTGAGAGAGGTCCAGAACGGCCTCCCTCTAAACAGTTAACTGGAGTGTTAGCCACTCCTTTACTCTGTCAATACTGTAACTTTAAACTGTCTGGTTCTGCTGAACCACTTGTTCTGCCTGCTCCACTGCTCCCCCAGACCCCCCTGCTACTCTACCCCGGTTGTTCTTCCTGACCAGGTGGGTTCGGCCGCCCCTCCAGCCTGGGTTCCCTCCCTCTCCCAATCTTTATCCGACTTGGCTCAGGTCTCCCGTTATGTGGTGACTGCCTTGGAGAGGCCCTCCCTACACCGGCCCTTTGGAGGGTCCCGCTCTCCCCCCTATTCTAACGCTCTAGCAGCATCATAGGGGTGTGTCATCTGACTCATCCCCCGAGTCTTCTGGCAGGCACCGGCGCTCCCCTCGCAGGCATTGCCCCGTTACTCTGACCTGTAGCAAGCGTCGCTCCTCTAGAGAATGCTCCCAGGGTCGCCGCTCTGGCTCTCCAGACCCGCGTACCAGGTCAGTCTCCCTCTCTCTTCCAGGGCGGCCTCACCTCGTTCCCATTCACCTGGAGAACTAGTGGATGAGGTTTCTGATTCGGCCTCCGACTCAGGACTGCACGGATGTGCCTGATGTGGTGTACTCAGTGGTTGCGGCCATAAGAGACACCTTTCATCTAAAGGACCCAGGAACTTCAGACGTGGCTCCAGAAGTCTCCTTCTCTGTGCCCGACCGGCACTTAAGACTTTCAGCTCTCACGCTAAATTTTACACCCTGTGGGTATCCGCCTGAAGTCACCCTGACAAGAAGTTTCAGGAAACTAATAAGGTTCAAGCGCGATATTCCTTCGCCATGGACCTCATGCTCGGTGGACCTCCTCTCCAACTGTGGATCCGACCGGTCTCCCGCCTCTCTAAGGCGCCTACTCGGCCGTTGGCTGATGCGGCTGCCTTCAAGAATCCAGCGGACATGAAGGTGGATATTTTGGCAATCTCTGCACTTGAGGCAGCAGGTTTTTCCTGCTTTTGCTTCTGCCTGGGTGTCGGAAAGGCCCTTTTTAGTATGTTCTTCCAACTACGCCAGGGTAGTCTTCAAGATCCCTCCGGAGGATTAACTTAATCTAGCTCTCCGATGCTCTGCAGCTGGAGATTTTTCTGTGTTCCGCTTCCATGTGCAGCCACTGTGCTGCCTTTACCACAAGCTACCTGCTAGCCACCGTCCCTTCATGTGGCTTTAAGCCTGGAATGCGGACGCCACCTTCAGGAAGTGAGGCGATGGGCGGAAAAGAGAGTTCTTTATTACCTCTGGTAAGACTCACAGAACCGCTTCCCGTCGTAAGTTCTCCTTCCGGTTCTGCGGACCTTTGGTACCAACAAAGGGTCCAGCCAAGCGCCTTCATGGGAAGAGGGCTCCTCTTTCCGATCCCATTCCTCCCGGTGGTCGGCTATCCGTTCCGGCCGTTTGGCAGCCCCATCAGGCCCCGTAGGCCTTCCTCGGCCTGAAGGGTCGCCCCCACCCGCCGACCTCTCTCTGGTGGTTGGTCGCCTCTTACCCTCCGGGATACCTGGACATGCAACTTTAGGGGAACGTTTTCGAGGTTTATTCCAAACTCTCTGTGGTCTCCAAGAAAGGCGTTTCTGTTTGCCCAGTCTTGGTTCTCAAGCATCTCAGCCAGCATCTTGCGTTCCCATCCCGAATGGAGTCACTCCGTTCGGTGCTGGCATCCATGGTTCAAGGGGAGTTTCGTTCCTCGGTGGACATCAAGGATGCCTGCCTCCACTTCTCATTGTTTTCCGATCATCAGCGGTTCGTCCGCTCTGCAGTTCCGGACGGTCATTTTCTATTGTGGCTATCCATTTCGGTCTGGCCACTTCTCGCGGAACTTTACGAAAGTCCTGGCGCCTTTTTTACGGACAACCGTTGTTTCCCTGATTCCTTATTTGGACTACCTCCTGATCTGAGCTCCAGCCAGGACCCAGATCCTGGAGAGTCTTAGTCTCAACCTCCAGACCTTGTCTCACTTCGGTTGGATGGTCATTTGGGACAAGCCCAACCGCTCTCCTGGGGCTCCAGTTCGATGCGGCCTCTGCCCGCTTTCGACTCTGCCGACTCTTTTCAAGAGTCTGATGCCTTCGGCTCCCTGCTCCAGTTTCCATTCGCTTTTGCATGGATGTCCTGGGTCGATTGGCGGCCATTTGCCCAGTTTCATCACCGACCTCTTCAACTGGTGATTTTCTTCCGGTGTGACAGGTCTCCATTGTCTCTCGGCCGCAAGATCGTCCTCTCTTGTCAGTCTTGTTGGTCCCTTCTATGGTGGCTTCGTTTTCCACCTCATTTTATTCCGGGGTGTTCCTTCCTGTCCATCCCTGCCAGTCTGAAGAGGTGTTTTCAGGGACCGCCCCTGGTCTGGGGTCTTGGCCCCCCGTGAAACTTTTTCCCCTTCAACATTTTGGGGCCTAGGGCAATTCTTTCTTCGCTTGCTTCTTGGGAATTTCCCTCCTGGGCGGAACTCAGGTTTCCAGCCATCCCAGTTATCTTCAGTCTGGCCGTCCCCGGTATGTGACCTTCTCGGCCGGTCCTCAGTTGTCCAAGGCACTGGTCCCTACATCCAGTGGTGTTTGCTGTGATCTGCAACCTCTGGGGCGCTCCAGGCGTGGACCTCTGCTGGTCCCGCCACAACCGAAGCGTTCCTCTCTCTTGGTCGAGCCTTGCCCTACCTTGTCTATTTGGTGGTCGGGCTTTGCCCTACCTTATTTGTTTCCTCCCTTCTCTTTTCGGGGTCTTGAGGAAACTCAGTGGGACGTTTCCGCCATTCTAGTGGCCCAGCGGGCGTGGTACGTCGTCATGGTCAGGCTTCCCTATAGTTCAGACCTCCTATCTCAGGTCTCCTGTGCCACCCCTATTACCGTCCCTGCTTTGACGGCATGGCGGTCGAGACCCCGGTTTTGAGAGCCGCGGTTTCTCTTCCCAAGTCATTCGCACCATGCTCAAGGCTCATAAGTCCTCCTCGGCAAAAATTTACCGCCGTACCTGGCGGTCTTATTTTAGTTGGTGTGAAGCTCAGGTATTGTGTCCTGTTACCTTTTCGGTTTCCCGTCTTCTCTCTTTCTTGCAGTCGGGATTAGAACTGGGGTTGTCTCTCAGTTCCCTTAAGGGCCAGGTTTCGGCCCTTTCTTTCTTTTCCAGCATCCTCTGGCTTCTAATTCTCATGTCCGGACCTTCATTCAAGGAGTGGCGCATGCTGCCCCTCCTTATCGGTCACCTTCTCCCCCTTGGGACTTGAATCTGGTTCTGGGGGTACTCCAAGGTGAACCTTGTGAACCCCTTGGGGAAGTGTCCCTGCGCCTCTTTTCTTGGAAAGTGGCATTTTCTTATCCCCTCCATTTGGAGAGTGTCTGAATTGGCAGCTCTCCTGCCGTTCTCCGTTTCTGTTGCTTCACCAGGACAAGGTTGTCTTCCGGCCAGATCCTTCCTTTTTGCCTAAAGTTGTTGCGGCCTTTCATCTCAATGAGGACATTGTTCTTCTGTCCTTTTGTCCCGCTCTCTCATTCTAGGGAGCATTTACTCCACAAACTGGATGTGGTTTGGGCTGTTAGGTATTACCGCTCTCTCTTCTTCGTTTCGTCAGTGTGATTCCTTTTTCGTCCTTACGGAAGGTCGTCGTAAGGGACAACCTGCTTCCAAGGCAACCACTTCTCTGTGGATCCGGTCTGCCATTTCAGAAGCCTATTTCTGTAGGAGGAAGATTCCTCCCTTCAGGGTTGTGGTTCATTGTACCCGTTTCTGTTGAGGCATCCTGGGCTCTCCCCAACAAGCCTCAGCCTCGCAGATTTGCAAGGCGGCTACTTGGTCATCTTTGCACACTTTCTCGAGGTTCTACCGGGTTCATACCTTCGCATCGGCTGATGCTAGTCTGGGCCGTAGACTGCTGCAGGCGTCAGTGGAACAGCCGTCTGCCTGTCTGATTATCTGCCCACCCAAGGGACGGCTTTGGTATGTCCCACGGTCTGTGTCCCCAATGGAGCCGATAGAGAAAAGGAGATTTTTGTTTACTTACCATAAAATCTCTTTCTCGAAGGATCCATTGGGGGACACAGCTCCCGCCCTTTTTGGTTTCTCTTTTGTTCTCTGTCCGAGGGTGTGTTCAGTTATATATTTTCATCTGGTTCTCGGACAGTTCGTGTTTTTTCCTTGACCTGTCGGTCCTCTCCTATTGATCTGGTACTAAAACTGATTACCTCAGGGCCTGGAGGCGGGTATATACTGCTGGGAGGAGCTGACTTCTCTTATTGCCATAGTGTCATACCTCCTAGAGACAGCAGCATACACCCATGGTCTGTGTCCCCCACGGTCTGTGTCCCCCAATGGATCCTTCGAAAAAGAGATTTTACGGTAAGTGTTAAAAAAAAATCTCCTTTTTTTATGCTTACCGTAAAATCTCTTTCTCGAAGGATCCATTCGGGGACACAGACCATGGGTTTATGCTGCGGTCTCAAGGAGGCTCGACACTATGGCAACCAGAAAAGTCTGCTCCTCCCAGCAGGGTATACCCGCCCACAGGCACCTGAGGTAATCAGTTTTAGTCCCAGAGCAATAGGAGAAGACCGACAGGTCAGGAGAAAAAAAACACAAACTGTCCGAGCAACCAGAAGAAAAAGGTAACTGAACACACCCTCGGACAGATAACTGAAATAGGAACACCAGAAAAGGGGTGGGAGCTGTGTCCCCCCAATGGATCCTTCGAGAAAGAGATTTTACGGTAAGCATAAAAATCTCCTTTTCTCTATCGGCTCAATTGGGACGTACCAAAGCCGTCCCTTGGGTGGGTAAGGAAATCAGTTAGGCGGACGGCTGGACCACCGCCGCCTGCAACGCCTTATGGCCAAGAGGAGCATCAGCTGAAGCAAAGGTATGAATCTGGTAGGACCTTGTGAAAGTGTGCAAAGACGACCACGTGGACGCTTTACAGAACTTTGAGGCCGAAGCAACGTAGCGGAGTGCCCAGGATGCCCCGAAAAACGGGTGGAATGAGCCAAAACCCTGAAGGGTGAGATCTTCCCTTTGCAGCAGTAAGCTTCCGAAATAGCAGACCGGATCCACCAAAAAATGGTGGTCGTAGAAGCAGAGTCACACTGCCGAAAGGAAAGAGTGACTGAGAGACAAGTCCGAACACCCCTCACCACAACCAAGTGGTGGAGCAAATGCTCCCAGGGATGAAAAAGGGGCCGGACAAAAGAACGGTAGGACGATGTCCTCATAGAGATGAAAAAAAATCAAGACCATCTCAGGTAAAAAGGACAGACCTGGACGGAAAACAACTTGTCCTGGTATAAAACCAGGAAGGGAGAACGGCAGGAGAATGCTGCAAGCTCTGACCCCTCCCATCAGAGGTAAGAGCAACAAGGAGCGCCACCTTCTGGGGAAGAGGGCGAAGAGAAATGTCCCTGAGAGGCTCAAAAGGGGGGCCTTGCAGGACATCTAAGACCAAGTGCAAGGCCCAAGGGAAAAAAGGGACTGATAAGGAGGGGCAGCATGAGCCCCTCCCTGAACTAGGTTCGGACATAATTGAACGCCAGAGGACGTTGAAAAAGAATGGAAACGGCCAAACCTTTGACCTCTAAGGAAGCTGAAAGCCAACCACAACCGGAGAAAAAGGCTGAATTTCACACCAACAGAAATAAGACCGCCAGGTAAGGTGGTAAATCTTTGCAGAGGAAGGCTTGTGAGCCCTCTGCCTGGTGCAAACCACTTGGGAAAAGAAACCACAGGTCCTCAGAACCGCTGTCTAAACCGCTACTCCGTCAAAGGCAGAGACTGTAATAGGGGTGGCACAGGAGACCTGATATAGGAGGTCTGGACAATAGGGAAGGCGCAGCGGTAAGTCGTTCAGGAGCCTGACCACGACGACGTACCATGCCCGTCGGGGCCAGTCTGGGCCACGTGAATGGCGGGAACGTCCCTGCTACGAGTTTCCTCAGGACCCCAAAAAGAGAGGAAGGGGAGGAAACAGCTAAGGTAGGGCAAAGCCTGACCAATAAACAGATAAGGCAGGGTACGAAGGAACGCCCCCGAAAAAGCATGGGGGAAACAAAGCCACCATAAAAGGGACCGACAAGACTGTCGAGAGAGAACGATCTTGCGGTCGAGAGACAATGGAGAGCTGTCCCACCAGAAGACAATCACCAGTTGAAGAGGTCGGTGATGAAACTGGGCAAATGGCACGGCCTCCACGGACGCCGCTAACCGACCCAGGACATACATGCAAAAGCAAATTGAAACTGGAGCAGGATGCCGAAGTCATCGGACTCTTAAAAAAGAGTCAGCCGATTGGTCAGCGGAGTCGAAGCGGGCAGAGGCCGCGTCGAACTGGAGCCCCAGGAGAGTGGTTGGACTTGTCTCGATTGACCATCCAACCGAAGTGAGACAAGGTCTGGAGGTTGAAACGAAGACTCTCCAGGATCTAGGCCCTGGTCTGGAGCTCTGATCAGGAGGTTGTCCAAGTAAGGAATCACGGAAACAACTGTTGTCTGTAAAAGGCTATCACAGGCGCCAGCAATTTGGTAAAGGTCCGCGGAGAAGTGGTCAGACCGAAACGGCGAGCAACAATAGAAAATGACCATCCGGAACTGCAAAGCGCTGGAACCTTTGATGACCGAGAAACATGAGATGTGGACCAGGCATCCCAGAAGTAAGAGGCGACCAACCACCCGAGAAAGGTCGGCGGGTGGGGGGCGACCCTTCAGACCAAGGAAGGCCTACGGGTGCCTGATGGGGCCGCAAAGCGGCCGGAACAGATAGCCGACCTCCGGAAGGACAGGTCCGGAAGGAGGGAGCCCTCTTCCCATGAAGGCGCCCGGCTTGACCCTCTGTTGGTACCCTTTGTTGGTACCAAAGGTCCGCAGAACCGGAAGGAGGACTTAAGACGGAAAGCGGTTCTGTGAGCCTTATCCAGAGGTAATAAAGAACCCTTTTCCGCTCGTCGTCTCACTTTCTGAAGGCGGCGTCCACATTCCAGGCTTTTAAGCCACATGGAGGGACAGTGGCTACCAGGTAACTTGTGGTAAAGGGAGCACAGTGGCTGCGCATGGAAGCAGAACACAGTAAATCTCCAGCTGCGGAGCATCGGAGAGCTAGATTAAATAAATCCTCCAGAGGGATCTTGAAGATTACCCTGGCGGAGATGGGAAACCATACTGAAAGGGCTCCTGACACCCAGACCGAAGCAAAAGCAGGAAGAACCTGCTGTCTCAAAGGCAAAGTTTGCTAAAGTCTCCACCCTCATGTCTGCTGGATACTTGAACGCAGCCGCATCAGCCAATGGCCAGGTAGGCGCCTTAGAGAGGCGGGAGACCGGCAGATCCACAGTTGGAGAGGAGGTCCACCGAGCAATGAGGTCCTTGGCGAAAGGATACTGCGCTTGAACCATCCTTGTTTCCTGAAACTTCTTGTCAGGGTGCCTCCAGGCGGATACCAGCAGGGCGTAAAATTCAGCGTGAGAGCTGAAGGTCATGGGTGCCGGTCGGGCACAAAAAAGGAGACTTCTGGAGCCACGTCCGAAGATCCTGGATCCTATAGATGGAAGGTGTCTCTTATTGCTGAAACCAATGAGTACACCACATCAGGCATCCGTGCGTTCCTTTTGAGTCGGAGGCTGAATAGGCGTCTCTTATGGCCTAAACCAATGAGCGCACCATGTCCGACATATGTGCGGTCTTCTGAATCAGAGGCCGTATCTGAAACTTCATCCACAAGTTCACCAGGTGAACTGAAACGTGTGAGATGGCCCTGGAATAGAGGGAGACGGACTTGGTACGCGGGTCTGGAGAGCCAGAGCGGCGACCATGGGAGCGTCCTCTAGGGGAGCAACACTTGCTACAGGGCGGAGTAACAGGGCGATGCCTGCGAGGGGAGCGCCCGTGACTGCCAGAAGACTTGGGGAATGAGTCAGATGAAAAACACCCCTATGACGCTGCGATAGCGTCAGAATAGGGGGAGAGCGGGACCCTCCGGAGGGCCGGTGTAGGGATGGTCTCTCCAAGGCAGTTACCACATAAGGGGAGACCTGGGCCAAGTCGTATAGACTAGGAGAGGGAGGAACCCAGACTGGGGGTCCGGCTGAACCCACCGGGTCTGGAAGACAACCGGGGTAGATAGCAGTAGGGTCTGGGGGAGCAGTGGAGCAGGCAGAACAAGTGGTTCAGCAGAACCAGACCTTTTGAGTTACAACTTTAACAGATGTAATGAGTGGCTAACACTCCCGTTAACTGTTTAGAGGGAGGAACAGTTCTGGGCACGGACATAGTAAAAAATGAACAATCTCACCCAAGCCTGTGTCTCCAGGGCAGCTGCTGCGCATAAAGTCAGTCAGAAAGCGAGAGAGGGGGAGAGAGAGAGACGCCGGCCAATAGCAAAAGAGGGCCGTGCTAAGTGCAAGGGCTCTGCTGATTGACCCTTACAGCTCCCATGCGCGCGCATAGCTCTGATTGGTGACCAGTTCGCGCCCCTGTAGAGACTCCGGCGGCCTGGGTGGGCGGAGCTAATGCGCCCGCTCCCGGCCCCGAGTACACATGAGAAGACATATGTGCCCGGGGGGAACTGAGCGGGCGAGGGCACCGCCGGTAGCCGCCGAAACGAAACTAAGACGAGCGCAATGCGCTCGTAGAGAAAGTGCCATGCCGTGGCTGCAGAAGGCGTTATAACTGTGCCCCATAAACACACTGACTGCTCAGGAAGACTGCTCCCCATAAGATAATAAAGGTGCTCCCCCTGGAGAGAAGAGGGAAAAACCCTATGGCCAGCTCCATCCTCACACTGCTCAATTATGAGCAAGTGGTCCCAAAACTGGGGTACTCCAGATTTTGCAAGTCCGTGACCTAAGGGAAGGAAAAAATACTCACCTTAGTCTGAAGAACTTTCCTCTAGAAGTCTTCACAATGTAGTCTTCAGTCAGCATTGTCACCTGCAGCAAACCAAGCTCATAGCGAGGTGAACAGGGAGGTAGGGGGACCCGAACCCATGAAGTACAACCCCAAGCGCTGACCGTTGGCGAGAGGGGGTTAACAGTACATCCAAGATGCCTGCCACCTCTCGCAATGGGGAAACAGTGAACCGCAGTTCCTGAGTCCCCACCTGAAAATTGAAAGAAAAAGGAATAAAAGAACTAACACCTTCCATAAACCTAAGAAAATAAAAGACCTGGTCTGAGGAGAATCCCAGACCAGTGTCTATCCTCCTTAGACACTAAGCAAAAACTGATTACCTCAGGTGCCTGTGGGCGGGTATACCCTGCTGGGAGGAGCCGACTTTTCTGGTTGCCATAGTGTCGAGCCTCCTTGAGACAGCAGCATAAACCCATGGTCTGTGTCCCCTAATGGTGCCGATAGAGAAATAAATTCTCACTAATTTTAAAGATCATGAATCTAATCCGTTGTTCTTCCTTTCTGTCACCTGACCTTTCTTTGATTGCAGAGTCCCACAAGGTGTTGTTCCAGTGGGGAGATCCTGGCATTCACTAACACAAGCTACCCAAACCACCCTGTTTCTGTTTGGTGGATTTACCACAGACAAACAACCTCTGAGTAAGTCTTCAGTGTGAATAAGGTTTACATCACCTAATAGTAAAATTTGAAAGTTTATTAATAGAAATCTTAGGACATAAAGGGAACCTGTTACCTTGTTTTGAGGCATTAAAAGGGGTTATGCAGGAAAAGCTTTTATATATAATATATCACACAAGAAAAACGTCCGGCACTCGGGAAGATGCAGGTAAAACTTGTCAATGGCTTTATTCACACGCTTAAGGCAGGACACAATCTGACGCGTTTCGCACGCTCAGGTGCTTAGTCGTAGACTAAGCGTGCGAAACATGTCAGATTGTGTCCTGCCTTAAGCGTGTGAATAAAGCCATTGACAAGTTTTACCTGCATCTTCCCGAGTGCCGGACGTTTTTCTTGTGTGATTTCTACTAAGCCGGGAGCGGTACCGGTGTCCGTAGCACGAGATTGTGCAGCACACGCGGGAGTGGTGAGCAGCCTTACCTCGTCTGCATATATATCTCTATCTATCTCATATCTATCTATCAACTGGCTCCAGAAAGTTAAACAGATTTGTAAATTACTTATTTCAAAAAAATCTTAATCCTTTCAGTACTTACGAGCTGCCGAAGTTGAGTTGTTCTTTCCTGTCTAAGTGCTCTCTGCTGACACCTATCTCAGGAACTGTCGGGATTAGAAGCAAATCCCCATAGCAAACCTCTTCTACTCTGTGCATTTCCCGAGACAAGCAGAGATGTCAGCAGAGAGCAATGTTGCCAAACAGTAAAGAACAACTCAACTTTAGCAGCTGATAATTATTGGAAGGATTATTTGATTTTTTTTTTTTTTTTTTAAGTTATTTACAAATCTTTATGGAGCCAGTTGATTATAAAAAAATAAAAATAAAAATTTTCCCCTGAAATACCCATTTAAACCACCAACATGTCTTTATACAGCGTTCACATTTTACTTTCACAGTGTCAACAAGTATTCTCAGCCTGTGGATGTCCAGCAGTTGCAAAACTACAATTCCCATCAAGACTGTCAGTGTATGATGAGAGTTATAGTTTCCAAACTGCTGGAGAGTCACAGGCTTGAAAAAGTAAGAGCATATTTGTCACATAGTAGGTGTAACTCTTCCACTGGGCATAGTGGCTCTACACGAACTATCGCCACCAGTAAAGATTGTTATCTAGGTAGCTGTAAATCTGTCATCATGTAATGTCTGGACCTGAATTTATTAAATGTGACTTGGTTATCTATGTTCAGGTGATACTTGGATTTACAGTATTGAAACCAACGAGTGGATTCCCTTTAAGAGCTGCCATGCTGAAAAACCCAGGTAAGCAGCTTAATGCAGCTTGTGCGATGCTTTTTGAGTTCTTGCAATACAAGTGAATGTGACAAGTAATATGCACAGTTCTAATATTGCAAGAGTGTTACTGCTTATGACAGTGTTTCCCAACCAGGGTGCCTCCAGCTGTTGTAAAACTACAACTCCCAGCATGCCCGGACAGCCTTTGGCTGTCCGGGCATGCTGGGAGTTTTAGTTTTACAACAGCTGGAGGCACCCTGGTTGGGAAACACTGGGTTATGAGAATACTATCACACCACCTGGTCACTTCTTAAAGGAGAACTCCGGTATGGGTGGGAAAAAACAACTTATCCCCTATCCTAAGCATAGGGGATAAGTGTTAGATCGCGGGGGGTCCGACAACTGGGGCCCCCCGCGATCTCCTGTACGGGGACCCGGCTCGCTCCTGCTCAATGCAGGAGCCGAGCGTTTTCGACCACAGCCGAAGCTGCGGCCGACACGCCCCCTCCATTCACTTCTATGGCAAGGCCGGAGATTGCGATCTAACACTTATACCCTATGCTTAGGATAGCAGATAAGTTGTTTTTTTCCCACCCATACCGGAGTTCTCCTTTAAGGCTGTAAGAATGTTGTATATTCAATGCCTATTGTATAGGGCTTTACTGTAAGCAGCCTTCAGAAGTTGTCAGGATAAAGGGGTTTATACATCACTGTGTATGTTCACACATGGTGGTAATGGGGCATAACTATAACTGCACTGCAAAAGCACATATAAATACATAGGGGGAGATTTATCAAAACCTGTGGAGAGGCAAAGTTGACCAGTTGTCCATAGCAACTAATCAGATTGCTAATTTCATTTTTCACAGGCCTTGTTAAAGGGGTACTCAAGTTAAAAACTTTTTTTTTAATCAACTGGTGCCAGAAAGTTAAACAGATCTGTAAATTACTTCTATTAAAAAATCTTAAACCTTCCAGTACTTATTAGCTGCTGAATACTACAGAAGAAATTATTTTCTTTTTGGAACACTGAGCTCTCTGCTGACATCACGAGCACAGTGCTCTCTGCTGACATCTCTGTCCATTTTAAGAACTGTCCAGAGTAGGAGAGAAAACCCCTAGCACACACATGCTGCTCTGGTCAGTTCCTAAAATTGACAGAGATGTCATCAGAGAGCACTGTGCTCGTGATTCAGCATAGAGCTCTGTGTTCCAAAAAGAAAAGAATTTCCTCTGTAGTATTCAGCAGCTACGAAGTACAGGAAGGATGAAGATTTTTCAATAGAAGTAATTTACAAATCTGTTTAACTTTCTGGCACCAGTTGATATATATATATATTTCCACCGGAGAACCCCTTTAACAAGGCCTGTGAAAAATGAAAGAAGCGATCTGATTGGTTGCTATGGGTAACTGGTTAACTTTTCCTCTCCATAGGTTTTGATAAATCTCCCCCATACAGTTTTGCAATGGTTTTCCTGCAGTTGCTTTGCAGACATGGTGTGTGAGTTCATGTCCTCCATGATAATGTATTGTGTTCTACATGCAGGTTGTGGCATACAGCATGTGCCAGTAAAGAGGGGGAAATCTTTGTCTTCGGAGGATGTGCCAACAATCTTCTAGCCCATGACAAAGCGGTAACTGTAACTTTGCATTTATTTACCTCAGGGGTGAAGGGTACAACAGCTTCTAATTTCTTGACATTCATCAATTTGGTTCTTTAACAATGTGGTTTTTGAGTGTGATTTATTTTAAAGACAAAAGATCATGCAAAAGCTGCGGCCTTCTTTTGTAAAGCTGTACTGAGCATGCTCAGTACAAAAAACGGATGTTAAAAAACCTGACAATAACTGATGAAATCGGATGGTTTTTTTTTTTTTTTTTTGAACATCCGGTTCCCATAGACTTCAATGTTAAATTTTAACATCGGTTTTTGCACCATTTTTTTTTTTTTTTTTTTTTTTGCCGGACCAAAAATTTCTGCACGCGCAGTCTTTTGTGCCGGCAAAAATAACTGACATTAGTAAAAACGGACATGCCTGATGCAAAAGAATATTCAAAAAAATCCCATTGACATGAATGGGATTTTTTGACAGCCGTTTTCAGGACTTTTTGTTGGGAGTAATTTTCAGGATGATACCTGTAGTGTGAAAGGGGCCTTAATTGTTTAGATATATAATGTGTATAGTGTCAAGTAAATGGGGAGGGCATGGCAGCGTTTGTTTTAGCCTTGGTGGTGGTGGTGATTATTATTATTTCTCTTTCTTAACAGGTGGAAAATTTGAAAATTATATAAATTTTTTTTTCTTTAATACATCCAAATAAAAAGTAATAAAATATCTTTGGAGGACATTCAAACGATATTTGTTATTTTACAGTTTTCCACTGTAACAGGGGCATCCACAAGAGACACTAGGGAAGAACTGCCCTCTATGGTGACATTAGTCAGTCTGAGTTGATCTGGTTTTATGGCCACTGTGTAGGCGAGAATAGAATAGAGAAGTGTATAAACTACTTTTATATTCTCAGGCACCAGCTGTGTAATTACCAGACATCTAATCCGCTACTATAGAATAGTAATGTAGTGGTGCCTAAAGATAGTTGCTTCACATGCTGATTCTTTAGACCATTTACCTATATTAGGCACTATAGCAGTTATATTTTTTATTGTTTTAATAACTTTCTGGGTTCCTAGCTCTTCTGGTCTTTTTTTTCCCACAGGCTCATAGTAATGCAGTTCTCGTGTTCCCTGTACAGCCAAGGTCTCTACTAAAGTAAGTTAATTCACAACTAGGGAAGGAGAAAATTGAAATAAATGGGACATGATATAACCTTTGTGTACATAAAGTTAATCAACATTGGCTGAATTCATTGCCAATCTAACTTGGAAGATGTTGTGATGTCAACATGACGGAATTTATGTCATGCAGCATTTTATTTTCCTGCAACCACTCCGTTGTTGTGTATATAATGTAGATAATAACTATGTATTTCTCGGTTGCCTTATTGGGGAACACAGAGACCCATGGGTCTTATGCTGCTGACACTAGGCAAAAAAAAAAAAAATCCTCTCCTCCCACCAGGATATACCCGTCCACAGGCACAGAGCTAATAAGTATGATTCTCTCCTGCCAAGTGGGAGGCCCGGGTTCGACAGCACCGCTCTTCGCCTATTCTTCCTATCCCTTCCTTCATCATCCCACCTCTGGCGGAGTGCTGCTGGATTGGCTTAGTTGCGGCTGTTGCTGTCCCGGCATTCACGTTGCCTTTTTTGGCACTGCTGGGGTGGTTTCTGCCTTATCCCCATTTTTTCTCAGTGGGGTGTTGGCAGTCCTGGTGTGGTTTTTACTCTGGTTACCCTGACCCTCATGTGGCACTTTCCTTCAGGGTAACTTGCTTAGACTACATCCGGGCAGTCCTTGTGCGGTTCTGCTCGTTGTTATCTTTCAGTCTCCTCCCCCTTTTCCTTTTGTGGGAGGGTGTTTTTGGTTTGCGGTCTCCTTGCTTGGAGTGTCTCAAGACCTTCCTCTTCGTGGTTCTTCTGTGTGGGCTGCTCTTGGCTCCCTAAGGTTTGGCATCAGTCTTGATGTGGCATGTCCTTCCTCTTTAGGGGTGTGTGGCAGTTGTTCCGTGCCTGGACGACAGTCTTAGTGGGCGACCTCCTGCGCCCAGATCATGTCTTCAGTTCATGCGCCTTTCTGCTTCGGCTGGACTCACACCGCAGCTAAGTCCCTTCTGTCTCCCTCTCTGTGCCTTGCCTTCTGGGCTGTCTCTCCTTGGAGTCATCCAGTTCATTCTGACCGCTTGGACCCAATGCTTGTTCAGCCTTGTCTGGCCTCTCGTCCCTTGTATCTGAGGGAGCTTGTGCTGCGCAGTGATCTCTGTGCTAGCGGTGCCTGCTGCTCCCTCATAGGGTATGCCACTTTTTTCGTGGTGATCCCGGACTGGTTCAGGACCCTCTCCCTTGATCTGTTTGTGCAGGACTTCTTTGCGTTGTGTTATCTTCCAGGTGGTTGTTCGTCTCCGGGGTGGTTTCCCTATGCTTTTTTCTGGCCTAGGGGCTCTTCACCTGGGATGTTTCACTCAGGCTTGGGTTTGCTTGGCTGCCTTTGGTGTGGGACCCAGCGGTCCCTCAACTTATTCCCGGATCTGGGAACCTCCTGGTTCTCCTGATGGCTTCTCCAGGGTTTCCGGACAGTTCTAGTCTCCTCACAGGCCTGTTTATATCCCATAGTCTCCCTCCGGGGCTGTACGGACCTTGTGGCTGAGGGCCCTTCTGTCCTCCTGGTTACATCTGTCTGGCAATTTCGCACCTAGATAGGCGTTGTCCTCCCTTCGCCCTCAGTTTTCCTCACCCTTCCAGGCGATACCGTGTGCTCCTTGAGTTTTCTCTTACACCTGGTCGCATGGCCTTGGACTGTGGTTTGGTGTCCTGGCCTCTCGGTCCGAGTGGTCGGCAATGTGCCCCATGCTCTAGTCGTCCTTTGGACTCTGCGTTCGGGTTTGGAAGTGGATCTTGTTTGTCTCTCTTCTCCTTTTCCAACGGCTTCTAGTTCCACCTTCTGAGTTGTTGCCTTCTTATCTCTCTCTTTCCTCAGCCTCGGTCCTGTGGTTGCAGCTGGCCTCCTGGCGGGATTCTCCCTTCGGGCCTGTCCGACACGCTTCTCTTCTGGCAGCTGGAGGTTCTTTTCCATGTTAATTTGCTTCGTGGAACCCCTGAATTGGAGTTCTTTTTGCCCTCTCTCCCACGTTTGGGCCCGACATGGTGGTCCTGCGCCTTATGTCTTTTCTTTGGAAGTAGTGTTCGCTTTCCGGCCAGTGGGCTGTCTGGCCGGCAGGCCTCCGAGGCGACTGTTTCTTGTCGCATTTGGTTAGAGGTTGACCTCTGTCCTTGCTTGGTTCCTTCCTTTGTCGGGTCCTAGCTCTTCCCTCCCCCTCATGCTTTGTAGGGGCTTCCAGGTGGTTGGTTTCCAGCTTTCTCTGGGCCTCTTACACGTTCCTATGGGTATAGTTTAGTCTCTGGCCTGCTCTTTCCTTCTCTGGCGGTTGTTTTTCCCACCCCAGGCAACCGAGAAAAGGAGATATTTTTTTTTGTACTCACCGTAAAATCTTTCTCGTAGCCTTCATTGGGGAACACAGCACCCCCCCATTTCTGGTTACTGGTCAGGTTGTTTGTTGCTGTTGTTACTTTTGATGTCCTTCGGACATATCCCTTTTGTTGTTTGGCTTCTCCTACTGCTTTGTGACACAACTGATTAGCTCTGTGCCTGTGGGCGGGTATATCCCGCTGGAAGGAGCAGACTTTTTTTTTTGCCTAGTGTCAACCTCTTAGAGGACAGCAGCATAATACCCATGGTCTCTGTGTCCCCCAATGAAGGCTATGAGAGAGATTTTACAGTGAGTACAAAAATCTCCTTATTTGTACTATACATTGGTTAAAAAAAAGTGTATTTTGTTTGTCCCTACAGCTATTGTCTGTGTGTCTGACAAGACCAAATACAGGAAATGAGGGGGGGGGGGGGGGGGGGGGGACAAGCGGGGCACTGCACACTGGGGACAAGCGGGGCTCTGCACACTAAAGCTCTGTGACGCCCCCAGCTCACACAACAGGCTGACTACCCAGGAACCTGTACAGAGCCCTGCTTGTCCCACCTTCACTTCCTGTATTCGGTCCCGGCTTAGACACACAGGCAATAGCTGCAGGGACAGCATTTTTCACCTAAAAATATACACATCAATGTATAATACAAATATACATATTATCTACATTATATCGAGAGATGAGCGAACTTACAGAAAATTTGATTCGTCACGAACTTCTCGGCTCGGCAGTTGATGACTTTCCCTGCATAAATTAGTTCAGCCTTCAGGTGCTCCGGTGGGCTGGAAAAGGTGGATACAGTCCTAGGAAAGAGTCTCCTAGGACTGTATCCACCTTTTCCAGCCCACCGGAGCACCTGAAAGCTGAACTCAATTATGCAGGAAAAGTCATCAACTGCCGAGCCGAGAAGTTCGTGACGAATCGAATTTACTGTAAGTTCGCTCATCTCTAATTATATCAAACATTTGTTTACAACAGGTACACTTTAAATCAGCAATTGTATACATAGAAACAATATTACAGATTTAACCCAGTAATCTTACATATTTACTTTCCTTCGCCAGACTTTCTCTAGAGACCGTGATTTCCCTGAAAGAGATTCTCTCCGACTCCCTGGATTGTCTCCCTAAGCACTTGCTCCACTACGTGCATCAGAGGTTTGCAAGTGTTACCAACACACGTGGGTCATGAAGAGTGAACACTGCCAGTTGTATATAAGCCACATTGTTTCTTGTTTTAGTTTTTTTTTTTTTCCTGTTAGTGAATTGAGATTTTATTTAGTGTAAATATATTTAATAAATGTTGAGAATTCAAGCTGTTCTTGTTCGTTATATGGAGCCAGGACTCCTGTTCTAGGCTCTGTAGCCTTATTGGGGAATATTCACTCCTGGATTCTGTTGTCATGGACAATTTCTTTCACCTTTAATTTAATTTCACCAAAATAAAAAGCCGCCAAGCTAAAATACATTCTTTTATTTCTTACTAAATTTTTTTTTTTAGAAGTAGCTTCCCCTTCCCTGGTTTCCAAAATAAAATCACAGAAATATTAAATACGATAATTACATTTCTTATAATACTTTTCTAACAAATCATCTGCTCACAAACTGATGTATCATTGGAAGTGAAAGCACTGAGCATCCATAGGTGACAGCTGATAATTATACAACCGTGGGTACCAAATGAGTTACTTGCAACTTACATACTTTATAGTGACACTCCAACCATAAATTTTATTTCGTGAGAGGCAATATCAGGGTGAGGCTAAGCAGTCCCCATACTTTCCCTCTTACCGCACAGCTTCATTCCTCTGATAACCAGGTTCCAGCCCACTGCATTGTGAGTAGCAGTTTCACACATGGGTTTGTATGTGAAGCGGAAGGCCCTTTTATGACTTCACCTTCACTAAGAACCTGGTAATTAGAGAAACAAAGCTAAGTAGTAAGAGCAAAAGTAGGGGACTGCTTAGCCTCACCCTGATAAAGCCCCTTAAATTAAATTTTATGGTTGAAGTTTAAATTCATGGTTGAAGTGTTACTTTAAAAAGAGTTATCAAACCTGCAAAAGTTGATGGGCTATTCTCCGGATAACCAAGAATATACAATACATCTTCCAGCACCTCCACAGATTAGCCGTTTGAAGAGAC
Source organism: Hyla sarda (assembly GCF_029499605.1). NCBI lineage: Eukaryota > Metazoa > Chordata > Amphibia > Anura > Hylidae > Hyla > Hyla sarda. Next base: position 18,580,449 of record NC_079199.1, read on the forward strand.
TGTGGTGCTAAAAGGAGCATGGCAGCCCCGTTTTTTGTTTAATGGTGCTAGTCTTTGCATCACCCTACTAGTAGCATTTTCCACGCTGCAGTACCTTGCATTGCTGCTATTAACAGAATAACACAAGGATGAGTTAAAATACACACTGAAGGGGCCACAGTGCCTTCAAATAGCAGCAGGGTGGGTCAGGAATCTGACTATTAATACCCAATCCAGATTATACAGGCTGGATAAACCCTTAAAGGGGTACTCCGGCGCTTAGACATCTTATCCCCTATCCAAAGAATAGGGGATAAGATGCCTGATCGCGGGGGTCCCGCCGCTGGAGACCCCCATGATCTTGCACGCCGCAACCTGTTTAAAATCAGTCCCCGGAGCGTGTTTGCTGCGGGTCTGATTACCGTTGATCACGGGGCCGGAGCAATGCAAGCTTATGGGAGGGAGCATGTCGTCACACGGGGCGGAGCCTTGACGTCACAACGCTCCGGCCCCGTGATCAGTAATCGCACCCGGAGCGAACACGCTCAGGGGACTGATTTTAAACTGGGTGCGGTGTGCAAGATCACGGGGGTCCCCAGCGGTGGGACCCCCGCGATCAGGCATCTTATCCCCTATACTTTGGATAGGGGATAAGATGTCTAAGCGCTGGAGTACCCCTTTAAGCCTATGGTCTCCAACCGTTGGCTCTCCAGCAAAACTACAACTCCCAGCATGCATGCTGGGAGTTGTACTTTTACTATAGTTAGAGCACCACAGGTAGAAGACCACTGCCTTTTGAGGTTTGTAGCATAACTATATCTTGATATAGTGTCGGCTTGGTGGTGGGGGGTGGTTTACAATCCTGACAATCCCCCCCCCACATCTTGCTCAAGAACTGTTCATGGTGGCAGCACTTTGGCACAGTATATAAAAGCATCAATGCTATTAAAAACATGTTACAAGCAGTTTTTAAACTACAGTCCTTTAAGAATGTTGAGCGTCTTCTAGTAAATGCAGCTGAACCAGACATCTCTGCAGTTTATTACTTTAGTCTGGATAAACTATTTCTTAATCCTCAGAGACTTAATACTGTCATCCTGGACTTTTCTAGGCACCTGACATTAGTTTATGCAGACTAAAGTAATCAAAGTCAGGTTTTGCTGCATTTACTGTAAGTTTGCTTAACACTAGTCTAACTACTGTGTCCAGAACAAGCCACCTGTGCAAGATTTACAATTAAATTTCATATTTTTTTATTTTTTTTTACAATTTACAGCATCATGACATTGTGGCCCTACTGTGGTACACAGACCTGCCAATCAGTTTTGTAAAAACATTTCCACCCTACCCAAAATATCTAGGTGCAAATTTTTTATAGCTCCATATTTACATATGAAATTCATCTAGGATGAGGTTATTTCTTCTTTGCACTTAGCAAATTCGGTGCAGACACTTTCACTTTTCCTGGCATGTTTCTTGATAGGTCTGTGTCCTGTTAAAAATGTTAAGGACAAGAGAGAATTAAAGGCTGGCTTTGGTAATTCCAAAAATCTTAGAAGACCCAAGAAAGTAAGAACTTAAGTCCCATTCATACGGCAGAACGTCTGCCTGAAAAATTTCCAGGCTGACATTCCGCAGATGCTAGGACAATAAGCTAGTGTTAGGACCGCTCGCAAATGCTCAGTCTCCATTTTGCCACAATACAGCGCTCACCTGAGTGCAGGCTCTCACGTCACTTGGATGGGAGAGTCAGTAACATTGAATATTATTATAATGGCTAATAGAGTTGAGCGAAGTTACAGTAAATTTGATTTGTCACAAACTTTTCGACTCGGCAGTTGATGACTTATCCTGCATAAATTAGTTCAGCTGTCCGGTGCTCCTGTGGGCTGGAAAAGGTGGATACAGTCCTAGAAAAGAGTCTCCTAGGACTGTATCCACCTTTTCCAGCCCACCGGAGCACCTGAAGGCTGAACTAATTTATGCAGGAAAAGTCAACTGCCGAGCCGAGAAGTTCGTGACAAATCGAATTTACTGTAAGTTCGCTCATCTCTAATGGCTAAGCATTGCGCTGCATCAAGAGGAGGCAGGGAAGCTCGGCAAGCTGGCTCCCCGACTCCATTGCGCACAGAAGAGCTGCATTAATAAAGCGAATGAGGGACATAAATTTAACCACTGGACCAATTTCTGTAAGTCCTATTTATTTCAGTGGAGCTTAGCTCCAATCCCAGAGTGCTATTTTTGTAAGAATTTTTCTAATCCTGGACAACCCCTTTAATACTTGTCAGTTTTTGCTTCTTAGCAGTGAAGGTGTAATTGCTGAAACTGGCAAGTACAAAACTGAGATTAAAGGCCATATTCACATGACAGAGTTTCTGAGCAAAATTTGGCGGAAAAATTCCTCTCTGAAATTCCATTGCAGCAGAATCCCATTGCTTTCAATTGGATTCTGCTGCACCGCGCACACGGCAGAATTTCTGGCGCAGATGTTTCAACCATGGACATTTCTTTTCTGGTGCTCATTCTTTCGACAGAATCCGTTCAGAAATGCATTGTTGTCCATGGAGATGATGCATTTCTGAGCAGTCCTAGCACCAGCAGAACATGCAAATTTGCACACTGTCCGTCCGTGTTTTCCGGTCTGACATTCAGCTAATTTTCCTGCATGTAAACATAGCCTAAAACTTGGGCTAGACCATCTGAAAATACACCAGATTTATCATAGTGGCTCAGACTAATTGACAAATTTGGCGAATCTGTTTTAACAATTATGCCAATTTTGCTCCGTTATGTGGATCCAAATCCCCCATATAATTCAACATCTACCTCCGGCTTTATTTGTATAATTCTAGTTACAGGTGTGTTATGTGTAGGCATTGATGTATCTGGGGCTACTTAGTGGCGAGACAACGCTCAGCATGCCATTGGCTAGTAGGAAATGTAGTTTTGTAACAGGTTGAAGAGCACCGTTATAGGTCATACCTTCACACTTCGCAGCAAGTCCTTCTCTCTGCTGGACGCTTCCTTGGAATGCATGAAACTGTTCAGGGCTGTTTTAGCAGCTGTGGGGGGGGGAAAAAAATTGATAAATAAGAACACCAAGACTTTGGCACCATGTGCACGGTACAGCAGAATCTTACTGAAAATAATGGGACACTGCTGCAGCGGTATTTCCGAGCAGAATTTTTATGCTGGATTCCAGTCCAAAATTCGGAATGGGAACAATAAAATATGTTATTGTTCCCATTCACCAATTATGTAACACCACTGTCCCTGCTACGGGAGATAACAGATAAGTGGTAACAAGGAAGCACAGCATTGCTCCCATCCCAGGTACTGGAGCCAGCAATGTCACACGAGAACATTGTTTCCCAATCAGTGTGCCTCCAGCTGTTGCAAAACAACAACTCCCAGCATGCCTGGAGGCACCCTAGGAAACACTGCACTAGAACAATAGGAAGAAGAAAAAAAAAAAGCATCATTCTGTGTGTCCCAGGCTCCCACTTACACTATTAGAGCCAGAAATGTGACATAAACCAGGAAAATTTTAACTTGGAGCTTTCGGCTATCCAAGGCTCGTGTCTTAGTTACTGTAACTGGTTCTATACATGGGGCTGAAGCTACCTGTCAAGTATAGAACAATAGGACTGCTCCAATCATAAATACATGTGACACAGCCATTCTATGCAACTGTATTGCAATTCAGAGCTGGCTGAGCGTTCCTGCACATGAGCAAACAATGCACGCTCCCGAAACCCGGCCAGCCACACAGCAATATGCTCAGACCACAGAAGGACCATGGTAATGGCTGTATACCGTGGAAAGCTGACATAATTACCATAAGGGAGACTATAAGGGTCTATTCACACGGCAGAATTTCCACTTGTGGAATTCCGCCTCAAATTAAAGCCCATAGACTTCTATGGGATTCCGCACTCCCATTCACACTTATTCAGAAGTGTGAATGGGAGTGTGGAATCCCATAGAAGTCTATAGGATTTAATTTGATGCGAAATTCTGCAAGCGGAAATTCAGAAGTGTGAATGGGAGTGCGGAATCCCATAGAAGTCTATGGGCTTTCATTTGAGGCGGAATTCCGCAAGCGGAAATTCTGCCGTTTGAATAGACTGTAAGGAGAACGCTTTAAAAAAAAAAAAAGATATATATATATATTTTTTATAACATTGCATCAGAGAAAGTGTAAGATGTAATTGCTGATATGTCAATACCCCTTTAAGGAATTGCTCAATATGTAGATGGCCAGTATACAGGTACAAGTCACCAGAGGATCAGAACTAGAGATGAGCGAACTTACAGTAAATTTGATTTGTCACAAACTTCTCGGCTCGGCAGTTGATGACTTTTCCTGCATAAATTAGTCCAGCTTTCAGGTGCTCCGGTGGGCTGGAAAAGGTGGATACAGTCCTAGGAGACTCTTTCCTAGGAATGTATCCACCTTTTCCAGCCCACGGGAGCACCTGAAAGCTGAACTAATTTATGCAGGAAAAGTCATCAACTGCCGAGCTGAAAAGTTTGTGACGAATCGAATTTACTGTAAGTTTGCTCATCTCTAATCAGAACTTTTTACTAAATACTGTGAAAATGTAACCATTTCCCTTCTGGATCCATTTTTAAAGAAAATTAGATTTATTTATTATTATTATTATAATTTATTTATTTATTATTATTTTTTTTTACCTTTTCCTTTCTTTTGGGTCCCTGGAGTTAATTTTACCTTGTACCTAAAAATAGTTAAACACAAGATACCTGTAAGACATATTAGATTGTAAACGGGAAAAATAGGGTCAGTGTAAAGCTAACTGTGGAATCCACAACAAATCTATTATATTTGCTCACTACTTACACAATGTCCCCTGACCTGTCTAAATAAATACAAATATTTCTTATGAAACAACAATTCTCAAGTACCTACCTACACTACGTTGCTATAGTCCTCGGTTGTTCCTCTATATGACTAAATTGACCACTGGGAGTCTCCATTTGCCTTATCATCTGGGTCTGTCAAAACATTACAACCAGTGCTGATCATGTCAGACTGTGTAAAAATCAAAAATGGCCAAATACATTGGCCCTGATTTACTATTGAAAACTTGACCCATTTTTGGGGTTGTGCGCCAGTTTCTTGGAAAAAAAATTAAATAAAAAAAAACAACTCTCCACTTTACATAGAAAATCTGAATAAGGGGCGGAGCTGCTGGGGAAAAGGGTGTGTGTCCCCAACATTAAAAAAAAAAAAAAAAATCCCTATTTACTAAAGTTTCCCCAGAAAATGTGGTGGATTGGAGCTGAGGAAAACCCACAGATCAAAGCATGTGTAAATAAAAAATAAATTATAAAAAACCAAAACGTAGGGAAAAGTGCAAAATGCAGGGAAACCTTAGTAAATACTGTGGAAAAATATCTATTGGGGAAAAAAAAAAAAAAAAAAACACAAAAGAGAACTACAGTCAATACAGTTTCCGTATACGTTTTCAATGAGAAAACCGTATGGAACCGTATTGAAAACCGTATGCCAAAAGATGCATCTGGTTGCATCCGTTTTGTGTCTTGTACGGTTTTGTCTTTTTTTTTTTTCTGTACCCAAAACCGTAGACTACCACGTTTTTTTTGGTCCGGGTGAAAAACCATATTAAACCGTACACATTACTTTTTTTCTTTTTAACATGGGAATCAATGGGAACCGTACAGAACCGTATGAGCATACGGTTCCATCCAGTTTGCACCATACGGTTTTTGACTTTGCAGTTTTTTTTTCTTGAAATTTCAATCAATCAAACAAGTGAAACTTTATTCATAATGGAGAGAAAAGTTAACTTATACGTTTTTTCTTAAACGGATGCAAACGGACAACTTTTCAAACCATATACGGTTTTTAACTGTATATGGGTTAAAATTTGTACACGTTTTGATACAGTTTAGACAGGTTTTGAGGAATCCGTTTTTCCGCAAAAATCTGATACGGGAACTGTATCGCACAAACGTGGTGTGAACACACCCTAAATCAGGGCCATTGTTTTGACACTGTGTAAACACACACCTTATTGACAAATAAATGGGGAGGCCCAGTTGTGAAATTATTTATATGTCCAACAGTAACGGCACAATGCAGAGTGCCAAGTGAAGATGCTAGAGAGCAGAAACATCTACTTAAAGGATAAATCCGGAATGTAACAACTTATCCCCTATACTAAGGATAGGGGATAAATGTTAGATCGTGGGGGGTCGGACTGCTGTGGTCGAAAATGCTTGTTTCATGCAGGGAGCCCCGACTCCCTGCATGAAACAAGCATTTTCGACCACAGCACGGAGCTGCGTCCAACATGCCCCCTCCATGCAGTTCTATGGCAGAGCCCGAGATTGCCGAAAGCTCCCAAAGAGTTGCATGGAAGGGCTGTGTCCCATTCACTTTAACAGAGCTGAGCTCCAATACCAGAACAAGGAGTGGTCCTGTTTTTAAGGAGCAGTTTTTGTAATTCTGGACAGTTGTCCTTTAAAGCAGGACCTTCACATGCAGCCAGACCACCACGGTCAGACATTAAGAAGTCTGGGAAAACTCTTAAAGGGGTACTCCGCACCCCTAGATATCTTATCCCCTATCCAAAGGATAGGGGATAAAATGTCAGATCGCGGGGGTCCCGCCGCTGGGACCCCCGGGATCTCGGCTGCAGCACCCACCTGTACGGCTTCCACCTCACACCAGCAACGCTAGAGGCTTCGGATCCCGACCGCAATGGCGAAAGAGCGTGATGTCACGACTCCGTCCCGTGTGATGTCACGCCCCGCCCCCTCAATGCAAGTCTATGGGAGGGGGCATGACAGACCTCCCATAGACTTGCATTGAGGGGGCGGGGCGTGACGTCACACGGGGCGAAGTCGTGACATCACACTCTTCCGCCATTGTGGTCGGGATCCGAAGCCTCCAGTGTTGCCGGTGTGAGGTGGAAGCCGTACAGGTGGGTGCTGTAGCAGAGATCCTGGGGGTCCCCAGCAGCGGGACCCCCGCGATCTGACATCTTATCCCTATCCTTTGGATAAGGGATAAGATGTCTAGGGGTTCGGAGTACCCTTTTAAGGCAAGGCCCCACATTACATTTTGTTTATGATCTTTGCCCTCACTTATACTCAGTTGGTAATACAAACAGAATAAACTACTCTTAGGGCTAAGGCCAAGATCACATTTGTGTACATCTACAATATTACGTCAGTATGCATACTTATAACTGGTCATGGCAGTGTATGGGGCACAGACTGGCACAGAGAATAGGAGGATGTCCTCTGGATCTGGCTGCCCGGTCAGGGAATCCAATAGATTTTCTGCTTCCTACAAGACAGATAGAATTTCAGTTCTCATTTGTATTTTGATGTTGCTAAGCTAATTATTATGAATTGTATCATATATTTGGAAACTTTCTAAAGTGCATACTTAAAAATCCATAAAATCCAAAGGGGGAGATTTATCATTACATTTATAGCTTTTTTTTTGCTTACTCTTTGTGCACAAAATAAACATAAAAGTAGCAAACAGCCTTACCTAAGCAACTTTCAGTCTTCACTTTACAGTGGTTGGGAATTAATGAAGTGCGATTGTCGCACGTAGGCATAAAAAAAAAATTTGCAAACCTAAACCAGGTGAGACCTGGCTTACAAAACTGCCTTTGAAGAGCCTTTTTTTCAAAAAAGTTGTGTAAAAAGTCGCTGGGATTTGGAGGTATCATACAAAATCGTGTTCTGAAGTAATTTGTTGCTTTTTGCTTATGTGTGCCCAATTTTTCACCCTCTTGAGTATGATAAATATGTTGCACATAAGCAAAATCAAAGCTTAAAAAAAATTCTAAACTCATTTAACCCCTTAAGGACTTAGACAATTTAATTTTTACGTTTTCATTTTTTCCTCCTCGCCTTCTAAAAATCATAACTCTTTTATATTTTCATCCACAGACTAGTATGAGGGCTTGTTTTTTGCGCGACCAGTTGTCCTTTGTAATGACATCACTCATTATATCATAAAATGTATGGCGCAACCAAAAAACACTATTTTTGTGGGGAAATTAAAACGCAATTTTGCTAATTTTGGAAGGTTTCGTTTTCACGCCGTACAATTTATGGTAAAAATTATGTGTGTTCTTTATTCTGAGGGTCAATACGATTAAAATGATACCCATTATTACATACTTTTATATTATTGTTGCGCTTAAAAAAAAAATCATAAACTTTTTAACCAAATTAGTACGTTTATAATCCCTTTATTTTGATGGCCTCTAACTTTTTTATTTTTCCGTATAAGCGGCGGTATGGGGGCTCATTTTTTGCGCCATGATCTGTACTTTTTTTTTATACCACATTTGCATATAAAAAACTTTTAATTAATTTTTTATAATTTTTTTTTAATAAAATGTATTAAAAAAGTAGGAATTTTGGACTTTTTTTTTTTTTTCGTTCACGCCGTTCAACGTACGGGATCATTAACATTTTATTTTAATAGTTCGGACATTTACGCACGCGGCGATACCAAATATGTCTATAAAAAAATTTTTTACGCTTTTTGGGGGTAAAATAGGAAAAAACGGACGTTTTACTTTTTTATTGGGGGAGGGGATTTTTCACTTTTTTTTTACTTTTACATTTTTTTTTACACTTGAATAGTCCCCATAGGGGACTATTCATAGCAATACCATGATTGCTAATACTGATCTGTTCTATGTATAGGACATCAAACGGAAAATGGAAAAGGACCTCATTCATCCAGGCGCTGCCGGTTAGGTCATCAGGTGCACAAAATGATGCAATGTATACCTTGGAATATTGTATACATGAAAGTTTATTAAAAAATAATAAACAACATACAGATTACGCGTTTCGAGGGTGACTCCCCTCTTCCTCAGATCAGGTGTGCACACCTGATCTGAGGAAGAGGGGAGTCACCCTCGAAACGCGTAATCTGTATGTTGTTTATTATTTTTTAATAAACTTTCATGTATACAATATTCCAAGGTATACATTGCATCATTTTGTGCACCTGATGACCTAACCGGCAGCGCCTGGATGAATGAGGTCCTTTTCCATTTTCCGTTTGATGACTACGTCAGGACGTATGTGCCTGTGACCTCCGGCTTGCAGCCCTCCTTTGGACATCAGTGAGTACCCCTATTTGGGGTGATATGCGTTACTTCTATTTACATCTGGTGAGCAGCCACCTATAAGTGCCGTGGGTTTCTCCCACATTTACACTTGCTGTTTGTGTTTAAGGGTAATACACGAGGCGCCGTTCCCCGGTCTTTTTTCTTTCTATTTATTTCATGTATAGGACATAGAACAGATCAGTGTTTTCGGTCATCTTCTGCTCTGGTCTGCTCGATCACAGACCAGAGCAGGAGACGCCGGGAGCCGAACGGAGGCAGGAGAGGGGACCTCCGTGCGGCGTTATGAATGATCGGATCCCCGCAGCAGAGCTGCGGGCGATACGATCATTCATTCAAATCGCGCACTGCCGCAGATGCCGGGATCTGTATTGATCCCGGCACCTGAGGTGCCTGAGATCGCGGGCGTCGGCCATTGCCGGCGGGTCCCTGGCTGCGATCAGCAGCCGGCATCAGCCGCGCATGACACGGGCCTTGCTCCGATGCCCGCGGTTATGCACAGGACGTAAATGTACGTCCTGGTGCGTACATTTACGTCCTGCGTCCTTAAGGGGTTAAAGGGGTACTCCCGTGGAAAACTTTTTCTTTTTTTTTTTTATCAACTGGTGCCAGAAAGTTATACAGATTTGTAAATGACTTCTATTAAAAAATCCTAATCATTCCAGTACATATTAGGTGCTGTATACTACAGAGGAAATGCTTTTCTTTTTGGATTTCTCTTCTGTCACGACCACAGTGCTCTTTGCTGACCTCTGCTGTCCAGAGCAGGAGAAAATCCCCATAGCAAACATATGCTGCTCTGGACAGTTCCTAAAACGGACAGAAGAGAGCACTGAGGTCGTGACAGAAGAGAAATCCAAAAAGAAAAGCATTTCCTCTGTAGTTTACAGCCCCTAAAAAGTACTGGAAGGATTAAGATTTTTTAATAGAAGTCATTTACAAATCTGTTTAACTTTCTGGCACCAGTTGATTTAAAAAAATAAAAAAAAGGTTTCTACGGGAGTACCCCTTTAACAAAGAGAACAGTGATAAATCTCCCCAATGTCTTAAAATAATAATAGTAAAGATAAAACACCATCACACAATTGAGCCAGCTACCTCTGATCCTGGAGCGTCTTGATCTGCATCATCCTGGAAATATAAAAGATTTTGCTAAATATTAGACCAACATCCCGAACCTGTGACTTTCCAGCTGTCACTAAACTTCATCTTTCATCACTGACAGGCAAACGTTGTAGAATTGCTGACATTAGTAATGCAGAACCCCCCCCCCTCCGCACCTTGTCATCCTGCTGATCTTCTAATGTCATATCTTGTAAGTCTTGTGTTATAAAGACCTCGGTAGAGTCGGTCCCCCCTTTTTTCCCCAGAGCGTGTTTCCCCTTTTGCGGTTGTTTCTTTGCAGTTTCTTCTTTTGTTTTCCCTTTCTTTCCTTTCTTGACCTTCTCTTCCTTTATGGACCCTGCAGACTATAAAACAGAGACCCTAGAGCTTCAGTCACAACACAGAGACATCTACATGGAAGCCATGGCAGGTTCTTACCCCCAGCAGCTGCATGATGAGTTCTCGATCTTCATCGTCCTGGTCCTTGTACTTTTCTTTCATCTTCTTCATTTTACTCTGATGGTATAAGAAAAGTAGAGATATGAAGAACTAAGGATGGATTCACACCATGTTTTTAACAATACAGTTCCCGTATCAGGTTTTTGATGAAAAACGGATTCCTCAAAACCGGACTAAACTGTATCAAAACGTGTGTACAAATTTTAACTCTTATACGGTTAAAACCGTATATGGTTTGAAAAATTATGTCCGGTTGCATCAGTTTTTTAAGAAAAAAAACGTATATGTTTTTAACTTTTCACTCATTATGAATAAAGTTTCACTTGTTTGATTGAAATTCCAAGAAAAAAAACTGAGCAAAGTCAAAAACCGTGTGGTGCAAACCGGATGGAACCGTACGCACATACAGTTCTCTACATTTCCCATTGACTCCGATGTCAATTTGGGTACGGGAAAAAAATAAAGACAAAACCGTACAAGGCGCCAAACGGATGCAACCGGAGGCATCGTGCGGCATACGGTTTTCAAACGTCTAGCTACGCGTTTCAAGGCATCTAGCTACTATATTGATACAGTTCAGCAAGTATACAGCCAGTATACCAATTATTAATCCCTGTCCAGCATTTGCAACAGCTGGAATCCCCCTATTTTAGGACCACTGCAGCACGAGTGCTAATAGCGCATCATTCACACGCGGACGCCGGCTCTCACTCCCGTACCACCACGGACTTATCGCTGCCTCCACTACAAGTTTGCCAGCCACGGACATTACCCTCCATCAGGCCGGACGCAGCCTGTGCCAGCCGAGGACTGGAAAGCGACAAGGAGACTCCGCGATGCCCACCACCTCCAGCTGTGCCAGCCCCTACTGCGATTTCCAGTATCACTTCCTATGGGTGGTGAGTGGGGCCGTGCGCCAAACCCCGTGTAAAAACATTGCTCTAAGGTGAAATACTGCACTTACTATACCACCAGCGACTTTACATCACAAATGGGACTTTAAAACCTATTTCACTGTAACACTAACAAACTTTCTCTAAGAATAATCCTACAACCAGCTTCTGAGATATATATATATATATATATATATATATATATATATATATACACACACTGCTCAAAAAAAAATAAAGGGAACACTTAAACAACACAATGTAACTCCAAGTCACTGACACTTGTGTGAGATCCCACTGTCCACTCAGGAAGCAACACTGATTGACAATCAATTTCACATGGAACAGACAACAGGTGGAAATTATAGGCAATTAGCAAGACACCCCCAATAAAGGAGTGGTTCTGCAGGGGGTGACCACAGACCACTTCTCAGTTCCTATGCTTCCTGGCTGATGTTTTGGTCACTTTTGAATGCTGGCGGTGCTTTCACTCTAGTGGTAGCATGAGACGGAATCTACAACCCACACAAGTGGCTCAGGTAGTGCAGCTCATCCAGGATGGCACATCAATGCGAGCTGTGCCAAGAAGGTTTGCTGTGTCTGTCAGCGTAGTGTCCAGAGCATGGAGGCGCTACCAGGAGACAGGCCAGTACATCAGGAGATGTGGAGGAGGCCGTAGGAGGGCAACAATCCAGCAGCAGGACCGCTACCTCCTGCTTACAGCCCAACACCGTGCAGGACGTTTGGCATTTGCCGGAGAACACCAAGATTGGCAAATTCTCCACTGGCTCCCTGTGCTCTTCACAGATGAAAGCAGGTTCACACTGAGCACGTGACAGAGGTGACAGAGTCTGGAGACACCGTGGAGAACATTCTGCTGCCTGCAACATCCCCCAGCATGACCGGTTTGGCAGTGGGTCAGTAATGATGTGGGGTGGCATTTCTTTGGGGGGCTGCACAGCCCTCCATGTGCTTGTCAGAGGTAGCCTGACTGCCATTAGGTACAGAGATGAGATCCTCAGACCCCTTGTGAGACCATATGCTGGTGCGGTTGGCCCTGGGTTCCTCCTAATACAAGACAATGCTAGACCTCATGTGGCTGGAGTGTGTCAGCAGTTCCTACAAGAGGAAGGCATTGATGCTATGGACTGGCCCGCCCGTTCCCCAGATCTGAATCCGATTGAGCACATCTGGGACGTCTCGCTCCATCCACCACAGACTGTCCAGGAATTGGCGGATGCTTTAGTCCAGGTCTGGGAGGACATCCCTCAGGAGACCATCCTCCACCTCATCAGGATCATGTCCAGGCGTTGTAGGGAGGTCATACGGGCACGTGGAGGCCACACACACTACTGAGCCTCATTGGGACTTGTATTAAGGACATTACATAATGTTGGATCAGCCTGTAGTGTGGTTTTCCCCTGTGATTTTGAGTGTGACTCCATATCCAGACCTCCATGGGTTGATACATTTCATTTCCATTGATAATTTTTGTGTGATTTTGTTGTCAGCGCATTCAACTATGTAAAGACGAAAGTATTTCATACGATTAGTTCATTCAGATCTAGGATGTGTTATCTTAGTGTTCTCTTTATTTTTTTGAGCAGTGTATATATCCTAACATAAACTCCCAATACGCTACACAGCTGCTGTTATATTGTGTTATCTAGTTGGTATATACGCAGGGTTTTATTTATTTATTATACATCTTTATTAGCCCCTTCATCTGATGCAAGAGCCCTGCTAATTAATTTTATATCATATACTAATAAATAGTCACCTATTTTACTATATTACTGTATCTAATATCTTTTTCCTTATTTCCATGTACCTTTGAGGACTGGTATATATAATTTATTTTATATTATTTTTCTATATATATCTTTGGCCTTTTTGGGTGTAGGCAACACCAGTAACCTTGGGTACATACTTAGTTGTAAGTGAGCTACACATTTTTCACTTTTGTGGTGTGAATGCAGCCTAAGACTTCTATGAATGAGAATCCTATTAAAAGTGGCACCATCCATAGCAACTACTTAGCTGACATTTGCCATAGTTGAAGGATTATAAATGAAAACAAGTTTCAATATGGCTCCCGTGGGTAAAACAAACTTCTTAAAGGGTTGTCCCAAAAGGACAATCAGTCCTCTAAGAAAGCTAACCGGGCAGGATAAAGAAGCACCCCATGTAAACAATGACTAATAGGCCAATCATATTAGCCGTTCCCTAGAAAACACACTAATAACATATCATGCAGTTGTTACAGGTATCAGCAAAGTACATGTGCTATTCGACTTTTCTTTTTCCTAGTGTCAGCGCCTCCTAGTGGCAAGAGCATATACCCATCAGTTCGGTGTCCCCCAATGAAGAGCGACCGAGAAATACTGGTAGTCACCCAGCTTTCCCCAAAAAGTGACAATACTATACTACCCATACACATCATATAGCTGCCAGTCGTTTCCCTCCCGGCAAACAAGGCTTGGTTGAGCATTCAGTGTTCTCAATGGGGAGTAAGCCATTGCCAGACTCTCCTTATCTTCCTGAGAACAAAAGGCTCAGGCATGTTGAAATCCAACTTCCCAATCCTTATCTCCCCTGTAATCTGCTGGAGGAGAGTCCCTATACACACAGATGATTGACTGGTCCCCACAAAATCGATGGGTTTGGTCAGCATTAAAGCGGTACTACCGTGCTGACAACTTATCCCCTATCTAAAGGATAGGGGATAAGTTGCCTGATTGCCCGCTGGGGACCCCCGCGATCTCGCATGCAGCACCCCGCTCTCATCAGGCCCCGGAGCGAACATGCGCTCCGGGTTTGATGACGGGGACGGTGATCGTGACCTCACAGCTCCGCCCCCTCAATGCAAGTCTATGGCAGGGGCGAGACAGCTGTCTCCGGGGCCTGATGAGAGCGGGGTGCTGCGTGCGAGATCACGGGGGTCCTGAGCGGCGGGACCCCGCGCGATCAGGCAACTTATCCCCTATCCTTTAGATAGGGGATAAGTTGTCAGCACGGTAGTACCCCTTTAAGGTCTATGGCCACTATAAGGATGGACTTCAATTTAACATACTAAGGCTGTGAGAAGCTGAGCAGGCACAATTGCTAGTCTGGCAGGGGTTAGACTGAAGACTGTATAATAGAAAGGATGAAGGCAGCGCAGGGATATACAGGTAAGTAACCACCCGGGGGTGCAGATCAATGTCCAAGGTATAGCAGATGCAGTACTTCAAATAGAAATAGTAAGATCGCACTCAGCCGGTAAAAATAAAACGTCCTCTTTATTCAATGACTTCTTAAAACAAGCCCAAGCGAGGGTAGAGAGATGCGGTCAGCCTCAGATTTCATAGCAAAAAAACTGTAAAGATCACAAGAGTTACAAATACCTTTTGTCCTCTCTTCAATGGCTGCTGCACTGTGCCCCCTGATGGCGCACTCTGGGGTACTGACACCTCAGCTTTCTCTGTATTTTCTGCAGGTTTGTCTTCCTCAGGATCATCAGGCTTCTTTTTCTTCTTCATTTCTCTGTAATAGAAAATACACAACAAGAGACCCTAAATAATATCCTTTATGTACAATGGATCAATGTATTTAAAGGGGTTCTCCACTGCCCTGCCTTCCGGAGCTCCGCTCGCAGCGTCCGGAAGTTTATTACTCCGAACGCTGTGTGCGGGCTTCCGTGTTCAAGGCCGCCCCCTCGTGACGTCACGCCCGCCCCCTCAACGAAAGTCTATGACTTTCGTTGAGGGGGTGGGCGTGACGTCACGAGGGGGCGGGCGTGACGTCACGAGGGGGCGGGCGTGACGTCACGAGGGGGCAGGCGTGACGTCACGAGGGGGCAGGCGTGACGTCACGAGGGGGCAGGCGTGACGTCACGAGGGGGTGGCCTCGAACACGGAAGCCCGCACACAGCATTCGGAGTAATAAACTTCCAAACGATGCGAGCGGAGCTCCGGAAGGCAGGGCAGTGGAGAACCCCTTTAATAGAACGATCTCTGGACCATTCCCGGAAGTAAATATAACCAAGCAGAATATTGTGCCCACCCTGTCGGGTACAGCAGTAGGACCACTAAAGAGTCCCTGATAAGGAGATGACAGCCCAAAAAAAGGAACAGCAGAGCGGGTTATATATGGCGAATACAAAAATGGATATTGATCCCAACAACCCAGGTTTTCCTTACCGTCTCTCTTTAGCCGATAAATGTTTTCGCCCACCTGGCTTGTCATTCTAATAGTGGGAGGAAAGGGTCATAATTACCGAAAAAGAAAACCTCAATTCATTTAGGTCTATGGATTTATACCAATAAGAAAATCTTACCGCCACTGCAGAGTCTCCAGGCTGAGCTACAGCTGCCCGGTTCAGCGTCCTACAAAGTGTGACAATGATTATATTAGAGATTACAGGGATTGACGTAATAATAGAACCTCCATGTATTGGTGAAGCCCTCTATGAAGATACCTCTTTGCTTGAAGATGGGATAAGTCAATTGAGGTATCGGGGAAGGAGACGTCCTCTTCTTCTTTCGCGGTGATCTCTTCAGTAGAATGTGAGCTCCCAGCATCACTATCTTCATCTGAGTGTTCATCCTCCGAGATGTCTCCATGACCGGAAGCATCATTAATATCCTCTGACCCAGGCAGAGCTCCGTCCTTGTCCTTGTGAGGCTTCTCCTCTTCCTCATCGTCGCTGCTGTCAGTGTCGCCCTCTGGATTTTCTGTAAATAAAACCAGAAGAAATAAAAATTACTTTTCAAATTCTACTCTATGGAAGATTGTTTTTTTTTTTTTTTTAAATCTTTTTATTATTTATTTCAATTAAAAACAAAAAGGGAATTTAAAACATTTTCAACAAGGACATGTTGTAACTCAAGTTGTTTTACAATATCAATCTGCGAAATTCACATTAAAAATTACATACAGCGTGTTCCCCACATAGCCAAATAGTAACGAAACCTTTTTATACATTTTTTTTGGGAATAAAATGTAAAAAAAAAGCAGCTATTTTGGCCTTTTTTTTTACATTCACCATACGGTATCAATAACATTTTATTTTAATAGTTGGGATATTTATGCACGCGGCGATACCAAATATGTATATAAATTATAATTATTTATTTATTTTTTACACTTTTTGGGGGTGAAATAGGGAAAATTGGTCAATTTACGTTTTTATTGGGGGAGGGGGTTTTTCTAATTTTTTTAGCTTTTTTTTTTCCTTACTTTTTTAACTTTTATTTTTCCCCATAGGGGACTATTTACAGCAATCATTGGATTGCTAATACTGTTTTATCGGTCATCTTTATCGGTCATCTTCTGCTCTGGTCTGCTCGATCGCAGACCAGAGCAGGAGACCCGTGGAAGGCAGCGGAGGCAGGTGAGGGGACCTCCGTCTGCCGTGCTGGATGATCGGATTGCTGCGGCAGCGCTGAGAGCAATCCAATCATCCATTTTAGTGACCGCGATGCTGCAGATGCTGTGATCTGTATTGATCACGGCATCTGAGGGGTTAAAGGCGGACAGCCATTACGGGCGGGTCCCTGGCTGCTAGCAGCAGCTGGGACCTGCCGCGCATGACGAGAGCATCGCTCCGATACTCGCGGTTATGCATAAGACGTAGATGTACGTCCTGGTGCGTTAAGTACCAGCTCAACAGGACGTACATTTACGTCCTGCGTCGTTAAGAGGTTAATGCTGATGGATTTCTGACTATTAATGCAACTCCTGATTAAAAAATAAATAAAATTGTTGAGAATTTTAATACCACCTCTGTACTGTAGATGGCGCATGACTACCTCCTCAGCATTAGAGGGCAGTTAACACAATGCAATGCATACAGCAGTGTTTTCCAACCAGGGTGCCTCCAGCTGTTGCAAAACTACAACGCCCAGCATGCTTGGACAGCCAACGGCTGTCCGGGGATGCTGGAAGTTGTAGTTTTGCAACAGCTGGAGGCACCCTGGTTGGAAAACACTGACGTACAGTATGTTTATAGGTGACTTCTTACCCAATGGTTCATTATCTTCGTCAGCAATCGCTGTATTACTACTGGTTACACTTTCTACATCTTCATCCTGTACTTTCACTTTGCGCTCGCCTTTGTGCCTCCAAACACAAGGCTCATCCACCTGAAACAAAGGGCCATGTCCTCAGAAGCAGCTTTATTACGTACCAGCCCAAATCAAATCCTCACGCAAACTAGTTACATACAACCCACCAAGTGCTGCCCCCTACTGATCATATAAGGAACATAATAAGCCAGCAAATACACAACAAAATAAGGATCAAGGGGGGGGGGGGGGGGGGGGACATGTATCATTATTTGTGTATGGTAGAAGCAGTTTACCCCCTTTTTGCCTAATTCTAAATTATGCGCAGAAGCGCAAAATTTATCAATCAAGCGCAAAGAGTTTCATAAATTGAGGGCAAATATAGTCATTTCCTCAATCCACTCTTTGAAAAATAGAATCGATGATTTAGAGCATCTCGCTACGTGCAATCCAAGATGGCTTATATTTGCATTAAAAATATGGTCATTGCGCCAGATTTCTGCAGGTAAATGAAATGTGCGCAGTTAATAAGTTTGTGCGTACTAAATATGTCACTCCAAGGTGCACCGAAACCTACACATCTGGAGGAAATGCTCCACCAGAATGGACGCAAAAAAAAGGACGCAAAAAAACAGCTTGCGCAAAAATTTAAAACAGGGGTAAAACCTTTGATACTTGTCCCCCAAGAAGCATAAATCGTAATGTATATGAAACTCTGGATGTACACACCTTAAAGAGAAACCCAAATCCCATCATAAGGTAGGAAGGTGGAAGGAAATTTTTTTTTCCTAAAAGGAAGATTAAAGATATAAGTACAAATGTTATCATAGATGTAATGAAGACAATATGGCTGATCTCTCACGCAGTTCACCTCTGATCATGAAGCTGCCGGTGGTCAGGTACTCTCCTGTTGGAGCCGTCTTTGACACCTGAAAGGGACAATGTGAAAATGTGAAGACAGATGGATGTCAGGGTTTGCCATGAAGCTAAGTGAGAGTGCATTCACACCACGTTTTGTACATACGGGTTGCAGATCCGGCGGGGGAGGGGCAAACCGGGCGCTCCCGTACCCCGGCCGGATCAGCCCATGACTCCATTTACTTTAATAATCCGACCGGAGTCATACGGTATACTACGGTTTTAGGTCCGGTCAGGAAACCGCATACGGGTCAAAACTGAGCCGACCGGAGTCACCGTTTGACTACGGTTAGATCATTAAAGTAAGTGGAGTCACGGGCTGATCCGGCCGGGGTACGGGAGCGCCCGGTTTGCGCCGGATCTGGCACCCGTATGTACAAAACGTGGTGTGAATGCACCCTTAGAAGGGCTGTCTCATCAGACACAACCCCCTTGTAGAATGTGGCCTCCAAGCAAGGTGATGAAGTAATTTCCCAGGTCCCACTCCTAGAACCCAAGGGGGGGGGGGGACAAACAGCAGCTATTTAAATAGTAGCTGTCATAAAAAAAAAAAAAAAAAAAAAAAACTTTTGAAAGCTCATAGGGACAAATCAAAAAACTTTATTGGTCAGGGTTTGACCCCAAATGATCACAAGAACGAGTTGGTGGAAATGTATGCTTCAAACATTCTCTCCCGGCTCTGTGTCACGTGACCTTAAAGGGGTACTCCCGTGGAAAACTTTATTTATTTTTTTTTAAATCAACTGTTGTCAGAAAGTTAAACAGATTTGTAAATCACTACTATTAAAAAATCTTAATCCTTCCAGTACTTTTTAGGGGCTGTATACTAAAGAGAAATCCAAAAAAGAAATGCATTTCCTCTGATGTCATGACCACAATGCTCTTTGCTGATCTCTGCTGTCCATTTTAGGAACTGTCCAGAGCAGCATATGTTTGCTATGGGGATTTTCTCCTGCTCTGGAGAGTTCCTAAAATGGACAGCAGAGGTCAGCAGAGAGCACTGTGGTCATGACATCAGAGGAAATGCATTTCTTTTTTGGATTTCTCTTTAGTATACAGCCCCTAAAAAGTACTGGAAGGATTAAGATTTTTTTAATAGAAGTGATTTACAAATCTCAATTCAACACTGAAGATGCAGAAAATGTGGAGCAGTCACCCAAGCTTCAACTGCAGTGGTAGTTTATTGTAAACTTATAAACATAGGGGTACACGGATCAGGGAGCTGTGCTGGAGGACGCAGGGGTATAGTCTCGGTGACGGACCGTTGCGCGCTTCTGCGCTTTGTCAGACCGGGACGTAACGGTCCGTCACCGAGACTATATCCCCGCGTCCTCCAGCACAGCTCCCTGATCCGTGTACCCCTATGTTTATAAGTTTACAATAAACTACCACTGCAGTTGAAGCTTGGGTGAGTGCTCTGCATTTTCTGCATCTTCAGTGTTGAATTGTGAATTGTCTTATCTCCAGTTAGCACCGAATACAGAGCTCACACAGCAGTTAAAGGGGCCGTACACTATTACTATCCTGATACCTACCAGTCATTCCAAGTGGTGCCGAGTTATCTCTATTAGACTGTGATTTACAAATCTGTTTAACTTTCTGGCACCAGTTGATTAAAAAAAAAAAAAAAGTTTTCCACGGGAGTACCCCTTTAATGGACTTACAATGTATCTATAAGGCTGTCCAGGTCTCCTAAACACAGAGCCGGAAGAAGAGCGTGTAGCAGTGTGGCTCTCTCCCTGCTTGTGCTTGTGATTGGTCAGGGTCTTCAAACTCAGACCCTGACGGATAAAAAAAACTTTTGACATGTCAGGACATGTGAAAAGTTCTTATCAATTGGCAACTACATTTTAAAGGAAAATTTACTACATGGTGGCTTTACATATGAATGGTATTCAATGGGTCTGGCTTAAAGGAGAACGCCGGCTCCACGTGGCGCAGGATACAAAAGGAATGGAGATCAGATAAAATCAAGGTCATTTATTTCCCAAGATGCAACGCATTTCGCTGCGGGAAAGCAGCTTCATCAGGCATCAATGCCTGATGAAGCTGCTTTCGCGCAGCAAAATGCATTGCATCTTGGGAAATAAATTACCTCGATTTTATCTGATCTCCATTCCTTTTGTATCCGGCGCCACGTGGAGCCCGCGTTCTCCTTGACGCCAGACCGATTGAATACCTTGCCTAGCCAGAGGGCTGCGGATACACTACCTCTTGATGCGCTTACCGTTGTTGTGTATGACGTTACACAACCACATCTGGTGAGCTGCTGTCTTATTTCACTTTTATACTGATTATCTCTCTTTTATCACACCAAGAAGCGCTCTCCCTTTTCTCCCCTTTATTACATATGAATGTAACACTTATTATACGAGAACATCTCGTACATGTCAGAACAAGAACCGAGAAGCTCTGGCTCATGAAGGGTTGGTGGCTTCATGAGAAAACCCTTTAATTCTACATAATAAAGTACAATACCTGATTATGATGGACCCACCAGGCACTAGTAATAACCCGGGCATCCCATGCAGCGCTGTAGCACACAGCCATAGTGCCAGCTTCAGTCAGGGTACGGGGCGGTACTTGCTCACCTGGGGGGGGAAAAAAAGACACATTATAAAATAGGCTGATTTTTCTCTTAGCACTAGGTTATCTTCTACAGAGATAAAACTCTCCATTCTCTCTATAGTGCGAAGGCAGAAAGGAAAAAAAGAGGGGCGCTCTCTGTGGTGGTGGTAGTATAAGGACGAGATGGACCCAACCCACCACATTGTCTTGGGTGTCGCCGTGGACCGCTGGGGTGTTCCAGCAAAGCAAGCAAGACCCTGTGAGGGGTATTTGGTGAGTGGGATGCGTGCAGCTCACTTTCCCCTTTCCGTATCTCCAAGGGTACGGAAATGTGGATGCAAAATGGACAGAAAAAAGGAGGGCATTGGGTGGAGCACTTCTGCTAGTGAAGGACGGGACTCAAGAGCCACAGATGCACAGGACAAGAAATTATTGGAATATAACATGTTTGGACAACGCGTTTCGGCGCCAACATGCGCCTTCCTCAGGTCCACAAAGATCAAGTGAGTGTGTCCTGGTGATGTTTGCGGTGCAATGGTGGCATGTGACCACATACCACCATTGCACAGCACACATCACCAGGACGCACTCACTTGATCTTTGTGGACCTGAGGAAGATGCATGTTGGCGCCGAAACACGTTGTCCAAACATTTTCTATTCCAATAAATTCTTGTCCTGTGCAACTGTGGCTGTTGAGTCCCGTCCTTCACTAGCAGAAGTGCTCCACCCAATTACCTCCTATTTTTCTGTCCATTTTGTATTCTCTCTATATGCATATTATATATACTGCACTTATGACTTCAGATGTTATATGAAGCTATCTTTTCTGAATCAGGAAATTTAAATTCCAATACTACTAGTATGCATAAAGAAGCCAATCACATATTCAAGAAGTCTTGCAACTGGAACCTTGAGATTGGAATCCATAAATTGACTGATGGGTGGGGGGCCTAATAGCTGGAGAACCCCAACTTATTGTTTAGAAGTAGAAGTCAGCCAGATGGGTATAATAAAAGGAGGAGGAGGAGGAGGAGGAGGAGGAGCAGCGAGCACTGCAGGGATTTCCTTCCTATTATACTGATATTCCATAAATGTCTATGACTTGAATACCCCTTGATGTCAATTATAACCTAAATATTATAATATAAAGTAATTACTCCCTCGTATGACTATAATTGGATCAGAACTGATATTAATGCAATGAGGATGACATCTGTGCAGTTTGTTACCTGTGGGATTCTTGATGACGCAGCTGGTGGCTCCATGCAGGTCAGCGTGCACATAGATGTCACCTGTATATACGATGAAACACTAGTCAGTATCAGGCACAAATATATACTAACCCTTTTTAGCGTAAACAGTCTGAAGGTGCGACAAAATTATCACAATACCTCACACAGTATAATTTGGTGCATCTTTAGACACTTGTATTTTATCCCTCCTATTATTTGGCCTACCTTATGCTGATATTTTGCACCAAAATTTTGGTGCAAGGTGTCACACATCAAGCCACCCCCCCACCCATTTTTTTTTTTCTAATAAACTACAGCCCCAAGCCATTTATTGTGCAAATTAGTGTCTGGTGTTCACTTGTAAAGCAGCCTATATTTTGGGTATGTGTTGGCCTGCTGGTACATTGCTCAATGTTATGTTTACTCAATTTGTGCCCATTCAGTTCTATGACCAAATGTAGTCTAGAAATTACTCCAAAGTCCAACAAAATATACTATACCCTCGGAAAGTGACCAAAAATGTTCAGCTTATTGAACTGAATGGGTACGGCTTGGGTAAACCATGGTTTATGTTGGCATGCTGTTTTTCCAATATGTTGCTATATACACTAAACATAGCCCGTGTAACGTGAGACTATATGAGAATATACCCTAACCAACAACTCTATGTAATAGTAATAATGGAATAGTAAATCTTCCCCAATGTGTTTCTGCCACCATCTCTGATGACACCATCAGCAGTTATGTCACCTTATCACCCACTATGGAGCCATAATGGATAAAGGAAACCTCAAAACACGGATCATACCTGCTCCCAGGTGCGGCCACCATGGCTGTATGGTTATCTATTGTATGGCACCCATTAAAATGTCTGATATTTCACTGAAACTCTAGCAGTTTTCAGTAAGTGCTAAGGGTACAGGAGTGCCTTGTGCATTACCACTATAACAATCGGCAGTAATGTGACAGATGATGTCACTAGGCAGGAAATGCCCTTAGGTAATGGCCGCCTACCAGAAGCGAATAGGAAATTCGCATATCAACCCACAAAAGGGGTTTCCCAAGAAGTGAGAGCCAGCTGCAAAGCCCAGGTCACAGGAGAAGGAGTAATCCAATCCTAATGAGAATCAATGCGTGGAGTAGAAAAAAAAAACGACCCTTTCAAAGGAGCTGCTGGTTCAAGTAAGAAGTGGATCCAAGCCAGGAATATTATAAAACACTGTAGTGGTTTATTCAGTAAATAAAAAACAACAAAACATACAGGGAAGATGCGTTGCGGGGGAGCTACCCCCTTCCTCAGATCAGTGACAGATCTGAGGAAGGGGGTGGCTCCCCCGAAACGCGTCATCCCTGGGTGTTTTATTGCTTTTTTATTTACTTAATAAACCACTACAGTTTTTTTTATAATATTCCTGGCTTGGATCCACTTCTTACTTGAACCAGCAGCACCTTTGAAAGGGTCGTTTCTTTCTACTCTACGCATTAAGGGTACAGGAGTGACCTGGAGCAGGATCTCCATTAGCATTAATGATAATCAGGTCCCATAATATTGGACTTATACTGTGTATATATATAAAAAATGCATTATCATGTACAGCAGGGTTTCCCAACCAGGATGCCTCCAGCTGTTGCAAAACTACAACTCCCAGCATGCCCGGACAGCCTTCGGCTGTCCGGGCATGCTGGGAGTTGTAGTTTTGCAACAGCTGGAGGAACCCTGATTGGGAAACACTGATGTACAGACTAATAAGTGAGAAGTTGCTGACCGGGCCGCAGGTATCTCTTCACAATCATTTCATTTTGCTGCTGGTCTCTTCCAGCTATGACCAGGTAATTCTCAGAGCTTATGAACCACAGGAATTTCTCAAACCTGATGATAAAACAAAAAAGAAAACATACACCATTGTACAAATGTACCAGTATGGACAGTACAAACATAACACCCATGTACATATACACTGTCCCTATAATGCAACCATTGTTTCTCCCATGATCCTGCATTGGTGCCAACTATTGCAAAACTTCAACTCCAATCATACCATAACAGCCTAAGACTGTCAGGGCATAATGGGAGTTATAGTTTTGAAATGGGGAACACTGGTTTACAGATTGCAATATGGGATACTGGCCATGTAAGTTTTATGGGGCTCAGTAGTCAGGACTACTCCATTGTGACTACCCGGCCCCATACATTGATATGCAAGTGATCTTACCAGTAGACCTTTCTGGCTTTCTGGATAGTGCTGACCGTCTGCACCTCTTTCAGGGTCTGTTTGGTTTTCTTTTCTGCTGACTTGAAGGCCTGTGACATAAAAACGCACATTGTGACATTTGTAAATTGTTGTTACATTTTAATCCTAATACATAGGAGCCATTTCACTTAGATACGCACATCCTATGAAAAAAGGAGATTTTTTTGTAGTCACTGTAAAATTTCTCTTTCTCGTAGCCTTCATTGGGGGACACCTATATTGATGGGTATATGCTGTTGCCACTAGGAGGCGCAGACACTAAGGAAAAAAAGTAGGCTCCTCCCTGGCAGGATATACCCGCCCACTGGAAGTGAGGTAATCAGTCTTGTCACCAAGCAGTAGGAGAAGCCAACAAAGAAATATGTCCGAAGGACCCTAGTAAGGAAACCTGTATAAAAAAAAAAAAAAAAAAAAAAACAAGAACGGGAAAAGAAAATCCGGACCAAAATAGAAGAAATGGGGGGGGCAGTGTCCCCCAATGAAGGCTACCAGAAAGAGATTTTACGTTGAGTATAAAAAAAAAAAAAAATCCTTTTCTCGTCGCTCTTCATTGGGGGACAACTATCCTGATGGGACGTACCAAAGACAACTGAGGCCCACAAACTGAGCTCCCGGGAGAACCCCCGTCCATGGAGAAGGACTAGGAAGCCAAGGAAGAGACCGTCCTATGTAGAGATTCCAAAGCTACGGTCTATAACGAGAGACAAGAAAAGGTCAACTAGGAAGCCAGATGGGCCGGAACCATTCCGGGAGGAGGTAGAGGTAGGCATCCACTCTGAGCAACACAGAACCAGACAGAAGGCTAACCCGGCTGGGAAACAAAAATGGAAAGGGGCACAAACAAGAGAACCCCATCCAAAGTCAACCAAGTCAAGAAAACATGGTGGGGAAAAAAAACGCTAGGGAGAGCAGCGCACGCCTGAGCAGAAGGCGGGAATAGAAGATGGAGACCAGATAAACACTGGAAAAAAGAAAGAAGGATGGAGACTGGCTGTGGAGAGGCCTGGTGCAGAAAATCGCTGACCAGAACAGCTGCAGACCAAAAACCTCTGTCCCAGGGGCCCGCCGCGAGCACCTGGGAGGCGAAATAAGCTCAAGTAGAGTAATCCGGATAACCGGAACACCCCGGGAGTACATTGACCCAGAAAGGAGGAGACTGAAGGAATAAGGCCAAAAAGGAAGCGGAATGCCCTTAAAAGGGGGCATCCCCGAACACCGGAGCGTCCGACATGGGAACTGGAGGTACCCGGGTCACCTGGAAGACGTACACTTGTAGAGTAAGTAAACCCAATGTCCGCAAAACGCTCCGGGTGACAAACTTCTACGTCTAGACAAGAAGAAGTGCGGTACAGTAAGACCACCCCACAAACAGGACTGCGGAGAAGTCGGGGCAGGAGAGCTAACCTGCCCAAGACCACAACCATCACTAAGGCCCAAAAGAACCAGAAGGGCCGACCTAGAAAAGAAGACATGCCAAAGCATACTATGATAGTGTCATAGACAAGGAGACTAACCAGACATGAACCCCAACGGTCTGAGTGGACCGAAGCAACATCCCGTCAAGACGGGACGAAGGGGGAAACAAAAGGGAAGGTTACTCCAGAACACTGTAATGTCAGTGTAGCGCAACTGACGCCGAGAAGGAAGGAGGAACAATCCCCCCCCCCCTTATGGAGATTGCACCGAGAGAGGAGGAGAGCCTTGGCATGACCAAGAGTGCATAAACTCCTCAAATGGAGAAGAGTGCCAAGTCTGTAAGAGCAGCAGTAGATAACCAAGAAACTGGAAGAGAGCCATGCTGCAAAAGTGTGCAGCTCAGCATAAAACAAGGGCCCAGCCAGGTACCCCACCTATATAGAGGAAAGGAAAAAAAGGGGTGGTCGCAATGAATCCCAGGCCCAGACCATGCCAAGCCCCCTGATCCCCGTACCCCCTGTGGAAGGAGGATGATCAACGTGTGCAAGGCACTATAGGAGCAGTGAAATGCTGCCTGAAGCAAAGGGGGCAAAGTACTGGGTTAATGTAGTCCCCAGGAACCCTGCAACAACATATCAAGGAATGGAGGAGCTAATTTGAGTCCTGACTATGAATGGAAGTAAGACACACACACACACCCAAAGCGTTGAGGGGAATACCTCAATGTGGTGTAACCTTGGACTAGAAGGGCGTCAACTGAGCCATTCTGGTAATTCCCTAAGGCAACAGAGCAGGCGTCTGAACCACCCCTTGGACAGGAACCCGGGACAGATACCTGGAGGCATTGGGAGGGGGGTTATTGCACAATAGTAGAGGGGTACCAAGACTGCAGACGTGAAAGAAACAGCAGACATTCAAAAGTCCAGCAGCATGGTACCCCTAGCAGACCGATGTTGCCCCCTTAGAAAGGGGAACAGAGTGATGCTCTTTCTGCAAAAGACCATGGAAGCTGCAGGAAACGCCCACACCCCCGCTCCAAATAAAGCCACACAGCTGCGGACGCAAGGGATCAAGGATGTATGTGGAGCAGGAAACATGCAGACACAGTCTGACCGGCAAGTATAAAAGATCCAATGAAACCACCGAGAATCTCTTTGGAACTTCACCTGGAAAATGAGTCACAGGACTGTAACCGCGGGAGCGGCAAGAATGGAGAAGGTGACCTGGTGGGGTGAAAAACCATGCAGACAGTCTGGCTATCTGGCATAGGGACCATGGCCACACCGGGTGCAGTAGACAGAATCACACACAGAAAGTGGGTTACCAGCCTTCAGCCTAGAGAGTGGCAGGCATGTAGGGAGGAACCTGGTAAAGGAGGGAACCCAGCAAACCAGTATGTGGTGTATTGTATAGGGCCCACGGAGCAACATGGGGAGACTCACTTGTAACTACACCTTGGCAGTGGATAACCTGAACTATCGTCCACGGTGTGGGAAGTGTATGGTAGTGGACCCGACGTAGTGGTAGTAGTAGACCATGCTGACAACTGTCAGGCAGACTGGTATAGGATTCCTGAATAATCAGGGACACTCCATCGAACCCCCCTACAGAAAGTGGGGTATTGGAGTATGACCGAACTAACGAGCAACCTGGTGGTGTAAGAGACCCAGCAGACGAAAGTCTGGCTGACTGTCATCAGTCCCGAGTACCTGCAGGGACTATCATCCAGAGTCCTTATACCAGCAGAGAGGTACGGGAGATCTGACCAAGCCTGCGGCAGCCCAGAGATGGGAGACAGATAGCGATGGGGACCGTGCAGACAACAGTCTGGCTGAACAAGTACACTTCCTGGTGCTGGATAAAAGGGGACAGCCAGATAGGCGATCACCGTGCCCCACTGCCGCATGTGGGAGGGAGGGAAGGCCTAGGAGCCATAGATAGTATCCCCGCCAACCTTGGGAGACCGGGGGAGGCTAAGGAGCCGCAGAATGCATCCCTACATCCACAGTCTAGAGTCCACAGGACACGCTGGGACAAGTTTTCATACACCTCCACAGCAGTGGGGTACCGGAACTCCAGCCACAGATACTTCAGCTAAGTGATGAATGACAGGCAGTGGAGGAAACCACACAGACCACTGACGGCCCATACTCTTGCTCCTGAACTCCTACCTGAAAAAGGGAAACAAAAGGGAGATAAAAACCTAACTAAACAACCCTTACTAGAAAATAATAAAAAAGGCCAGATCTAGGGAGCTCCCAGACCTGTGTCTTGCCTCCTACTGACACTAGCTAAAACTGATTACCTCACTTCCAGTGGGGGGTATATTCTGCCAGGGAGGAGCTGACTTTTTTCCTAGTGCCAGCGCCTCCTAGTGGCAAGAGCATATACCATCTGTAAGGTGTCCCCCAATGAATAGCGACCGAGAAACTTGTATCTTACTGGGTACAGACTTTACCTTTTGTGCCGCTTCCACTGTTTTCTGTGTTTTCTTTGCTGCATGTCGCTTGTGGTCATAATATCTACAAATACAGAATATATAAGATACTATCTACTTGAGTAACATTACATTCGGCCTCTAGGAGCAATATTGCATAGGAACCTTTAAATAATCAGTCTATTAGACTCACTTTTTGGCATTTGCGTAGGCAGATAAGCTGAGGTCTACATCCACCAGCGTGGGTTTGTTTTTCTGTGCTTTCTTTGGTTGCTGTTTGTTTTTGCCCTTTTTCTTCTTTCCTTTAGGCTCATCCTTCTCCTGTTTTTCTTCTTCCTCCTCCTCATCCTCTTCTTCGGAGGGTGTATATGGGTTTCTATATATAAAGAATAAACATGGTCCTGTTAATAACATAATGCAATGTTCACCAACCTACAGTTCTCCAGCTGTTGAAAAACTATAATTCTCATCCAGTTCTGACAGCCAAAGAGTGTCAGGGCATGAAAAGAGTTGTAGTTTTGCATTAGCTGGAGAGTCATCAGTTTGGAATCACTCGATTAATGCATTTGTAGCCATATTCAAAGTCCCTGCAACATTCTATTTCAGACATGTTGTGCATCACTGTACATTTAAGTGACTGAATGAAATGTCTGTACTAAACCTATAGCAGCCCTGGGCCTTAGAGTGGTGGACATCAACAAGGGTGTACCCCCTACTTAGGGCACCCCACTACTTTTAGGAACATAATGTCTTCCAATTTTCAGGCAAGAAGTGCAATTATAAGATATACATTTAAAGGTGTTACCCCAAGTTCAAAAGTCATAGATTGGGAATAAAAAGCTGAGCAGTTGTGGGCGAAGAGGGGGTGTCTGATTGCTGGGATCCTCATCAATCAAGAGAACAGAGGTCAATTGTCCCCCAAGTTCTCCACTCTCATGATTAGTGGGGGTTCCAGTGGTAACCCACCAATGATCAGCTAGTTATCTCCTTTTCTGCTGATAGGAGATCGCTTTTAGCCTTATGACCACCCCTTTAAGCAGAGTGGTTCTCCTTACTTCAGCAGCATAGTAATATGATTTGTCTGCAGTTTAAGCTCTTTGATGGCAAGGGCCACCGGGTCTCCTTGTGCCTGCGCCTCCTTCACAATGACCCCAATCTCTGTCCAGTCAATCTGGTTGGCCAAGGCGCTACGTACAACTTGAACAGCACGATCCACAATGTCTAGGTTCATTTCAATGAGTTCTCCTTTGGCTTTGTCGATTTCCTATGAGATAAGTTTATGAGATAATAAGTATGATGAGGAAGATGATGAGAGATGTGCTTCTCCCTGCAGGTGGCCATCACAGAATACATACCTGAGCAAGGTTTAGAGACTCCAGCCGCTGCTCATGGTCTTTACGGACATTATCCAATTTCTTCAATGCTTGTTTCTCCTGTTGGTCAAGGTGAAGAAAAAAAAAAGGTCAGGAAGCCGGTTCAGTGCCAGAAACATGTGGGTGGGATTTCTGGACTATCAGAGGATGCATTACGGGAAGGCTACTGCACAACAACATAACATGTACCTGTTGTAAGGCTTTCAGATCAATCTTCTGGCCTTCCAGCTTGGAGTAAAACTCATCCACAGCCTATGGGGAAATAATAGATATTTTAAAATAAACTAACAGTGATTTCTTCAATAAAATAAATAAATTATATATATACACATCTCTAAGATGCCCGTTAATATGTAGTATGTCATGTAATACAGAAGAAAGTAATTGTTATAGTTGGGGGATCAACTGCCAAGATCAAAATAATCCCCTCCTCCTAGTGTAATTTGATACCAACACATCAGACCGGCAAAGATGGCTGTCACCAGGATCGGTGATGAGCAGACTGACTGATGGGCTGGAGCCCATTTTTTGGTGATACAGGGAATGGCTCCCAACAAGTCAGCGTTGAGTCTGGTGATCTCTTTGCCCTAGGAATATGATCACCAACAACAAAAGAAGACACCCTGCTCCCCTAGACAAAGGTCTGGTTTGGGGTCTGAAGTAATTTGAGAGTCTGGTCTGAGTTCTAAGTGAATTTAGAAAAGTTAATCTGGGGTCTAGATTGGTCTATTGAACTGATCTGCGGTCTAAACTAGTTTAGGGGTCTGAATTAATTTAGGGGTTCCCGCCCAGGGGACTACTTGCCGGGCGGCCAGGGGGGACTTTATAACTTAATATCTTCATCATCCCTGGGAGCGCAAACGTCCCCGGGGATGGTGAGGATAAAGTTTTTAGCATATATAACGCATTGCCAAGCATTATATATGCTAAAATCTGCTGATAGATTCCCTTTAAATTAGGGCAGCTAGTTTGGGGTTTGAATTGATTTACAGGTCTGGATCAATTTAATGGATATGATCGAAGATCTGGATGTATTTACTTCTGTGGAGTCTAAATGAATTGGAAGGTCTTAATTTAGAGGCCTGGGGTCTAAATAATTTAGGGGTCTGCTCTTTGGTTTGAATTAAGTATTTAAGCATTACTTTTTACCTTTTTTTCTCTTAAAATAAATCATAATTAGTAGTAATAGTAGGGCTTCTCTGAGGCAAGGGGCCCAACAGTGGCAGCAAGAGGCACCTTCTATAACAGCTGTCCCATAGACTAAAATCATCCCTTACTTGTGTTCTGCCACAGAGGTTTGTTTTTTTAGATCAACTGGCTCCAGAAAGTTAAACAGATTTGTAAATTACTTCTATTAAAAAATCTTAATCCTTTCAATAATTATCAGCTGCTGAAGTTGAGTTGTTGTTTTCTGTCTGGCAACAGTGCTCTCTGATGACATCTCTGCTTGTCTCTGGAACTGCACAGAGTAGAAGAGGTTTGCTATGGGGATTTGCTTCTAAACTGGGCGGTTCCCGAGACACGTGTCATCAGAGAGCATTTAGACAGAAAAGAACAACTCAACTTCAGCAGCTCATAAGTACTGAAAGGATTAACATATTTTTATTAGAAGTAATTTACAAATCAGTTTAACTTTCTGGAGCCAGTTGATATATAATAAAAAAAAAGTTTTTCCTGGATAACCCCTTTTATTGTGGAACATACTGTGGCCACTTCCTATACACATATGCAAAAATAATACTGACTCCACCTTACTCCAACAATTACCAGCTTGTAGAAGGGAACAACTTGAATACAACACTATAGAGATGGCAACACACCTTATCAAACGTGTCAAATTCCACATACGGGCAGTTTACATACTGCGTGAAGAGAAATGGGTGAAATTCTTCATACCTATATATAAAAAAAAGACAAAAAAAAAATACCAACAATAACTTTCCACAACAAGCCAAGAAAAGACCGCCAGTGCATTTTATAAAATCTAGTGGAGATGCCCAAACGTAAACTTTAGGGTTGCCACCTTTCTTGCCCCCAAAAAATGCCGGCCATGCTAATTTGCATAATTAATTATATATGCGTGACATCACAGGATACACGTATGTGAGGGGAAATTTTGTCCTATTCTGACCTCTATAACTTTTTTATTTCTCCTTATACGGGGCTGTAAGAGGGCTCATTTTTTTGCGCCCGACCTGCAGTTTTTAACATTACCATTTTTGTTTTGATGCAAGTTTTTGATTGCTTTTTTTATTCATTAATTTTTCATAAAATTCGGGAGTTGCAGTTAGTTACTAACTACAACTCCCAGCATGCCCTGATACAACTGTGGCTCAGCAGCCGCCCCAAACAAAAATTACAACTCCCAGCATGTTGGACTATATAGTAGTATATAGTAAAGGTCAGTGTTTCCCAACCAGGAGTGCCTCCAGCTGTTGCAAAACTACAATTCCAAAAACTAGTGTTTCCCAACCAGAGCACCTCCAGCTGTTGCACAACTACAACTCCCAGCATGCCCGGACAGCCGTTGGCTGTCCGGGCATGCTGGAAGTTGTAGTTGTGCAACAGCTGGAGGTGCTCTGATTGGGAAACACTAGTATGGTATATGGTGCAACATACCGGGAGTTGGAGGATTGGTTGCCTAAATACCGGCCATCGCATGGCCGGTATTTTTTATATAAAAATACTGGCAGGGTGGCCAAAATAGTAAAATACCGGCCAGGCGGCAACCTAATCAACTTCCAAATTTTTTATCTTTTAATATAGCGCCAACATACCCCACAGAGGCGCTATGGAACAATGAATGCTTTAAAGATCGCGGGGGTCCGGCCGCTGGGGACCCCCGTGATCTTCCACGCCACACCCCGTTAGAATAAGCCCCCGGAGCGTGCTCGCTCCGAGTCTGATTACTGGCGATCGCTGGGACGGAGCATAATGATGTCACGGCTCCGCCCCTGTGTGACGTCACGCTCCGCCCCCTCAATGCAAGCCTATGGGAGGGGGCTGATTCTAACAGGGTGCGGCGTGGAAGATCATGGGGGTCCCCAGCGGCGGGACCCCCGCGATCAGGCATCTTATCCCCTATCCTTTGGATAGGGGATAAGATGTCTTAGCGCTGGAGTACCCCTTTAAATCTGAATGGCTACATTCAGTAACATTACTGTTTTCCTGTGCTACATAATGCACCTTATAGCCATCTATGTGGTCCACAATCTGTAGCTCTATAGCCGGTGTGAAAGTACAACTCCCTGACAGTATGTGTCCGAGAGGAAATGCAGATACACAACCAGCGAATTCTTCTGGACCACTGATCTATAGTAAAGTAGATGCTGAATCCACAAGACTCACGTGAGGATTTCTTCAGTAGGTTTATCCGGCTCCAGGCTCGGCTTTTTCTCTCTCTTCTGTATTATGTAGCCCTGTTAGACAACACAGAAATTTTACACATACAAAATATAGCTACAATTTCACCACTGTATCCCAGGTCCTGGCAGTCTAGTAAACAACTCCCATCATCTCCATTAAGGGTGCATTCCCACCTGGCGTATTTTGCTGTGTATTTGCTGCTGTGTATTTTCCTACCCATTGTCTTCAATGGGAAAATAAAATACGCAGCAGCAAATACACCAGGTGGGGGAACGTACCTTAAATGTAAGCTTCATTAGTCACTGGTCAGATTTTATAACAGAAAAAGCAATTGTAGAAAAAAAATATCGGGTTTCTACCCACCACATATAAGTGCAAGACTCCCAGTCATTCGAATAAGGAATAAAATGAGTGAATAAAACGTCACATTTATTAAATCGTTTAAACAATATTAACATATAAGTGCGTGTAAAGTGGAGAGGGACTGATGGTATTCCCTACAGAATACATTAAAGACAATAACTCATGTTAAATGAGTGTGTCTCAAACTATAAAGATAATGTCCCACAAAATCCGACGCCTTTCGGCCACTATGTGTGGCCTCCTCAGGGACTGGATGGGGTATCAGTGTATATCAAATAGAGACATATGTTCCTGTTAATATAAAGAACAACACACTACAACTGAACATAGGGACAAATGATACAGTATCCGTCCCTATTTAACACTGTGACCTATCAAGCAAATAGTCCCCTGATCTTAGGGCACACAGTCACACATAGTTAAAGGGGTATTCAGGGCAAAAACATTTTATCCCCTATCCAAAAGAATAGGGGATAAGATGTCTGATCACAGGACGTCACATCCCCAGTCCCAGAAACCCGGAGGTTTCCGAAACTGGAGATTCAGCACCCGTATAGAATGCGGGTGCTGCAGGGAGATCGCGGGGGTCTCAGCAGTGGACCCCCTGCAGTCAGACATCTTATCCCCTATCCTCTGGATACCCCTTTAATGAGCCTCTTTCCGGGTCTGGTCAGCCAGTTAGGCTATTTTGCGAACTCCTGTGCGACCTGCTGTAGCGGGGAGCCGTGCTGTCCCGCCAGCTGCTCAGCGCACAAGATGATATGTTGATATTTTTTAAACGATTAATTAAAAGTGACATTTTGTTCACTACCCCCCGTTTTTTTCCAGATTTTATCACAGAAGTAGTGTATGATATTATCTAGGCTAGTGTTTCCCACCCCGGGTGCCTCCAGCTGTTGAAAAACTACAACAACCATCATGCCTGTACTGGGAGTTGTAGTTTTGCAACAGCTGGCAGCACTCTGGTTGGTAAACACTGGTCTAGACTAATAATGTGACCACAAAATATCTTAGTATGTTCAGCTATGTGTATGACCAGCTTATTCGCACACGCCATAGATACAAAAAAAACAGGGGACCCCAGATATCAGATCGGGACTTTTTTTTTGTGTAGAATGAGTCAAACACTAAACTTAGTCAGGGAGATTTATCAAAACTTGTGCAGAAGAAAAGCTGCCCAGTTGCCCATAGCAACCAATCAGATCTCTTCTTTCATTTTTAACAAGGCCTCTGCAAAATGAAAGAAGCGATCTGATTGGTTGCTATAGGCAACTGGGCAACTTTTCCTCTGGACGGGTTTTGATAAATCTCCCCCAACATCAACAAATACTTCTTACCTTTCCCTTATAACTCCCTGTATTGTCCATGTATTCCTCAGCCTTCCTTAAAGCTGAATGCACCTTCTCCAAATCTACAAATGAACAGAAGTGAACCGTGTCAAACCTTGAACAATTCATAGCAAATGAGATGCACAGTATGGGGGAGATTTATTAAAACCTCTCCAGAGAAAAAGTTGCCCATAGCAACCAGATCGCTTCTTTCATTTTTGAAAAGGCCTCTGAAAAATGAAAGCAGCGATCTGATTGGTTGCTATGGGCAACTCAGCAACTTTTCCTCTGGACAGGTTTTGATAAATCTCACCCAAAGACTGCAAAAAAAACCACAACCAAAACATTTTTTTTTTACATAGAAAATAGGGCAAAGAAACATCAGGGTTTCTTATTGGCAGGGCTGACTGTATGTTGGATGGTGTCTAAATAAAGCTACTACAAAACTACAACTCCCACCCTGCTCTGAGGGGTGAAGGCTGTCAGGGCATAATCAGAGTTATAGTTTTCCAACAGCTGGAGATCCACAGGTTGGGAAATACTGATTTACAGGTTGCAATCTGGGACACTACCAGTGATGGGAGTTGTAGTATTGAAATAGCCACAACATAAAGCTGGAAATGCCTTAAAGTGTACCTGTCAGATCCCACAAAAAAAAAAGGGTTATATGTTACTCAGTACCTCATCCTGATCATGTACATGTAATTTTTATGTCTCTATTACCCATATTTCACAAAAAAATAGAATATTACACCTGCTCAATTTCTTTTCAAATTGTCTCAAAGGGAGGGGGTGTGTCCTTCTCTTGCCTGCACTGTGAGGACTCCTCCCCCTCCTTCCCTCACTCACTCACTCTGCTGACTCAATGCTCTTGGAGGAGCATGGCAGCTCTGCTCTGTAACCCTTTCCTCTCTGGTTTTATGTTGTACACACACGCGCACACACAATGATTATTGGAGATTGCCTGTACTCTACCACCAAAGACAATATGGTGAGTGTATAACTTACATCTTCCTATGTCATTAATGTGTGTGTCATCCTTAGGCAGTCCTGTAATGCTGGGACTTGTAGTTTTGGAATAGTTGGAGGTACAGTGTTTAAATAACTCCGTTTTTTTTTTATTTTTTTTACAGAAGTGTTGCCCACAGCTTTTGCAAAACTACAACTCCAAGCATGCCCAGACATCCTTTGACTGTCCAGGCATTCTTGGAGTTGTAGTTTTGCAACAGCTGAAGGCACATGATTGGTAAAACTCAGTGTTACAACAGTGTTGCTGCAGGCCTGCAGCCTTGTCAATCAGCCATTTCTTGTCCATGACCCTTGGACACACTCATGCTGCTGTGGGACTCATGAATGTCCCAGGAGGTAAGGGGACCCCTAGTGGTGGGACTTTCAAAGGTAGTTTTCTTTAATAAAATGTGAAGAGGTATATTAGAAAAACTATTGTTTTGCCAAGATGTACAATATATAAAAAGTTTAAATATCTGACAGTGCCCCTTTAAGGCCGAACCTGCCTATAGGAATATCAACCTATAATAGGCATGTCCAAAATATCTATGAATAGTCACTGACCTGTGTCCCCTGTCAGCTGCTCAACCTTGACATTGCTGGACAAACCAGATTCAAGCAGGCAATGCTCTATGACGGTGGCGCCATACGCTGTATAAAGACAGGGGTAAGTTACGGTCTGGTTCTTGCCGGAGTCAATCCATTACTACAGGGGGCCACACAACTTACGTAGATGGGGATTTAGGATCCTCTTCACTTGATCTCCCTTTTGAGCACTCTCCAAAATTTCTTTCAATCTGATCAAAAAAAGCAATAAATCGGAAAAAAAAATTACATATATTTTTTTAAAAACGTCAACTTGCTAATATGATATGATAGGTTACAGGAATTTATCATAATTACAGTTACAATTACTTCCATGGATATAGATGTGCATTAGAATATACTGAAATAAAAACTTACAATTGTTTTGTATGGTTTAGTGCAGTGGTCTCCAAACTGTGGACCTCCAGATGTTGCAAACTTACAATTCCCAACATGCTCAGACAGCCGTTGGCTGTCTTAGCATGTTAGGAATTGTATGTTTGCAACATCTGGAGGTCCACAATTTGGAGACCACTAGTTTTGCAGCATGGGAGGTGCTGTTACTCAGTTTCACTTTTATTTTACGTACCATGCAACTTTCAATAAAGAACAAACTTTATTTAAAAAAAATAAAAATACATAAAAAAAACTTACAATCCTAATGACTCCAATAATATTTAGCACCTCACCTCTCCATAGTGAGCAGAGGTTCCCGGGCTTTGGCGTTATCCACGGGGTAATGTTCTCGTACTGCAAACTTTACATCATCGGCCTCATCTGTGCGAAACCTGAGGATGTTCAGGATGAGATACTCGTGGTCTGTGAGGACAATGTTACCCTGGGGGAAAAAAAATTAAATAAAAAATTAAAAAGGGTTGTCTAGGATTAGAAAAAACAGCACCCCCTCTTGTATATGGGCAGTGACTGGTACTGCAGTTCATCTCTATAGGAATTATACAATGAAGTAGTTTTTCAGGATTAGAAAAACATGACTGCTTACTTTCAGAACCAGCACCAAATCCCAACCATGATCAAGTCTGGGGTTGCAGCTCAGCATTATTGCAATGAACGCGGCCAAGCTGCAATGTCGCACATAACCTGCAGACAGATGTGGCGCTGTTTTTGCAAAAAAGCAGTTGTGTTTTATTTATCCTGTACAATCCCCTTTACAGATGGCTCAAGACTCCAAGGTTTATACTGGTATAGATGCAAAGTAATACCCATAGCGGTGAAATTTGGAGAAGCAGTCAGGATCTCCATAGGATCTTACCAATAAAGGGACATACAGCAGAAGTAGAAACCTGAAAATACAATTCCGAGCATGCCCCCAAGGAGCTGTGGCTGTCCAGGCATGCTGGAAGTTGTAGTTTTGCAACAGCTGCAGGGCCACAGGGTGTAGAATGTCTGAAATGGACATAAAACATACCGCACATTCATCTCCATGTATACCACACATCTTACCCGGTCATACAGCTCCACAATGAGATGATAAGCAGCTTCATCTGAGCCAAACTGGAAGTCCACGATTCTGTCCACTCCGAGCTGCTTAATACTGACCAGTCGCCGGGATCGTAAATGTTTCCTGCACTGGATGAAGAAGAATACAGATTGCATTATAAGGTACTTAATGAAAAGGATGGCAGCAGGGCAAAACAATATCAGAACAAGCCAGCAGCACATAGGTTAAATAGGCAGCACATAGGTTTTTTTTGTTTTTTTTTTCATATCAACTGGCTCCAAAAACTTAAACAAATTTGTAAATGACTTCTATTTAAAAAAAAGTCTTAGTCCTACCAGTACTTTTCAGCTGCTGAAGTTGAGTTGTTCTCTTCTGTCTGACAACAGTGCTCTCTGCTGACACCTCTATCTGTCTCAGGAACTGTCCAGAGTAGGAGCAAATCCCCATAGCAAGTTGGATTTTTTTAATTGAAGTAATTTACAAATCTGTTTAACTTTCTGGCACCAATTGATTTAAAAAAATAAAATAAAAAAAAGTTTTCCACCGGAGTACCCCTTTAAAGAAATGCATCCTGGGTAAAGGTGGCACATTTATATTTATGGGGTACAAAGAGAGATGAGACTGGGGTGAAGGTCACTGAAGATGAGAGAAGAAACAAAAAGGGATTAGTCAATGTGTTCAAACCTTCATGGCAAATCCAGACGGCATCATGTTCTTGGGCCACTCAAACTCTGTGGTGTGAATCCTGATCCCGGACTCCACGAGGAGCACAGCCTTAGCATCAGGTCTGCATGGAGAAAGGGAACAGGAAAGAAAAACGTACAGGGATTTTCTCAATTTATTTGAGGAACTTTGCCTATGTTCACACATTCAGGTTTTTAGTTGCAATTACCGAAATTAAAGGGGTTCTCCGGTGAATTTTTTTTATTTATTTTTTTTAAATCAACTGGTGCCAGAAAGTTAAAAAGATTTGTAAATTACTTCTATAAAAAAAAAAAAAAATCTTAATCCTTCCAGTACTTATTAGCTGCTGAATACTACAAAATAAATTCTTTTCTTTTTGGAACACAGACATCATGACCACAGTGCTCTCTGCTGACATCTCTGTCCATTTTTAGAACTGTCCAGAGTAGGAGAAAATCCCCATAGCAAACATATGCTGCTCTGGACAGTTCCTAAAATGGACAGAGATGTCAGCAGAGAGCACTGTGGTCATGATGTCAGCAGAGAGCTCTGTGTTCCAAAAAGAAAAGAATTTCCTCTGTAGCATTCAGCAGCTAATAAGTCCTGGAAGGATTAAGAGTTTTTTTAATTGAGGTAATTTACAAATCTGTTTAACTTTCCGGCACCAGTTGATTACAAAAAAAAAAAAGTTTTCCACCGGAGTACCCCTTTAAAGCTTGGAACAGATCAAAAATCTACAACAGAAACACTTTTTTATTTAAAAAAATGACAATTAAAAACCTGAATGTGTGAACACAGCTATATGATCAGCTTTGTAACGCCAGTGAATGAAAGAATGTTTATATCCAGATTCATTGGATGGTTTAAGCAGGACCGGACAAACATGTCATGTGCATGTGGTATCTGACTATTGTGACCGATATCCTACAGCCAGATGGGTCTGTGACCCGTGCGCTTCCCTCTCCTCATTGCAAACACCCTGTGCTTCCTATGATCGCTCGCCAATATTGTATACAGCCCCAGAATGGAGCCTCCAGGACAAATGTGTACAATGTATATGGCCATATTACAGATCCTTACAGCGCAACTGTCACGAATTTGCACCCCCCATAAACCAATCACAGGGTCACAAAGTTCTTTAGAATTACTCTCCAGGTATACCATTTACTGCTTTTATCAGGCTAGGAAATGCTTTATAAGACAGTCAGTAACAGTCGGATAGGTGTGACTATGGCCCGCGGCCGCCACGCCTATCTCCTGTATGTCATCGCTAGGACCGCTGTGTGATTGGTCCCAGCACATAGGCCCCTATATTATACTTATCTGTGGCGGCAAACATACAAATGTATAAGTAAAACAAGGAACGTTGGGAGGTAGCGCACGCAGGGAGATCACTGACGCCCATAGCAACGGAGCGCGGAGGAGCGGAGCAGCGAGCAGGACGAGTGCTGGCCAGCTTGGTAAGTGTCACCAGCGGCATGTCAGCTTCGGTGCTCCGACCACCGCTCCTCCGGTCCCAGGACCTACTGCTATACCTAATGTGGGGGGGGGGGGGGGGGGCGGGGAACTATACTGGCAACCTAATGTGGGGGGGAACTATACTGCCAACCTAATGTGGGGGGGGGGGGGGGGGGAACTATACTAGCAAACTAATGTGGGGGGGGGGGGGGGGAACTATACTGCCAACCTAATGTGGGGGGGAACTATACTGCCAACCTAATGTGGGGGGGGGAACTATACTGGCAACCTAATGTGGAATCTAGAAAGAGGAAGGAAGGCGCCTCATGTGCG
Organism: Hyla sarda; assembly: GCF_029499605.1. Classification (NCBI taxonomy): domain Eukaryota; kingdom Metazoa; phylum Chordata; class Amphibia; order Anura; family Hylidae; genus Hyla; species Hyla sarda. Next base: position 18,620,870 of record NC_079199.1, read on the forward strand.
GGATCAGCAGATCTTGTTAGTGGGGGTGGGGGACGGTAATTCCCAGGCCGCTTACCAAAGGGGGGAACTATACTGCCAACCTAATGTGGGGGGAACTATACTGCCAACCTAATGTGGGGGGAACTATACTGCCAACCTAATGTGGGGGGGAACTATACTGCCAACCTAATGTGGGGGGGAACTATACTGCCAACCTAATGTGGGGGGGAACTATACTGCCAACCTAATGTGGGGGGGGAACTATACTGCCAACCTAATGTGGGGGGAACTATACTGCCAACCTAATGTGGGGGGAACTATGCCCATGCTATACTACAACCCCACATAATGATATGTGCGCATGCTGTACTACAACCCCACATAATGATCTGTGCCCATGCTGTACTACAACCCCACATAATGATCTGTGCCCATGCTGTACTACAACCCCACATAATGATCTGTGCCCATGCTGTACTACAACCCCACATAATGATATGTGCCCATGCTGTAATACAACCCCACATAATGATATGTGCCCATGCTGTAATACAACCCCACATAATGATATGTGCCCATGCTGTAATACAACCCCACATAATGATATGTGCCCATGCTGTAATACAACCCCACATAATGATATGTGCCCATGCTGTAATACAACCCCACATAATGATATGTGCCCATGCTGTAATACAACCCCACATAATGATATGTGCCCATGCTGTAATACAACCCCACATAATGATATGTGCCCATGCTGTAATACAACCCCACATAATGATATGTGCCCATGCTGTACTACAACCCCACATAATGATATGTGCCCATGCTGTACTACAACCCCACATAATGATATGTGCCCATGCTGTACTACAACCCCACATAATGATATGTGCCCATGCTGTACTACAACCCCACATAATGATATGTGTCCATGCTGTACTACAACCCCACATAATGATATGTGCCCATGCTGTAATACAACCCCACATAATGATATGTGCCCATGCTGTAATACAACCCCACATAATGATATGTGCCCATGCTGTAATACAACCCCACATAATGATATGTGCCCATGCTGTACTACAACCCCACATAATGATATGTGCCCATGCTGTACTACAACCCCACATAATGATATGTGCCCATGCTGTAATACAACCCGACATAATGATATGTGCCCATGCTGTAATACAACCCCACATAATGATATGTGCCCATGCTGTAATACAACCCCACATAATGATATGTGCCCATGCTGTAATACAACTCTATCTACTGAAATGTGTCCATGCTGTACTACAACATCCCATAATGATGTGTGTCCATGCTGTACATGTCAAAACAATTAAAGGGGTTATCCCAAGATGAAGTTTTTCCTTTTGCACAGGATAGAGCACCGTTTTCCAACCAGTGTGCCCCCAGCTGTTGGCTGTCCAGGCATGCTGGGAGTTGTAGTTTTGCAACATCTGGAAGTCCAGGTTGGAGACCACTTCTCACTTGTGAGACTATTTACTGAATCCCAGCTCTGCTAACAACATATAAAAGCAAGTATATACTGTATCCCAGTGACTACATAGGACAGGGGGTGCACTTACTTTTGCAGTCGGATGAGATAGGTCTTGGTGTCCACATCATACACATTATTCACTCTCATCCCCAACAGGCTAGGAGATAAGAAGCCATAGTCAGCATTCACACATGCATTACTGTCCCTTTAAGAGGGTCACAGCGCCCCCACTCACCTGTCACTGAGCTCGGAGATGACAGCCCGGATATCTATGGTGCTAAACCGACTCTTCATCTTGTACTTCTGTTCCTACTGCTGCTGAGACACAGCTCGAGCTCACTGCCTCACATGCGCGTAGGAGAACGGGTGCCCGGCAGGCTCAGTTCTGTAAAGCGCTGGTTGCGTCTAGCGACACCCTGTGGCCTATTGTAGAATGACATGCACAAAATTGGTGTTTTTCTCCGCGTTCACCAGCAGGAGGCAGTGACACGCTACAGTAAAAAAAAAAAAAAAACAATCATAGGAACGAAATGATGCACATCGTGCAGTTGTATGATCTAGCTAGCAGATACAATAAATTGGTTTCTATGCAGAGAGGCTATGGAAAAGGAAGGGATTTTATTAACAAAACCTAATCGTTTTAGGGTCAGGATACACGCTCAGTAACTGCTGCATATGTTCTGCAAAAATCAGCTGCAGAAAATATACAGCGGACACTGGACCTTAAAATTAACCAAAAAAGACTAGGTACCAAAAAAGACTGTGTTTCACTGTATTGTCCAGGCTGCTCTACACTGTCTATTCACAGGCGCGGACCCACTACTGATCAGCATGGGGGTTTTGACCTGCTCCGTTTCCGACCTGGGCCGATTCACCCCTCCTTAGACAACCTGGTGGCTCCGAGCTCCCTAGGAGTCACCATATTGATACCGAACTTAGTGCGGACACCCGATCGACATAGCGCAGGGCAGAACAGAACTCCTGGACTCAAGTGATCCGACAGCCTCAGCCTCCCAAGTAGCTGGGATTACAGACGCACGCCACCGCGCCCGGCGAATGTTACAGTCTCCTCCACTATACTAGGAGATGCAATGTAGTGACGTCAGCGGGACAACAGCGACACCTGGTGGCAGTAAAAAGCGCTTTCACTCCATTAACATTTACTATCAGCGGCTACAGTGCATCAGCGACATCTAGTGTTGGTAACTGGCATAATAGTGACTGTGGCAACAGCGACACCTAGTGTCAACAATAAACAAAACTCATTGAGACTGAAGACATTGTAAAATAGAGGGAACAACAGCGACACCTGGTGGCAGTAAAAAGCGCTTTCACTCCATTAACATTTACTATCAGCGGCTACAGTGCATCAGCGACATCTAGTGTTGGTAACTGGCATAATAGTGACTGTGGCAACAGCGACACCTAGTGTCAACAATAAACAAAACTCATTGAGACTGAAGACATTGTAAAATAGAGGGAACAACAGCGACACCTGGTGGCAGTAAAAAGCGCTTTCACTCCATTAACATTTACTATCAGCGGCTACAGTGCATCAGCGACATCTAGTGTTGGTAACTGGCATAATAGTGACTGTGACAACAGGGACACCTAGTGTCAGCAATAAACAAAACTCATTATGACCAATATTTTTAGTTTTACCATTGACTTCTATTGATTTCTGCTAGGGGATTCCGCTTGAAGAATGAATATGCTCTTTCTTCAAGCTTCCGCTAGCAGAATTTCCGCAGTGTGAACAGGACAGTGGAAAAAACAAACAAAAAAAAAACAAAACATTTGGGCAGAGGAGATGTGAATTAATTTGGAGCGGAGAATTCGAGAGGAATTACTCGAGTAAATTCCTCTTGAATTACTCCGTGTGAACGCACCCTGAGACTGAAGACATTGTAACGTAGAGGGAGGCCTTGCATAGACACTTTATAGTGTTTCCCAATCAGCTGTTGCAAAACTACAACTCCCAGCATGCCCGGACAGCTGTAATGTAGCTGTGTGAATAATCCTCAATATACATATTTCTGTATCCCTGGCGCATTTAGGGCACTTGATAATAATACACGGGGACCTATCACACACACACACCCCTCTGGTTCTTGTGGGTTTCAATATGTAAGTCAATGGGACAACAGCGACACCTTGTGTCGGTATTGAGCGCTTTCACTCTGTGATCATTTACGGATACAGCTCACCAGCGACATCTAGTGTTGGTAATTAGTGCTGCCGCTAAAAAAAAAAAAAGCTGCAATGTAGTGACGTCGCGGGACCACAGTGACACCTGGTGTCGGTAATGAGCACTTTCGCTTTGTTAACACTATGAGAGGCTACAGTTGCACCAGCGACATCTAGTATTGGTAACACTGCCGCTCTAGAAGTCGCAATGTAGTGACGTCGAGGAACCACAGCGACACCTAGTGTCGGTCACTCTGTTACCATCTAAATTATGAGAGGCTACAGTGCACCAGCGACATCTAGTGTTGGTAATTAGCGCTGCCGCTCTCAGCCGCCACCGTCTACTGACTGCTCTGGTGTGATGGAGGCTGTGACAACAGCGACACCTAGTGTTAGCAATGAACAAAAGAATGTAATTGTTACCTAATGAGCAGTTTGTAACCTTCTCTTTGACCACGATTTCAGACCTGAACAAAAATCGTGTGAAATCGGATGCGGAACATATCGGATGTGTGTAATGGATCCAATTTTTTCATGGAGGTCAATGGATCCGACTTTATATACGATTTCATATGATTTTAAGTTATAAAATCGTTTACACAAGTCAGATGGAAAAATCGTGATGTGAACGCAGCCTAACACAGCCTCTGTTACAGCAGAGCCGTCGGTAGACGGTGGCGAGAGCGGCAACACTAATTACCAACACTAGATGTCGCTAGTGCCCTGTAGCCTCTAATAATAGTAACAGAGCGCAGGTGTCACTGTATTCCCGCAACGTCACTACATTGCAGCTTCTTTAGCGGCAGCACTAATTATTAACACTAGATGTCGCTGCTGCACTGTAGCCTCTCTTATGAAATGATTACAGAGTGAAAGCGCTCAATACCGACACAATGGGGGATATTTATCAAAGTTGTCTATGTCCCGCATCAATATAGACCAAACTACAGAGGGTTAGTCTGGTCTATTGTGCACCTAATTTATCAAATGGCGCACAGCTCTTGATAAATTCTGTGCACAGACTGCATGATCTATGGTTTAATCTATATTTAAACCTGCTCCAACATGGTCTAACATTTCGGCGTACTTTCAGCCTATGCGACTTGTCGCTGAAAAGTCGCTTTTGATAAATTCAGCACCAATGCATTTTTCAATGCATTTCAGTCTAAAATAGACTTGCATGCATCATGTTCTAAAAATCCTCTAGAGCAAAAGTCGCAGAAAAGTCGCACATATTTAGACTGCAACATTCTGTGCGACAAATTTAGACAAGAAAAACCAGTCTAAATCCTTTGATAAATCTCCCCCAATATGTCGCTGTTGTCCCACTGAGTCACAACATTGCATCTCCTAGTATAGTGGAGGTGGCTGCAACACTCGCCGGGCGCGGTGGCGTGCGTCTGTAATCCCAGCTACTTGGGAGGCTGAGTCTGTCGGATCACTTGAGTCCAGGAGTTCTGTTCTGCCCTGCGCTATGTCGATCGGGTGTCCGCACTAAGTTCGGTATCAATATGGTGACCCTGGGGGAGCTCGGAGCCACCAGGTTGTCTAAGGAGGGGTGAATCGGCCCAGGTCGGAAACGGAGCAGGTCAAAACCCCCATGCTGATCAGTAGTGGGTCCGCGCCTGTGAATAGACAGTGTAGAGCAGCCTGGACAATACAGTGAAACACAGACTTTTTGTTACTTTCAAATTACAAATTTTTGTTAAAAAAAATGCCTTACTTATTTCTTCCTGATATCAACATAGATATCTGCATAGAAATAATTTATTTTATATATTTGCACGATGTGCATCATTTTACTCCTATAAAGGACCTTAATTGTATTTTAACTGGAGAGTGTTACTGCCTCCTGCTGGTGAACATGAAGAAACTCTTTGCTAACAGCATGTCATTCTATAATAGGCCACAGGGTGTCACTAGATTTTAAAAAAAATGTGGATAGACAGTATGCAGACTGAATACAGTGCAGCACAGACTGGTTAAACTCATGATACCCAGACGGGATTCAGTTACCTGGAGAGACCTCACAGCCACATGACTCCTGGTCCCTACATATGTGGTTTATAGTTTGACAATTCAGTTAATCATTAGACAGGCGTGAAATTATTTTAATAATGGAAATAACTGATCAGGTGGTGGTCAGGATTATACAGTCAGGGGCAGGGCCGGCCCAAAACATTGTGCTGCCTGGGTCCAAGAGTGAAATGCTTTTGTGGGGCAATCATTTTTTTTAGAATTCACAGAATGGTAAATCTGACATGTTATCTTTATTCTACGGGGGACTACGATTCCATTGATACCAAACTGGGATCAGTTTTAGGGTCAGAATACACGTACAGTAACTGCTGCATATATTCTGAAAACATCAGCTGCAAAAAATATACAGTGGACACTCAAATGAACCAAAAAAGACAAGGAACCAATAAAGACTGTGTGTGACTGTATTGTCCAGGCTGCTCTACACTGTCTATTCACAGGCGCGGACCCACTACTGATCAGCATGGGGGTTTTGACCTGCTCCGTTTCCGACCTGGGCCGATTCACCCCTCCTTAGACAACCTGGTGGCTCTGAGCTCCCCCAGAGTCACCATATTGATACCGAACTTAGTGCGGACACCCGATCAACATAGCGCAGGGCAGAGCAGAACTCCTGGACTCAAGTGATCCGACAGCCTCAGCCTCCCAAGTAGCTGGGATTACAGACGCACGCCACCGCACCCGGCGAGTGTTGCAGCCTCCTCCACTATACTAGGAGATGCAATGTAGGGATGTCAGCGGGACAACAGCGACACCTGGTGTCAGTATTGAGCGCTTTCACTCTGTGATCATTTACTATAACAGGTTACAGTGCAGCAGCGACATCTAGTATTGGTAATACTGCCGCTCTAGAAGCCGCAATGTAGTGACGTCGAGGAACCACAGCGACACCTAGTGTCGGTCACTCTGTTACCATCTAAATTATGAGAGGCTACAGTGCACCAGCGACATCTAGTGTTGGTAATTAGCGCTGCCGCTCTCAGCCGCCACCGTCTACTGACTGCTCTGGTGTGATGGAGGCTGTGACAACAGCGACACCTAGTGTTAGCAATGAACAAAAGAATGTAATTGTTACCTAATGAGCAGTTTGTAACCTTCTCTTTGACCACGATTTCAGACCTGAACAAAAATCATGTGAAATCGGATGCGGAACATATCGGATGTGTGTAATGGATCCGATTTTTTCATGGAGGTCAATGGATTCGACTTTATATACGATTTCATATGATTTTAAGTTATAAAATCGTTTACACAAGTCAGATGGAAAAATCGTGATGTGAACGCAGCCTAACACAACCTCTGTTACAGCAGAGCCGTCGGTAGACGGTGGCGAGAGCGGCAACACTAATTACCAACACTAGATGTCGCTAGTGCCCTGTAGCCTCTAATAATAGTAACAGAGCGCAGGTGTCACTGTATTCCCGCAACGTCACTACATTGCAGCTTCTTTAGCGGCAGCACTAATTATTAACACTAGATGTCGCTGATGCACTGTAGCCTCTCTTATGAAATGATTACAGAGTGAAATCGCTCATTATCGAAACCAGGTGTCGCTGTGGTCCCGCGATGTCACTACATTGCAGTTTCTAGAGCGGCAGCCATTTATTACTAATACTAGTCGTAGCTGTTGTAGATCACGAACGAAAATGTGTTTTTATGAGCAGTTTGTAGTGTTCTGTTTTTTTAGAACGAAGTATTTTGTTCATTGCTAACACTAGGTGTCGCTGTTGTTACAGCCTCCAGTACAGCAGAGCAATCAGACGACTGTGGTGAAAGCAGCAATGCTAATTGGTAACACTAGATGTCGCTGCTGCACTGTAGCCTCTCTTATGAAATGATTACAGAGTGAAAGCGCTCAATACCGACACAAGATGTCGCTGTTGTCCCGCTGAGTCACTACATTGCATATCCTAGTGTAGTGGAGGAGGCTGCAACACTCGCCGGGCGCGGTGGCGTGTGTCTATAATCCCAGCTACTTGGGAGGCTGAGGCTGTCGGATCACTTGAGTCCAGGAGTTCTGTTCTGCCCTGCGCTATGTCGATCAGGTGTCCGCACTAAGTTCGGTATCAATATGGTGACTCTGGGGGAGCTCGGAGCCACCAGGTTGTCTAAGGAGGGGTGAATCGGCCCAGGTCGGAAACGGAGCAGGTCAAAACCCCCATGCTGATCAGTAGTGGGTCCGCGCCTGTGAATAGACAGTGTAGAGCAGCCTGGACAATACAGTGAAACACAGTCTTTTGTTACTTTCAAATTACAAATTTTTGTTAAAAAAAATGCCTTTCTTATTTCTTCCTGATATCAACCTCTCTGCATAGAAATAATTTATTTTATATATTTGCACGATGTGCATCATTTTACTCCTATAAAGGACCTTAATTGTATTTTAACTGGAGAGTGTTACTGCCTCCTGCTGGTGAACATGAAGAAACTCTTTGCTAACAGCATGTCATTCTATAATAGGCCACAGGGTGTCGCTAGATTAAAAAAAAATGTGGATAGACAGTATGCAGACTGAATACAGTGCAGCACAGACTGGTTAAACTCATGATACCCAGACGGGATTCAGTTACCTGGAGAGACCTCACAGCCACATGACTCCTGGTCCCTACATATGTGGTTTATAGTTTGACAATTCAGTTAATCATTAGACAGGCGTGAAATTATTTTAATAATGGAAATAACTGATCAGGTGGTGGTCAGGATTATACAGTCAGGGGCAGGGCCGGCCCAAAACATTGTGCTGCCTGGGTCCAAGAGTGAAATGCTTTTGTGGGGCAATCATTTTTTTAGAGTTCACAGAAGGGTAAATCTGACATGTTATCTATATTCTACGGGGGACTACGATTCCATTGATACCAAACTGGGATCAGTTTTAGGGTCAGAATACACGTACAGTAACTGCTGCATATATTCTGAAAACATCAGCTGCAAAAAATATACAGTGGACACTCAAATGAACCAAAAAAGACTGTGTGTGACTGTATTGTCCAGGCTGCTCTACACTGTCTATTCACAGGCGCAGACCCACTGCTGATCAGCATGGGGGTTTTGACCTGCTCCGTTTCCGACCTGGGCCGATTCACCCCTCCTTAGACAACCTGGTGGCTCCGAGCTCCCCCAGAGTCACCATATTGATACCGAACTTAGTGCGGACACCCGATCGACATAGCGCAGGGCAGAACAGAACTCCTGGACTCAAGTGATCCGACAGCCTCAGCCTCCCAAGTAGCTGGGATTACAGACGCACGCCACCGCGCCCGGCGAGTGCTACTGTCTCCTCCACTGTACTAGGAGATGCAATGTAGGGATGTCAGCGGGACAACAGCGACACCTGGTGTCAGTATTGAGCACTTTCACTCTGTGATCATTTACTATAACAGGTTACAGTGCAGCAGCGACATCTAGTATTGGTAATACTGCCGCTCTAGAAGCCGCAATGTAGTGACGTCAAGGAACCACAGCGACACCTAGTCGCTAGTGCCCTGTAGCCTCAAATAATAGTAACAGAGCGCAGGTGTCACTGTGGTCCCGCGACGTCACTACATTGCATCTCCTAGTATAGTGGAGGAGGCCATAACACTTGCCGGGTGCGGTGGCGTGCGTCTGTAATCCCAGCTACTTGGGAGACTGAGGCTGTCGGATCACTTGAGTCCAGGAGTTCTGCTCTGCCCTGCGCTATGTCGATCGGGTGTCCGCACTAATTTCAGTATCAATATGGTGACTCTGGGGGAGCTCGAAGCCACCAGATTGTCTAAGGAGGGGTGAATCGGCCCAGGTCGGAAACGGAGCAGGTGAAAGCCCCCATGCTGATCAGTAGTGGGTCCGCGCCTGTGAATAGACAGTGTAGAGCAGCCTGGACAATACAGTCACACACAGTCTTTATACTGCAGTATACGCTGTGTACACGGACCATCATTCATTACATTGTATCTGATCTTTATGGGCTGTAAGAACAATGAGACTCTGTAGTTGTCGTATTTCACCTGGGATTGTTCATCTCTTTACTTTTGGTTACTTGAGTTGTGAATCAGCTGACGACCCCCTCTGACCAGTCTGTTGGGGTCAGGAGGACGTCTGTTTGTTTAATGTTTTTAAACATCACATGTATTCAATGATCATTTGTCCACAATTTCTGCACATTTGCCTAATGCAGTGTTACCAAATTGAGGAGCCTCCAGATGTCATTAAACTACAACTCCCAACATGCTCAGAATTTTTTTCCCAAAAGCTGCAAAGCTTCAGCTGTGTGTGGTCAGTAGGTGGCGCTGGTGGCCTAATAGAACGTTCCACTCCAGGATTATAGTAGATAAGAGCGTCTGTGCTGATTGTCACCACCAGGTGTCGCTGTTGTCCTGTATAATTTGCACATATTCAGCTTCTAGTCCAGTAGAGGAGGCTGCAGCAGTTGTGTCCACACTAACCCTATGGGAAGAAGAAATAACACAATTATCAGATTTTACTAAAAAGACTGTGTGTGACTGTATTGTCCAAGCTGCTCTACACTGTCTATTCACAGGCACGGACCCACTACTGATCAGCATGGGGGTTTTCTCCTGCTCCGTTTCCGACCTGGGCCGATTCACCCCTCCTTAGACAACCTGGTGGCTCCGAGCTCCCCCAGAGTCACCATATTGATACCGAACTTAGTGCGGACACCCGATCGACATAGCGCAGGGCAGAGCAGAACTCCTGGACTCAAGTGATCCGACAGCCTCAGCCTCCCAAGTAGCTGGGATTACAGACGCACGCCACCGCACCCGGCAAGTGTTACAGTCTCCTCCACTATACTAGGAGATGCAATGTAGGGATGTCAGCGGGACAACAGCGACACCTGGTGTCAGTATTGAGCGCTTTCACTCTGTGATCATTTACTATAACAGGTTACAGTGCAGCAGCGACATCTAGTATTGGTAATACTGCCGCTCTAGAAGCCGCAATGTAGTGATGTCGAGGAACCACAGCGACACCTAGTGTCGGTCACTCTGTTACCATCTAAATTATGAGAGGCTACAGTGCACCAGCGACATCTAGTGTTGGTAATTAGCGCTGCCGCTCTCAGCCGCCACGGTCTACTGACTGCTCTGGTGTGATGGAGGCTGTGACAACAGCGACACCTAGTGTTAGCAATGAACAAAAGAATGTAATTGTTACCTAATGAGCAGTTTGTAACGTTCTCTTTTCAGAGATGCGACTTTTTCCATTGCTAACTTTAGGTGTCGCTGGTAACACAGCCTCTGTTACAGCAGAGCCGTCAGTAGACGGTGGCGAGAGCGGCAACACTAATTACCAACACTAGATGTCGCTAGTGCCCTGTAGCATCAAATAATAGTAACAGAGCGCAGGTGTCACTGTATCCCGCGACATCACTACATTGCAGCTTCTTTAGCGGCAGCACTAATTATTAACACTAGAGGTTGCTGATGCACTGTAGCCTCTCATAGTAAATGAGAACAGAATAAAAGCGCTCATTACCGACACCAGGTGTCGCTGTGGTCCCGCGACGTCACTACATTGCATTTCCTAGTATAGTGGAGGAGGCTGCAACATTTGCTGGGCGCGGTGGCGTGCGTCTGTAATCCCAGCTACTTGGGAGGCTGAGGCTGTCGGATCACTTGAGTCCAGGAGTTCTGCTCTGCCCTGCGCTATGTCGATCGGGTGTCCGCACTAAGTTCGGTATCAATATGGTGACTCTGGGGGAGCTCGGAGCCACCAGGTTGTCTAAGGAGGGGTGAATTGGCCCAGGTCGGAAACGGAGCAGGTGAAAACCCCCATGCTGATCAGTAGTGGGTCCACGCCTGTGAATAGACAGTGTAGAGCAGCCTGGACAATACAGTCACACACAGTCTTTATACTGCAGTATACGCTGTGTACACGGACCATCATTTATTACATTGTATCTGATCTTTATGGGCTGTAAGAACAATGAGACTCTGTAGTTGTCGTATTTCACCTGGGATTGTTCATCTCTTTACTTTTGGTTACTTGAGTTGTGAATCAGCTGACGACCTCCTCTGACCAGTCTGTTGGGGTCAGGAGGACGTCTGTTTGTTTAATGTTTTTACACATCACATGTATTCAATGATGATTTGTCCACGATTGCTGCACATTTGCCTAATGCAGTGTTACCAAACTGAGGAGCCCCCAGATGTTGTAAAACTACAACTCCCAACATGCTCAGAATTTTTTTCCCAAAAGCTCCAAAGCTTCAGCTGTGTGTGGTCAGTAGGTGGCGCTGGTGGCCTAATAGAACGTTACACTCCAGGATTATAGTAGATAAGAGCGTCTGTGCTGATTGTCACCACCAGGTGTCGCTGTTGTCCTGTATAATTTGCACATATTCAGCTTCTAGTCCAGTAGAGGAGGCTGCAGCAGTTGTGTTCACACTAACCCTATGGGGAGAAGAAATAACACAATTATCAGATTTTACTAAAAAGACTGTGTGTGACTGTATTGTCCAGGCTGCTCTACACTGTCTATTCACAGGCGCGGACCCACTACTGATCAGCATGGGGGTTTTCACCTGCTCCGTTTCCGACCTGGGCCGATTCACCCCTCCTTAGACAACCTGGTGGCTCCGAGCTCCCCCAGAGTCACCATATTGATACCGAACTTAGTGCAGACACCCGATCCACATAGCGCAGGGCAGAACAGAACTCCTGGACTCAAGTGATCCGACAGCCTCAGCCTCCCAAGTAGCTGGGATTACAGATGCACGCCACCGCGCCCGGCAAAAGGAGCCGCCTGCTGTGTAATATAGGAGCCGCCTGCTGCGTAATATAGGAGCCGCCTGCTGTGTAATATAGGAGCCGCCTGCTGTGTAATATAGGAGCCGCCTGCTGTGTAATATAGGAGCCGCCTGCTGCTTAATATAGGAGCCGCCCGCTGTGTAATATAGGAGCCGCCTGCTGTGTAATATAGGAGCCGCCTGCTGTGTAATATAGGAGCCGCCTGCTGTGTAATATAGGAGCCGCCTGCTGTGTAATATAGGAGCCGCCTGCTGTGTAATATAGGAGCCGCCTGCTGTGTAATATAGGAGCCGCCTGCTGTGTAATATAGGAGCCGCCTGCTGTGTAATATAGGAGCCGCCTGCTGTGTAATATAGGAGCCGCCTGCTTTGTAATATAGGAGCCGCCTGCTGTGTAATATAGGAGCCTGTGTGATGGGGGATACAGACAGCTAGCGCCACCTACTGTCTCTTTACTATACTTACACTATGTACAATATCACAGCTAGCGCCACCTACTGTCTCTTTACTATACTTACACTATGCACAATATCACAGTTAGAGACTGAACCAAACACAAAAAAAAGAGACAGTAGGTGGCGCTGTCTGTCTGTATCCCCCATCACACAGGCTCCTATATTACACAGCAGGCGGCTCCTATATTACACAGCAGGCGGCTCCTATATTACACGGCAGGCGGCTCCTATATTACACAGCAGGCGGCTCCTATATTACACAGCAGGCGGCTCCTATATTACACGGCAGGCGGCTTCTATATTACACGGCAGGCGGCTCCTATATTACACGGCAGGCGGCTCCTATATTACACGGCAGGCGGCTCCTATATTACACGGCAGGCGGCTCCTATATTACACGGCAGGCGGGTCCTATATTACACGGCAGGCGGCTCCTATATTACACAGCAGGCGGCTCCTATATTACACAGCGGGCGGCTCCTATATTACACAGCAGGCGGCTCCTATATTACACAGCAGGCAGCCCCTCTCGCCGGGCGCGGTGGCGTGCGTCTGTAATCCCAGCTATTTGGGAGGCTGAGGCTGTCGGATCACTTGAGTCCAGGAGTTCTGTTCTGCCCTGCGCTATGTCGATCGGGTGTCCGCACTAAGTTCGGTATCAATATGGTGACTCTGGGGGAGCTCGGAGCCACCAGGTTGTCTAAGGAGGGGTAAATCGGCCCAGGTCGGAAACGGAGCAGGTCAAAACCCCCATGCTGATCAGTAGTGGGTCCGCGCCTGTGAATAGACAGTGTAGAGCAGCCTGGACAATACAGTCACACACAGTCTTTTTATTCCTATAATGTTAATTTTCTTTCAGCCGGTAAGTACTTGCGCCATATGCCGTAAATGTATGGCACTGTAGTGAGTCAGTAATGTGCAGCACCATGCATTTATGGGGTGTTTAAGGACTCACCACTAATGGTGGACATCAGTGTTCATGCTGATGTCCGCCATTAAAGGGGAACTCCGGTGGAAACAAGTGGAAAACAAATGTTTTTAAATCAACTGGTGCCAGAAAGTTGAACAGATTTGTAAGTTACTTCTATTAAAAAATCTGAAGCCTTCCAGTACTTATCAGCTGCTGTATAATACAGAGACATTTGTGAAGTTTTTTCCAGCCTGACAACAGTGCTCTCTGCTGACACCTCTGTCTGTGTCAGGCACTGTCCAGATTAGAAGCAAATCCCCATTGAATGCCTCTCCAGCTCTGGAGTTCCTGACACAGACAGAGGTGTTAGCAGAGAGCACTGTTGTCAGACTGGAAAAAAATTCACAAATTTCTCTGTAGTATATCTGTAGTTTAGGCAGCTGATAAGTACTGGAAGGGTTGATATTTTTAAATAGAAGTAATTTACAAATCTGTTTAATTTTCTGGAGCCAGTTGATTTGAAATTTTTTTCCCCACCGGAGTTCCCCTTTAACTCAATAGATTCTGTGATCAATCAATATAGATTTACTGTATAGATGCTGTGATAAATGTTTTAAAAATATATATAAAAGCCCCACTCCCTGCCCTAATAAAAATATAAATCATCTCCCCCCTTCCCATTTAGGGTGCGTGTTGATCACCGCACGAAGCGGCGGCCGACACCCCCCCACAATACAACTCTATGGCAAAATCGGAGCGCTGCCTTCTGCAATCTCCAGCTCTGCTATAGAGTTGTATTGAGGGGGCGTGTTGGCCGCCGCTTTGTGCGGTGGTCAACACGCGCTATTTGACCAGCGAGCCGGGGCCCCGTACAGGAGGCTCCATCGGTCGGACCCCCCGCGATCTGAAGCTTATCCCCTATCGTTAGGATAGGGGATATGTTTTTCACCACTGGACTACCCCTTTAAGGATGCAGATATTTTTAATTTTTGCACTTCAGTTTTCTCCTCCTCACCTTCTAATAGTAATAACGCCTTAAAGTTGCTGAGTTGCCCATAGCAACGAATCACATCGCTTCTTTCATTTTTAAAAAGGCCTCTGAGAAATGAAAGAAGCGATCTCATTGGTTGCTATGAGCAACTCAGCTATTTTTCCTCTGGACAGGTTTTGATAAATCTCCCCATTATCTTTATTCTGTAGGTCTGTATGATTACGTATGGCACGAGTACTTAAGGGGTTAAGAAAAATTAATAACAATATAGGAATTAAACGACTGTGTCTCATTGCATTGTCTAGGCCATGGGTGTCAAACATGTGGCCCACAATGAATATCTTAGCGGCCTGGCAAAGATATTAATTGCTCTGGTTACCTGGAGGGGGGCGGAGATGAAATAAAAAAGTCAGAGGCGGTGTGAGGTGGAATTTTGCGACTTCACAGGTGCAGGTGTGAGGTAGAATTTTGCAACCCATGCAAACGTGCGACCGCTCCTCCCCTCAGCTCACAGCGGTCCAGGAGCGGTTGAAGGATGGCGGAGGAGGTCCAGGAGAAGTTGGAGGTGGTCCAGTAGCTGACAAGCGGTCCAGGAGAGGATGGAGGCTTGCGGAGGCGGTCCAGGAGAGGATGGAGGCTGGCGGAGGCAGTCCAGGAGAGGATGGAGGCTTGCGGAGGCGGTCCAGGAGAGGATGGAGGCTTGCGGAGGCGGTCCAGGAGCAATTGGAGGTGGTCCAGGAGCAGTTGGAGGCGGTCCAGGAGAGGATGGAGGCTGGCGGAAGCGGTCCAGGAGAGGATGGAGGCTGGCGGAGGCGGTCCAGGAGAGGATGGAGGCTGGCGGAGGCGGTCCAGGAGAGGATGGAGGCTGGCGGAGGAGGTCCAGGAGAAGATGGAGGCTGGCGGAGGCGGTCCAGGAGCAGTTGGAGGCGGTCCAGGAGAGGATGGAGGCTGGTGGAGGCGGTCCAGGAGCAGTTGGAGGCGGTCCAGGAGAGGATGGAGGTGCGCAGAGGTAAACGTTGCGTCCTGATGTCACGTCATCAGGCAGCACCTTGAAGGAGTTCTGACACATGCTGCGGATGGTGCCATTGCAGCTTTAGACGCAGGGCAACAGATTCACAAGGTAAGAAAAGTAAATATTAATGCTAATATTGTTTGATAAAAAAAAAAAACAGGGAATGGGGTCTTGTGCAGGGGTGGGGGGCATGGGGCAAAAGAGGCATGGGGTGTTGTGCAAAGGGGGCATGGAGTGTTGTACAAAAGGGGCATGAGGTCTTGTGAAGGGGGGTCATGGGGTCTTGTCAAGGGGGGCATGGGGTCTTGTGTAGAGTGGGCATGGGGTCTTGTGCAAAGGGGGCATGGGGTCTTGTGCAGGGTGCATGGGGTCTTATGCAAAGGGGGGCATGGGGTCTTGTGCAGGGGGGCATGGGTCTTGTGCAAAGGGGGCATGGGGTGTTGTACAAAAGAGGCATGGGGTCTTGTGAAGGGGGCCATGGGGTCTTGTGCAAAGGGGGGGAATGGGTTCTTGTGCTAAAGGGGCATGGAGTGTTGTACAAAAGGGGCATGGAGTCTTGTGAAGGGGGGACATCGGGTCTTGTGAAGGGGGTCATAAGGTGTTGTGCAGGGGGGCATGGGGTCTTTTGTAGGGTGGGCATGGGGTCTTGTGCAGTGGGGCATGAGATGTTGTGCCGGGGGCATGGGTTGTTGTGCAAAGGGGTCATCATGGGGTCTTGTGCAGGGGGGGGGGTTGGGTTATTGTACAGGTGGGGGTTGGGGTATTGTACAGGGGGGGGGTTGGGGTCTTGATACATATAGTAAAGTTTAATTTTTTTTTTTTTCATGCGGCCCACATAAACTTAAACCTTGTTTTTTTGGCCCATGTTAGCCTTTGATTTTGACATGCTTGGTCTAGGCTCTCTACATATTTCCATTCTTCCTCTCGATCATAGGAGAAGAACAATGGAAATGGCACCAGTGCCCAATCCTGTGACTGCTGGACACCAATGGCACTTGACAGACAATAGACCCCATTGACTGTAACAGGGACCATCAGGTATCAGGCATGGTGTCCGGTATTGTCCCAGAAAAGATAGTGATGCTTCATGCAATATTTTCTCCAAGATTTCTTCTAAATCTGCGACTGGGTCCTAACGGAACATCCATGTGGATGAAACCTAACAAATACATAGATTAGAGAACTGGGAGAAGCCTGGCTCACTCATATTCAGTGAGCTCGGAGCAAGGACTCACACTCACAGTTCTGCTGAAAAGATTAGAGGCTTTACTTGTAACCTGGCAACCCGTGCAAGTGAGACTTGTGGAATAGAATCTCCCCCCAGTAGGGAGGCACAATACCTCAATGATTTCAAACAAACTCCATCATATTCAGTGCTGCTGTCCCTTTAAAGGTGTACTCTGCCCCCTAGACATCTTATCCCCTATCCAAAAGATCTTGGCTGCGGCACCCCAGACATCTGGTGTACGGAGCGAACTTTGCTCTGTGCCGGATGACTGACGATGCGGGGAGGAGGCTTGTGATGTCCCGGTAATGCCCCCTCAATGCAATTCTATGGGAGGGGGCGTGACAGCTGTCCCGCCCCCTCCCATAGACTTGCATTGAGGGGCGGGGTGTGACGTCACACGAGGGCCGGAGTCGTGACGTCACGATCTTCCGTCCCGGTGGTCAAGATGGACACAGCCTGAGGAACTCAAGCGGTTCCGGAAGCCGCTACAGGTGGGTGCTGCATGGTAGATCCAGGGGGTCCCCAGCAGTGGGACCCTGGCGATCTGACATCTTATCCCCTATCCTTTGGATAGGGGATAAGATGTCTAAGGGCGGAGCACCCCTTTAATCCTTCCAGTACTTATCAGCTGCTGTATACTACAGAGGAAGTTCTTTTCTTTTTGAGTTTCCATTCTGTCTGACCACAGTGCTCTCTGCTGACACCTCTGTCCATGTCAGGAACTGTCCAGATCAAGAGAGGTTTGCTAAGGGCATTTTCCTCTACTCTGGACAGTTCCTGAGACAGACAGGGGTGTCAGTCAGACTAGAAATAGGCCAAATGTAGTGTGGGCAAACCAGAGGAGGTGTAGACTATTGCAGCAGCTGAGAAGAGCTTCTGGGGGATGGCTGGGACCAGTAGTTCCACCGCCTGTCTTGGTTGTTGGCCATCTAGTCCAGGATATTTGCCATAATCTGAGAGAGACTCCTAAAAGAACCTCTGACCTAGATGTGGACATTACATTATGTTTTTGGACAACCAGCATATTTTTTCTATTTGCTAAATTTGTTCAAAAAAAGTCTGTGAACATATTTTTAGATGGCTATATGTGGTGAGGGTGTGATGAGGGCAGATGGAATTACCCTAGGGGCGGATGGCATTAACCCCTTGTGTTTGTGATGCCAGGGCGTGGTTTATCCTCTACACCAGTGTTCCTCAACCCCCGGGCCGCGGACCGGTACCGGTCCGTGAATCAAACGGTACCGGGCTGCCCGAGGAACTTTAAATAATTTCATTGTGGCGGCCGAGCCCGCCCAGTGTGTGACATAAGCGAATTAAAATTCACTATTGTTACATTGATCCTCCTCCTGGCCAATCGATACCATGTCAGATCCCTGCAGTGCTGCTCTCCTGTTCTCCTGATCGCATCATTGCGTCCTATGGAGGAGCATGTGACACACACGTCACTCCTCCTCCCCTGCGCCCATCGTAACGCTGCGGAGGAAGCAGAGTGACGTGTATGTCACATGCTCCTCCATAGGACGCCATTATGAGGACAGGAGAACGGGGCAGTGGAGCGGCAGCACCCGAGGACAACCGGAGGTGGTGAGCTGTTTACAAGAGGAGGGGGGCGGGGGCGGGGGCCTGCTGTCTATAAACTGTGGACCTCCAGATGCTGCAAAACTACAACTCCCAGCATGCTGGGAGTTGTAGTTTTGCAACAGCTGGAGGTCCACAGTTTGGAGACCACTGATCTAGCAGCAGAGTGAGTGCTGTCTATAAGGGGGGGCCCTGCTGTCTATATAAGTGGGGGGGGGGCTTCTGTCTATATAAGTGGGGGGCCTGCTGTCCATAAGAGGGGGGCCTGCTGTCTATGAGAGGGGGGCCTGCTGTCTATGAGAGGGGGGCCTGCTGTCTATATAAGTGGGGAGGCCTGCTGTCTATATAAGGGGGGGGGCTGCTGTCTATATAAGGGGGGGCTGATATCTATATAAAACAAACGGGCCACGGAAAAATTATCAAACGTTTAGCGGTTCGCGGTGATAAAAAGGTTGGAGAGCACTGCTCTACACCACCCGAAGGAATACCGCTGGATCCTGGGCTAAGCACGGGGGCATTTATGACTCTGATGCCAAGTTACGGAATAACGGCAGCATTACTGAGTCAGACAGGTGTAACAGTCTATACAGCTTGGCTAGGCCCACGGAGGTGGCCAGTGACTTCAGAGACCACAGGGCTTTCTGGGACTTGTAGTGGACTTGGACAATTTGAATGCAGGCCACGCTGACTTGAGACAGGATGACTTGGACTGACTTGACTATGACAGACTATGACTGACTTCACCCCTTCTGTAGCTTTGACTTGACCTGTGGGGCAATGGACTTGAGAATCCGTGGCTGCTGGACTGACTTTAGGCCTCCTCTGGACTCCAGACACCTAGGACTTGACCTCACTGCAACTCAGCAAAGACTAAGAGAGTGAGCAGAGGCTCCACACAGGGCTTATATGGGGGAGACTCTGAGGGGTCCCATTGGTCACTCTTAGGTCACATGGTCACTGACACCTCACTGGGTTACAATCACATGACAACAGTTTAATCACATGTCAACTATTCTTAAAGCTATAACACATTACAGGTATATTACAGGAGATAACACACATATAAATGAATATGCAAGGGGAACAGATGCAGGGGGCCCAAGGGCACTGTAGAGAGGCTGCCTGACAGGGTAGCAAGGGTACAGGGGTGCAACTCCCGTACTGAGCCACCCCATATATAAATCTATCCTACCCCTTTTTCTGTTTGTATCAAACTTTTTTAATTGATCATTTTTTTAATTTATTTTTCCCATAAGAAACCTGGCAACTATAGACCAACAGGAGACTGGTCTATTAACCCCTTAAGGATTCAGTGCATTTTGGCCATAAAGGAGTACTCCGTTGGAAAAAAAAATCTGTTAAGTAAGTTAAAAAATATATTTAAAAAATCCCCCCCTAATAAAAGTTTAAATTACCCCCATTTTCCCATTTTTCTAATAAAATACTGTAAAAAAAAAAAAAACATTATTTGTTATCACCACGTGCATAATTGTCCAAACGATTAAATTATGGCATTCCTGATTGTGCACGGTGAATCGCTTAAACGACAAAAAATTCCAAACACCAAGATTGTTGATTCTTGGTCACATTATGTCCCAGAAAAAAACTTAATAAAAAGTTATCAGAAAGAGATAGATAGGCAAACGTGGTACTGTTAAAAACTACAGCTTATAGGTCCCACTATAGGTTCACTCCCAGCAAAAGCCTCCAGGCAGAGGGCAGAAGTAAGCTCCAGGGAGTAGAACAGGTAGGACCTTTTCTACTAACCACACAACCCCTTTAAAGGGGTTATTCCCAACTCAAAAGGCTATCCCATATTCAATAGATAGGTAGATAGGGGACAGCTAGCTTATCGGTAGGAATCCAACTATTGGGACCAATCACTTATCATGAAAATGGAAGAAAATTGTCTCCAGAATGAATGGAACTCAATTCTCGTGATTGGTCCCAAAGGTCGGACCCCCATGATCAGCTAGTAATCCTCTATCATGTGAATACGGGATCTTATATCTTATAAAGGGGTTGTCCAGGGAGTAGAACAGGTTGTCAGGTTACCCCATAAGCGTGACTAAAGATCCATTCACATTTGGATTTTGGACTATGTTGTTGGCAGTTTGCTGATGTATACAAGTAAATGGGACAATACTGTGCACCACTGCTATAGTAATAAGATTTTATTTGGAAAAAATTAAAATATTACAGGAATAACCAGTCTTGTGTTTCACTGTATTCAGTCTGCATACTGTCTATCTACATTTTTTTTCATCTAGTGACACCCTGTGGCCTATCATAGAATGACATGCTGTTAGCAAAGTGTTTTTTCATGTTCACCAGCAGGAGGCAGTAACAGTCTCCAGTTAAAATACAATTAAGGGGTAAAATGATACATATTGTGCAAATATATAAAATAAATTATTTCTCTGCAGAGAGCTTGATATCAGGAAGAAATAAGAAAGGAGTTTTTTTTTAACAAAAATTAGTAATTTGAACGTAACAAAAAGTCTGCGTCTCACTGTATTGCCCAGGCTGCTCTACACTGTTTATTCACAGGTGCGGACCCACTACTGATCAGCATGGGGGTTTTGACCTGCTCCGTTTCCGACCTGGGCCGATTCACCCCTCCTTAGACAACCTGGTGGCTCCGAGCTCCCTAAGAGTCACCATATTGATACCGAACTTAGTACGGACACCTGATCGACATAGCGCAGGGTAGAGTAGAACTCCTGGACTCAAGTGATCCGACACCCTCAGCCTCCCAAGTAGCTGGGATTACAGACGCACGCCACCGCGCCCGGCGAGTGTTGCAGTCTCCTCCACTATACTAGGAGATGCAATGTAGTGACGTCAGCGGGACAACAGCGACACCTGGTGGCAGTAAAAAGCGCTTTCACTCCATTAACATTTACTATCAGCGGCTACAGTGCATCAGCGACATCTAGTGTTGGTAACTGGCATAATAGTGACTGTGGCAACAGCGACACCTAGTGTCAACAATAAACAAAAAACTCATTATGAGACTGAAGACATTGTAAAGTAGGGGGGACTTGCATAGACACTATATAGTGTTTCCCAACCAGGGTGCCCTCAGTTGTTGCAAAACTACAACTCCCAGCATGCCCGGACAGCCTTTGGCTGTCCGGGCATGCTGGGAGTTGTAGTTTTGCAACAGCTGGAGGCACCCTGGTTGGAAAACACTGTGCTATAGAATGGCTTTATACCACCCTGCGTTATCTGGAGCTGTAATGTAGATGTGTGTGTGGTGTCTGGGGTGATGCAACGGTGTAGCAGGGTCTGGTGGTATTAACCCTGTGGGGTAAGGTGTTATTAACTCCTGATTTGTCGTGACGCCAGGATGTGGTTGTTTTCTGTATAAGGCCCTGCCGACAACCAACTCAGAAACGGCAGGAAATAAAGGAATGTCCGCAGCAGGAATTGTGCAAATAACTGGAACGTTTACTTAAACTTCTTATGGAACAGTCTTTACAATTATGCAGTTTCTCTAGAGGCAACCGGGATGCAGGATACCTCACAGGCTTGCTGGGACTTGTAGTATGGAGATTTATGCAGGCCACTGTGCTACTAATTGTATGCTTGAGTTGAGTAGTAGTCACTAGAATTGTAGATAGAGCTTGATAACTCATGTTTTGAAGAGGCTGCAGGTTCCTTAGGCTTTGGCCTAGATAAGATGAATTTAGTAGTATATGCTGAGATTGTGCTTGCTTTAGATCCAGGAGATAGGAGAGAGAATTTAGAGACTACAGCCCCTTATATACTAGGGAGGCTGGACTAAAGCCCATTGGTTGCAAAGCCTGTAGGTCCTGTACCCAGGGAACTCTGGGTACATCACATGACAGTAGATCACATAACCCAGGAAGGTCCTATACGTTAGTGCAACTTTATATACACTGAACAATATGCACAATACATTTACAATGCATTTATATGAAGCAGTAACTGATGAGCAAGGGGGAAAGCCCTGCAGGAGAGCCCTATGGACTGCAGGGACTCTTCCTGAGGGGACCTAGGAAGGGTACAGGACCATGTCCTGTACCGGGACACCACTGTGAATAATCCTCAATATACATATTTCTGTATCCCTGGCGCATTTAGGGCACTTGATAATAATACACGGGGACCTATCACACACACACACGCCCCTCTAGTTCTTGTGGGTTTCATTATGTAAGTTTAGGAATCACTTGAATGTAAAAACAGCTGAAATTTTGTGACATTTTTTTTTCTTTTGCTATCTACCGCATTCTCATGCTTGTTTCCGAATCAATGCTTATTACACAAAGAAAAAGGCTGTTAGTGCCATCTGCCGGCAGCAGCAACTCCGCTCAACACTGGAAGTAGCGTTTTTCGGTCCAATAGGCAACCTTTTTTTTTTACCCAGTGCATTCTATGGCAAAATTTGCTCTTTTTATTCTGTGGGTTAAAATGACTAAAATGATACACATCTTTACATGCTTTTCTATTATTGTACTACTTAAAAAAAACTACAAAAAAGAAATATTACAAAACTTGTATGTTTACAATTACCCTATTCTGACCCCCTACAACTTTTTTATTTTTCTGAATACAGGACTGTATGAGAGCTCAATTTCTGTACTGTGATCTGTAGTTTTTTTTTTATTGGCGCTTCTTTGAGTATATGTGACTTTTGGATTACTATCTATTATTTTTTTCTAGGTTGTGATGTGACCGAAAATTAGTAAGTTTGAACTTTGGTATCATTAACATAATAGTTTAATAGATCAGACATTCAGCACGCGACCATAATAAGTATGTTTATTTTTATTTTTTACTCTTTTATTTGTAGAATGGGAAAAAGGAAGAATTACATTTTTTATTGGGAGAGGGGCTTATTTACTTTTATTAAAACTTTTTTCTTACACTTTTTTAGTCCCCACGGTTTTTTCATGTTCACCAGCAGGAGGCAGTAACACTCTCCAGTTAAAATACAATCAAGGTCCTTTATAGGAGTAGAATGATACATATTGTGCAAATATATAAAATAAATTATTTCTATGCAGAGAGCTTGACATCAGGAAGAAATAAGAAAGGCATTTTTGTTTTTTAACAAAAATTAGTAATTTGAAAGTTAAAAAAAAGTCTGTGTTTCACTGTATTGTCCAGGCTGCTCTACACTGTCTATTCACAGGCGCGGACCCACTACTGATCAGCATGGGGGTTTTGACCTGCTCCGTTTCCGACCTGGGCCGATTCACCCCTCCTTAGACAACCTGGTGGCTCCGAGCTCCCCCAGAGTCACCATATTGATACCGAACTTAGTGCGGACACCCGATCGACATAGCGCAGGGCAGAGCAGAACTCCTGAACTCAAGTGATCCGACAGCCTCAGCCTCCCAAGTAGCTGGGATTACAGACGCACGCCACCGCGCCCGGCGAGTGTTACAGTCTCCTCCGCTATACTAGCAGATGCAATGTTGTGACGTCAGCGGGACAACAGCGACACCTGGTGGCAGTAAAAAGCGCTTTATCTCTTTTTTAACATTTACTATCAGCGGCTACAGTGCATCAGCGACATCTAGTGTTGGTAACTGGCATAATAGTGACTGTGGCAACAGCGACACCTAGTGTCAGCAATAAACAAAACTCACTCTGAGACTGAAGACATTGTAAATAGGGGGGACTTGCATAGACGCTATATAGTGTTTCCCAACCAGGGTGCCTTCAGTTGTCGCAAAACTACAACTCCCAGCATGCCCGGACAGCTAGTGCCATCTCCTGGCAGCAGCAACTCCTCTCAACACTGGAAGTACCGTTTTTCGGTCCAAAAGGCAACCTTCTTTTTTTTAATTATTATTTTTTTTTTACGCAGTGCATTCTATGGTAAAACATGCTCTTTTTATTCTGTGGGTTAAAATGACTGAAATGATACACATCTTTACATGCTTTTCTATTATTGTACTACTTTAAAAAAAAAATACAAAAAAGAAATATTACAAAACTTGTATGTTTACAATTACCCTATTCTGACCCCCTACAACTTTTTTATTTTTCTGAATACAGGACTGTATGAGAGCTCATTTTCTGCACTGTGATATGTAGTTTTTTTTATTGGCGCTTCTTTGAGTATATGTGACTTTTGGATTACTTTATATTATTTTTTTCTAGGTTGTGATGTGACCTAAAATTTGTAAGTTTGAACTTTGGTATCATTAACATAATAGTTTAATAGATCAGACATTTCAGACGACCAGGTAGTCTGCGAGGCCGAGGCTCCATTCTGGAGAGCCCAGGATGCCCCAACATAACGGGTAGAATGAGCCACAACCCTCAAAGGAGGAATCTACCCCTTACAGCGATAGGCCTCTGAAATGGCAGACCAAATCCACCGAGAAATGGTGGCCGTGGAAGCAGGTTGTCCCTTGCGACGACCTTCCGTAAGGACGAAAAAGGAATCACACTGGGGGAGATTTATCAAAACTTGTGCAGAGGAAAAGTTGCCCAGTTGCCCATAGCAACCAATCAGATTCCTTCTTTCATTTTTAACAAGGCTTGTGCAAAATGAAAGAAGCGATCTGATTGGTTGCTATGGGCAACTGGACAACTTTTCCTCTGCACAGGTTTTGATAAATCTCCCCCACTGACGAAACGAAGAAGTGATGGAGAGATAAGACCGAACAGCTCGAATTACATCCAGCTTGTGTAGTAAGCGCTCCTTAGGATGAGAAGGAGCAGGACAAAAAGACGGGAGAACAATGTCCTCATTGAGATGAAAGGCCGAAACCACCTTAGGCAAAAAGGAGGGATCTGAAAACAACCTTGTCTTGGTGGAGAGAGCTGCCAATTCAGACACCCTCCGGATGGAGGTGATAGCAACAAGAAACGCCACTTTCCAAGAAAGGAGGCGGAGAGACACCTCTCTAAGGGGCTCAAAGGGTGCACCCTGGAGGGCACTAAGAACCAAATTCAAGTCCCAAGGGGGAGAGGGTGACCGATAAGGAGGAACAACATGCGTCACTCCTTGAAGGAAAGTCCGAACATGAGAATTAGAAGCCAGGGGCCGCTGGAAAAGAACAGTAAGGGCCGAAACCTGACCTTTAAGGGAACTGAGAGACAACCCTAGTTCCAACCCCGACTGCAAAAAGTGAATGACTTGGGAAGAGAACCCGCGGGCCCTCAAAACAGCGGTCTCAACCGCCACGCCATCAAATGCAGCGACTGTAAATTGGGGTGGCAAAGAGGACCCTGAGAGAGCAGGTCCGGACGGAGCGGAAGGCGCAGTAGAGTGTCGTTCAGGAGCCTGACTACTTCGGCGTACCACGACCTTTGGGGCCAATCTGGAGCTACCAGAATGGCGGGGACGTCCTCTGCCTTGAGCTTCCTCAGCACCCTGGGAAGGAGCGGAAAAGGAGGGAACAGATAGGGTAGGGCAAACCCCGCCCAAGGAATCACTATGGCGTCCACAACCAGAGTCTGAGGGTCCCGGGACTTGGACACAAAAGGAAGGATCTTCCGATTGTGCCGGGACGCGAAGAGGTCCACGTCCGGAATGCCCCAGAGGTCGCAGAGTTGTGCGAAGACCTCTGGATGTAGAGACCACTCGCCGGGGACGGGTGAGGACCGACTGAGGAAGTCCGCTTCCCAGTTGAGCACCCCCGGAATGTGAATCGCCGAAATGGCCAGAACATTGCTCTCCGCCCAGGTGAGAATCTTGGTCACCTCGGCCATGGCTGCCGCCATGTCGATTTATGTACGCCACGGCCGTGGCGTTGTCCGACTGAACGCGGACAGGACGGGACTGAAGACGGGACTCCCAATGAAGAAGACAAAGAAGAATCGCCCGTAATTCTAATATGTTTATCGGAAGAAGAGTCTCCTGGGGAGACCAGAGTCCCTGAACCGTCCAATCCCTGAACACGCCGCCCCAGCCCGACAGGCTGGCATCCGTTGTAACAACCTGCCAGTGAAGGGGAAGAAACGACCGCGGGGGGAGCGGAGCCACCAGAGCAGAGACTGACGGACCCTGCAACGGAGAACAATCTGACGATCGAGGGACAGAGGAGACCTGTTCCATCGGGAAAGAATCGCCAGTTGAAGGGGGCGGTAATGAAACTGGGCAAAGGGTACGGCCTCCATAGTTGCCACCATCCGACCCAGGACTTCCATACAAGTGCGGATGGAGACTGATACCCGGGACCGAAGGGAGCGGACCCCCGACCGGAGCGCCAGACGTTTGTCCAGCAGAAGACAAATCCGGGAAGAGTAGAAATGAAGAGAGAAAAAAACGGAACCTTGTCGAGGCGCTGTTCGCAGATCCAGGTTAATGAAACATGAATATGTATGGAAAGTAAAGTGCCCGGAGGCACTCCGTTTATTAATAGAGCTTCCAATGACGCGTTTCGGAGGGTATTTCCTCCTTCCTCAGATTGGTAGGAGGCCGTGTTGAATTGAAGTCCCAGGAAGGTTAGAGACTGGGTAGGACAGAGGACTGACTTGTCCCGGTTGACCATCCACCCGAAGCGAGTCAGAGTGTGGAGAGTGACGTCCAGATTCTCCAGAGTCTGGGCCCTGGTTGGAGCCTTGATGAGAAGGTCGTCCAGATAGGGTATGACCGAGATTCCCCTCAATCGTAATAGGCCCATCACTGGCGCAAGGATCTTTGTAAAGACCCGAGGAGCCGTGGCTAGACCGAAAGTGAAAGTGCCCCTCCGGAAGCCTTAAAGAACTGTCATGGCGCCCGCTCCTTGTCCCAAGCGCACCTGACGGTTTATGCGCCTGGGGGAAGAGAGCGGGCCGACAAAGCACCGGCAGAGACTGCCGGTGAAAGAGAAAGTAAGCCGGCACTGAAGCGCTATCAGCGCATATAAGGCGCTGCCGACAAAACGAAAGTAAACTTGAGCTGAGAGCGCCCGGCCCGATACAGCGCCGCGGCTCACAGCCGCATATAAGGCGCTGACATGGTAGCACAAGCGCACACGCACACACATATAAGTGAAGTGCACCAAGCACACACACACACATAATAGGCATAGCACTGTTCAGTGTTATCTATGATCTACTCTGGTCTGCTCAAAGGCGCCTGCACTAACTTCATAGCCACGACAGGCGCAGGAAGTACATGTATGTCCTGGTGCGCTAAATCCCAGGTGCCCAGGAGAGAATCTGTAGCCAATCTCCTAAAATGACATGTTACTATTATTAAAATAACTTAGGGTGTCCTTATAACACCTTAATGCAGCTTTTTGATATTCCCTCCAATGCTCCGTGGATCAGCGATTGCTTAAGGCTGCCTTAGGTAGCCCTTAGAAATCGAGTGCAGAAAACAAAGATCAATGTAATGCGATAGCATTACACTGATCTATGTAAGCCATCTACAAATAGCTTATGATAGGCCACTATCCTTCCCTAATACAAGTTTTAATAACTCACCCCCCTATTCCCATTTTTCAAATAAAACACTGTAAAAAAAAAAACATATCTGGTATCCCCACATGTGTAATTGTCCTAACGATTAAATGATGGCATTCCTGATCGTGCACGGTGAACAGCTTAAATGGGAAGCGCAGGGCTCAGAGCTGGAGGAAAAATCCCCCCACTGTCATCTTGTGTCCCACTACTGTCAGTGAGGACATGCTGGGAGTTGTAGTTTTGATAATGCTAGGGGAGAGGTGAGCAGACAGCATACTGAGGGAGGGGGCGGAGACCTGCACAGTGAGGCCACACCCCCTCCCTTTGAGAGGAATTCAGACTAGTGAGCTACATTAAAAGTATAATAAAAAAATATATAAAGGTGCTAGACACATAAAAATGTGATGTACATGGTCAGAATTAGGTACTGAGTGATATATTTAAAAAAATGTTTTTTTGTTTTCTCTGACGGATACGCTTTAAACGCAAAAACATTCCAAACACCAAAATTGCTGATTTTTTGTTATATGACGTCCCAGTAAAAAAACTTAATAAAAAGTGATCAAAAAGTCACAGATACGCAAACGTGGTACTGTTAAAAACTTCAGCTCATGGCACCAAAAATAAAACCTAACAAAGTTCTGTAGGTAGAAAAATAAAAAAAGGTATAGGAGTCAGAACATGGCATTGAACAAACTTTTTTAAGTTTTCTATTTTTTTTTTTTTTACCTTAACCCCTTAAGGACACATGACGTACTGGAACGTCATGTGTCCACTCCCGATCTATAACGCGGGGCCACGGCGTGGCCCCGCGTCATAGCGGTTCGGGCCCGACCTCTAACAACGGCCGGGACCCGTGGCTAATAGCGCGCGGCATTGATCGCTGTGCCGCGCGCTATTAACCCTCTAGACGCGGCGTTCAAAGTTGAACGCCGCGTCTAAAGTGAAACCGAAAGCATGCCGGCTAGCTCAGTGGGCTGTTCGGGATAGCCGCGGTGAAATCGCGGCATCCCGAACAGCTGACAGGACAGCGGGAGGGCCCCTACCTGCCTCCTCGCTGTCCGATCGCCGAATGACTGCTCAGTGCCTGAGATCCAGGCATGAGCAGTCATGCGGCAGAATCATCGATCACTGGTTTCTTATGAGAAACCAGTGATCAATGTAAAAGATCAGTGTGTGCAGTGTTATAGGTCCCTATGGGACCTATAACACTGCAAAAAAAAAGTGCAAAAAAAAAGTGAATAAACATCATTTAACCCCTTCCCTATTAAAAGTTTGAATCACCCCCCTTTTCCCATAAAAGAAAAAACACAGTGTAAATAAAAATAAAAATAAACATAAATGGTATCGCCGCGTGCGGAAATGTCCGAATTATAAAAATATATCGTTAATTAAACCGCACGGTCAATGGCGTGCGCGCAAAAAAATTCCAAAGTCCAAAATAGTGCATTTTTGGTCACTTTTTATATCATGAAAAAATGAATAAAAAGCGATCAATAAGTCCTATCAATGCAAAAATGATACCGTTAAAAACTTCAGATCACGGCGCAAAAAATGAGCCCTCATACCGCCCCATACACGGAAAAATAAAAAAGTTATAGGGGTCAGAAGATGACAATTTTAAACGTATAAATTTTTCTGCATGAAGTTATGATTTTTTCCAGAAGTGCGACAAATTCAAACCTGTATAAGTAGGGGATCATTTTAATCATATGGACCTACAGAATAAAGGTAAGGTGTCATTTTTACCGAAAAATGTACTACGTAGAAACGGAAGCCCCCAAAAGTTACAAAATGGCGTTTTTTTTTCAATTTTGTCTCACAATGATTTTTTTTCCCGTTTCACCGTAGATTTTTGGGCACAATGACTGACGTCATTACAAAGTAGAATTGGTGATGCAAAAAATAAGCCATCATATGGATTTTTAGGTGCAAAATTGAAAGAGTTATGATTTTTTAAAGGCAAGGAGCAAAAAACGAAAATGCAAAAACGGAAAAACACCCGGTCCTTAAGGGGTTAAAAGGAAATAAAAAATAAATATCCAAGTTTGGTATCAATGGAATCGTAGTCCCCCGTAGAATAAGCGCTCGGACCCCCCGCGATCAAACACTTATCCTCTATCCTGTGGATAGGGGATAAGTGTAATGCCTCTGCAGTTGTCCTTTAACCAGTCTGTGCTGCACTGTATTCAGTCTGCATACTGTCTATCCACATTTTTTTTAATCTAGTGACACCCTGTGGCCTATTATAGAATGACATGCTGTTAGCAAAGAGTTTCTTCATGTTCACCAGCAGGAGGCAGTAACAGTCTCCAGTACAAATACTGTACAATCAAGGTCCTTTATAGGAGTAAAATGATGCACATCGTGCAAATATATCAATAAATGATTTCTATGCAGAGAGAAATAAGTATCAGGAAGAAATAAGAAAGGATTTTTTTTTTTTTTACAAAAAGTCTGTGTTTCACTGTATTGTCCAGGCTGCTCTACACTGTCTATTCACAGGCGCGGACCCACTACTGATCAGCATGGGGGTTTTGACCTGCTCCGTTTCCGACCTGGGCCGATTCACCCCTCCTTAGACAACCTGGTGGCTCCGAGCTCCCCCAGAGTCACCATATTGATACCGAACTTAGTGCGGACACCCGATCGACATAGCGCAGGGCAGAACAGAACTCCTGGAC
Organism: Hyla sarda; assembly: GCF_029499605.1. Lineage (NCBI taxonomy): Eukaryota > Metazoa > Chordata > Amphibia > Anura > Hylidae > Hyla > Hyla sarda. The sequence goes on from NC_079199.1 coordinate 18,651,576, forward strand.
TCAAGTGATCCGACAGCCTCAGCCTCCCAAGTAGCTGGGATTACAGACGCACGCCACCGCGCCCGGCGAGTGTTGCAGTCTCCTCCACTATACTAGGAGATGCAATGTAGTGACGTCAGCGGGACAACAGCGACACCTGGTGGCAGTAAAAAGCGCTTTCACTCCATTAACATTTACTATCAGCGGCTACAGTGCATCAGCGACATCTAGTGTTGGTAACTGGCATAATAGTGACTGTGGCAACAGCGACACCTAGTGTTAGCAATAAACAAAACTCACTCTGAGACTGAAGACATTGTAAAGTAAGGGGGGACTTGCATAGATGCTATATAGTGTTTCCCAACCAGGGTGCCTTCAGTTGTCGCAAAACTACAACTCCCAGCATGCCCGGACAGCTAGTGCCATCTCCTGGCAGCAGCAGAGTGTTACAGTCTCCTCCACCTATACTAGGAGATGCAATTTAGTGACGTCAGCGGGACAATAGCGACACCTGGTGGCAGTAAAAAGCGCTTTCACTCCATTAACATTTACTATCAGCGGCTACAGTGCATCAGCGACATCTAGTGTTGGTAACTGGCATCAGCGGATACAGTGCATCAGCGACATCTAGTGTTGGTAACTGGCATAATAGTGACTGTGGCAACAGCGACACCTAGTGTCAGCAATTAAACAAAACTCATTGAGCCTGAAGACATTGTAAAGTAGGGGGGGACTTGCATAAATGCTATATAGTGTTTCCCAACAGGGCGCCTCCAGCTGTTGCAAAACTACAACTCCCAGCATGCCCGGACAGCCAAAGGCTGTCCGGGCATGCTGGGAGTTGTAGTTTTGCAACAGCTGGAGGCACCCTGGTTGGGAAACACCGTGCTATAGTATGGCCTTATACCACCCGGAGCTGTAATGTAGCTGTGTGAATAATCCTCAATATACATATTTCTGTATCCCTGGCGCGTTTGGGGCACTTGATAATAAAGCACGGGGACCTATCACACACACACACACGCCCCTCTGGGTTTTATTATGTAAGTTTAGGAATCATTTATCTAGCGCCCTCTGGCGGCGTCTGTGATGTAGAAACTCCTCCCAACGCTGGAACTATAGTTTTTTTTCGGTTCAATAGGAAACAGTTGATGACGTCATTTGCTGTTGGCCCTGGAGGTGGGCGGGGCTATGGTCAGGCGCGCCCACGTCCCTTTAATGTGGTCATGTGACCTAATGACGCTTTTCCCTGAGGCGAGTACGCGCTGGAGGATCATGTGGGCGAGCCGGGCCCCGGTGCCGCCTGTAGAGGGCGCTAGGGGGGAGAGGGTGCAGTTGGGAACTTGTCACTATCCAGCCGTACAGTGGACACTATGAGGGGACGCGCCGTGTAGCGGAACCCGAGGAGGGGATGTTATCCAGGAAGAAAACCAAGAAAGAAGTTTCTAAACCTTCCGAGGTGCAGGGGAAGTACGTGAAGAAGGAGACGTCTCCCCTGCTGCGGAGTAAGTGAGAGGTGGGGTCGGTCCGGCAGAGGGTCCTAGTCTGGGGGTCTGCAGAGGAGGGACAGGGGAGAGCCCGGGTGCCGGAGATCACTGGGCGGTCACTATCCAAGATCTGCACAAGTTTACACAGTGAGTGGGCACTGGAGTGAGTGCAGCCTATGTGAGGGCTCCTCTGCACCTAGTGCCTTCCCTGCACCCACTTAATAGGTTGTCCATAGTGGTCTTGGGGGGTGCACAGTCTTGGAGGAGAGGGGTGAGGGGTCACCGTGGTGAAGAGAGATAGTTGAGGTCCTCCATAATGAGCATGAGGGGTACTAGGGGGGGTCTGTGATGGAGGGGAGTGCTCCCAGGGGGGGTCTGTGATGGAGGGGAGCGCTCCCAGAGGGGGTCTGTGATGGAGGGGAGCGCTCCCAGGGGGGGGTCTGTGATGGAGGGGAGCGCTCCCGGGGGGGGTCTGTGATGGAGGGGAGCGCTCCCAGAGGGGGTCTGTGATGGAGGGGAGCGCTCCCAGAGGGGGTCTGTGATGGAGGGGAGCGCTCCCAGAGGGGGTCTGTGATGGAGGGGAGCGCTCCCAGGGGGGGGTCTGTGATGGAGGGGAGCGCTCCCAGAGGGGGTCTGTGATGGAGGGGAGCGCTCCCGGGGGGGGTCTGTGATGGAGGGGAGCGCTCCCAGAGGGGGTCTGTGATGGAGGGGAGCGCTCCCAGAGGGGGTCTGTGATGGAGGGGAGCGCTCCCAGGGGGGGGTCTGTGATGGAGGGGAGCGCTCCCAGAGGGGGTCTGTGATGGAGGGGAGCGCTCCCAGGGGGGGGTCTGTGATGGAGGGGAGCGCTCCCAGGGGGGGGGGTCTGTGATGGAGGGGAGCGCTCCCAGAGGGGGTCTGTGATGGAGGGGAGCGCTCCCAGAGGGGGTCTGTGATGGAGGGGAGCGCTCCCAGGGGGGGGTCTGTGATGGAGGGGAGTGCTCCTGGGGGGGGGGGGGGGGGGTCTGTGATGGAGGGGAGCTGTATTGGGTGTATCTGTAGTAAATAAAGTGGTTCTTGTCTTATCCCCGGGGTATATGTGATGAAGAACAGCGCTTAGAATGTAGTGAAGGGGAGCGGTCATGGGGAGGTCTTTGGAGAAAGAGAAGTGGGCAGTTAGGATTCTCTGCCCCCTTGTTCAGGACTTCTCCCAAATATGAGAGCAGTATTCAGTGCAGCAGAGGACTGTGGAAATGATCATCTTATTACAGTCCATTGTCCTAAACCAGTGTTTCCCAACCAGGCTGTCCAGGCATGCTGGGAGTTATATTTTTTCAGCATCTGGAGGCACCCTGGTTGGAAAACACTGTCCTGAACTATAATACACATATAATAGCATAAAAAGAGGGGGACAAATAGCAGGAGCGCCCTGCCCTGTACCTCTCCTGTGAAGCATCCATCAGGGAGACCTTTATAATATTATGGGGCCCTGTACAATGAGACCCCCTCATCCCGCTGCACACAAAGTACCAAGGATGCTGGAAGTGACGCTTGTCTGGAGCTCCAGATAACATCCGTCTTGTCATGACTTCAGACCTTGTGTGCCCAACCTCCGGAAGGTGCAGTGCAGGTTACTCTAAGGTTTGGACCCTATCATTTACTTTCTTTTAACTTTTCATCTGGTTTCTGTGACCACTGAACACAAGGTTTGGAGAAGTGAATTTCCACTTCAACGGGAACCAGAAACCATCAACTATTCCTGACTGGCCCATATCTACCTGAGTTATTACTAGGGATTGACCGATATCGATTTTTTTTTTTTAGGACCGATACCGATAATCTGTCACCTTTCAGGCCGATAACTTGTACCGATATTCCGGTATAAGTTATCGGCTATTTTACCCCCCCCCCCCCTGGCGGGGCAGAAGCTGTTGCAGATCAATGATTTAAAGATTTTGAAATGGAAGTATTTTACAAATTTGTTTAACTTTCTGTCAGCAGTTGATTTTAAAAACATTTGTTTTCCCCTTGTTTCCATTGGAGTTCCCCTTTAAATATTACAAGGGTAATTACTTGGGACTGCTGAGTATGGTGTGGGCAACCACCTATTTTGCACTGACCTCTGAGTTTTGCTTTGAGCTGCCATATTACTTAAGATTTACAAGTCCAGAGCCGCCCGTGAGCTGAGAATCTGCGTGTGCTGCTTCAGTCCATTTGAAAGCTATGTAAACTATGTCCTGGCAGTTCCTGCGCTTGAAGTAGTTCACAGATTACCGACCTTGTGCTATCTAAGTAATGGCATGTGCCCATTGTTAATGCTGTGTTAAAGGGGTATTCCAGGAAAAAAGTTTATATATATCAACTGGCTCCAGAAAGTTAAACAGATTTGTAAATTACTTCTATTAAAAATCTTAATCCTTTCAATAATTATCAGCTACTGAAGTTGAGTTGTTGTTTTCTGTCTGGCAACAGTGCTCTCTGCTGACATCTCTGCTTGTCTCGGGAACTGCACAGAGTAGAAGAGGTTTGCTATGGGGATTTGCTTCTAAACTGGGCGGTTCCCGAGAAACGTGTCATCAGAGAGCACTTAAACAGAAAAGAACAACTCAACTTCATCAGCTCATAAGTACTGAAAGGATTAAGATTTTTTAATAAAAGTAATTTACAAATCTGTTTAACTTTCTGGAGCCAGTTGAGATTTATATATATATATATATATATATATATATATATATATATATATATATCTCAAAGATTTTTCCTTGATAAACCCTTTAATGCTTTTCTATATTTGCAATTGTCTGCAGCTTTAACTCTTAGGCTGGTTTTACACATAGTATTTTGTCAGTATTTTAAAGTGTAACTGTCGTCAACAAAAACTTTTGATATAATGTAGATAATACCATTCTATGTATATTTGTAATATACATTGGTTAAAAATTGTGTATATTTTTGGTTGAAAAATGCTGTCCCTGCAGCTATTGTGTGTGTGTGTGTGTGTGTGTGTCTCTATGAGGAGTCCAAATACAGGATGTGAGAGCTGGACAAGCAGGGCTCTGTGCAGACTCCTGGCTGTGTGAGCCAGGAGCATGTTATAGAGCCTCAGTGTACAGAGCCCTGATTTTCCTTAGTGCACAGAGCCCTGCTTGTCCACCCTCACTTCCTGTATTTGGTCTCCTCATAGAGACACACAGACAATAGCTGCAGGGACCAAAATTATACACTTTTTTTTTTTAACCAATGTATATTACAAATATACATATAATAGTATTATCTACATTATATAAAAAGTTTTTGTTGACATCGGGTACACTTTAACTTTTAGGCTGGGTTTACACATGTTATTTTGTCAGTATTTTAAAGGGGTTATCCAGGATTTTTTTTTAATATATATCAACTGGCTCCAGAAAGTTAAACAGATATGTAAATGACTTCTATTAAAAAAATCTTAATCCTTTCAGTACTCATGAGCTTCTGAAGTTGAGTTGTTCTTTTCTGTCTAAATCCTCTCTGATGACACCTGTCTCGGGAACCACCCAGTTTAGAAGAGGATTGCTATGGGGATTTGCTTCTAAACTGGGCGTTTCCCGAGACAGGTGTCATCAGAGAGGATTTAGACAGAAAAGAACAACCTTAACTTCAGAAGCTCATAAGTACTGAAAGGATTAAAATTTAACTTTCTGGAGCCATAGATATATAGAGAGAGAGATTTTTCCTGGATAACCCCTTTAAGTCAAAAATTGGAGCCAAACAGACACACGGAAGAACTATAATTAAGGTTTTTTTTTTTTTTAATGTTTTGGAACCATTCTTGGTTTGCCAAAAAATAAGGACCAAATACTGTCCGAAATACTATGCTTCAACCTGGCCTCAAAGGGGTATTCCAGCTATAGGATCCTCCTTTTTTGGCAACGAGATATCTCCGAAGCCTGCATTTGTTTATGCTTTATATGCCAATGATCTATTAAGTGTGTTTTTTTTTTTAACCATCCGATTGCTGCCTACACCTATAGATCAGGTGCCTACACCTGGTGTTCAGCAATAAACATCCATTGTCTATTGTCACCACCTTGTCAGCTGCTCTTTGGAAAGTAGTGCACCCATGGGCATCTTGCTTAGGTATTTTTATTCCAAAGTCAGTGTTTCCCGACTAGCGTGCCTCCAGCTGTTGCAAAACTACAACTCCCAGCATGCCTGGACAGCCTTCGGCTGTCCAGGCATGCTGGGAGTTGTAGTTTAGCATCAGGCGGAGGCACACTAGTCAGGAAACACTGCTGTATATTGTCATGCCTTTTTACTGCTTGATAAATCCCCCACCTTTTCCTTGTTTGCAGATCTGATGCCTTCTTTCATCCGCCATGGACCAACCATACCAAGACGGACTGATATCTTGCCGGCAGAACCTGCTCCTTCTCAGTATAACGCCACAGGGGATGGGATAGTTTCAAGGAACCAAAGCTTTCTGCGGACTCCGGTTCAGAGAACCCCCCATGAGGTGATGCGCAGGGAGAGCAATAGACTTTCTGCTCCGTCCTACTTAGTTAGGGGACTAGGTGATGTCCCTAGGGAATATGGTTCCTCTTCTCAGTCCTTCTTAACAGAGAGCAATTCTGTTTTGGAAAATGGGGATGCAAACTCAAGGTACTTCTCAGACCACCACTATGATGGTCAAAGGAGGAAACAGCTCGGGGACCGTGCACATGAAGAATACAGATACTATGAACACGGGGGTGATCATGTACAGCGGATGATGCACGGACCAGGTCGACATCCTGCAGGTTAGTGAAAACTCCTTTAAAATGGGTTCTCCTCTTTTCCATTAAGGGTCTATTCACACGTACAGTATTCTGCGCAGATTTTCTGCTGCAGATTTCAATGTAAACTAAATGACTGAACACAGCTTCAGATTCTGTGCATCAAATCTGCGCAGAATACTGTACGTGTGAATAGACCCTAAAGGATAACTAGCCAATCAGTTGAGGTCCAATTACCGGGAACAGATAGCAATTTTTCCCTGAGTGAATGATGCGGCAACCTGCAGGCTCAGCCACCACTTCATTCATTCTCTGTGCGATTTTAAAACTTTGCCAGTGGATTTTGAGAAGTCCCTTAGACAATGAATTGAGCGGCGGCCCCTGTTCTGTTGATCAAGTTGTTGGACCCCCACTGATCAGCTAGTTAGCCACTATCCTTTGTAGGGTCACGTGAACCAGACCGACAGCATATTTTACGCTGTGGATCGCCGATGACGGACCGTACAGTGTGTCTGCTCATAGCAGCAATCCGACCTCTACGAGCAGACACACAGTGTTCTGCGAGTCGCCACACACATGTACAGCGTGCTCGCACACATTGCGGCTGCTCTCGGCCTAGCTCAGGGAGCGGAAGGAGCGGCTACAATGTCTGCAAGTACACTGCGCCTGCGCGCGGCCACTCGCAGATCGCCGTGTGTCTGCTCATAGCGGGGTTTGCCGCTACAAGCAGGCAGGCACAGCTTGAGACACACTGTAGGGTCCGTCATCGGCCTAGCCTAAAGGAGATTAAAATATATCTTGGAATTACTGCTTTAGGAGAAAGTGTGAGTCCGTTTTAGTTTAGGACTAAACTATTGTTCACTAGCCCTTTAATTTCAATTCAACTCTGTTTTATTTTTTTTTAATTTTTTTTCCTAATAGTAGTTTCCCTTTAAAGGGGTACTCCACTAGAAAACATTTTTTAAAATCAACTGGTGCCAGAAAGTTAAACAGATTGGAAATAAGTTTTATTAAAAAAATCTTAATCGCTCTGGTACTTATCAGCTGCTGTATGATTCCCTTTCTGCCTGTACACAGTGCTCTCTGCTGACACCTCTGTCTATTTTAGGAACTGTCCAGAGCAGGAGAGGTTTTCTATGGGGATTTACTCCTACTCTGGATAGTTCCTGAAATGGACAGAGGTGTCGGCAGAGAGCACAGTGGTCTGGCAGAAATGAAATTCAAAAAGAAAAGAACTTCCTGTGGATCATAACAGCAGCTGATACGTACTGGAAGGATTAAGATTTTTTTCAATAGAAGTAATTTACAAATCTGTTTAACTTTCTGGCACCAGTTGATAAAAAAAAAAAAAAAAAAAAAAAAAAGTTTTCCAGTGGAGTACCCCTTTAAGGCCTCTTTATTGTAACCTTTTTAGTCTGACAGTGCTCCAAAAACAACAGCGATGTGCTCATCCTCCTTGGTATGAATTTAACCTTTCACATATCGGATTCCTCGGGGAGGGGTATATAACACTTCACATTCCCGTGGATATTATAATCTGCAGGACGGGTGAATGGACTTCTTAAGACAGGCGTTTCCGTTGTACGAGACTAAATACTACTCCATTACTTTCCTGTTCAGCTGGATGACCCTGATATTAGTATTTTATATTCTGGACCAGGTATCGGAAGAATCGCTGCAACTTCTTTAGGAAACCTAACAAACCACAGCTCAGAAGACATGCCCCTGCCAGCTGGGTGGTCGGTGGACTGGACGATACGGGGCAGAAAGTACTACATAGACCACAATACTAACACTACACATTGGAGTCACCCGCTGGAGAGGGAAGGACTGCCCCCGGGCTGGGAGCGAGTGGAGTCAGCAGAATTTGGGGTTTATTATGTGGATCATATTAATAAACGAGCCCAGTACAAGCATCCATGTGCGCCAAGGTAAAAGCATCTATTCTTCACAAAATAGGTTTATTAGGCTAAATTCACATTACATTTGGGCTTTATGTTAGAGGTATAGGTCAGGATACCCGGAAAAATGTATACCAATTTATACCATCACGTACCCATGCACATTAATGGACTGAAACCCAACATATATCTTCATTTTTACAAGATTTGGAAACGTGGTCTACTGTGTTTTTGAGTAACACAAAGTAAACGTTTGTGTTCTGTGGTTTAGCTTTTGGGTATTATTCCTAGGTATGCAAGCATTGTATTGTTAATAGTAGATGTAAACGAACCCTTAAGTACTATAAGAACCAGTAAAACAGGCACTACACGAGTGGGCTCCAAACTGGGGACCTGCAGATGTTGCAAAACTACAACTCCCAGCATGCCCGAACAGCCTTCGGCTGTTCGGGCATGCTGGGAGTTGTAGTTTTGCAAAATTTGGAGGTCTGAAGTCTGGAGACCACCACGCTACACCAATGGGGATATTCGCACTTTGTCACTGATTTGTTGCAGAAGATCCTGCAAATCAATAATCGCATCCAGTGATTGTTTAGTGAGGAAACACAGGTTTTTCATGCTCTTCAGTTGCTGCATCTGAATATACCCTAAGGGTACGTTCACACGGGCGGATCCACAGCGTATTTTACGCTGCGGATCTGCCGCTGAAAGACTGCTGCATGGTGCCTTAAGATGTGCCTACGCCGCTACGAGCAGACACACTGAGATGTACGAGTCACAACGCGCATGCACAGTATACTCTCACATCGCGGCATCTCTCGGCCTAGCTCGTGGAGCAGGCGCGATGTGGGAGAGTACACCGCACATGCGTAGCGACTCGCACATCGCTTCAGTGTGTCTGCTCCGTATTGCCGCTTCGAGCAGGCACATCTAGAGGCACTATGCAGCGGTCCTTCAGCGGCGTAAAATACGCTGTGTATCCGCTCGTGTGAACGTACCGTTAGGGTACATTCATTAATGCTAATTTTATTGCATATTTTACTACTCATTGAATTTAATAGGTAGGAAAATCAGCAGCAGGATATGAATGTGTGAAGCTACCCTTAAAGGGCTACTCCATCCCTAAGACATCTTATCCCCTATCCAAAGGATAGGGGATAAGATACCTGATCACGGGGGTCCGGGACCCCTGCAATCTTTCATGCAGCACCTCGCTATCATCAGCCTCTGGAGCGAACATCCCTCCGGGTCTGATGTGGCGGCTGGCACGCCCCCTCCCATAGGCTTGCATTGAGGAGGGGGTGGAATGTGACGTCACACGGGGCGGAGCCGTGACATCACGATACTCCGGCCCCGTGATCGTGATTCATCAGACCCGGAGCGATGTTCGCTCCGGAGGATGATGATAGCGGGGTGCTGCATGAAAATAGCGGGGGTCCCCAGCGGCGGGATAGGGGATAAGATGTCTTAGGGCCAGAGTATCCCTTTAATATATGTTTACACGTGCAAAATTGCTGCAGATTTTTTATGGGGAAGTCAAAACCCACAAAAAAATCAGCGGCAGATCCAGAACATGTAAATATACGCCTAGGCTGGGTTCACACTAGCTTAATACAGATTAAATTGTCTGTATTACGGTCACTAGTCCGAGCCCACTGCAGGTCTGATGAGCCAAACTAACTCAGGCCAGACCTGTAGCTGTAATACAGACAGAAATATGCAGCCATATCACACAAGTGTGAACCCAGCCTTACACTGGGGGAGTAATAATTGCCCTGAATGGGGGTATTTGTCATTTTTCTATTACCATGTATAAATCCTATCCATTTTGTGAATCACGGATGATTTGCACTTGTTTGCTATTGGGAGTGATGTGATGATGAAGGAAATGTCACAGTTTGCAGCAGTCTGTACTCTGCTCATGTGGCGGCATGGACAGGCAAGACTGCAGATGTTGCCTTTGGCTGTCTGGGCATGCTGGGAGTTGTGGTTTTGCAACAACTGGAGGAACTCTGGTTGGAAAATACTGCTACAGAGTGAATACACAAATATTAGTATTTTAAATTACTTTTTATGCAGTTGTCCGGCACAAGTGTCTGTTCTTTGCTTAATTATATTATAGTCTTTAAATGGACGCAGGCTTTGTATGCTAATGCTGTATTGTGCCATGGGTGTTTATTGCATCCCTGCATAAATACACTCAAGGTGCTATTATCCTCAGATTACTTGTTCCCTTTTCCTCTCCTAGCTTTATTGTGATGAAAAATAACATTTGGGTGGGCTCTTTTTGTTAGGCCCCATTGTATCTGTGCTCATTTAAGCTGTATTTGCCCTGCAGCGTTCCCCGCTACGACCAGCCCCCACCCCTCCCTCCGCCTGTAACTTATCAGCCGCAGCAAGTGGAAAGAAGCCAGCCGCTCCTGGTGCCTGCCAATCCATACCATACGGCTGAGATCCCAGATTGGCTTCAAGTCTACGCCAGGGCCCCTGTGAAGTAAGTTCCTTTTGTGTTTTGCATGAGGTCATGGTGAACTAAGCCATAAAATAGCTGCAGTGTATGATTTCTGGACAGGATAATGTCCTACAGTTTTCGGAGATTTTATCTTGTAGAAATTATATTTGGTATTTGTTTTCTGGGTTTCTACTTTGGATCGGTATTATGTGAATTGTTTCTGCTGGATGTGACTGTGCAGTATGTAAAAATGGCTATTGTAGGCAAAAAATTGATTCCTTAAACATTCAGGACTGTGGACAAGCTTATGGGCTTCAGAACTTTTCACTAAAATGAGCAAGGAGAGAAGTGTGCCGATGTGCGCTTCTCCCCCCGCTCTGTGTCTGAGTGAGATGGCCCCATGGACTTAAAGGGGTTGTGCGCTGCCCTGCCTTTCCGAGCTCCACTCGCAGCATCTGGAAGTTCATTACTCCGAACGCTGTGTGCGGGCTTCCGTGTTCGCGGCGGCCCCCTCGTGACGTCACGCCTGCCCCCTCAACCAAAGTCTATGGGAAGAGGGCGTGACAGCGGTCGCGCCCCCTTCTCGTAGACTTTCGTTGAGGGGGCGGGCGTGACGTCACAAGGGGCCGGGCGTGACGTCACGAGGGGGCGGCCGCGAAAACGGAAGCCCGCACACAGTGTTCGGAGTAATGAACTTCTGCTGCGAGTGGAGCTCCGAATGGCAGGTCAGCGTACAACCCCTTTAAAGGGGTACTCCAGGTCTGATGACTGCCGATCACGGAGCCGGAGTATTGTGACGTCACGCTCCGCCTCCTCAATGCAAGCCTATGGGAGGGGGGGTGACAGCTGTCACGCCTCCTCCCATAGGCTTGCATTGGGGGGGCGGAGCGTGACATCACACAGGAGAGGTGCCGTGACGTCACTAAACTCTGGCCCCGTGATCGGCAGTCATCAGACTGGGGCTGATGGTAACTGGGTGCTGCGTGAAAGATCACAGGGGTCCCCAGCGGCGGGACCCCCACAATCAGGCATCTTATCCCCTATCCTTTGGACTGTCTCAAGACTGTCTCAGTCACGTGACACAGAGTTAGAGAACTACTCTCGGCTCGTATGTCTCCTGGACCACCCTATACACATGCACACTTGAGCAAAGGAGTGTGCATGCACTCCTAACAAAGAGAAAATCTGCTGCCAGACACCTTGTGGGCTTCTGTCTCTTTAAACAAAAATGTCATAAGGTAGAAAAGACAAAGGTGCAGAGCGCTTCATAGGGTAGCACAGTGAAGATTAAATGCATGTAAACAGAAGACTGGTGCTCACCTGGTTGGGTTATGTTGAGTCACATGAACTGTAAACACCTTTTTACACATCAATTGTAAACGCCTTAAAGATCGGCCTTGTGTGGACAGAGCAGCAGGTAATTGCAGAGGACTCCTTTTAGCGTGGCAAGATTTGGTGTACAAAGAACGGGAGACACAAATTTCTTTATATCTATATTCTTCTAAAAATAAAATTATATTTATACAATGCTGGATGTGAAGGTTGTATTTCTTTATTTTTTTTATTCATTTGTTTATTGCCTCAGGATCAGGCTTGTTAAAATCCAACGTGCCCATCGGTTCTCCCTGGATGCTGCCAAGAGGCCCCATACAAAATAGACAATTGACTGATACCTTGAAAATCATCAGGTTTTAGAAACATTAATGTAAATCCAGATGTGGAAAATCGATTGAACCCGTCTCTCTGTCACTAAATGTGTCCAAAAATAGAATAGGTGCCCATTCTGTTAGTCATTTTAGAAGATGTTACCATTGGTGGTGAGAGGGTGCAGTGACCTCCCCCTATTCATTGTCATCCTGCTGTGCTTTTCAGAGCCCCTTTAATTATTTGAACACCTCTGGTATATTGCTGGGCCTCTGTTTTGTCTGAGTGTTACAGCTACGTCCAATGTTCACTGCACAGGTTGTTTTCTGTTGCCAGGGTGTCACACAAGTCTGCACAGCAGTTGTAGACATAAAAAATTAGGAAACCTTTAATAGAGACTATTTGAAAAACATTTTTTTTATTTATTTTAGATGCAATGAAGCATTAAAAACAATTGGTCGTGTAGGTGGTCACAGCTTTAAATGGTACCTGTCATTATATGTTTAAAAAAAAAAAAAAAAAACTTATGTCGTAGGGACATTATCAATCGTTCTCATCGATCTGGGTGTTGGGCTTTGTTCACACTTCCAAAATGTCCGCACGGAAAAACTCAGTGCGGACATTCCGGGGAGTGCAGGCGCTGGAATAATATGCTGGCGCTAAGAATGCGCCGTCTCATAGACTTCTATGCATTCTGTGCGGTGTCCACACAAAGAATGAACAGGTTCATAATTTTTGCGAACACGGAAAACTGAATTTCTCTGCCTTAAAAGTTTTTCTGGCACAGAAATTCGGGCCGTGTGCACAGCGCAGCAGAATCCTGTGGAATTCAATGGGACTCTGCTGCTCCGGAGTCCTGACGTGTGAACGTGGCCGTAGTGTTCAGACTCTGATCACGAGCACCAGCTGGGAGAAGTCTGCCCTTAGCACACTTTCCTGGCTCTGTGTTTCGTGACCTGGATAGACTTAGGCTGGGTTCACATCATGTTTTGGCAATACAGTTTCCGCATTAGGTTTTTGATGAAAAACGGATTGCTCAAAACTGGACTAAACTGTATGAAAACGTGTGTACAAATTTTAACCCATATATGGTTGAAAGCCGTATACGGTTTTAAAAAGTGATGTCCGGTGGCATCCATTTTGTAAGAAAAAAAAAAGTATACGTTTATTAACTTTTCATTCCATTATGAATAAAGTTTCACTTGTTTGACTGAAATTCCAAGAAAAAAACTGGGCAAAGTCAAAAACCATATGGTGAAAACCGGATGGAACTGTACGCACATACGGTTCTGTACGGTTCCCATTGACTCCCATGTGAGAAAAAAAAGTACATTTCAATACGTTTTTTCAACCGGACCAAAAACCGTGGTAGGCTACGGTTTTGGGTACGGGAGAAAAACCTGATAACCGTACAGGATGCAAAACGGACACAACTTGATGCATCGTTTGGCATATGGTTTTCAATGGAGAGTCAATGCATACGGTTTCCAATATGGTTCTGTACGTATACGGGAACTCTATTGAAAAACGTGGTGTGAACCCAGCCTTACAGAGTCTGTGGCCGGACTGTCTAGGTCTCATAGACACAGTGGGGAGAAGCGCTTGCTGTTCTCTCCTGTACTTGTCATTAGTCAGAGTCTGGACACTCAGATCCTGTCGGATATAAAAATAAAATAAATCAACTTTTGACTTGTGAAAAGTTTTTACTGATAGACAGATACGCTTTCAAGGATAAGGTGGCAGGCATACAGATAATGTGCATGCTGCCGTCCCATAGTCCTCCAGTGGTCCCTCCTACAGCTCCTCCTGCCAACCCCGACTCAAATTCCTCTGATATTATTTTGGAAGAGATGTTCCAGCTCTTAATAATGAAGAATCCATCCTCTTGACCCTTTTTTGTTTTTCTGACTTTGGAATGTTAAAGCATATTTCCGGCTATGTCTTGATTTAAAAAAAAAAAAATTTTTATATTTTTTTTATTTTTATTTTTTTAGACATGCTTGCGGTCGTACATTTATTTATTTTTTTTTTTTTTTATTGGCTCATTATATTATGCCTCATATGTTTTTCCACTTAAATGTCCAAAACAGGGAAATCTGTATTTTGTTCCCATGGTGTGTGTGTGTGTGTGTGTGTGTGTGTGTGTGTGTATATATGTATATATTATACACATACACACACACACACACACACACACATACACTATAATATATATATATATATATATATATATATATATATATATATATATATATATATATATATATATATATATATATTATAGTGTATGTGTGTGTATATATATATATATATATATATATATATATATATATATATATATATAATATATATATAATATATATATATCTCTATCCATCCTTTTGTGGGCAAGAACATATGCGGTTGACGTGGAGTTGAGAAGATAAATTATATATACCTGGTGGTGGCCAAATACTGTCTCCTGTGGGCTCCATAATGGGCAATTATGATCGCAACTTGGTTAGATGGTGATACAGCTCTGAAGTTGAAACTACTGCTTGGACAGATGAATTTCTAAGTCAGTGCTTCCCAACCAGGGTGCCTCCAGCTGTTGCAAAACTACAACTCCCAGCATGCCCAGACAGCCTACGGCTGTCTGGGCATGCTGGGAGTTGTAGTTTTACAACAGCTGGAGGCACCCTGGTTGGGAAACCCTGCTATATAGAGACAGCCTTGTTTTATTATTTACAAAAAATAGTAATCAGACTGTGATGCCCCTGATTGAAAACTTTGTATGGGTGAATTCATGCTGGAAGTTGGTTTTGCAACAGCTGGAGGCACCCTGGTTGGGAAACGCTGTTCTAAGTGATCATACAGTTCTAGAAGCTGTGTGCAAGCTATTTTCTCTTTTAACTTTAAGCTCTGTTCGTTTTCTGTACACTCCCATCCCCAGGGCCGGGCAGTGAAATACATCTATAATTAAGAAATTCTCTTGAAGGCAAACCTCATTTACAGGGTGTGGGGTCTGACGAAGGGGCCATAGGCTTGGTAACATTACTCTATGTCTGGGTGCCTTAAAAGGGGTACTTTTTTATTTATTTATTTATTTTTTTAATCAAATGGTGCCAGAAAGTTAAACAGATTTGTAAATTATTTCTATAAAAACAATATATATATATTTTTTTATTATAAATTTTTATTTACCAATTTCGTCATTGACAATACCAATACAAAATGACTAATATTCATCCCTTTCTTTTTAATAATGTTTTCCAGCAAACCTGTGCAATATATATATATATATCTGTGTCACTACATAATAGTCAAAATTAGGAAGTCCCAGACCCCCTTTCCCCAGTGGAGAATTAAAGGGGTATTCCAGGCAGAAACTTTTTTATATATATCAATTGGCTCCCGAAAGTTAAACAGATTTGTAAATTACTTTTGTTAAAAAATCTTAATCCTTCCAATAGTTATTAGCTTCTGAAGTTTTCTGTCTAACTGCTCAATGATGATGTCACATCACGGGAGCGGTGCATGATGGGAGAATATCCCTTGCATGATGGGAGAATATCCCCATAGGCGCTGGACAGCTCCCGGGACGTGAGTCATCAGAAAGCAGTTAGACAGAAAACAGCAACTCAACTTCAGAAGCTAATAACTATTGGAAGGATTAAGATTTTTTAATAGAAGTAATTTACAAATCTGTTTACCGTATATACTCGAGTATAGGCCGAGTTTTTCAGCACGATTTTTCGTGCTGAAAACACCCCCCTCGGCTTATACTCGAGTGAACTCCCCCACCCGCAGTGGTCTTCAACCTGCGGACCTCCAGAGGTTTCAAAACTACAACTCCCAGCAAGCCCGGGCAGCCATCGGCTGTCCGGGCTTGCTGGGAGTTGTAGTTTTGAAACCTCCGGAGGTCCGCAGGTTGAAGACCACTGCGGCCTTCAACATCATCCAGCCCCCTCTCACCCCCTTTAGTTCTGAGTACTCACCTCCGCTCGGCGCTGGTCCGGTCCTGCAGGGCTGTCCGGTAAGGAGGTGGTCCGGTGAGGAGGTGGTCCGGGCTGCTATCTTCACCGGGGAGGCCTCTTCTAAGCGCTTCGGGCCCGGCCTCAGAATAGTCACGTTGCCTTGACAACGACGCAGATACGTCGTTGTTAAGGCAACGGCTCTATTCCGGGCCGGAAGCGCGGAGAAGAGGCGCCCCCGGTGAAGATAGCAGCCCGGACCACCTCCTCACCGGACCACCTCCTTACCGGACAGCCCTGCAGGACCGGACCAGCGCCGAGCGGAGGTGAGTACTCAGAACTAAAGGGGGTGAGAGGGGGCTGGATGATGTTGAAGGCCGCAGTGGTCTTCAACCTGCGGACCTCCGGAGGTTTCAAAACTACAACTCCCAGCAAGCCCGGACAGCCGATGGCTGCCCGGGCTTGCTGGGAGTTGTAGTTTTGAAACCTCTGGAGGTCCGCATGTTGAAGGCCGCAGTGGTCTTCAACCTGCGGACCTCCGGAGGTTTCAAAACTACAACTCCCAGCAAGCCCGGACAGCCGATGGCTGCCCGGGCTTGCTGGGAGTTGTAGTTTTGAAACCTCTGGAGGTCCGCAGGTTGAAGGCCGCAGTGGTCTTCAACCTGCGGACCTCCGGAGGTTTCAAAACTACAACTCCCAGCAAGCCCGGACAGACGATGGCTGCCCGGGCTTGCTGGGAGTTGTAGTTTTGAAACCTCTGGAGGTCCGCAGGTTGAAGACCACTGAGGGCGAATGATGAGAAGAGGATGATGAAGGGGGGGGGGGGGTGTGGGGATGATGAAGGGGGGTGGGGATGATGAAGGGGGGGGTGTGGGATGATTACAAGGGGATGATAAGGGGATGTGTGGGATGATGACAAGGGGATGATGAAGGGGGGATGTGTGGGATGATGACAAGGGGATGATGAAGGGGGGATGTGTGGGATAAGGGGATGTGTGGGATGATGACAAGGGGATGATGAAGGGGGGATGTGTGGGATGATGACAAGGGGATGATGAAGGGGGGATGTGTGGGATGATGACAAGGGGATGATGAAGGGGGGATGTGTGGGATGATAAGGGGATGTGTGGGATGATGACAAGGGGATGATGAAGGGGGGATGTGTGGGATGATGACAAGGGGATGATGAGGATGTTAATGACGGGTCTGGATGATGACAGGGGGGGATGAGGTATTTCCCACCCTAGGCTTATACTCGAGTCAATAACTTTTCCTGGGATTTTGGGTTGAAATTAGGGGTCTCGGCTTATACTCGGGTCGGCTTATACTCGAGTATATACGGTAACTTTCCGGAGCCAGTTGATATATAAAAAAAAGTTTTTGCCTGGAATACCCCTTTAAGATAGCAGCTCTTCATCCGTACCTTTTTTCCCTCCCCCATATGAACTCATTTATTTTCCTATCTAAATCCTGAAAAAACTTATTTCTAATTCCTATTGGGGTCATCCTTATGCAACACCATTGGCAACAAGATAATTTTTCTATTAAAAAAAATCTTAATCCTTCCAGTACTTTTTAGGGGCTGTATACTACAGAGGCAATGCTCTTCTTTTTGGATTTCTCCTCTGTCACGACCACAGTGCTCTCTGCTGACCTCTGCTGTCCATTTTAGGAACTGTCCAGAGCAGGAGAAAATCCCCATAGCAAACCTATGCTGCTCTGGACAGTTCCTAAAATGGACTGCAGAGGTCAGCAGAGAGCACTGTGGTCGTGACAGAAGAGAAATCCAAAAAGAAAAGCACTTCCTCCGTAGTATACAGCTCCTAAAAGGTACTGGAAGGATTAGGATTTTTTTTTTTAATAGAAGTAATTTACAAATAGGTTTATCTTTCTGGCACAAGTTGATTTAAATAGAAAAATTAATTTTTTTTCCACGGGAGTACCCCTTTAATTATAATATCTCATCAGCCCTGTGAATATAAAAGCAGAGGGTGATGAAAGCAGCTTGTGTGTATATTTAACTATAGGATACACATGTCATGGCCACTAAATGCACCCAAAAATAGCTTTATGGTTGCTTTTTTTTTTTATTTTTTACTCATATAAATTAGATAAATGGTGTGCACGCATATATAAGTAAGGTTTATTTATTTTATTTTTTTCCAGGCTAGGTACAGGATGAAGGGGTTCCATGGAAAAGTTACTGCAGTGGGTTATAAATATGGAACTGCAGGGTAACATAGCACTTCCACAGATGTTGCAAAACTACAACTCCCAGCATGCCCGGACAGCCGTTGGCTGTCCGGGCATACTGGTAGTTGTGGTTTTGCAAAATGTGGAGCTACGATCTGCATTCACACCGCAAAATTGGGGGCTGATTTGGGCACAGAATCCTTGCCTATTCTGTATTCTGTGTCACTTCTGCCCACGAACCACTTGACAGTGCAGGTAACACTGATTTTTCTGTGCAATGTTACGTTCTTAGACACTGAAATAATAAATAAATAAATGTGACCCTTTTTTTCAAAGGGTTCCATGTGGCTTATTTTTTTTATATTTTTTTTGAATTTAAAGGAACCTTAAAAAAAGTGTCAAAATATATATATTTTTTTTAAAGGACAACTGCAGCGCAATATACACTTATCCCCTATCTACAAGATAGGGGATAAGTGTTTGATCGCGGGGGTCCGACCGCTGGGACCCCCCTGAGATCTCCCTAACGGGGCGCCGCCATTAGCGCTCATAGTGAGCGCTAAGGGCGCGTAGCGTTAACCTAGAGGTCGACGGTGACGCCCCGTCTCCTCCCCGTCCCCATACAGTACTATGGGGGAGCCGGGGAGGCACGAACGCTGCCTCCCCGCCTCTCCCATAGAGATGTATGGAGGAGGCGTGCCGGCTGCAACGTCATGCAGCGGCAGGCATGCCCCCTGCACGGGACAGCCGCGGCCCTGTACAGGAGATCGTGGGGGGTCCCACCGGTCGGACACCCCGCGATCATGCACTTATCCCCTATCTTGTAGATAGTGGATAAGTGTATATTGCGCTGCAGTTGTCCTTTAATTTTAGATGCAGATTCAGCATCTTCTGTTATAGCGTGACAATTAGTACCGTGAACATAGCCACTCTAAGGCTCCTTTCACACTATGTACAGGACCTATTGTATAACACCCGTTATAAAATTGCGGGCGATCGCTGGGTAAAATGGCCATTAGAAAAGCCCTAACTTACGTTAGAACAATCCCATAGACTATAATGGGATTTACTAACGTAAGTTAGGGCTTTTCTAATGGCCATTTTACCCCGCGATCGGCCGCAATTTTATAACGGGTGTTATACAACAGGTCCTGTTCATAGTGTGAAAGGAGCCTAAGAGATCCTCTTTGCTAAAGTAAGATCCTCAGGTCACAGAACCCAGAAAAGTCACAGGTTGACAATAGTAGCATTAAAGGTGTATTCCATGGAAAAAAATACAAATAATTCATATCAACTGGCTCCAAAACGTTAAAGGAGATGTCTGGCGCAGACTTTTTCTATTCCATCCTGTCCGGGCTGCAAAAAAAAAAGACAAAACAAACTTTCACTTACCTCCAAATGTTCCCCTGGAGCCCCACAACAGCTGATTGGTCGGCCGGGCGGTCTGCTTCCTACTTCTTTTAGCCCGGTACGTCACACGGCACTTCAGCCTATCACCGGCCGAGGCGGGACATCGCTGCAGCCGGTGATAGGCTGAAGCTCCGTGTGATGTACCGGGCTAAAGGAAGTAGGAAGCAGACCGCCCGGCCGACTGATCAACTGTTGCGGAGCTCCGGGGGAACATATGGAGGTAAGTGAAAGTTTGTTTTGTCTTTTTTTGCAGCCCGGGCAGGACGGAATAGAAAAAGTCTAAGCCGGACATCTCCTTTAAACAGATTTGTAAATTACTTCTTTTTTAATCCTACCAGTACGTATAGGCTGCTGAAGTTGAGTTCTTTCCAGTCTGACCACAGTGCTCTCTGCTGACACCTCAGTCCATGTCAGGAACTGTCCGGAGCAGGAGAGGTTTTCTATGTGGATTTGTTGCTACTCTGGACAGTTCCTGAGACAGACAGACAGGTGTCAGCAGAGAGCACTGTGGTCAGACAGAAAAGAACAACTCAACTTCAGCAGCTGATAAGTACTGGTAGGATTAAGATTTTTTTTTTTTTTTTTTTATAGAAGTCATTTACAAATTTGTTCAACTTTCTGGCACCAGTTGATTTAGAAAAAAAATAAAATAATTGTTTTCCCCTTTAATGCAGTACTAGCTGTGTAGTTTGGGATGGAATCAGAAGGAGAACCGTTACCAGGCAAACCAGCCCAAGGGCACTGGCCGAGGACAAGACTGAAATGTTGTCAATACACAGTTGGGTTATAATAGAGAGTAAAGCCAAAGGTCGGAACCAGAAGTAGAACAACAAGTACTAGATGAGCCATCCTGAGTACGAGGCAGAGGATGAGACAAAAACATGGTCAAGGACTGAGTCAAAGGTCATAGTCGGGAATGGAGTCAAAGGTCATAGCCAGGAGAAGAACAGCAGTAACCAGACAAACCATCTCAATAGCGAGGCATATAGTGTGTCCTGATCCGGAGAACTTCGTCCTGATTCTGCAGAACAAAATAGTCGGAGCAACAGAGACGGAAGAACACGTAGTTCTCGGCAGTAGCCATTGCTGCTTTCTGGAATCGAAGAGTAACACACTGTAGTACCCAAAACAGACCCCCCACCTCCCCTCCTCTGCCTCATAAATGGGTGTAGGTAATGAGGTGTGTGTTTGTGCTGGGGGCACTTTTGGCTGTGTTGTAAGGAAGTCCTAGGACACGTATACAGGAGGAATTGCCCGGGGCATGTTTTGGGATTGTAGGAGAACAGACGTGGTTTGTGTACAGAGCAGCCTATTGTGAGCCTTGAGTCAACAAATATCCTTTCACTGATGGTGGTTAATGCTACAACGTCACTTCCCTATTTTGTTCCATCCCATATGATGAAAGGAAAGGAAACTTTTTGTTTATGGATCTGAAGGATCTTCTACATTTTGCAGCGTCACAAAACATACATGGATAGAATTGTAGTGGTACAACAGAAGGTGGAATAGATAACCTTGTGGATATACGGCAGTGTTTCCCAACCGGGGTGTCTGCAGCTGTTGCAAAACTACAACTCCCAGCATGCCCGGACAGCCAACGGCTGTCCGGGCATGCTGGGAGTTGTAGTTTTGCAACAGCTGGAGGCGCACTGGTTGGGAAATACTGATATGTGATATTCGAAACATGAGCGTCAGCTTCTATAGGCACGGATATGTCTGGCATTATTGTTACTATTTAAAGCAATGGTCTCAAAATGTGGCCCTCCAGATGCTGCAAAACTTCAACTCCCATCATGCCCGGAGGGCCACAATTTGAGACCACTGATTTAAAGGGTAACACGCACAACTTTATAACCCGAGACTACAGTATGGCCTAAAGTCTCAGAGACTTGCATTGGATTTCAGGCAAATCCGTATCCCGATTGCTTTAGTCTCGGCTACAAAGTTGTAGGACACTTAAACGTACTGGAGTGCTGTAAGATGGCGATCCTCAACCTGTGGCTATTTAAAGGGGTACTCTGGTGGAAAACTATTTTATTTTTAATTTTTTTTTCATATCAACTGGCTCAAGAAAGTTGAACAGATTTGTAAATGACTTCTATTAATAAATTGTAATCCTTCCAGTACTTATCAGCTGCTTTATACTACAGAGGAAGTTGTGTTGTTCTTTTCTGTCTGACCACAGTGCTCTCTGCTGCCACCGCTGTCCAGAGTAGGAGCAAATCCCTATAGCAAACATATCCTGCTCTGGACAGTTCCTGACATGGGCAGAGGTGTCAGTAGATGAACCACCAAACCCCCGGCCGGTAAAACCTACGGCCCTGGGGTTTGGTGTTTCATTAGTCTCAAGGGCCCCATACTTGCCCTGAGGGTATTTTGGTGTGTAATGAGGTGTCAGCAGAGAGCACTGTGGTCAGACAGAAAATAACTATACAACTTCCTCAGTAGTATACAGCAGCTGATAAGTACTGGAAGGATTAAGATTTTTTAATAGAAGTAATTTACAAATCTTTTTTAACTTTTTGTCACCAGTTGATGTAAAAAAAATTACCGTATATACTCGAGTATAAGCCAAGTTTTTCAGCAGGATTTTTCGTGCTGCAAACTCCCCCCTCGGCTTATACTCGAGTGAAAAAAGAAAAAAAACGTTTCTGGCTTTAGCTGTGAGGGGATGTCCCGGCCGTCCATCTCCGCCTGTCAATCCCTTCTCAGTGGTCTTCAACCCGCGGACCTCCAGATGTTGCAAAACTACAACTCCCAGCATGCCCGGACAGCCGATGGCTGTCCGGGCATGCTGGGAGTTGTAGTTTTGCAACATCTGGAGGTCCGCGGTTTGAAGACCACTGAGAAGGGATTGACAGGCGGTGATGATGAAGGGGGGGGATGATGACATGGGGGGGGGGGGGGATGATGTATTTCCCACCCTAGGCTTATAGTCGAGTCCATAACGTTTCCTGGGTTTTTGGGGTGAAATTAGGGGCCTCGGCTTATATTCGGGTCGGCTTATACTCGAGTATATACGGTAATCTAAAAAAAAAAAAAAAAAAAAAAAGGGAGTACCCCTTTAACTGTTGCAAAACTACAGCTCCCAGCATACCCTGACAACTGCACTGCAGCGGTGTCCAATCTGTGGCTCTTTAGCTGTCAAGGCATGCTGGGAGTTGTAGTTTTGAGAGTTGGGGGCTTATTGGACCATATAAAACTGAAGAGCGTACATTGGGGTAGATGACCAGAATTTTCTGCATTTTACTTGAATCTTCTGCAATGCTTCTGAACCTCCTATTTTTCTTCCTACTCACAGATATGACCACATCTTGAAGTGGGAACTCTTCCAGCTGGCAGATTTGGACACGTACCAGGGAATGCTCAAGTTACTGTTCATGAAAGAACTGGAAAGGATAGTAAAACTGTATGAAGCCTATAGACAGGCACTTATTACCGAGGTGGAGACGCGCAAACAGAGGCAACAGTGGTACGCTCAGCACAACAAGAACTTCTAGGACCCTCCGCCACCTCTTTATACTCTCCCTGTATTCTTCTTCTCCTCAGGACTGGAAATGTTTCCCCTCTTATTCTCAGTGCCTTGGTGGTTCATTTGGACAAAAATATTCCTACAGTAAATGCTTTATGTACTCATAAAAGGGAAACTCACAGAACGTAAACTTTTTGTCTGAAAGTTTTATAACCCTAAAAGATTTCTGCACATTTACCCCCCTCTATGGGTAGGTACACGCAGGGAAGTTCTCATTTGGGATGTATGAGCCAATGATTTTACTGTGATGAGATTTTCATGGAGCAAGCCACCCTATATATAGCAGGGTTTCCCAACCAGGGTGCCTCCAGCTGTTGCAAAACTACAACTCCCAGCATGCCCGGACAGCCTTCGGCTGTCCGGGCATGCTGGGAGTTGTAGTTTTGCAACAGCTGGAGGCATGCCAGTTGGGAAACACTGCACTACAAAATCAGGGTCCAGCCTGATAGGCCATTCAGGAGTCTAGGAGAGCTGGGTAGTAGCCTTTGGCTGTCCAGGTATGCTGGGAGTTGTAGTTTTGCAACAGCTGGAGGCATGCCGGTTGGGAAACACTGCAGTACAAAATCAGGGTCCAGCCTGATAGGCCATTCTGGAGTCTAGGAGAGCTGGGTAGTAGCCTTTGGCTGTCCAGGTATGCTGGGAGTTGTAGTTTTGCAACAGCTGGAGGCATGCCGGTTGGGAAACACTGCAGTACAAAATCAGGGTCCAGCCTGATAGGCCATTCTGGAGTGTAGGAGAGCTGGGTAGTAGCTTTTGGCTGTCCAGGTATGCTGGGAGTTGTAGTTTTGCAACAGCTGGAGGCACCCTGTTGGGAAACACTGTATCCGAATATATACATGCTGAGGGCTCTACTACTTAAAGGGGTACTCCGGTGGAAAACTTTTTTTTTTTTAAATGAACTGGTGCCAGAAAGTTAAACAGATTTGTAAGTTACTTCTATTTAAAAATCTGTATCCTTCCAGTACTTTTTAGCAGCTGTATGGTACAGAAGAAATTCTTTACTTTTTGAATTTCTTTTTTGTGTTGTCCACAGTGCTCTCTGCTGACACCTCTGTCCATGTCAGGAACTGTCAAGAGCAGCATGGGTTTGCTATGGGGATTTTCTCCTGCTCTGGACAGTTCCTGATATGGGCATCAGGTGTCAGCAGAGAGCACTGTGGATAAGACAAAAAAGAAACACAAAAAATTAAAGATTTTCCTCTGTAGCAAACAGCTGCTAAAATGTACTGAAAGGATTAAGATTTTTGTAATAGAAGTAATATACAAATCTTTTTAACTTTCTTGCACCAGTTCATTTAAAAAAAAAAAAAGTTTTCCACCAGAGTACCCCTTTAAGTTGTACGGTGTTCCTTTTGCAAGCAGAAATTTGTGACAGTAGCCATTTCTCCTCTTTGCGCCCTAGAAATGTCTAGGTCAGTGTTTCCCAGCCAGTGTGCCTCCAGCTGTTGCAAAACTACAACTCTCAGCATGCTGGGAGTTCTTGTTTTGCAACAGCTGGAGGCACCCTGGTTGGGAAACACTGCTATATAGAGACAGCCTTGTTTTATTATTTAAAAAAAAAATAGTAATCAGATTGTGATGCCCTGGATTGAAAACTTTGTATGGGTGAATTCATACACGGCAGATTTTGTTACAGAAAGAGAATTTATCTTCATTCACAGGAATTTCTGCAATAAATCTGCCTCTCGAGAATTTACCCTAAAACTATCAACTGAACGCTCTAAATGGCTCGATGAGTTTCTTTGGTGACTACATGGGTGATGACCCACTGCACCCACAGGCAGTTGTCTGCATTGTACTATATCTTTAAAGGGGTACTCCGATTGGAAAACTTTTATTTTTATTTTTATATCAACTGATGCCAGATTTGTAGATTTACTTCTATTAAAAATTCTTAATCCTTCCAGTACTTATAAGCTGCTGTATACTACTGAGGAAATTCTTTTCTTTTTTTTGGATTTATTTTGTCACAACCACAGTGCTCTCTTTCCATTTTAGGAACTGTCCGGAGCAGCATATGTTTGCTATTGGGGATTTGCTCCTGCTCTTGACAGTTCCTGACGTGGACAGAGGTGTCAGCAGAGAGCACTGTGGTTGTGACAGAAAAGAGAGAGAAAAAAAAAAAAAAGAATTTCCTCTGTAGTGTACAGCTGTGAATAGGTACTGGAAGGATTAAGATTTTTTTTTAAATAGAAGTCATTTACAAATCTGTTTAACTTTCTGGCACCAGTTCATTTAAAAAAATAAAATAAAAAATGTTTTCCAGCGGAGTACTCCTTTTTAATATGGATTGACAGGAAGAGTCACAGTCTCCCCATGGCATCCTACCAGAAGTTACATAGTCGGTACAATGAAGTTATCTACTTTCACAGTTTTAGGCAGTCTAGTGAGGAAGGAGAGGACATATTTAAAGTATAAGTGATGTTAAACATGGTGATCAATTCCTAGCGGTATGCCATCACTTTATTATTGGAAGGAGTCAAACATCATGGATCTTTAGGATACAGGCGCTGCAGTGCCCATATAGCGGTTTTCTCTTCTTAGTTTTTCCATTACATGCTTACAAATTGCAGAAGGCAAACAGTGAACCTATTCCCAGTTGTAAGAGGTCTAAAATATAACTTTTATTAAAGGGGTACTCCGTCCCTAGACATCTTATCCCCTTACTAAAGTATAGGGGATAAGATGTCTGATCGCGGGTGTCCCACAGCTCGGACCCCCGCAAATCTGCTGCACAGAGATAGCTGGGATCCCCGCAATGTGTGCCGCACCCAGCGTTCGTTTAGAACGCTGGGTGCCGGCGGCGAGGGTCATGACGTCACGCCCCCTCAATGCAAGTCTATGGGAGGGGGCGTGGCGGTAGCCACGCCCCCTCCCATAGACTTGCATTGAGGGGGCGTGACGTCATGACCCCCGCCGCCACCTCCTCCCATAGACATGCATTGAGGGGGCGTGGTGTGACGTCACCAAGGGGCGTGGTCATGACGTCATGACGCCCGCTCCAAGCGTTGGGAACAAAATGTTCCGAACGATGGGGCAGCGGAGTATCCCTTTAACACCAATCTAAATTAACTAAGTTAAGACTAAATATAAATTAAAAGCCCATCTCCATGTGTGATGTCTAATGTTAATACCAATGTTTATCTAGAATGATTAAATGGGATAACTAGCCCCTCATTTGGGGGATAACCAATGCATCAACACTCTCGTTTAAGAGATTAGGATCAGTATAAGTGCCTGTTTAGATACTGAATAGGGAGACTGAGATCTCTTAAAACTGATACCACAGAACAATCGACTCTGGGCTAAGTATACACAAGCTAAAGCTACACTGAGATCTTAAAATTCTGTTCTCCATATGAACTGTGTCATGTATTGGTTGTCATTATGTACATAATACTGCATCTCTAGAGGACCGGTCCTGCATGACCCACACAGTCTATTGATATCAATGCTTAAAGAGTACCTGTCACCAAGCTAAACTTTTAATATATTGTTTCTTATATAATTTAAAGACACTTTGCTATTTACTTGCTGTTAAAATTCTCAACCTTTTATGTTTTTCATGTGATTGAAAAAACGGCCACTAGGTGGCTCTGTTCTGTTCCCTGCGCAAGTCAAACAGTTAGTTTGATCTCCTTCCGACCTGCCAGGAGACAAACTCAGGAAATGCGTGCGGGGCATGGGGAGGAACAGCTATCGCAGGCTTCAGTGACGTTGCCCCTGCTGGGGAACGCCCACTTTCTCCTGCTGGGAGCTCATACAAGGTGAGCAAGGAGAAAGGTATGATACAGAGCTTTTTAAAGCTTGAAAAAAAATTCTAAGGGCAGGAGGGGTATTAGGAGTAGTGAGGGAATATAATCTGAGTTTGTTTAGCAAATATGGTTTGACGACAGGTACTCTTTAATTAGGGGGGGGGACTCCTTGTGATCAGCTTATAGTCAAGGGTACTTATAAATGCGTAGCCATTGTCCAAAGTGAGGAACCAGTTAAAAAAATTACTGCTTTTTTAAGCTAACTTTTGACATGTCGCACAGACATGTTCTTAGTTTAAGGAGAGCTCGGTGCATTTTTTTTTTTTTTACCCTCTGTGCCGCCAAGCGAAACAAAACAAACTTTAACTCGCCTTCCTACGTTCCCACGTTGAGATGATATCTATGTCCCGTTCACCGGCCGTAGCAGTGTCCCTCTGCGGCCGGTGATACGCTGAGCGTCACGTGACTCTTCGACTTACAGGAAGCAGAAGAAGTCGGGGACCAGAGAACGAGACATCGATATCAGCTCAACGGGGGAATGTAGGAAGGTGAGTTAAAGTTTGTTTTGTTTGGCTTGCCACATAGGGTTAAAAAAATAATGCACTGGAGTACTTCTTTAAAATCTGTCAGGATCCAAGTGCTGAGTCCCCTAATGATCAATAGTTACTGCTGGGTAAAGAATGTAGCAGCACTGTGTCTGATTACAGGAGATGGGTTCCATTATAGTCTATGGAGCTTGTCCCCTGCATTGAGTGCTAAGCTTGAGCATGAAGTGCGCTACCACACGCTTTACCTGGTGATATAAAACGATTGGATGTGGCTTTGGTACTGACACCCGAACTGATCTTAACTTTTAATAGGGATCGACCGATTATGATTTTTTAGGGCCGATAATCTGTGACCTTTCAGGCCGATAATTTATACCGGTATAAGTTATCGGCTAATTCTCTCCCCCCCCCCCCCCCCCCCGGTGGGGCAGAAGCCGTTGCAGATCAATGATTTAAAGCGGGCGCTTTAAATCAATGAACTGCAGCGGCTTTTGTGGGGCCAGAGACCGCCATCGCCGCCCGCTTCTCTCCCCCTGCCTGTCCTGGGGTCCTACTGAGTCCAACCACCACCGCTGCCCCATTGCCTCCCCCATCCCCGGTTTTATAATTACCTGTTCCCAGGGTCCGTGATACTTCTGGCGCTGTCACTGTGCGCACTGTGCGTCCTGCGCTGTCACTGTGCGCACAGTGACGTCGCTTTGAGGACATCACGCCGCAGGAGCCAGAAGCAGCGCGGACCCCGGGAATGGGTAATTATAAAACCGGGCATGGGGGAGGCAATGGGGCGGCGGTATGTGGCCAGAGGATGGGAAGGCAATGGGGCAGCAGCAGCGGCGGCAGTCGTCTCTGGCCAGGGAGCGGGGCATTATCGGCATTTCGGCAAGGTAATTGCCGATACCAATAAGTCCAAAATCGTGAATATCGTCCAAACCTATAATCGGTCGATCCCTACTTTTAACATGTTTGTGCAGTATGTCTAAATATATATATATATATTTTTTTTAAATGGCTTACATGGGCAGCAACCAAGTGCCTATAGGTATTAGAGATGAGCGAACTTACAGTAAATTTGATTCGTCACGAACTTCTCGGCTCAGCAGTTGATGACTTATCCTGCATAAATTAGTTCAGTCTTCAGGTGCTCCCGTGGGCTGGAAAAGGGGGATACAGTCCTAGGAGACTCTTTCCTTTTCCAGCCCACCGGAGCACCTGAAGGCTGAACTAATTTCTGCAGGATAAGTCATCAACTGCCGAGCCGAGAAGTTCGTGACGAATCGAATTTACTGTAAGTTCTCTCATCTCTAATAGGCATCATTATGAATGGGTAATGGGCAGTTAGAGGTGTACAAGAGCATATTCTGGGTGTTTGTACAGGAATGGCTCCACTATGTGCGGATGTTTTACAGTAGAAGTTTATGTACTATGGAACATGCTTTTATACAGCGCTCCAGCTGTCCCCTTGCATGTCCTGTAGATAGTACAGCAGTAGGAATTGGGATGGGTGCAACTTTTTCCAATAATTATGCCATGAGGGGGATTATACCAAAGATGGGGGGAGAGTCTCGTGTAACTGGAATAAAGCAAGATTTTGCAGCAGAAGGGTGAAGAGAGAGTTTTTGGTACAATGTGGAACACAACTGGTTCCTGGTTATAGTAAACTATCAATGTGTTATGTTTGGTCCTTGCCTGAGGTGAGTAAAAATACAGGGCCGCAGTCCCAAACCCAATCTGAAAAGTAGTTCTGCTTTTGATGTACCCCCAATAGCTCGGCACACATAAGACTGCGAGGAGTAATCGGTGCACATTACAAATGGAAAGAATGATTTTATTTTTTTCAGGCTGACCGATTTGCTCACTTTTGGACTGCAGTACTGTAATTTTCCTATTGTCCTCCTGTATGCCATAGATTCGTAAATGCTGTATATTTATTGTGACGATGGAACTGAATATACTGTAGCACAGTGGTCTCCAACCTGCGGACCTCCAGATGTTGCAAAACTACAACTCCCAGCATGCCCGGACAGCCGTTGGCTGTCCGGGCATGCTGGGAGTTGTAGTTTTGCAACATCTGGAGGTCCGCAGGTTGGAGACCACTGCTGTAGCATATGCTTACATACACTCACTACTATGCAGATGGGTTTTATATTTAAAGGGGTTATCCAGGAAAAAAATTTTTTTTTTTTTTTTTTTTTTATATATATATATATATATGTATATATCAACTGGCTCCAGAAAGTTAAACAGATTTGTAAATTACTTCAATTAAAAAAATCTTAATCCTTTCAGCACTTATGAGCTTCTGAAGTTAAGGTTGTTCTTTTCTGTCTAAGTGCTCTCTGATGACACGTGTCTCGGGAACCGCCCAGTTTAGAAGCAAATCCCCATAGCAAACCTCTTCTAAACTGGGCGGTTCCCGAGACAGGTGTCATCAGAGAGCACTTAGACAGAAAAGAACAACCTTAACTTCAGAAGCTCATAAGTAGAGACGAACTTACAGTAAATTCGATTCGTCACGAACTTCTCGGCTCGGCCTTTGATGACTTATCCTGCGTAAACGAGTTCAGCCTTCAGGTGCTCCGGTGGGCTGGAAAAGGTGGATACAGTCCTAGGAAAGAGTCTCCTAGGACTGTATCCACCTTTTCCAGCCCACGGGAGCACCTGAAAGCTGAACTAATTTATGCAGGAAAAGTCATCAACTGCCGAGCCGAGAAGTTCGTGACGAATCGAATTTACTGTAAATTCGCTCATCTCTACTCATAAGTACTGAAAGGATTAAGATTTTTTAATAGAAGTAATTTACAAATCTGTTTAACTTTCTGGAGCCAGTTGTGAGATATATATATATAATGTTTTTTCCTGGATAACCCCTTTAAGAAAGCACAATTTTTAATTTTTTTCTTTTTTTTGATCCTTCATGTATCTGTTACAATTTTCCAGAGGGTATATATATTCTATTTTTGTCTATTCTTAAAATGTGAATATTAAATATCACTAAACAAATGATCATAGATCAGCTTCTTACGTGAAGGGAATATGCTTTAGCTTTTTTTTACATGCTTATGTAACTTTATCATATCTATCTCCAGTTCTGACAACCTCCAGAAACATTTACATATGTGGGGGCCGGGATTTTGACTGATTTCCTGCCATTCTATGAAAAAAAAAAAAGAATAGAAAAAAGTCAGCCGTTCCCAAGCCTGGAATGGTCGATAACGGGGAACAATACATTCCATATGACTGTAAAAATAGATAAGATGCACTTTTTGTATTCAGTGTCCCTTTCAGAAGACAACCTGTGAGTACAATGCTTAATATCAGTCAGGGCTCCATAAATCTACATGGTTGTGTAACATGTATCTAGCTCAATGCTTTCCAAACAGTGTGTCTCCAGCTGTTGCAAAACTACAACTCCCAGCATGCCCGGACAGCCTTCGGCTATCCGGGCATGCTGGGAATTGTAGTTTTGCAACAGCTGGAGACACACTTGGGGTGCGTTCACACGTGCGTATTTTCTGCTGCAGATTTTCTTCAGCAGATTTACCTACCCATTAAAGTCAATGGGCAGCAAAATCTGCAGCAGCAGATCTGCAGCAAAAATATGCCTGTGTGAACGCACCCTAAAGGGGCATTCACACGGGCGTATTTGTCAGCGGATCCGCAGCTGTGGATCCGCTGACAAAGGCCCCTAAAGTGCTGCCCTCTTTGTGCCTGCTAATAGCGGCCGCTACCAGCAGACACACTGCGTTGTGCGAGTTACCCTGCAGTGTACTCGCACACATCGCGGCCGCTCTGTGTAGCTCAGAGAGCCGGGGGGAATGGCCGCGATGTGCGGATACCCTGCGACTCGCACTTCAGTGTGTCTGCTGGTAGCGACGGATTGCCGTTATTAGCAGGCACAAAGAGGGCAGCACTTTAGGGGCCTTTGTCAGCGGATCCGCAACTGCGGATCCGCTGACAAATACGCCCGTGTGAACGCACCCTAAGGGTACGTTCACACGCGCTGATTTTTTTTAGCGGGTTTTCCGCTGCGTAGTGGGCGGGCTCTTCCCAGCTGTCCGCAGCAGATTTTCCGCGGCGGAATTTACGCTGCGGAAAATCCACCACAGTCCCTACTGACTTCAATGGGGCTTGCGGAGGATTTTCCGCAGTGTACATTCCGCCGTGGAAAATCGTCTGCGGACAGCTGAGAAGAGCCCGCCCACTTTCAAATACGCCGCTAAAAAATCAGTGCGTGTGAACGTACCCTTAGGAAGGGGAAAAAACCGCAGATCTAGCTGTTTGCTAGCTCTGTCATTGCTGCTTTTGGTCAATCTGCTGCCTGATACAGGATATGGAATGGATTTCAATGATAACGCAAACAGAGGTGTGTTTTGCAGTAACCCTTGTGTTCCTTACAGGCGTGGGCATGCAGTGAATCACAGAATTAACATAGCTATGCATAGCTGAGAAGCACTGCTTACAGGCAGCCAGGCCGACATATTTATATATATATATATATATATATATATATATATATAATGTTTTAAAGGAGTACTGCAGTGTTAGACACTTAACCCCTTAAGGACGCAGCCCTTTTTCACCTTAAGGACTGAGCCCTTTTTCGCAATTCTGACCACCGTCGCTTTACGAATTAATAACGTGAAAACGCTTTTACCGAATATTGTGATTCTGAGTGTTTTTTCGTGACACATTCTACTTTATTTTGGTGGTAAATTTTCGGTGTTGCTTGCATCCTTTTTTGGTGAAAAATCCCAAAATTTCATGAAAATTTTGCATTTTTCTAACGTTGAAGCTCTCTGCTTGTAAGGAAAATGGATATTCACAATAAATTTTTAGTTTTATTCACAAATACAATATGTCCACTTTATGTTGGCATCATAAAATGGACATATTTTTGCTTTTTGAAAAAATTAGAGGGCTTCAAAGTAGAACAGCAATTTTCCACAAAAAAATCATAAAAATTGCTAAATCTGAAGGGACAGATGTTACAGAACTACAACTCCCAGCATGCCTGGGCAGTCCAGGCATGCTGAGAGTTGTAGTTTGGCAACATCTGGAGGGCTACCGTTTGGGCACCACTGTAACAGTGGTCTCCAAACTATGACCCTCCAGATGTTGCCAAACTACAACTCCCAGCATGCCCAGACAGCCTTTGGCTGTCTGGGCATGCTGGGAGTTGCAGTTTGGCCTTCCTAGTGGTTGCCACAGTAAAGATCACTTTACTTTCACTTTCAATTCCCCCCCTGTAGTTTCCCTACCTGACCCAGGATCCAGCAGTCTCCAGCGACTATCGGGGATCTCCAGGCATCTTCTCCTGCAGGTACCGGCCTCCATCTTCTTCCCACGATCCCCTCGACATCCAGGGGTGGGCAGAACGGGGGTTGCCATGGTAACCCACTGTCCTGCTCTGCCATTGGTCAGAATCAGTTCTGACCAATGGCAGGGGATAGGAGGAGATTGCAGCACTGTGACCTCACTCCTAGCCCTCAGGGTGATCGGGGCTGTCCCTGACAGCTCAGATCATCGCTATTTTCCGGGTGATCGGGTCACCAGAGACCCGATCAGCCCGGAATAGTAGAAAATTGCATGTCTGAATTGACATGCGATTTTCTGCCATCGCCGACATGGGGGGGTCTCAGGACCTCCCTGGACGATGTGCTGGAGTGCCTGCTGAATGATTTCAGCAGGCCGTCCGGTCCCCAACTGGCTAGCGGCGGGGACCGGATTTCCCACGGGCGTATGCATACGCCCCACGTCCTTAAGGACTCGGTATGCAGGGTGTATGCATACGCCCAGCGTCGTCAACAGGTTAAAGTGTACCCGTCAGATCCAACACAAATTTTCTTTTATTTGATATATCACTCAGTATCTAATCCTGACCATGTACATCTAATTTTTATGTGTCTAGCACCTTTTTTTTTTTTTTTTTTTTTTTTTTTATTATACTTTCAATTTAACTCACTAGTCTAAATTCCTCTCAAAGGGAGGGGGCGTGGCCTCACTGCGCAGGTCTCCGCCCCCTCCCTCAGTATGCTGTCTGCTCACATCTCCCCTAGCATTAGCAAAACTACAACTCCCAGCTTCTCCTCACTGACAGTAGCGGGACACAAGCTGACAGTGGGAGGATTTTTCCTCTAGCTGTGAACCCTGCGCTCACAGCTGTCAATCAAGGAAGTGTGTCCATGACATAGGTGATGACGCATGGACACAGCAGGACTAGTATGTGTCCAAGCAGGGGGGGGGGGGGGGGGGGGGTTGGGGCAGTTGTTTGACTGGCTTTTTCAGTATTAAATACAGAAAATGTTCTAAAGTAACCAATTTCAAAATCTATTGGTTTTGCATGCTTTACAACATATCAAAAGTTTTTGTATCCGACAGTGCCCATTTAACCTCTAGCCGCAGGATAGGGGATAAGTGTCTGATTGCGTTGGTCCGACCGCTGGGACCTCCATGATCTCCTGTGGCTCTGCACGGCTAATGTGCATGTTTGTCAACCTCCCTGAGGTCAATGACACGCTCCCTCCATACATGTCTGTAGGAGAGGCAGGGAACGAACGCTGCATCTCCACCTCTCCCATAGAGAAACGTGAAGGGGCAGAGCCGGGGTCCATGTGTTCAGACCCCCCGCGATCAGACACTTATTCCCTATCCTGCGGATAGGGGATAAGTATCTTACTCTTTACAGTACTGTACATTAAAGGAGATCTACAGTGTAAGAGAGCACTGTGTGCTTAGCTTAAGAATTTTGACACTGATTCCAGTCAACAAACACCACTGGTGCAAACGCAACTGGAGACCTCCAGTCTTTCTCATCGGGGAAAGTGCATGTGCAGGATGTAACCGAGGTAGGAAGACAGCTGTGTGACCTGTTCATATCATGTGACCACCTCAGACATCTCATTGGGAATACGCTGCAGTTCACACACTGAATAGCGACGGGTATCTTTTTGATCTTTCAAATGCATCTTAGTGTGGTTTAGAGATACATGAATTACACTGACTGAGTTTATGGGTACGTTCAGATGAGTGGATTTTTTGCGCGTATTTCGCTGCGGATCCGCCACTGAAGGACCTCTATATGCTGCCTTTACGTTTGCCTGCTTGGAGCGGCAATACGCTGCTACGAGCATACACACTGCGATATGCGAGTCGTCGCGTGCATGCGCAGTGTACTCTCACATCGCGGCAGCTCTCGGCCTAGCTCATTGAGCAGGGGGAGCAGCCGCGATGTGTGCGAGTACACCGTACGTGCGCGGCGACTCTCGCATTGCTTCAGTGTGTCTGCATGTAGCGGCGTATTGCAGCTCCGAGCAGGCACATGTAAGGGCACCATACAGAGGTCCTTCAGCGCCGGATCTGCAGCATAAAATATGCTGTAAATCCGCTCACCTGAACCTACGCTATAGCTCAGAAATGTCAACTGGAAATGCAGAATGCCAAGCAGCCCCTTTAAGAGGAGGCTAATCTGCATCCTAAGTGTCAAAACACAGAAGAATCCTCACGCTACCCTAAAAATGGCTGCAGTATATTTTACTTACATGTCTGACTGGAAAGACTACACAACTTTCTATAGTATGCAGCTGCTTGCTAAGTACTGAAATGTTTTTTATTTTTTTTTATGTAATGTAATAAGTAAAGATTTATACATTTTTGTCACCAGTTAATTTGGATTTTTGTTTTCTCTGGAGTACCCCTTTAAGGCAAAGCAACAGCAGGTTCCACACAGTGTCTTGGAGTACATCAAACGTCTCTTAGAATTGTCTTTAATGAAGGTTTATAAAACTTTTTGAAACATCCTCTCCGTCACCAGTATGTACCATAACAACAAAATATACAGTATAATAAATACAAGTGTACAGGCAGGGTGAGTGCTTGCAGTTACACAGAGCACCTTATAGTGCGATCACGGGAAGCATTGCCGGGTGGCGTTAGATTTGTGCTCTCGTAAGGTAACCTAAGCTGCAACAGGACAGCGAGTAACTGTATTAGAAATAAAGTGTATGTAAAATAATGAATGTGAGTGTATAAGTGCCATATCGTAGAATAAATTATAATTACACACTTTAAAAATAAAGTAGCGTAAGCGAGTGTAGGTTTGGTTGTGTCCCAACATTTCTATAGTGTTCTGGTGGTGCCATCATGAATCCCGGTGTCAGGGGCCCAGCGAGGTGTCAAGCAGCGTTGATCCTCCTTGACCACTGTGATGGTAGAACGCCCGCTCTTAAAGGTGAAGTCATGACAGCGTTACCATTAATATTTACCAGTTGGTGGACACTTAAGTTCATGCAGCTTTTACTGTGAGACTTTTATGCTCTCTTGGCCGTTACAGAAACCGTTACATGTTCTTATCATGGTCTTCGGCAGCCTCAGGTTGTTGAGCAGGGAAGGCATGGTGGTATAAATGTCGGTGGGTTGCTGCAGCGCTGTAAAGCTTATAGAGGGCCTACAAAAGGGGAGCAAAAAATGACATTTTTCTGCATCTGATATGTAGTGAACAAAGGCATGCAATGTTATGTATACTTCTCGTGTGGCTATCCAGCATGCTGGGAGTTAGGCTAGGTTCACACTGCGGAATCGCCAGACGGAATATTTCCGCCCGGAGATTCGGAGTACGGCCAGGGCCGACTGAATCAGTCGGCGCTAGGACCGCACGGACATTGCAGTCCCCAATAGACTACAATTTGTTCCGCGAGGATATCGGCCTGAACAAAGAGCATCACCGTTCTTCAGGCGGATATTTTAAAGCGGATTTTCCGTTCACAAATTCTGCTTCCAAAATTCCAAAGTGTGAATTCGTGAACGGGAAAGCCATTCCCTAGCTTGTGCATTTTAGCAAGAAGAATTTCTGCCTGCAAATTCAAAGCAGAATTGCAGGCAGAAATTCCGTAGTGTGAATCTAGCCTTAGGCTAGGTTCAGACTACGGAATCTCCGGGCAGAAAATTCCGGCCGGAGATTCCGAGTGCGGCCAGCGCTGACTGAATCAGTCGGCGCTGGGACCGCGCGGAGACACTGCAGTCTCCAATAGACTGCAATGTGTTCTGCGCGGATTTCCGCCTGAAGAAAGAGCAACCCCATTCTTCAGGCGGAAATTTCCAAGCGGATTTTCCGTTCACAAATTCCGCTTCACAAATTCCGAAGTGTGAATTTGTGAACGGAAACCCATTCACTACACTATACATTTTAGCAAGCGGAATTTCCGCCTACAATTTCAAAGAGGAATTCCAGGCGGAAATTCCATAGTCTGAACCTAGCCTAAGTGCTGTTTGCAGCACTTTCTCAAAATTAGGCAGAACTCAGCTGAAGGGGTCTTGCGGCCGGACACATTTACTATAATTCACATCGGAAAATTGGCGTGAATTATAGCAGAACTCTACATCAGCTCATAACCTGCTGCATACAGACAATCAAAGATGACAAAATTAAGAGGCAGACACCCCCCCCCCCCCCACCCTTCCTTCCCCTTTTAAAAAGGTTGGTGTCTATGGTCCATTGATCCTGCAGTAAAGCATATCACTAAATACTGTTCTAAAAACAGCTCAGGCAAGATGTCTGAAAATTGTACAAAATATTAAATAAAATTAAAAAAAATCCTGAACCTGATTAGAAAAAAAGAACAGGTTTCAGTAGCTGTCTCTTCAGGAAACAAAATATCTATGTGACACATTCCCTTTAAGGGTGCCTGTATAAGTAGTGCAGTGGTCTTCAACCTGTGGACCTCCAGATGTTGCAAAGCTACAACTCCCAGCATGCCCGGACAGCCGTTGGCTGTCCGGACATACTGGGAGTTGTAGTTTTGCAACATCTGGAGGTCCACAGGTTGAAGATCACTGATGTAGTGGATTGAACTGCGTGGTAAAAACAAGCTGTGGGTACTTTAGCTGTGTGGTGATGGCTAGAGATGAGCGAACTTACAGTAAATTCGATTCGTCACGAACTTCTCGGCTCGGCAGTTGACTTATCCTGCGTAAATTAGTTCAGCCTTCAGGTGCTCCGGTGGGCTGGAAAAGGTGGATACAGTCCTAGGAAAGAGTCTCCTAGGACTGTATCCACCTTTTCCAGCCCACCGGAGCACCTGAAAGCTGAACTAATTTATGCAGGAAAAGCCATCAACTGCTGAGCCGAGAAGTTCGTGATGAATCGAATTTACTGTAAGTTCGCTCATCTCTAGTGATGGCTATAACATGATAATTCAGTGATATAGTAAGTGGTCCATGTACTGGCAAGAGCACGCACAGTGTGCTGAGAAATATCCTACAGCTGACAATACAGGATTTGCCACCATATTGAAAAAAAATGTAATGGGTTAAAGGGGTATTCCAGGAAAAAAATTTTATTTATATATATTATATTTATATATTAT
Organism: Hyla sarda; assembly: GCF_029499605.1. Taxonomy (NCBI): domain Eukaryota; kingdom Metazoa; phylum Chordata; class Amphibia; order Anura; family Hylidae; genus Hyla; species Hyla sarda. The sequence goes on from NC_079199.1 coordinate 18,689,521, forward strand.
ATCTATCTATCTATCTATCTATCTATCTCAACTGGCTCCAGAAAGTTAAACAGATATTGTAAATTAGGTAAAAAACTGGGGATGTGCAGCTCACAATTAACTAGCCGAGGTAAGAGGGCTGTACACCTACACCTGGTGTTGTGATAAGGGAAACAAATCTAAAAAAGTAGCCCACCCCTCTAGGCTAGCATCAGTTGCCTGATACAGTGATGTAATGGTAAAAATGATGACTGGATCGTGCTTCAATTATAATATGAAAGTGCAAATTTATTACACAATAAAATACATAAAATATAAACAATAACTCCTCGAAACACAAGGGCCCTTGTGCCGAAGAAAATTACAATATAAAACTTATAAAACTTATACACACACCAATAGCTAGCATTGAGAATTTTTTTTTGAGAATTTTTTAGCAATGCAATAATACTTTAAATCCGGCCTCCGATATTTCAAATGGGTTAAATGTCCCTTAAAAGGTATAGATTCCAATTATACGTAAGGTAAAGTCCCATTATAGGATATAGATTCCAAATTTTAAACATAGAATGGGTAAATTATAGTTACCAGTCTGCAATACATCCCGATAGAAAGTCACCTTGAGTTGAAATGTGGAGTCCGCACGGTTAGGTGGTATCAGACACTGGCATGCGTCCTCGCGGCGGTCTGCCTGCCACAGACCAGCTGTAATAATAACCGCTTACTGATGTTTCGCTGCAGATGGTAACCACACGATGAAGCAGGTGCGGACTTCTAGGTAACTCGATGGTGGGTGACGTCACAGGCGCTTGGGCAATGCTGCCTGGAAGATGATTCCGGGAATGGTGTACTGCTTAGCAGAACTGGATCGGAGTTCGCCTTTGAACAGTCAGGTAGCGGTGATGTATAATATTCTTATTATACATCACCGCTACCTGACTGTTCAAAGGCAAACTCCGATCCAGTTCTGCTAAGCAGTACACCATTCCCGGAATCATCTTCCAGGCAGCATTGCCCAAGCGCCTGTGACGTCACCCACCATCGAGTTACCTAGAAGTCCGCACCTGCTTCATCGTGTGGTTACCATCTGCAGCGAAACATCAGTAAGCGGTTATTATTACAGCTGGTCTGTGGCAGGCAGACCGCCGCGAGGACGCATGCCAGTGTCTGATACCACCTAACCGTGCGGACTCCACATTTCAACTCAAGGTGACTTTCTATCGGGATGTATTGCAGACTGGTAACTATAATTTACCCATTCTATGTTTAAAATTTGGAATCTATATCCTATAATGGGACTTTACCTTACGTATAATTGGAATCCATACCTTTAAGGGACATTTAACCCATTTGATATATCGGAGGCCGGATTTAAAGTATTATTGCATTGCTAAAAAATTCTCCAAAAAAATTCTCAATGCTAGCTATTGGTGTGTGTATAAGTTTTATAAGTTTTATATTGTAATTTTCCTCGGCACAAGGGCCCTTGTGTTTCGAGGAGTTATTGTTTATATTTTATATGTATTTTATTGTGTAATAAATTTGCACTTTCATATTATAATTGAAGCACGATCCAGTCATCATTTTTACCATTACATTACTGTATCAGGCAACTGATGCTAGCCTAGAGGGGTGGGCTACTTTTTTAGTTTTTTTAGTTTTTTTTTAGATTTGTAAATTACTTCTATTAAAAAATCTTAATCCTTTCAGTACTTTATGAGCTTCTGAAGTTAAGGTTGTTCCTTTTCTGTCTAAATCCTCTCTGATGACAAGTGTCTCGGGAAACGCCCAGTTTAGAATCAAATCCCCATAGCAAACCTCTTCTAAACTGGGCGGTTCCCGAGACAGGTGTCATCAGAGAGGATTTAGACAGAAAAGAACAACCTTAACTTCAGAAGCTCTAAGTACTGAAAGGATTAAGATTTTTTAATAGAAGTAATTTACAAATCTGTTTATCTTTCTGGAGCCAGTTGAGCGATAGATATATATATATATATATATAATAAAAAATTTTCTTTTCCTGGAATACCCCTTTAATTCAGGGTGGAACAGACTTCGGCCAATTTTACAAGAGTGTGAAATGCTTCAACTCCCAGCCCTATGGTCTATGATGCTGTCAGTTCAAGTCATTAGACCAGTGGTCGATACCAGACTAGAGGTCATAATATGGACACATAAATGCAGCCATATTACCCTACTGACCTAACATGGAGTATCTATGATCTGTTGTTAGAAGATTAAACACGGTTTATTGTTATGACACTTACCTCATTGGTGCTTCCCTTTTTAGCAGGAATTGAAAAGAAGAAAAAATCATGTTATTTTATGGAAATATTTGGTGAACGTTTTCTGTAGGGATCAGTAAATATCTGTCAGTTATATAGAGCTGTGTTTCCCAACCAGTGTGCCTCCAGCTGTTGCAAAACTATGACTCCCAGCATGCCCGGACAGCCGAAGGCTGTCCGGGCATGCTGGGAGTCGTAGTTTTGCAACAGCTGGAGGCACACTGGTTGGGAAACACTGATATAGAGAACAAATCATTTATACACTTTTGGAACTCAAAAAGGGATTATAGGGATTAAAGAGCCATTTAGTTTTGTTACAGGGACACAAATTTATGCTTCTGGGCACCAGTACAAAATATGTAACAGCCCCCACCTACTATGTGCCATCTATAATACTATTGTCTTTTGTGGCATAGCAGAATGTGAGCCCCCTCAGGCACCAGGACCCAGGTTCCACTGCTACTCATGCATGCCCCTGCTTTGTTAAAAGGGGTACTCCGGTGGAAAACTTTTATTTATTTATTTATTTTTAAATCAACTGGTGCCAGAAAGTTAAACAGATTTGTAAATCACTTCTATTAAAAAAAAATCTTTAATCCTTCCAGTACTTTTTAGGGGCTGTAAACTAAAGAGAAATCCAAAAAAGAAATGCATTTCCTCTGCTGACATCACGACCACAGTGCTCTCTGCTGACCTCTGCTGTCCATTTTAGGAACTGTCCAGAGCAGCATATGTTTGCTATGGGGATTTTCTCCTACTCTGGACAGTTCCTGAAATGGACAGCAGAGGTCAGCCGAGAGCACTGTGGGTCGTGACATCTGAGGAAATGCATTTCTTTTTTGGATTTCTCTATAGTATACAGTCCCTAAAAAGTACTGGAAGGATTAAGATTTTTTAATAGAAGTGATTTACAAATCTGCTTAGCTTTCTGGCACCAGTTTAAAGGCACCTTTAAAGGGGTTGTGCGCTGCCCTGACTTTCGGAGCTCCGCTCACAGCGCCCGGAAGTTCATTACTCCGAACGCTGTGTGCGGGCTTCCGTGTTCGCGGCCGCAGGGCATGACGTCTCGCCCGCCCCCTCGCGACGTCTCGCCCGCCCCCTCAACGAAAGTCTATGGGAAGGGGGCGTGGCCGCTGTCACACCCCCTTCCCATAGACTTTTGTAGAGGGGGCGGGAGTGACGTCACGAGGGGGTGGGCGAGACGTCGCGAGGGGCCGGGCGTGACGTCACGTCACACGGCCGCGAACACGGAAGCCCGCACACAGCGTGCGGAGTAATGAACTTCCGGACGCTGTGAGCGGAGCTCCGAAAATTAGGGCAGCGCACAACCCCTTTAAGCTTTTTGTAAGGTATAGAAATATACATGGCTTTCCAAAATCCCTGAATGGTAAATCTGCCTACTTATGCACTTGTAAAATGATAAAATAATATCAATGAATAATACCTGATCCCATAGTGCTGCAGCCACTTGATCTATTACGGCCCCCAGTTCTCGGTACTCTCCTGAGTATCTGATATACGCCCATGTACACAGGGTGATGAGCGTGAGTCCCATAATCATGTTACATAGGCTAGCAATAATGTCCAGGCCTATGAAGCCAGTGACTGCGGCCAACACATATGTGATGAATATGACCACAAACAGTGTGGCTGGGGTGCGGGCAGCATGGAATATATTCTTGCTGTCATTATGTTTGATATACTGGACATAAAGCTCATCAATCTCATTCTCTAGTTGCTGAAGGTATCTCCGGCTGAACTCTTCACCCCCCATTTTCTTCACACTACGGAAAAGCTTCACAGAATCTTCCTTTAGTTCCTGATGTTTATGCTGCAAGTCAGTGGGTGCCAAAAAGGGTCTGTCCCCCCCACACACCTAAATAAGAGAAGAAAAAGAAATAATAGAACACAATTTAAGGTAAAAATAATTTTATATATAATAACTGTACATAGAATATGAATCGGAGCACTCACCGAATCACTTCTGGTTCCGGTAACTTCCGAGATGTTATCCTCTTCGGACGGTAGTGGGAAGGCGGTAGATGATAACGGGGGAGTTCAGACGCTGTTTCTGTCTGAAGAGGATAACATCTCGGAAATTACTGGAACCAGAAGTGATTGGGTGAGTGCTCCGATTCATATTCTATGTACAGTTATTATTATTCCTATGGACTTTTTCTTTACGTGAGCACCATCCATGGTTCCAGTTGCGATCATACTAGTGCATCCCAGGTGCGTGGACATTTCTATTAGTGCAGTTGTCTGCAGTGCCAGTTTATTTTTTGCTGCCTTTGGATTGTTGGTTTAATTTTATATATTACCGTATATACTCGAGTATAAGCCGACCTGAATATAAGCCGAGGCCCCTAATTTTACGCCAAAAACCCAGGAAAAGTTATTGACTCGACTATAAGCCTAGGGTGGGAAATACATCACCCCCCATGTCATCATCAATACCCCCATCATCATCCAGACCCCCCCGTCATCATCACCGCCTGTCAATCCCGTCATCAGTGGTCTTCAACCTGCAGACCTCCAGATGTTGCAAAACTACAACAGGTTGAAGACCACTGCGGCCTTCGTCATCATCCAGCCCCCACCCCCCCTTTTGTTTTGTACTCACCTCCCCTCAGCGGGAAGTTAGGGTGAGCTGGTCCGGGCCATCTCTGCTGCAGGGACCGTCCGGTGGGGATGGTTAGTCGTTGGGGGCTGTCCATTTTCACTGGGGGGGCCTCTTCTTCGGGCCCGGAGTAGTGACGGTGCCTTGACGACGACGCACAGGGATGTTGCGCATGAACGTCCCTGTGCGTTGTCGTCAAGGCAACGTCACTACTCTGAGGCCGGGCCCGAAGCGCGGAGAAGAGGCCCCCCCCCGGTGAAAATGGACAGTCCGCAATGACTAACCATCCCCACCGGACGGTCCCTGCAGCATAGATGGCCCGGAGCAGCTCACCCTAACTTCCCACTGAGGGGAGGTGAGTACAAAACAAAAGGGGGGGGGGGGCTGAATGATGACGAAGGCCGCAGTAGTCTTCAACCTGCGGACCTCCAGAGGTTTCAAAACTACAACACCCAGCATGTCCGGACAGCTCGAGTATAAGCCGAGGGGGGCGTTTTCAGCACGAAAAATCGTGCTAAAAAACTCTGCTTATACTCGAGTATATACAATATTTTCTATTTTATTTTTTAAACAAAATTAAAATCATAGTAGACAAAAGGGGAGCTTTTATGAATAAAATAGTGATGAAAGTGGTCAAAACATTGCTCACTTTTTGTGCAAGGAAGGCCCTTGCACAAACATTATGCAACTTTTTGGGTAATCTCCTCCGAGTGGGCACAGTTTACGGTGGATGGGCTTAGCACAAGGGGTGTAGCCATCTCGTTCAGATAATTTATCACAGTTTACATTTTCTTGCAAGTGTAAACTGTGTTTGATTTCAGTAAGTGTGCAAGGCAGCCCTGATGTGCAGAGAGTTATGTAGAGCCGCACGTCTCACATAATCCTGGGGGGGGGGGTTGGTGTTCTTTTAGACCGGCAGCGAAGATACCAGTCTTTATAAAAAAAAAATATATTTTTTTTTTATTTGCTTTTTTCGTCATGCCAGATTTGTTCTTTTATGTTAAATTACCTGCAACATTTTAATGCTCAACCTTCATTTTGACATGTGAACAATCCCTAAGAGAAAAGGCTGGTTTTGGGGTCGAGTGAAGCTAATAGGGGTTTGGCAAAGAGACAGGTCTTCTTGTCTCAGGCGGCACAAATGTTGGGTACAGTTGACCCCGGTCACATCTCTATAAGTCTCTGACAAAGAAGCAGTTACCTACCTGGGACAGAGAAGTATGATCAAGGGTAGGGACAAGGTAGGAATCGGTTAATTCTTTCCCTTTAAAGAGTATCTGTCACCAAACTAAACTTTTAATATATTGTTCCTTATATAATTATAAGACACTTTGCTATTTACTTGCTGTTAAAATTCTCAACCTTTATGTTTTTAATGTGCTAAAAAAAAAACGGTCACTATTCGGTTCCCTGTTCAATTCAAATAGTTAGCTTGGTCTTCTCCCGGCCTGGCAGGAGACCAAACTCAGGAAGTGCGTGCGGAGCATGGAGAGGCACAGCTCTCACAGGCTTCTGTGTCGTTGCGCCTGCTGGGGAACGCCCACTTTCTCCTGCCGGGAGCTCACACAATGTGAGCAAGGGGAAAGGTAGGATACAGAGCTTATTAAAGTTCGGAATTTTTTTTTTAAAGGGGTATTCCGGGAATTTTTTTATTTGACTATGCTACAGGGGCTGTCAAGTTAGTGTAGTTCATAATATAGTGTCTTTACCTGTGTGTGACGGTTTTCTCACAATTTTTATGTGATTTTCATCCCAATATTTATTTTTAACAGCATACAAAATGACTGCTGTCTCGGATTTTTCCCAGCTTGCAATGCGGTCGAGACCTGACTCACTAGTCAGCTGATGATAGGGAGCCTCTCTGCTTCAATGGGTGGAGAGAGCAATCTGCAAGTAATGGAACAGCTGGAGGCACTCTGATTGAAAACCACAGGTCTGCAGCTCATTTATGTTTCAATGGGTGGGGTAGCTGATGTGTGGGAAGGAAGAAAATGGTATCATGGGATTTGTAGGCAAACAAGAAAACTGAAAACAGGAAATACAAGTTCAGAGAAAGCTAGCCACAGTGTTATGGTAATCTCACAGCATAGCCATTTAGCCCAAGACAAGCGCAGATCCTTCCTAAGCATGTCCATTACTGTCTGCCAGGTACGTACTAAAATCACCTTATGCTGGAGAACCCCTTTAAGGGCAGGAGGGGTGTTAGGAATAGTTAGGGAATATAATCTCAGTTAGTTTAGAAAATATGGTTTGATGACAGGTACTCTTTAAAGGGGTACTCCGCTGCTCAGCATTTGGAACAAACTGTTCCGAACGCTGGAGCCGGCAGCTCGTGATGTCATAGCCCCCTCATGATGTCACGCCCGCCCCCTCAATGCGAGTCTATGGGAGGGGGTGTGACAGCCGTCACGCCCCCTCCCATAGACTTGCATTGATGGGGTGGGGGCGTGATGTCTTGAGGGGGCGGGGCTATGATGTCACAAGCCCCCGGTTCCAGCGTTCGGAACAGTTTGTTCCAAACGCTGAGCAGCGGAGTACCCCTTTAATCATAATATAACTTAATTTAGCTTGCACTGATAGCGCATGATTAGTGTTGCTCGCGAACTTTCGCAATTCGAATATTATTCGCGAATATCGCATATTCGCGAATTCGCGAATTTCGCAAATATAGCGCTATATATTCGTAATTACGAATATTCGTTTTTTTTTTGTTTTTTTCTTCACAGTACACATCACAGTGATCATCCCTCTCTGCTTCCAGCTTGGGTGGTGTAAAGAAGGTTCTAATACTACTGTGTGAGACTGGCGCGCGAAAATTCGCATATGCTAATTTTCGCATATGCGAATTTGCGCGTATGCTAATTTCGCATATGCTAATTTTCACATATGTTAATTTTCGCATACACGAATTTTCGCGTACGCGGAAATAAAACGAGAATATAACGAATATGCGAATATTCGCGAATATATGACGAATATTCGTCCATATATTCGCGAATATTCGCGAATTCGAATATGGCCTATGCCGCTCAACACTACACATGATCACATTTATCAAAATAAGTCATCCTTAGGATATAGTAAAACAAAACTTACCTTTCTAGAAACACACATTTTAGTAATATGCATTTGTGACACAGAGATAGAATTGATCAAACGTGCCGGAACAATTCCAGACCCTGCAGCGATGCTACCGTGCATATGACCATTTGACAGGATTATAAAGAATTTGTCAAACAGACTTAAAAACAGATGTCACCTTTCATGTCTCTACTCTCACCTCTTCCATTTTCTTATGATACAAATCCTTTGCTGTGGCAACGGCTGCGAGGTTGTTTGCTTCCGCTGTGGCCTAACATATAAAAAATAATAATAATAATAATTTGAGTCAGAAATAGCATAAGCTAAACAAAAAGTTATATTGGTCCACATTTACTACCGTATATACTCGAGTATAAGCCGAGTTTTTCAGCACGATTTTTCGTGCTGAAAACACCCCCCTCGGCTTATACTCGAGTGAACTCTCCACCCGCAGTGGTCTTCAACCTGCGGACCTCCAGAGGTTTCAAAACTACAACTCCCAGCAAGCCCGGGCAGCCATCGGCTGTCCGGGCTTGCTGGGAGTTGCAGTTTTGAAACCTCCGGAGGTCCGCAGGTTGAAGACCACTGCGGCCTTCGACATCATCCAGCCCCCTCTCACCCCTTTAGTTCTGTACAGTACTCGCCTCCGCTCGGCGCTGGTCCGGTGCTGCAGGACTGTCCGGAGAGGAGGTGGTCCGGTTGGATAGTGGTTCCGGGCTGCTATCTTCACCGGGGAGGCCTCTTCTAAGCGCTTCGGGCCCGGCCCCAGAATAGTCACGTTGCCTTGACAACGACGCAGAGGTACGTTCATTGCCAACGTACTTCTGCGTCATCGTCAAGGCAACGCCTCTATTCTGGGCCCGAAGCGCGGAGAAGAGGTGCCCCCAGTGAAGATAGCAGCCCGGAACCACTATCCCACCGGACGACCTACTCACCGGACAGCCCTGCAGCACCGGACCAGCGCCAAGCGGAGGTGAGTACTGTACAGAACTAAAGGGGGTGAGAGGGGGCTGGATGATGTCGAAGGCCGCAGTGGTCTTCAACCTGCGGACCTCCGGAGGTTTCAAAACTACAACTCCCAGCAAGCCCGGACAGCCGATGGCTGCCCGGGCTTGCTGGGAGTTGTAGTTTTGAAACCTCTGGAGGTCCGCAGGTTGAAGACCACTGAGAGTGGATGATGACAAGAGGATGATGAAGGGGGGGGGGGTGGGATGATGGCAAGAGGATGATGAAGGGGGGTGTGGGATGATGAAGGGGGGTGGGGATGATGACAAGGGGATGATGAAGGTGGGGGGTGTGGGATGATTACAAGGGGATGATGAAGGTGGGGGGTGTGGGATGATGACAAGGGGATGATGAAGGGGGTGTGTGGGATGATGACAAGGGGATGATGAAGGGGGGGGGTGTGGGATGATGACAAGGGGATGATGACAGGTGATGATGATGAGGGTCTGGATGATGACAGGCGGTGATGATGATGATGAGGATGTTAATGACGGGTCTGGATGATGACAGGGGGGGGTGATGTATTTCCCACCCTAGGCTTATACTCGAGTCAATAACTTTTCCTGGGATTTTGGGTTGAAATTAGGGGTCTCGGCTTATACTCGGGTCGGCTTATACTCGAGTATATACGGTAAGTAAGTTATGCCAGTTTTTCTTTTGTTAAAAAAAAAATAGCAAAAATGTTACAAGTTTGTGCTAATTATTTGCACATTTTTTCATAATTTGCAGGATTGAAAAGTGAAGAGAAATATTGGTGCGGTCTCCAAGGAGATGAAGTAACAGTCAGAAATTTGACTAAAATTTAAATTGGTGCAAGATACTCCCCCTCCCATAGACTTGCATTGAGGGGACGGGGCGTGACGTCACACGGGGGCGGAGTCGTGATGTCACCGACTTCCGTTCCGGTGGTCGGGACCCAGTGCTTCCGGACCAGAAACAGGTGGGTGCCGCATGCTATATTGTGGGGGTCCCCAGAGGCGGGACCCCCGCGATCAGACATCTTATCCAAAGGATAGGGGATAAGATGTCTAGGGGTGGAGTACCCCTTTAAGGAGGTTTTTCTTTATTGTGTAAAAGAGAAAGCTTTTATATTTTTAACAACAAATCACTGATATATAGATAAATTATAGCTAGCTCGAACTAACAAATCAAAATCTCCAATAGCTAAAATATCTTCCTTTTATTACAAATAGCATATTACAGAATACAGTATATAAATCCCCATAAAAACAGTAATTCACAGTCAATACACAAAGTGCGATATTTATAGGGACAATCCCCAATATTAGATCCTCACCTGACGTGTTTCCCCGTAACTGGGTAATTTACAGTAACATTCAGTTCATCAGGGGTAAAAAGATGGTTGTGATCGCTTTAGAGCAAAAAGTTATATGTGAGCAGCATATAAAACATATAGGCAGCAAATAAAGCAAGTAAATAGATAAACAATACTAGACTCTGCTTATATAAGAAATAATCAAATGGTCTGTTCGGGTTTTGGAGCTACAGAGATGTATCCTCAGACCTTCATTATTGTCTCAATACAATCACAGTAGTTAGAGTATGTTTCTTTCTATAGCTGACCTCAAGGATATATAGAGTGTACTCAAAACATATCCTCCCGGGATCAGGAGCAGGAGCAGTGGTCATGTGCTTAAGTGGTCGCTGTAATAAGTTTATGTGACAGTCAGCAGCGGGACTGGGTATGGAGGAGATTGTTATCTGAGTGCGGCTGGTTGAGACCATATAACGTTTAGCCCCTATTAATGACAGCTCTGCTCTATAGCTCCGTTCTCTAGTTGGATGGCTGTACCTTTATGTGTCTACACTATTGTAGTGGCATCCCTGGAGGATATGTTTTGAGTACACTCTATATATCCTTGAGGTCTAACTACTGTGATTGTATTGAGACAATAATGAAGGTCTGAGGATACATCTCTGCAGCTCCAAAACCCGAACAGACCATTTGATTATCTCTTATATAAGCAGAGTCTAGTATTGTTTATCTATGTACTTGCTTTATTTGCTGCCTATATGTTTTATATGCTGCTCACATATAACTTTTTGCTCTAAAGCGATCACAACCATCTTTTTACCCCTGATGAACTGTATGTTACTGTAAATTACCCAGTTACGGGGAAACGCTTCGGGTGAGGATGTAATATTGGGGATTGTCCCTATAAATATCGCACTTTGTGTATTGACTGTGAATTACTGTTTTTATGGGGATTTATATACTGTATTCTGTAATATGCTATTTGTAATAAAAGGAAGATATTTTAGCTATTGGAGATTTTGATTTGTTGCTTTTATATTTTAAAATTAGGCACGCTCTTCCCAAAAGGTTTTAATGAAACCCTGGAGCGAGTATAATGTATATTGTAGCATTGATGTCATGTGGAGGAGTTTGTATGTAAATGACAGTAATGATGTCACTCCATGGTATATAGTGTTGTGAGTATATGTAGACCTTTTTATGAATGAAAATGGTAGTAATGATGTAATTTCCTGCTATAAGTATTGTAGGTATATGTAGCCTTTTTTTTAATTAATGAAAATGGTTATAATTTTATGTACATTTAATTGTTCCATGTGCAATAAATGGTCTTTTGGACAGCTGTGTCCATGAGTGTAAGGTGTTTACACCAAAGAACCTTCCATCTAACAGAGAGGGCGTGAATATCGGCAAGAGGAAAGAAACAGCTGGAGACCACTAGTGGGACGAGGATGTGAGTGGGACTTGGGAAGCAAGCCGGCACAGGGGGAGCATAAGGACCGAGCACCCCTAAGTGAAGTAAATCATTTGAAGCATTATACTGCTACTAATTGCGGCAATGTCAAAGAAAAGTGGTCTGTCCACTCCTTTTATTCAGTTTTTTTTGTTTCTGATTCCATATATATATATATATATATATATATATATATATATATATATAATATATATCTCGGGAGAGAGCGACTCCCATTCCAAATGAAGTGTAGCGGACAGACCGGTTATTTACTGTTGATACGCAATGTGAAGTTGGTGAGTGGTCAGTTCGGGGACCACTCACTAAGTGTAAGTTACACTAATAAATATATGGAGTCATACTCGGGAATATGTTGAAGGATTGGAGGCCGCTCCCTTGATTTTTTCTCTGTCTCCATTTCACATAACAGGTTGTGAAGACAATTGCAAAGAAAAAGCCATTTATTAATGTTTACAAGAGAGAAAAGAGGTGAGCACGGTATCGCGTCACTTACATACATGGTTGACACATGACCTGACAGATATAAAAGGTTTTTCCTACCATAAGCCCCTTCCCCGAGTAAGGAAAACACCTATCCATCCCAAAACTCCTAATTCTCCTCTGTGCACGACTCCCAGAAAACAACCGACAGCTAAGCCTTATTCCCCTAAACAAAAAATCCTATTCTAAACCTAAACACAATTTACCCACTTACTACACTGTTTTTCCAAAGCCCTTCCTTGGCCTCTTCAGTGTTCACATGTGATCATACTTGACTCACCATGCTACTGGTAACAGCACTGCAAAATACTGCTACATTGCCTCATTTATAGGGGTACGGTACTTAAACTAACTGGTGCCAGAAAGTTAAACAGATTTGTAAATTACCTCTATATAAAAATCTTAATCATTCCAGTACTTACCAGCTGCTGTATGCTCCACAGGAAGTTGTGTAGTTCTTTCCAGTCTGACTACAGCACAGTGCTCTCTGCTGCCATCTCTGTCCATGTCAGGAACTGTCCAGAACAGGAGCAAATCCCCATAGCAAACCTCTCCTCCTCTGGACAGTTCCTGACATGGACAGAGGCGTCAGCAGAGAGCACTGTGGTCAGACTGGAAAGAAAATCAAAAAGAAAAGAACTTCCTCTGTAGTATACAGCAGCTGGAGGGATTAAGATGATAAAATTGCAATAGATTGCAATAATGAGAAACGGGATCCGGGGACGGGAAGGGGGTGGGACAGAGTGGGTGTAATGATGAGGAGACTGTGGATGGGGTGCAAGGGGGGGGGGGGATGGAATGATGTGGAGACAAAGGATGGAGTCCTGGGGGGGGGGAATAATGGGATAATGAGGAGACTGAGGGTGAGGTGGTGGGGATATGGAGTGCAGGGGTGAGGAGAACAAGGATTGGTGGGGTGGGGGAGTGGGTATAGCAGTATTATATTCAGGGGGTACAGTGGGTGGCAGTAATATATTCAAGGGGTAGAGTGTGTGGCAGTATAATATTCAGGAGTACAGTGTGTGGCAATAATATATTTAGAGGGTACAGTGGTTGGCAATATTATATTCAGGGGGTACTGTGTGTGGCAGTATTATATTCAGGAGGTACAGTGGTTGGCAGTATTATATTCAGGAGGTACAGTGGTTGGCAGTATTGTATTCGGGAGGTACAGTGGTTGGCAGTATTGTATTCAGGAGGTACAGCGGTTGGCAGTATTATATTCAGGAGGTACAGCGGTTGGCAGTATTATATTCAGGAGGTACAGCGGTTGGCAGTATTATATTCAGGGGGTACAGCGGTTGGCAGTATTATATTCAGGGGGTACAGTGGTTGGCAGTATTATATTCAGGGGGTACAATGGTTGGCAGTATTATATTCAGAGGGTACAGTGGTTGGCAGTATTATATTCAGGGGGTACAGTGGTTGGCAGTATTATATTCAGGAGGTACAGCGGTTGGCAGTATTATATTCAGGTGGTACAGCGGTTGGCAGTATTATATTCAGGAGGTACAGTGGTTGGCAGTATTATATTCAGGAGGTACAGCGGTTGGCAGTATTATATTCAGGAGGTACAGTGGTTGGCAGTATTATATTCAGGAGGTACAGTGGTTGGCAGTATTATATTCAGGAGGTACAGTGGTTGGCAGTATTATATTCAGGAGGTACAGCGGTTGGCAGTATTATATTCAGGGGGTACAGTGGTTGGCAGTATTATATTCAGGAGGTACAGTGGTTGGCAGAATTATAATGATTATTGTCTTTATACAGAGGATGAGGATCTGCTGTCAAATTAAGAAACCAATGATGTTCTGGCGTCAAACTCTGCAGAGAAGATGGAGCTGGAAGACGTCCTGTTGTCTGCACCAGATGAAGAAGAAAAGGAAAGACAACAGAGAAGATGTCACTCAAGTCACTGATCTCATTGTGTGTTCTGTCTGACCCAATCTGTGGGTCTTCAGCTGTTATAAAACGGCAACTTTCATAATGCCTGAGGCTCTCTAGACATGATGGGAGTTGTAGCTTTGCAACATCTGGAGAGCCAGTCGGACCCCATTATAAAAATGAGCTGCTTATTCTAAAATGTCTGGGTCTATTTTTGGTCCCAGTCCTGCACTGTCTGTAAGTGGCTTATATCACTGTGTATTCTCCTGGCTGTGCTGTAGTCACTGATATCTTTGTGCGGCAGAGTAAGGGGTCAACAGGGATTAGGGAAGCGGGTCGTCAGGGAGTAGGGGGCCCAGGACAATTTTTCGGATCAGGGCCCTGTGGTTTCTAGCTATGCCCCTGCCTTTAAGTACCTACGTACTTCGGCCCATCACTTGTAATAGTTCAAGAATGACTGGACGAGCATTGAAGAGGCCGGAGTTCTACAGCTCCTTCAAGCAGCTGATTGGCGAGCTGAGTCAGACCCCCACCAATCTTATATTGATCGTCTATCTGGAGGATAAAATAAACTTACTTGTAACATTGACTTCGGATGTGGCAATTCCTCTCCTTGATATATCTTGATATAGGCCTGTTATGGAATTAAACAATTTTAGATCAGCAGATTGGCAGATAATGCAGATTTAACAAGGATCACCATCAGATTATGTAAAAAAAAACTATACATATGAGGGAAAGGTTGACCAAACCTGCCAATTTTGATAGCAGTGGTCAAGCATCTAATGTGTGTGTTGGTTTTCAGACTTTTCCTTGACAAATGATGTTGGAGGATAAAAGAATTAGACATGTTGAATTTTAAAGAGTACCTTTCATCAAAAATGTTTTTGATATGTTAGAGCTGATATATATAGAACAACTTTGTAATTGGATTTAATTAAAAAAATGCTTCCTTTTAAGTGTATTTTCATTTTGAAAATGTGGCCACAAGGGGTCTCCCTAGGAGTCCCTGGCTGCAAGCTTTTTCATTGATTTCGGACTCACACCGGTCTTGCAGCGAGTCCAAAATCGCAGCGCTGGCTGAGCATGCTACGAGCTCAGCGCAGCTCCCCGCCTGTCAATCAGACAGGCGGGAGCACTGTGCTCACTCACATACCCCGCAGGGCTCTGTACACTGAGGACAACCATGGCTCTGTACACTGAGGACAAGCGGGGCTCTGTACACTGAGGACAAGCAGGGCTCTGTACACTGAAGACAAGCAGGGCTCTGTACACTGAAGACAAGCAGGGCTCTGTACACTGAAGACAAGCAGGGCTCTGTACACTGAAGACAAATGGAGCTCAGTGCAGTGAGGACAAGCAGGGCTCTGTACACAGAGGACAAGCAGTGCTCTGTACACCGAGGACAAGCAGTGCTCTGTACACCGAGGACAAGCAGGGCTCTGTACACCGAGGAAAAGCGGGGCTCTGTACACCGAGGACAAGCGGGGCTCTATACACTAAGGACAAGCGGGGCTCTATACACTAAGGACAAGCAGGGCTCTGTGCACCGAGGATAAGCAGGGCTCTGTGCACCGAGGATAAGCAGGGCTCTGTGCACCGAGGATAAGCAGGGCTCTGTGCACCGAGGATAAGCAGGGCTCTGTACACCGAGGAAAAGCAGGGCTCTGTACACCGAGGAAAAGCAGGGCTCTGGGCACTGAGGACCCCCCCCCCTGGCGAAGTGAGGGCAGAAGCAGTCCCGCCAGCAGGCTTCAGTGACGTAGAGCCTGCTGGGGCACGCCCACATCCTCCTGCCGGCAGCTCACACTATGTGAGCAAGAAGAGAGGTCAGATAAATAGTTTTTTTAAAGCTCTTAACGGGCAGTTACAAAACCCCATAGGCTGCAATGCGATTTAGTCACGGCCATCAGGGGTTTTGTAACGGACGGTTTTCCCCAATATAGTGACGGAACTTCTGAGGGATTTCATAGTGTGAAAGAGACCTAAACATTTTTTTTTAAGGGTGGGGGAAGTGTTATGAGTAGTTAGGGAACATAGCCTGAATTAGTTTAGAAAAGTTTATTTAGTGACAGGTATTCTTTAAAGTCTGATCCTGTTGTTTTCAGGAGAGATACGCTGCTGTCAGAAGTGTCTGGCAGTGGATAGTTTGCCTATAGCCATTGTAAACAAAGGCACGCTCAGCCAAGCATGCATGTGTATGAAGTAGTCGCGAGGAGTCGTAATTTTATAGTAATTTAAGTTTTATGGCCACGTTAACTCTACAGATAGTTTTTTTTATTTTTATTGTAATGAACTTGGCTGAAAGCAGGTTTTATACTTTGTCCACGTGCTACATTAACTTTGCTCACACCAAGTAGCTACCTGCTGGATCAGTGCCTGAACAGAAACTAGGAAGTTTTATACCAAAATCTTTACTGTAGTAATAAAAACTGTTTTCTCAGACTACAATGTAGCAGGGATCATTGTATAATACAATATAGGAGTGTATACGGTAACATGGTGCTATAAGAGTGTAGGTAGGTATGCAGCCTAAAGCTTCCCACAGACAAGCATATTTTATGTGCATTTTGGCGTCCGTATTACGGCTGAACGTCTCGGTCTGACTGCGGCTCTAGTGACCGGAATCCGTTCTGGTCATCTGCCCGGCTTCCGGCCTGGACACACAGCTGCGATATAGTTGCCAAAAAATATACTAATCTGTTAGGAGCCTCATATGTGACATAAGTAAACAACAAAAATTACAGTCTAATAAGAAAAAAATTGTATTTGTAAGGGTGCTTTCACACCACGTTTTGTACTTACGGTTCCTGAATACGGCTGGGAGGAGGGGGGGGGGGCTTAATCGCGGCGCCCGCACTCAACCGTATTTAATGCATGTCTATGAGCCGACCGAAGTGAACCGCAGCCTCCGGTCGGCTGCGTTTTCGGCCGTATGCGGTTTCCCGACCGCAGGCAAAAACGTGGTCAACCGCCTTTTTGCCTACGGTCGGGAAACCGCATACGTCTGAAAACGCAGCCGACCGGAGGCTGCAGTTCACTCCGGTCGGCTCATAGACATGCATTAAATACGGTTCCCGGATACGGCTGAGTGCCGGCGCCGCGATTAAGCCCCGCCCCCTCCTCCCAACCATATTCGGGAACCGTAAGTACAAAACGTGGTGTGAAAGCACCCTAACTACAAAATGTGCTCAAGGTTGTAACCATCCTACAATCTACAATCTAGTCGACAGCTGTTATGTTACATGACGTAGGTCCCATCACCTCCCCCCTTGGGATCCAAAAACAAGGATACTAAGTGGTGTTTATTTGTTCAGTTCCTTTGAAGAAAGGAAACACAACACAGCTCAGCATCTGTTTCCATATGTACGGAAACAGCAGAGATTTAGTTGTAAAATACATCAGACAGCAACTCTGCCTGGACAAAAATCCCTTCTTTCCTGGGAAATGTGATGTAAACACCTATAAACATAATGCGCATTTCATTTATTGCAACGCAGATGGATGAGGTTTGTGTGAATTTTGACACAAGCTCTCATTCTCAGCTGGCTGTTTGGCGCCTCTCTGAGAGTGTCAGGCACAAGAGGTTAAAGGTGTACTCCGCTGCTCAGTGTTTGGAACAAACT
Source organism: Hyla sarda (assembly GCF_029499605.1). Classification (NCBI taxonomy): domain Eukaryota; kingdom Metazoa; phylum Chordata; class Amphibia; order Anura; family Hylidae; genus Hyla; species Hyla sarda. Next base: position 18,707,231 of record NC_079199.1, read on the forward strand.
GTTCCGAACGCTGGAGCTGGCACCGGGAGCTTGTGATGTCATAGCCCCGCCCCCTCATGACATCACGCCTGCCCCCTCAATGCAAGTCTATGGGAGGGGGCGTGACGTCTGTCACGCCCCCTTCCATAGACTTGCATTGAGGGGGCGGGCGTGACATCATGAGGGGTGGGGCTATGACGTCACAAGCTCCCGGCTCCAGCATTCGGAACAGTTTGTTCCAAACGCTGAGCAGTGGAGTACCCCACATCAATAAACACATTATAAAGCTGCAGTAGTGAACAGAAACAATATTATTACAGGGAAAAGCAGTCAGGCTCTCATCTATGGATATCTGGCTACAATAAATGGCAATTAATAAATACAAGTTAAGGAAATTGATAAATCATTAAAAGGGGTACAACTGGCTCCAGAAAGTTAAACAGATTTGTAAATTACTTCTATTAAAAAATCTTAATCCTTCCAATAATTACCAGCTACTGAAGTACTGAAGTCTGGAAACAGTGCTCTCTGCTGACATCTCTGCTTGTCTCAGGAACTGCACAGAGCAGAATAGGTTTGCTATGGGAATTTGCTTCTACTCTGGACAGCTCCCGAGACACGTGTCATCAGAGAGCACCTAGACAGAAAAGAAAAACTCAACTTCAGCAGCTCATAAGTACTGAAAGGATTCAGATTTTTTAATATAAGTAATTTACAAATCTGTTAAACTTTCTGGAGCCAGTTGATATATATATATATATATATATATATATATATTTAAAAAAAAGTTTTTTCCTGGATAACCCCTTTAAGCTTTGTTCTTGTTGCACATAGAGCCTTAGGGTACGTTCAGACAAGTGGATTTTCCACGCATATTTCGCTGCGGATCCGCTGCTGAAGGACCTCTATTGCTGCCTTTACATGTGCCTGCTCGGAGCAGCAATACGCCGCTATGAGCAGACACACTGCGATGTGCGCGTCACCGCACGCATGCGCAGTATACTCGCACATCGCGGCAGCTCTCGGCCTAGCTCATTGAGCAGGGGGAGCGGCCACGATGTGTGCAAGTACGCCGCACATGCACGACGACACGCACATCGCTTCAGTGTGTCTGCAAGTAGTGGCGTATTGCCACTCCGAGCAGGCACATATAAAGGCAGCAATAGAGGAATAGCGGCGGATCTGCTGCGTAAAATCCGCTGTAAATCCGCTCATCTGAACGTACCCTATGAGCCATGTGCACAGAGACTGTATGATGGCTCACAGAGCCCATGTGGCTTCCTACAGCAGAGACATCGGCACTCCATGTTCTTCCGTATGGTTCTAATTCTATACATTTGTGCCATGTTCAGTGCATGCGGCTCTGCCTAGGCTACAGAAAAGAATTTACATTTGTTTAACAGATGTTGGAATAACAACGAAAGTGAATAAAACTTCTATGTGAGTTATTAATAGTTATTTTATACTGCAGGTCATTTTATAGTGACATATAATGCCAGAACACGTTACTTGTCAATACTGACAGACTTACCTTAAAGTATTCCACCAGACCACGGCAGGTTATTTTATTACCATTGATTTCTTTAACATCCAAGTTTTCTGGGCTTAAGAGCCATGGTATAAAAACTTTCAAATGTCTTATAAACTCTTCGTCGATCTCTGTAAAGACAAATGCAGCCTTGTATTTAACCATCCTGATGACCCCACAGTATAAGTTCTGGTGGGCACACTGCCCAAATAAAAAGAAATTTCCAGGAATCAGAAGGGATCTCAGGGGTCAGCGTCACCGATAGTAAAAGTGATGGAATATCCTAGCTACTGAATATGCAATCACATTGTATAATAGGAATATCTATTTAAAGGGGTACTCCGGTGAAATTTTTTTTTTCATTAATCAACTGGTTGCAGAAAAATAAACAGATTTCCAGTACTTATCGGCTGCTGTATGCTCCAAAGGAAGTTCTTATTTGTTTATATTTCTTTTCTGTCTGACCACAGTGCTCTCTGCTGACACCTCTGTCCATGTCAGGAACTGTCCAGAGCAGGAGAGGTTTGCTATGGGTATTTGATTCTGCTCTGGACAGTTCCTGACATGGACAGAGGTGTCAGCAGAGAGCACTGTGGTCAGACAGAAAAGCAATTAAAAAAGAAAAGAACTTCCTGAGGAGCATACAGCAGCTGATAAGTACTGGAAGGATTAAGATTTTTAAATAGAAGTAATTCACAAATCTAAGGAATATGGATACCTCTCTCACCAGCGCCGGACACCTCTCACACCTGTGCTGCGGACTGCCGGCACTGCCTCCGGCAACTCCTTATGCTAGAAAGAACTCTGTCCGGCACCAAGGTATAGGGTAAAAAAGGCTTGTCTTTATTTATTCCACTGCAGGATACATACAGATCAAGATGTCTGACGCGTTTTGCCCTTTACAGGGCTTAATCGTAGACTCAGTCTACGAGTCTACTGAGTCTACGATTAAGCTCTGTAAAGGGCGAAACGCGTCAGCCATCTTGATCTGTATGTATCCTGCAGTGGAATAAATAAAGACAAGCCTTTTTTACCCTATACCTTGGTGCCGGACGGAGTTCTTTCTAATTTACAAATCTGTTTAACTTTCTGGTACCAGTTGATTTAAAAAAAATAAAAATAAATTCACCGGATCACCCCTTTAATTTGTAGACTTTCCCATGAACAAAGCTCAAGGATAACAAAAGGTATGTGTTACCCACCTTTAAGTTTGCCATCAAATTTTGGGTTTGTAGCCACGGTGAGACCTGGGTGTGGCAGAAGAAAGCAGGAGATGTTGGTGAAGCAGGAGTGGATATGTTTCCTCACGTTCTGCAGTTCTTCATGTTGGTTTTCGGACACCTGGAATAACACAAATCTGAAACTGTTAATTTCATTGTCTTCACAGTCACAAATGCACAATGTTTATTGACAAGCAAATTAAGATGGGGGTCCCAAAGGCATAATACTCTTGGGGTACGTTCACATGGATGGGTATATTGTGGATTCTTTTCAACGGATTTGTGTGCGAAAAACTGGAGCGTATCACAGTACCAGCAATGGGAATAAGATATAAGCAGAACAAATTGTCAGTGCAGATATGAACAACCCCTTACCCATCGGATCACCTGGAGATAAGCGGTGACAGAGGTAGCTGTCAGTCACTGATCCTGCTACCCCAATCTAAACAACATGATAATGGGAAAGTCTGTAAAGGTTGCTGTGACACACTCTTTTAGGGTACATTCCCACACGGCGTATTTGCTGCGTATTTTCTGCTGCGTATTTTATTTTCTCTGTTGAAGTCAATGGGTAGGAAAATATGCAGCACCAAATACGCAGCAAAATACGCCGTGTGGGAACGTACCCTTAGGGTACGTTCACACGTGCGGATTTACAGCAAATCCGCTGGTGAAGGCCCGCTCTATGCTGTCTTTACATGTGCCTGCTCGTAGTGGCAATACGCCGCTACCAGCAGGCACACTGCGATGTGCGAGTCGCAGTACACTCGCACATCTCGGGAGCTCTCTGCCTAGCTCAGAGCAGGGAGAGCGGCCGCGATGTGCGAGTACGCCGCGCACATCGCTGCACTGTGTCTGCTCGTAGCGGCGTATTGCCGCTACCAGCAGGCACATATAAAGACAGCATAGAGCGGGGCCTTCACCAGCGGATCCGCACCTAAATACGCTCCGAAAATCCGTGTGAACGTACCCTTAGTCAGATTCACACTAACATTGTTCACATTTCTTTCAAAAATCATTCACCTTCAGCCGTTTTTCTAAAAACTTGGATCCTCCATCAGCCCCGTATGGGAATTCATATGGAAAACTCCAATCACGTACCAGGAAAATTAAAGACTGTCGATATAAATAGGAAAATACATAAATAGGTACAAAAGCAATAACTTTTTGTCTATATCTATTCACGAAAAAGTCTTATTTCTTACTATGGGCTAGAAAACACTTTATTATTTTTCCTTTTGACAGTGAGGCCCAAAGTTTTCACTCACAGGATGAGCACAGGATAACACAATATAAGGCTGGGCACTACTGGAACCACACAGCGACTTTGGTTACGTTACACAGAGGTCACACGATGTTGCACATAATGTTATAGAATGAGGTTGCAATGAGACATAGCGCGACTGTTGCTGAAAATCCACCCTTGATGGATTTTTGGTCCTTGGTCCTCGCGCCAGCACTGACCTCAATGCAAGTTGCATGTGACTGCGACCTGTTTGCGACTTCTGTACAATTTGACTGAGATTTCTACAGATATCAACTGTAATAAAGTCACATGATAGCAAGTCGCAGCCAAGTCGCACAAATTGTTTTGGTAGCACAACTTAGATATGATTTGCTGTTATGTGACCAAAGTCGCCATATAGCCCCAGCCTAAAGAACATGAGTACCAGGCCGGGGAAACAGGAAGCACTGGCATCAAATACAGTGGTCCCTCAAGTTACAACATTAATTGGTTCTGGGACGACCATTGTATGTTGAAACCATTGTATGTTGAGACCAGAACTGGTAATTCGTTTTAAAGGCACTAAAATGTCATCCAAAACTAGGAAAAAGTAAGGATTAAAGTAAAATAAGTAGATATCTAATACAGATAAAGCAAGATCGTACATATAAACGTAAGAAAGAGCTGCTGGAAGCTGTAAATCACTGTCTATGTAAGTGTTTCCCCAAGCAGGGAGCCTCCAGCTGTTGCAAAACTACAACTCCCAGCATGCCCGGACAGCCGTTGGCTGTCCGGGCATGCTGGGAGTTGTAGTTTTGCAACAGCTGGGGGCGCCCTGCTTGGGAAACACTGGTCTATGAAGAGTTGGCTGTCCGGGCATGCTGGGAGTTGTAGTTTTGCAACAGCTGGGGGCACCCTGCTTGGGAAACACTGGTCTATGAAGAGGACAGGAGCTTCTTCAGGGTCCTGAACAGTACACAGTGTCCTAAAAAAGTAACATGGAGCCGCCCCCCACCTGGTGTCCAAAGGAGCAGGTAACCCTGGTACAAAGTACAGAACATGTAATACCTCCCTGTACTGTAGGGGGCGCTACCAGACACCAGTCAGTGCATACGCTTCAGTAATACAGGGGTTTTACCAGTGAATGCCCATTCTGATTGGTCGGTTCTTCCAGTCATTGACACATTTCACAGATCTGGACTGTCCATAGCATTGTATGTTGAGTCTGGTTTCAACTTACAATGGTCCAGAAAAGATCATTGTATGTTGAAACTATTGTATGTTGAGGCCATTTTAAGTTGAGGGATCACTGTACTTCTATATTAGGCAGAACACATGCATTAGAGATACAGGGTATTACAGGGAAGTGTCTGGCAGTGGTTAGCCATAAAGCATTGGTGCTTGTTTCAGACCTTGCAGAGTAGCATGGCATTGTTACCGCACACAAGAGGGTTAACATGGACAGGTCATGTCGCCAAATTTCTACGGAACTACGGAAAGAGTACCAATGCCGTGAGACAGTTATCTACGTCTATAAGAGGAATAATATGCACAAAATGTTCTCTGTACAGCGTCTTGCTCAATCATGTGAAAAAGTGGGACATGTAGATGGTGCAACCAAAAAAAGAGCCCTGCCCGTTACTCTACCCAGCGCATATAGAACAGCTTGATGCAGCTTCTTTTTTTTTAAATCAACTGATGCCAGAAAGTTAAATAGATTTGTAAATCACTTCTATTTAAAAATCTTAATCCTTCCAGGACTTATCAGCTGCTATATGCTCCACAGGAAGATATTTCCTCCGCAACTGGAGATGGATTGTGTATAGTCAATAGCTTGGCAGGGACGGCACCGTGCCGAAATAAGATAGTTAGCAGTAGATAATATTTTGTCGTAGTCATTCACTCTCAGTCATTCACTCTCACTGCTATCGAAAAAGGGGACGTGGTTCCCGAAACGCGTCTAGCCCGAGAAGTCACCTACCATCACCCCCCCTGTGGACACATGGAGGGACTTATACCCTAGGAGCCTCTGATTAGAGAAACACGCTCCAACAGGAACTCCTTCTGCTCCGCTGGCCAGCCGCAGCTAGAACGACTGCATCCAGCCCACGATCGGCAGAGCCGGTAAGAGGCACACAGAGCCAAACTCACATTGCGCTCGGAGCCTCGCATACCTGTCCCCGCGCCGCCGGGTGATAGCGAGGTCCCGAAGCGGAGGATTACAATAACTGTGGACAATCAGCAACAACCCCTGAGTTTGAAGCCACTCATACTGTAGCCCTGGGCAGTCAGGGTAGAGTGGGCTCCAAACAGGGGGCATCCAGCGCTGCCAAACGCTACGACAAAATATTATCTACTGCTAACTATCTTATTTCGGCACGGTGCCGTCCCTGCCAAGCTATTGACTATACACAATCCATCTCCAGTTGCGGAGGAAATATCCCTATTTGCAGCACTTGTAGCGCCTAATATAGCGCAAAGACTTTCCTATTTCTGTATCCAGTTCTAATTATATTTAATTGGGGTATTATTATCCAGTGTTGTTTTTATACATGCCTTCAGTACAGTTTTCATAGTATATCTATATTTTACCGTATTTTTCGCCGTATAAGACGCACTTTTTTGGGGGGGGAAAAAGTCGGTGCGTCTTATACGGCGAATACACCCCTATCCGGCGGTCCCTGCGGCCATCAACGGCCGGGACCCGCGGCTAATACAAGACATCCCCGATCGCGGTGATGCCCTGTATTAACCCTTCAGACGCGGCGATCAAAGCTGACCGCTGCGTCTGAAGGGAAAGTGACACTAACCCGGCTGTTCAGTCCGGCTGTTTGGGACCGCCGCGATTTCACCGCGGCGGTCCCGAACAGCCCGACTGAATAGCCGGGTTAGTGCTTACAGGACACCGGGAGGGACCTTACCTGCCTCCCCGGTGTCTTCTCCGTTCAGGGATCCCCTGTATGGCCGGCGCTCTCCTTCCTCGTCATCACGTCGTCGCGTACGTGCGTCGGCATGCGTAACGACGTGATGACGGCGACGGAGAGCGAGGATACCCGGCCGGCAGCAGAGACGTTCCGGAGCGACGGGGACACGACGACAGCGATGGAGCGACATCCAGGGCAGCGGTGACGGGTCCGGAGCGGCGGGGACACGTGAGTATTACCTCCTCCTGCAGTGGCCTTCAATCTGCGGACCTCCAGATGTTGCAAAACTACAACTCCCAGCATGCCCGGACAGCCAACGGCTGTCCGGGCATGCTGGGAGTTGTAGTTTTGCAACATCTGGAGGTCCGCAGGTTGAAGACCATTATTGGGTTCAAAATCTTAATTTTTTTAGATTTTGCCCCTAAAAATTGGGTGCATCTTATACGCCGGTGCGTCCTATAGGACGAAAAATACGGTATATCTCGTGAATAGTCCGAAGCAAGGGCCCTGCTAAGGACCTCACTCCACTAAGTTTATTTAAATAAATGCTATTTTAATTTGGAGACTCTCTCTCTCTCTCTCATTCTCTTTTATTTTTATTTATTTTATTACTCTTTGCATTTTTTTCTTCTGTTCTTTCTCCTATCTCTCACCCCTAATTTACAAATCTGTTTAACTTTCTGGCACCAGTTGATTTAGAATTTTTTTTTTTCCAGTGGAGTACCCCTTTAAGGCAATATCTATGTCAGGCCGATTCTCCATGGAGTCTTTGCCTCTGCTCCCCCTTCCATCTGCAAATTCCCAGTCCCAGATAATAGGAATTCCAGGACAGATTGTGAAGCAACTCAAGAAAAATCATCTAGGTTCTAAAATAAATGTCTATTCTCTCACATTTTGTGATAAAGTGACAAATTGCTGGAAGCAGCAGCAGATTTGTCAGGGAGGAGCAGCGCTCGTACATTATAAGTGTGCAGACATTCTCTGGATGGTCCCCAGCTTGACCCGCCCGGGGATCTAGCCTGGGAAGATCTCCAAAATAACTTGTGATTGGAAACATGTGCGACAAGACATGACACTGGCCATCTCCAAGACATCCTAATCCAATTCTTCATAAATATAACATATTTGTGACATGTCCTTCCGGCTTTCTCTCCGCTGTGCCAGGAACAATACGTGACAAGTATTTCGACAAATATAAATGCATTGTACGTAAGAGGCCAGAGCTAAAATACCACATGCAGATAAGGAACATTAATTCATTCATTTAGTGTAAGTATAATACAGTGGTCTTCAACCTGTGGCTCTCCAGCTGTTGCAAAACTACAAATCCTAGCATGCATTAATATAAAAGGGGGTTGTAGTTTTAAAACAGCTAGACAGCCACAGGTTGGGAAACCCTAATATTATAGATGTACTTTAAGGGTACGTTCCCACACGGCGTATTTCCTGCGTATTTTATTTTCCATGTTGAAGTCAATGGGTAGGAAAATACGCAGCACCAAATATGCAGCAAATACGCAGCAAAATACGTCGTGTGGGAACGTACCCTAAGGGGTTATCCAGGAAAAAACTTTTTATATATATATATATATATATATATATATATATATATATATATATATATATATATCTCTCAACTGGCTCCAGAAAGTTAAACAGATTTGTAAATGACTTCTATTAGAAAATCTTAATCCTTTCAGTGCTTATGAGCTGCTGAAGTTGAGTTGTTCTTTACTGTCTAAGTGCTCTCTGATGACACGTGTCTCGGGAACCGCCCAGTTTAGAAGCAAATTCCCATAGCAAACCTCTTCTACTTTGTGCAGTTCCCGAGACAAGCAGAGATGTCAGCAGAGAGCACTGTTGCCAGACAGAAAACAACAACTCAACTTCAGCAGCTGATAATTATTGAAAGGATTAAGATTTTTTAATAGAAGTCATTTACAAATCTATCACACAATAAAGAGAAAGAAACGGAAGGAGAGCAACTCTGTAGATGGGTGGTACCAGTGTAAGGAGTCTGCGGCAGTTGTCAGGGTCCAGTTACTCCGTAATACCTGCGGGGTGCATGCAACTAGGTAAAGTATCAAAATGTAACAATAGAAGAATGTAGCGTTCACTCAGCGCAACAACGGCATCAATGTTCCCGGCTAGAGGAGATCGCGGGTTGGTGTCTTCAGGAGCGCTCAGAGGCTACAACCGGTTTGTTTCACGCGCTATTGCGCGCTTCGTCCGGCCTGTCCATCAGGCCGGACGAAGCGCGCAATAGCGCGTGAAACAAACCGGTTGTAGCCTCTGAGCGCTCCTGAAGTCCTGAAGACGCCGACCCGTGATCTCCTCTAGCCGGGAACATTGATGCCGTTGTTGCGCTGAGTGAACGCTACATTCTTCTATTGTTATAATTTACAAATCTGTTTAACTTTCTGGAGTCAGTTGATATATAAAAAAAAAAAAGTATTTTCCTGGAATACCCCTTTAATGGGATCTAACCATTAACTGCAGAGTTTAGGTTTCATTCTCAGTGTCTGCTTTGTTTCTTATTATACATCCATTGCAGCCAAAGTGACCATAGAAAGGCAGAGATCACGTGACACTGACAGCTCCACAAATCTCATCAGCTACGAATGTTATCTATTCGTTGTGGTAAATTGTGCAACTTCTCCAACATTTCTTCCCCCATGTATTTGTTTTCCATTGTTCTGCTACATCATAGGATCTACTGCATGCCAGATACCAATGGCACCCCATGGACACCAATGACTATAAGGCTAAGTTTCTACTTTGTTTTTTTGTCCTGCATTTTTTTGGGTTGAAAAAAAACACCTGAAAAAACACCAGTGCAATTTCCTACGTTCCTTTTTTCTGCCGTTTTTTCATTTGTGTGGAAATTGCACTTTGACAGGTTTTTTTTTTGGTACCCAAAATCTGTTGGGTACCAAAAAATAAATAAAATAAAAAGGATGCAGTAGTGATGGAAAAAATATGTATTTAACAAAATTTTTATTTTTTTATAACTACATTTTAATAAATTTTTAATAAAGAGTGTGTGTTTCACTTTTTTCTCTATTTTTTTAAAACATTTATTAGGTAGTAAAACTACTCCCAGCATGGAACAGACTGTTCCATAATGGGAGTAGTAGTACATGTACTAATAGAAATATCACCCCGGGTCGTGACACCCGATGTGATTGTCCATAATATAGCAGAGATGTGGAGCGGCTCTATACAGCGCTCGCATCTCTGAACTATACTCCGGCCAGTGATGTGAATAGAACATCACTCATTCATATTTTCCGCCCAGACTGGTGATTGGCCGGATGATTGCAGCCAATCACAGCTCTCAGAGGGAAATATGAATGAGTGATGTTCTATTCACATCACTGGCCGGAGTATAGTGCAGAGATGCGAGCGCAGGAGAAAGCCACTTCACATCTCTGCTATAGAAAGGACAATCGCATCGGGTGTCAATAGTGATACCCACTGTGATCTGTTCTTATCTGCAGGCACTACTACTCCCAACATGGAGCACACTCTGCTCCATGATAGGAACTGTAGTACCTGCATTAATAGACAGATCGCAGCAAGTGTAACTTCTGACACCTGCTGCGATCTGTCTATTAATGCAGGTACTACATCTCCCAGCATTGAGCAGATTGTGCTCCATATTGGGAGTAGTAGTACCTGCAGTTAAGGAAAGATCACTCCTGACACCCCCTGTGATCCTTCTGTATAATGTATAGAGGCGGCCGGGCGCTCTTCTATGGTCCCCTGCACTGACACATATTCCTAGTTCCCACAGAGAGCTGTGATTGGCTGGAACCATCTGGCCAATCACAGCTCTCTGCAGGAAATATTAATAGGTCTATATATACGGCAGTGCAGGTGACCATAGAAGAGTGACCGCCGGCATCTATACATTATACAGGAGGATCGCAACGGGCGATTTGTCAATTAGTACAGGTACTTCTACTCCCATCATGGAACAGTGTGTTCCATGCTGGGAGTGGTAGTACTACCTAAAAAAAAAAAAAAAAGTGAAAAACACTCACACTACATTTTTATTATTGTCGGCTACATTTTTAGGTCCCCACCCGCCCACATAAATTGATCCCTGTTTTAAAAACTAATAAAAATGTTGTTATAAAAAAGATACATTTCGTTAGATACTATTTTTTCCTTCACTACTGTATCTTTTTTATTATAATTTTTTTAATGGTACCCTATGAAATTTTATTAAAAAAAGGTATCTCCGTCACTTTTTTGGATTGCTAAAGTCCAAAAAAAGAATACAAACCGCCTGAAAGAACACCAAAGTTAAAACCCACATATCGTTTTTCTTGGCGTTTTTTCTCTCCCATAGACTTCTATGGAAGAAAAATGCCACTATTTTGACAAAAAAAAAATCGCCAGTGGCCAAGTGGAATAAGAATTTAGCGATTTCTCATTGATTTACAGCTAACATCTGACCGCAATGTTTTTTGGCAAAAAAACAAACAAAAAAAAAAAGTGGAAACTTAGCCTAATGGGGTCCGTTGAGTTTCCTGCATGGGGTCTATCATTTGAATTCCCTTAATACTATTGTAAATAATCATAATGAGCCAAAGAGTATAAATATACAAAATCATTAGGCGCAAAGGGCACATTGATGGGCGTTCCTATCTATCACATTCAGGGTTTTTCATTTTTAACAGAGAACAGCAATGAGCTAATCTGAGTATGACAAAATAGGGGAAGAATGTGCCTGAAATATAATTAGAAAAGTCTCCTGAAAATCGGATCAACAGCCCCTTCAACCTCCATTTCTTTCGGATAAACAGCCCTTGCAACCCCCAATTCTTCAAGATGCAAATCTGAACTGGAGAAGGAAGTCGACATCTAATGGAAAGGACCTGGAACTAATAGGCGGTTGTTTAGTTTGGCACATTAGTCTACAGCTGGAATCCTTCTGTATAAGTGACAGGTTCCTGGACCCTCCCAATCTCACAACACTGAGTCAGCAGAGCTACGAGCCAGGAGAAGGAAGGTTTTCTGTACAGCAAAAAAGTATACACAGTACACAAATCATATCATATATATATATACAAGTCATTATAAATAGTAAATCCCATGGAACAGAGCTGTTGAAAAATCAAGAGTTGCACAAGATAAGTGGTATTTGCAACTCTTAAGCTTAACATACACTTAAAGGGGTACTCCCGTGGAAAACTTTTTTTTTTTAAATCAATTGGTGCCAGAAAGTTAAACAGATCTGTAAATCACTTCTATAAAAAAAAAATCTTAATCCTTCCAGTACTTTTTAGGGGCTGTATACTAAAGAGAAATCCAAAAAGAAATGCATGTCCTGTGATGTCCTGACCACAGTGCTCTCTGCTGACCTCTGCTGTCCATTTTAGGAACTGGAGAAAATCCCCATAGCAAACATATGCTTCTCTGGACAGTTCCTAAAATGGACAGCAGAGGTCAGCAGAGAGCACTGTGGTCAGGACATCACAGGAAATGCATTTCTTTTTGGATTTCTCTTTAGTATACGGCCCCTTAAAAGTATTGGAAGGATTAAGATTTTTTAATAGAAGTGATTTACAAATCTGTTTAACTTTCTGGCACCAATTGATTTAAAAAAAAAAAGTTTTCCTTGGGAGTACCCCTTTAAGATTAATGTGGGCTGAATCCACCGATGTCGGTGGGTTGATAGCCCATCTAAAGGGTATGGGGGCCACCCAACTAATGTCAGCTAAGAGGTTGGGAAGTTGCATTTCCTGATCCTATTGTCATCAAGGAAGATAAGCCACCACCAAGGTCTGGAAAGACAGCTGTCGGCCATCAACTATGTGAAGGGTATGGCCCACTTAAAGGGGTAGTCCAGTGGTGAAAAACTTATCCCCTATCCTAAGGATAGGGGATAAGTTTGAGATCGCAGGGGATTCAACCGCTGGGGCCCCCTGCGATCTCTCTGTACGGGGGCCAGGCTCTCCGGCCAGATAGCGGGTGTCGACCCCTGCACGAAGCGGCGGCTGACACGCCCCCCTCAATACATCTCTATGGCAAAGCCGGAGATTTCCCAAGGCAGCACTCCGGCTCTGCCATAGAGTTGTATTGAGGGGGTGTGTCGGCCGCCGCTTCGTGCGGGGGTCGACACGCCCCCTTCGCGCGGGCTGTCGGGGCCCCGTACAGGAGATCGCGGGCAGTCGGACCCCCCCCCCCCCCCCCCCCCCGCGATCTGCAACTTATCCCCTATCCTTAGGATAGGGGATAAGTTGTTCACCACTTGTTCACTACTGGACTACTCCTTTAAGACAGTTCTTTGAAAATACCAAGCCGTGCCCTTTCTGCTACATAGCTGCAAATTCTTCCATAGGATTGTAGGAAAAGTTTAATTTGAAGGTCCTGGGTTTTAATGCAAAACAGGCCCCTGATCTACCATGCGCCATTTTTAATTCTGTTTCCTTCTTATGGGCTTTAGGACTAGGTGCAAAAAACAGGGCGTTTACATGTATTTTTTCTTCCTGTGCATTGGTAGAGTAAATATATGTTTTATCAACATTATTATTGAACTACTACTTGTACAATCATTGATAGAATAGTGACATCTACTGGCCATGTGAGTTGCAAACATGTGCAGTACGGTATAAGATTAGATACAGGGTATTCCCATCTCCAAAAGTTATCCCCTGAAAAATCAATGGAGAATTGGTTGTGCATGCATAGTTCGCTTCCTTAATTCATGGGTAGAATTTTCCTCCATTGTGATCAGTGGGAGTCTGACTATCGCTGCATTTGACAATGTTCGGAAGGCCAATAGAGGATTAAAGGGGTACTCCGCTGGAAATCAACTGGTGCCAAAAAGTTAAAGGGGTTATCCAGGAAAAAACTTTTTTTTTATATATATATCAACTGGCTCCAGAAAGTTAAACAGATTTGTAAATTACTTCTATTAAAAAATCTTAATCCTTTCAGTACTTATGAGGTTCTGAAGTTAAGGTTGTTCTTTTCAGTCTAAGTGCTCTCTGATGACACGTCTCGGGAACCGCCCAGTTTAGAAGAGGTTTGCTATGGGGATTTGCTTCTAAACTGGGCGGTTCCCGAGACACGTGTCATCAGAGAGCACTTAGACAGAAAAGAACAACCTTAACTTCAGAAGCTCAAAAGTACTGAAAGGATTAAGATTTTCTAATAAAAGTAATTTACAAATCTGTTTAACTTTCTGGAGCCAGTTGATATATAAAAAAAGTTTTTTCCTGGATAACCCCTTTAGACCGATTTGTAAATTACTTCTATTAAAAAATCTTAATCCTTCCAGTACTTATAAGCTGCTGTAAACTACAGAGGAATGTCTTTTCTTTTTTAATTTTCTTTCTGTCTGACCACAGTGCTCTCTGCTGACACCTCTGTCCATTTTAGGAACTGTCCATAGTAGGAGCAAATCCCCATAACAATCCTCTCTTGCTCTGGACAGTTTCTGACATGGACAGAGGTGTCAGCAGAGAGCACTTGTGTTCAGACAGAAAGGAAATTCAAAAAGAAAAGAACTTCCTGTGGATCATACAGCAGCTGATAAGTACTGGAAGGATTAAGAATTTTTAATAGAAGTAATTTACAAATCTGTTTAACTTTCTGGCACCAGTTGATTTAAAATAAAATGTTTTCCAGTAGCGTACCCCTTTAATAAAATGCTGTGTGTGTATGTTTGTACCATTTTCCCATAGACTTCAGCACAGTATGCGACTTGGAAAATGGAAGAAAATACATGCATGTTATAAACATGCATCACTTTTATGGAAATCTTATAGTCTACTGACCTGGAAGGGCTTTAAGAAGGTCTCCTCCATAGCCAGTCTGCCATATTCTGTGAAGAGCTAGATATTAGAAAAGAAAATCATATAATTAATAGTGCATACATTTTATATATCGTTAAATAGTTTTAGCCTAAAATATTCTAAATTATAAATAATAAAATTATAATAATAATCTATGGGTGACCCAAATGATCATCATGGGACATGGGTCCCATATACTCTTCATCGGCCTCTTTCCTTTGGGTCCTGACTCTCACAGGAAGAGGATTGCTTTGTTACACTTCACGTGTCAGAGGAACAGAGAGCAGTCATGACCCTGAGTGTGTCGTTTTGCAGCAAAGTGGCATACAGTGACCCCTCGACCTACGATGCATACGATAATTTCAACATGTGATGGTCTCTCAGAGGCCATCACACGTTCAAGGCAGCACCAACATACGATGCTTTTGTATGTTGGGGCCATCGCATAAACGGCTATCCGGCAGCGCAGACTGCTTCAGCTGCCACCGGATAGCCGTTTACGGTGCCCCGTGAGCTCCGGTGATGTCTCTTACCTGTCCTCGGGGGGTCCGGCGCGTCCTCTTCGGGATCCCCTGCATCGTCTGCGCTCTCCATCGTCGTCATCACGTCGCTGCGCACTCCGTCCCGTCATCCAATAGGAGCGGCGTGCGTAGCGACGTGATGGCGGCGACGGAGAGCGTGGATGCCGGGGAAGCAGAGGCCTTGCCGGAGCCTCGGGGACACCCCGGGGACGCAGCGACAGCGATGGACGGCGACATCCCGGGCAGCGGTGACGGTCCGGAGCGGCGGGGACAGGTGAGTACAACTTCCTCTAACAGTGGTCTACAACCTGCGGACCTCCAGATGTTGCAAAACTACAACACCCAGCATGTCCGGACAGCCAACTGCTGTCCGGGCATGCTGGGTGTTGTAGTTTTGCAACATCTGGTGGTCCGCAGGTTGTAGACCACTGTTCTATACTTTACATTGCACGGATCCCTCAACATGCGATGGTTTCAACAAACGATGGTCCGTTTGGAAGGATTACCATCGTATGTTGAGGGACCACTGTATTTGTGTGGGCACTACTACTACTGTGTATTACTGTTGCAAAGCTGAAATACAGTAGGCACAATTTTTGTAGCATACATTTCTCAGCTGCATAGTATGAGCCACACAAGATTCCTCTGTAGATATGCTTTATATATTTGCAATATAGTCCCCAGTACCAGTATAAGGTACTACGTAGCATTTTAGCTGCTATGAGTTTATGCTCTACGCTCCTTCCATATATCTCTATAGGATAGCTGTTTGGCTATCTTTGGCTCTACCATAGAGATATATGGAGGGGGCGTAGCGGCCTCCGCTTCAGGCAGGGATTGTGAAGTGCCGCTTCAGGGGAGAGCCGGGGCTCTATACAGGAGATAGCAGGGGCCCCCAGCGCTCAGACCCCAAGCAATCCTTGAGGATAGGGGGATATGTTTTATCCTATCTGTGATGTCCCAGTACAGGACATGGCCCTGTACTACCTTTAGGCCCTGTCAGGTTGAGTCCCTCAGTGACCTGGGGGCTCCCCTGCAGGGACCCCCCCTATTGATTTTATAAATGTGTGTGTATCACTTTAATGGTTAGACAGGACAGTGTTGCTCGCGAATATTCGTAATGCGAATTTTATTCACGATTATCGCATATTCGCGAATATAGCACTATATATTCGCAATTACGAATATTCGTTATTTTATTTATTTATTTATTTTTTTCACAGTACACATCACAGTGATCATCCCTCCCTGCTTCCAGCTTGTGTGGGTAAAGAAAGCCCTAATACTACTGTGTGAGACTGGTGTACGAATTTTCGCATATGTGAAAATTTTTATATGCTAATTTTTGCTTATGTTAATTTTCGCATATGCTAATTTTTTGCATATGCAAATTTAGATTTATGCAAATTTTAACATATGCGAATTTGCGCATATGCGAAAATAAAAAACGCAAATATTACGAATATGCGAATTTAGCGAATATATATGACGAATATTCGTCAACATATTCACAAAATATTGCGAATTCGAATATGGCCTATGCCGCTCAACACTAAGACAGGATCCCTATGTATAGGTAGTATAGAGGACTTGTGGGAGGTCTCAAGGACCCGTGTGTAAGTCTGTCACATATTATGTTATGCAATCACATGATTTGTTGTCACATGTTCTCCCAGAGAGCACCAGCTTTAACCTATGACCCACAGCTTGATCAATGAGCTTTAATCCAGCCCCCACTATATAAAGGGGCAGCCATTACAATTTCTCGCATAACTCTTCCATCTAAGTCTTTGCTGAGGCAGCAACCACCAGAGATCTCAGCGGAAGTGATCAACATCTGGAAGGCCACAAAAGCTACAGTCATTCCAGTAAGTCTGAAGTCTATGTCTGCTGTCACTGAAACTAGTCAAGTCCTGCACATAGTCAAGTCTAATTACAAGTCAAGTTAACTACAAGTATATTGGTCCAGCAAGCTGCGAGGTCCTCTGGGTCCTGGCCACCTCTCTGGGAATTCTGGCCTTAGCTGTGAAGATAATTACACCTGTTTCCTATTCAGTAAAGCCTCTGTTTGACCATAACTGGTTGTGGACTCTCATTTCGCTACTAGCAATTGGGATAGTGGAGAATCCGGGCGCGTGGTGTTCCGGAACCCTAAAACCACACTGGCGTCACGAACACTAGGGGTTAACACCATCCAGACCTCAGGGTTCATACCATCTGATCCCACCAACCTACACCGCCACACCCGTGGTCCCGCCAGTCACCCGGTGGTTCACCACATATCCATGATATATTCCCTTTAATGAAGAAGAGATCTTTAAATGTGGGGGGAAGATTACAAGAAAAACATTTTTACAAAATATTTTCCAAGTGTATGTTTAGGCTGTTTTATGCTAGGCCTACACGATTACTTTTTGTAGTGCTACTAATTAATACTCACTATTAAGTGTGACAGCTTTAGTCTATAAGAATGCATACAATTTACTGCATTGCTTTGTACTGCAGATGCCGCGCCATATTTAAAATAATCTAGTAGCCCAGGCCAGTACCTCCTAAGTTTAGGTGCTTCACTCCTTCTTCAGACTGGGCGTGGAGCGACACAGTCATTGCTGGATGGTACAGTTGCTGACCCTACGACACCTGGAGAGTTCAATGCATGAGCTTATTTTTAATTTGTAGGACTTGTGCACTGAACTAACTGTACCGCTCAGTGTTGACTGCATTGCTCTATGCCCAATCTGCTCAACGGGAAGAAACTAAACTTTGGAGGTTAAGCTTTAAAGCTAACTGCTGCAGTTGGTCACTTTTCCATGGTAGAGCTATGTTCACACAGTCGAAAAAATGTGCAGAATGTCTGCATGGAAAACAAGTGCGGACATTCCACACATTTGACTAACTGGCAGGCACTAGGACCGCTTGGAAAAAATAGACTTGACTATTCCTTCGGTGGAATCAGAATTTTCGCATCAGAAACATCTGCCGAGTAAACAGTGCTACAGAATTCCATTGTAATCAATGGGACTCTGCTGCTGTTGAACGTCCGTGCGGAATATTCATGCGGAATTCTGCACGGACATTCTGTCTAAGGTCATGTTCATACGTCCGGAATCTCTGAATGGAATTCCGCATTGCAATTCCGCCTGAAGATTCTGGAGCAGCAGAGTCCCATTGTATTCATTGGGATTCTGCTGCCCTGTGCACACGGCCAGAAACATCTGGTATGGGAATTCTGTTTTCCGTGTCTGCACAAAGAATTAACATGTTCATTCTTTGTGCGGACACCGCACGGAATGCATAGCCGTCTATGAAATGGCGCATTCCAGTGCAGTCTTAGCAGCCCGCGGACATTCCGGAAGTGTAAACATAGCCTAAGAAATAAACAGTGAATTACCTGCAAGTGTTGCAGATCATCTTCTTGAACGTTCTGTGACAAGTTGTAAACCTTTAGTATAAAGATTTTAAATTAGTAATGTTTGCAATAACCTGTTAGAAACATTTTATAACATCTTAAAGCATTTTACCTTGTTTTGATAACATTATTACATCTATTTTTTCTTCAACAAAAACAAAAACAAACAAACTTATCTTACAAAAATATGATATGTTAAGTCCCTTGTGTATTGGTGGAAAGTCCAGGTCTATCTCTTGTTAGGGCCCGTGCACAATACACATTTTTCTGCTCAGAAATGGGATTCTGCCACTTAGTGCACACTATGGAAGTTCTGTAGAGAAACTTCTGACACGGATCTGGATTTCACCGAAAGTGTCCATTCACACAGGTGGGTTACCCGTAGCGGAAAATCTGCAACAGACCCCATTGAAGTCAATGTAATCTGCTGCAGTTTCTCGGCTGGGGAAATTCCACTGCGCAGCGGGAAACTCAACCGGAAACCTTCAACAGGAAACTCGCTAGTAACCCACCCGTGTGAACATGTACCCATAGAATAAACATGTTCATTTTTGGGCTGAATCCGCCCAGAAAGGCCCATGAGACAACAGGACTTTGAATTGCAGGGCTTAAAGGGATACTCCAGCGCTAAGACATCCAAAGGATAGGGGATAAGATGCCTGATCGCGGGCGTCCCGCCGCTGGGGACCCCCGTGATCTTCCACGCCGCACCCTGTTAGAATCAGCCCCCGGAGCATGCACGGCTTAAAGGGGTACTCCGGCGCTAAGACATCTTATCCCCTATCCAAAGGATAGGGGATAAGATGCCTGATCGCGGGCGTCCCGCTGCTGGGGACCCCCGTGATCTTCCACGCCGCACCCTGTTAGAATCAGCCCCCGGAGCATGCACGGCTTAAAGGGGTACTCCGGCGCTAAGACATCTTATTCCCTATCCAAAGGATAGGGGATAAGATGCCTGATCGCGGGCGTCCCGCCGCTGGGGACCCCCGTGATCTTCCACGCCGCACCCCGTTAGAATCAGCCCCCGGAGCGTGCAAGGCTTAAAGGGGTACTCCGGCGCTAAGACATCTTATCCCCTATCCAAAGGATAGGGGATAAGATGCCTGATCGCGGGCGTCCCGCCGCTGGGGACCCCCGTGATCTTCCACGCCGCACCCCGTTAGAATCAGCCCCCGGAGCGTGCACGCACCGGGGGCTGATTCTAACGGGGTGCGGCGTGGAAGATCACGGGGATCCCCAGCGGCGGGACCCCCACGATCAGGCATCTTATCCCCTATCCTTTGGATAGGGGATAAGATGTCTTAGCGCCGGAGTACCCCTTTAACCCTCATTTTGGGCAGCGAGGATCTGCTGACAGGAATCAGCAAAGAAATTCCTCACTGAATTGTCCTAGTGTGCATGGGCCCATACAGACAGTATTCTGTACCTGAATGGAGCTGATCATTGTGCTGAGAGCAAACACTGTGGCAGAGTCTCTCAGAGTTGACTGACTGTCAAATGTTCCCTGTGTGTCCATCAGCAACACTGCAACCTGCAAGACAAAAACAATAGTTTCTAAAAAGAAATAAAGTTTTTGGCTTCGTCAAAATTTTAACATTTGTAAATGTATTTAAAAGCCAACAAAGTGTTTAATAAAAAACAATTGTGCAGGATTGTAATTTTTTTTTAATGACATTCATTTTAATTTGACACCTAAATGCCTTAAAGGGGTACTACCGTGGAACACTTTATTTATTTTATTTTTTTTAATCAACTGGTGCCAGAAAGTTAAACAGATTTGTAAATCACTTCTATTAAAAAATCTTAATCCTTCCAGTACTTTTTAGGGGCTGTATACTAAAGAGAAATCCAAAAAAGAAATGCATTTCCTGTGATGTCCTGACCACAGTAGTCTCTGCTGACCTCTGCTGTCCATTTTAGGAACTGTCCAGAGAAGCATATGTTTGCTATGGGGATTTTCTCCAGTTCCTAAAATGGACAGCAGAGGTCAGCAGAGAGCACTGTGGTCAGGACATCACAGGAAATGCATTTCTTTTTTGGATTTCTCTTTAGTATACAGCCCCTAAAAAGTACTGGAAGGATTAAGATTTTTTAATAGAAGTGATTTACAAATCTGTTTAACTTTCTGGCACCAGATGATTTAAAAAAAAAAGTTTTCCACGGTAGTACCCCTTTAATGAGACACTGGGGAGAGAATTTTCAAAGAATTTAGCGCCACTTTTTTTTTTGCTGCTTTAGCTTCGCCACTTTTGCTTAAAATGTGGCGCACACTTTAAGCACCACATATTCAGATAATTAGCACCTGATATAGCGCCCTGTAAGCCAATTTTTTTTAAAGGGGCGTGGTTAGGATTTTTGTGCTATTAGCACCCTATTTTCAAAGGTTTAACACCACTTTCTGGTGCACAAAGTGTCGCAGCTAATACCAAGTATCCCTGGTATTAAATGATTTGCTATTTGCCCCAAATTTTCAAAAGACCAAACACACTTCTAAAAATGAGGCGCAGTTAACACTCTTTGAGGCACAATATAAAGAGCCCTAATAACACAAGTCTTTGAATATTCCCCCCACTGTTCTCCTTGCTCCCTGCAATATACTGTACAGTGGTCCCTCAACATATGATATTAATTGGTTCCAGTAGAACCATCATATTTTGAAACCATCATATGTCGAGTACATATGTCTATGTAAAAATGGTAATTGGTTCCGGGGCCTTGGAACCATTGTATGTTGAATACATATCTCTATGGGAAATTGCTAATTGGTTCTGGGATGACCATTGTATGTGGAGTGTATGGGGAGTGTTTAACAAACCAGGGTGCCGCCAGCTGTTGCACAACTACAACTCCCAGCATGCATGTACAGCCATTGACTGTCTGGGCATGCTGGGAGTTATAGTTTTGCAACAGCTGGAGGCACACTGATAGGGAAACATTGATGTATGGGGTGTATTGTGTGTATATGTATTGTATGTGATGTGTGACAGCTCATACAGTACTGTACAGTTCTTTAAATACCTTCAGGGGGGGGGACAGAATGTCCTCCATTACCATCCTGCCGACTACAGCTCTATAGGAAAGAAAGGGGAGGGCAGCTCATTGGATGCCTGCAGCAAGATGCTGCAGGCTATTGGCTATGGCTGCACTGGGTGGGGGGCGGGGCTTACACGGAGCTCACAGTGGAAGCCTGCGTGAGTTAGCAGGACAGCATGTGAGTAACAGGAGGCAGAACGGGGCACACGGGGACATTATACAACTATCTGTCAGTTACTGAAGTTGTCAGCGCTGTCAGATAGCTGTTTGTACGATGGCCCCGACACACAGCAGCATCATATGTCGATGCTGCCTTCAACATATGATGGGCTCTGAGAGGCCATCATATGTTGAAATGATCATATGTCGGGGCCATCATAAGTCGGGGGGTCACTGTATAACTATGCATAGAGGTTGAAGCTTCTGCTTCACTGCTCCATCTCTAAAGAACGTCTCCTGCGCAAGACGCATTGCACTGGGTCTTAAGATGAAGATGGGTGCTATGGAGAGCGGGAAGCTTTGTCTCCTATTGCATAGTTATATACGGCACGGAGTGGTGCCTCCATTCAGGCGCCTAATTTAAACTAAATGTAGTTTTGAAAAATGACTATCATTTTGCACAATAGTCATTTGTCAAAAAACATTGGATGTATGCTTTAAAAGGAAAATTCAGCAACTGTGTGTGACACCACTGTAAAGGGGTACTCCGGTGTCTTGTCCACAGTGCTCTCTGCTGACACCTGATGCCCATATCAGGAACTGTCAAGAGCAGGAGAAAATTCCCATAGCAAACCTATGCTGCTCGAGACAGTTCCTGACACAGACAGAGGTGTCAGCAGAGAGCACTGTGGACAAGACAAAATAGAGATTCAAATAGAAAAGAATTTCCTCTGTAGCATTCAGCTGCTAATAAGTTCTGGAAGGATTAAGATTTTTAAATAGAAGTAATTTACAAAATCTGTTTAACTTTCTGGCACCAGTTGATTAAAAAAATAAAATAAATAAAAAAATAAAGTTTTCCACCAGAGTACCCCTTTAAGGGCTTATTACACCTCAGTAATATGGATACATGTAGTGTCAAAACTGAGGCATGTTCCTATTATGGAAAAAAAAACAGGAAAGCCTTTCTCTGCTTTCACATCAAGGGATTTCATCACAAGTAGGTGTAAAGGAGTCTGAGGGTGCATTCACACGCTCTTTGTTTTTGCGGGTTTTCCTCTGCGTATTTGAAAGGGTGCGGGCTCTACTCGGCTATCCGCAGCAGATTTTCCACAGAGGAATTTATGCTACAGAAAACCCGCCGCAAACCCCAATGAAGTCAGTAGGGACTGCGGCGGATGTTCCGCAGCGTAAATTCTGTCGTGGACAATCTGCTATGGACAGCCGAGAAGAGCCCGCCCCTTTCAAATAAGCATCGGAAAACCTGCAAAAACAAAGAGCGTGTGAACGCACCCTTAAAGGGGTTTTTTAGTACTAGAATGTTGATGTTGGCGTGCCAGGCCCCTTCAGGCACTTTATTGATTTTATCATTTTACATTCTCACATGTATCACTTATAATGGGGGCATATATATATATATATATATATATATATATATATATATATTTGCTTATTTTCACAATTCTTTCACCTTTTTCCCATCAGGTTTGTCCACCAAGAATACTTCACTCCATATTTGGATTCCTGTAGTCTCCCGTTCAGAGCCGCCTCTCCATGAAAAACCAGACAGTGGCGCATTATAATCTCCAAGCCAATCCACTGGCTCCTATAAAGAAAAGTTGAATGGGGTCAGAAGTCTTAACTAATACATCCATTGATGGTACCCACAAGGTATTGTTGCTACGTCTTTGACACATTTGGAGTCCCTCCTGCTCCAATCCGTAGCCTCTACCCATGTTATTTCTCTACTTTATTTCATATTGTTGCTTAGCTCTGCTGAGATGTATCTCCTGGAATAGGGAGTTGGGAATTAAAGGGGTATTCCAGGAAAAAACTTTATTTTTTTATATATATCAACTGGCTCCAGAAAGTTAAACAGATTTGTAAATGACTTCTATTAAAAAATCTTAATCAGCTGCTGAAGTTGAGTTGTTCTTTTCTGTCTGGCAACAGTGCTCTCTGCGGACATCTCTGCTTGTCTCGTAGAAGAGGTTTGCTATGGGGATTTGCTTCTACTCTGGACAGTTCCCGAGACAGGTGTCATCAGAGAGCACTTAGACAGAAAAGAACAACTCAACTTCAGCAGCTCAGAAGTACTGAAAGGATTAAGATTTTTTAATAGAAGTAATTTACAAATCTGTTTAACTTTCTGGAGCCAGTTGATATATATAAAAAAAAGTTTTTTCCTGGATAAAAAAACATTTCACTTGTAAGTATCACACTGACTTGGTCTTCTGAATGAATGTTTCCCAGCAGTGTCAGAGCTTTGTTGGCATTGTGAGACGTTGTGAGAGGTTGATTCTATGATAGATTTGGTGATATTGCTCAAAACTTTGGAGGGAAAAAAAAATCTCTTTCTCAAAACTTTGTATGACCCCCTCCCCTCGACGGTCAGACCCCCATTAATCAGATACTGATCACCTATACTGCAGATAAATCATAAATTTAATAGAGTTGTCACAAATTTGGTGCATTTAAATGTTTTTATGGACTCATACCTTGGTTCTACTACTAAAGATCCAGGTTGTGTAGAGTCTTTGGAACAATGCTCCCTGGCAAAAGTTACACAAATTAGTGCTCCTCCAGAAGCAAGAAAACTACTGCCACCTATAGGTATCTATTCTGTAAATAAATGTCTGACCCATTAAAGAACCTGGAACCTGACTCTTTAATGGGTCAGACATTGACTTCCTTTAGGTGATATTAGAGACAGTTTTCTTCTTTCTAGAGACCTAATTTGCATATCATTTTTAGGGTGCATTGTCTGTAAGGCTATGTTCACACTTTCGGATGTCCGCACAGAAAATCTCTGTGTGGACATTCCGGAGACTGTGGGCACCAGCATTACATGCTGGGGCTAAGACCGCATGGGAATGCGCCGTGTCACAGACACCTATGCATTCCGTGTGGAGTCCGAAGAAAGTATGAACAGGTTCATTCTTTCTGCGCACACAGTAAACGGAATTTCCGCGCCAGAATGACCTGACGGAGAAATTCTGGCATGTGCACAGTGCAGCAGAATCCCATTGAATACATTGGGACTCTGCTGCTCGGGAATCTCTGGAGGAATTCCAATGTGGAACATGTGAACATGGCCTCAGGTCTATACACAGCTGTATCTCCACAAGTAGAATTAGTACTTTCCAAGAGTTACTTCAACAACAACTTTTACCCAGCCAAGCAGAGAGTAAGCTACCTTTAGGTATCCTCAGTGAGTGGGACAACCCATCGCTTCTCGGCCTTTTGGCTAAGATCAAGTGTAGTATCTGTTCTTATCAGTTTTCATGCTGGTGGGGATGGGTGCTGCATGGAGGATGCAGGTGTACCAGGGCTTTCCGGGGCTGGTTCTGAGGAATCAGCTCGACGGCTGCCTAGATGTGACCTGTTCCCTCCGGGTCTCGCCATGAGGCTGAGAGGGTCTAGAGCCGAGGTACTTTTGTGCCTCGGGGAGTGGTGACCCCGAGGTGCCGAAACTCACTGGGAGAATGGACTCACTGAGTTGAAGCACGGGCACCATAATCTCTTCACCTTGTGGCACTCACCTCTTGATTCCCGGCCTTCTGGCTAGGATCAGAGACATTTTTATAGATCCGACCGGATGTCCGGGCAGTATATCTGCACACATTCACTTATTTATTTCTTTTTGTCTCACTGTGTCACTTTTTGCGTGTTGTGTGTTCACAGGATTTGTCAGAATGCGGTAGCCCTTCTGGGTGTCCCTCCTGGCGGTCTAGGGGAGGTGTGTGTGGCCCTTAGGTTCCGCACCTCCCTGCAAACACCCCGGGTACCCCAGCTTCGGCAGGGTACCTACCGTTATCGGCTCTGCGGGCAGATACCTTGGCTAATACCAAGGGGGATGCCGGGAGCATTTGTGGTCCCCTAGTAGCTTTTGCGAAAAGGGACATCGAACCTGGAACCTCGCAGGTACCTTTTGGTCCGGAGGCGAAGGGTAAGGTTTGTTGGGGGGCCTCTCTCCTATCTGAGAAGGGCTTGCGATAGACCGCATCCTTTGTGCACGTTTTTTTAGTGTAACACGTTTGCACTTTTTCTTGCACTTTGGGTGAATCGAGAGCACGTTCCTCGGTTTTAGATAAAGAGGGACAACCCTTTGCTCAGGGTCTGTTGGACGCCCTGGAACTCAGAGACTCTGTACCCAGGAACTGCCTATTGTACCATTCGGTGCTTTATGGTCTATTCCCTGGTACCCATGAGGCGGAGGCCCTCCAGGAGGCCTGGCGCCTTATGAACTGTTTTAAGGACGCAGTGTGGCTTGCCAGGAACCACCTCGTGATCAACAGGGAGCACATGTCCGTCCGGGACTGCCGCAGGTTCATCAAGAGCCTGCTCAAAGACTATTCCATCTTGGACAGCCCGGCCGTCGATGAAGAAGAGTCTCTCCTTCCCCATGTCCCCCTGAACATATAGCCCAGTAGTTTCGGCCCTGTGAAACGCCCACTCCCTACCCCCACACAGCCGCCCATGCCCCCAGCCCCTCCCCATAGCCCATGCCCCTACCCCGATCACAGATTGTGTTGTTTTTGTTATTCGACTTCTTGTGCTTTTCTATTACAGTATAGAGCGGAGTGTTAGTGTAGCATGTGGTATAGTGTATAGCTTAGGGAACCTGTGCTGTGTATTGTACTGTCATTCTTTGTGTGATTGTAATTTATCGTATGACTTGTAATGACTGAACGGACAATAAAGCTCTTTCAATAAAAATAGACCTTTTGGGTTTTTGAATAAATTACCCCTTTTGGAGACAACAGAAAGAAAAAGTAAAATAATTACCGTTTTATACATGTACCGCAACATAAAGTCCATAAGGAAGGACTTTCCTTTCCTGAATGCTCCGGCCACTGATACGGCCACAACCTCCTTATCGTTCACCGCTTCAGAAAGCAGAATTCGGTTTAATGCCCCTTCATCCAGCTCAAAGGAAATGATCGTCCTTTACCACCAGCACCTGTACCGGCTGAGCTTTTTTCTCATATTCTTCCTCTTCAGAACTCCAGTCATAATTTCGGTCTGAAAACCCACCTGGGATATGGGAAGACAACAGAATCAATTCATGGTAAGAACTGAGTTATTGGTAAGAACTCAGCTTGATTTGTTATTTTACCAATTTACCACACTGGGCCACGGACACACAGGTCGACTGTGTCGATATCCGTCATATGACTATTACAGTGGTCCCTCAAGTTACAATATTAATTGGTTCCAGGACGACCATTGTATGTTGAGACCATTGTATGTTGAGACCAGAACTCTATGGAAACCTGGTAATTGGTTCTGAAGCTCCAAAATGTCATCAAAAATAGGAAAAAGTGAGAATTGAAGAATAATAGGTAGATAACTAATACAGGGAGCTGTAAATCACTGTCTATGTCAGTGTTTCCCAACCAGGGTGTCTCCAGCTGTTGCAAAACTACAACTCCCAGCATGCCCGGACAGCCGTTGGCTGTCCGGGCATGCTGGGAGTTGTAGTTTTGCAACAGCTGGAGACACCCTGGTTGGGAAACAATGGTTTATGTAAAGGACAGGAGCTTCTTCAGGGTCCTATACAGTACACACAGAGTGCCAAATGGAGCCACCTTTACTTGGTGTCCAAAGGAGCAGCTAACCCTGGCACAGGCAATGACTAGTACAGAACTTGTAGTTCCTCCCTGTACTGTAGGGGGCGCTACCAGATAGCCAGTCAGTGCATACACTTCAGTAATATAGGTGTTTTACCAGTAAAATGCCCATTCTGATTGGTCAGTTCCCCCAGTTGTGACATGTCTCACAGATCCGGACTGTCTGTAGCATTGTATGTTGAGTCAAGTTACAGTGGTCCAGAAAAAAAAACATTGTATGTTGAAACTATTGTATGTTGAGGCCATTGTAAGTTGAGGGATCACTGTATCTGCTCCTTTTTTTTTTTTACAAGAAAAATTTTCAAAAGCAAATTCTCTGTTCTATCACGCTGTGATCGTGAGTTCTAAGCCATCAAAGTTTGCACCAGAACTCATCACTTCCCAGCCAGCCACCAGATCTGACCTTTTTCAGTGCATTAGCGTCTATAGGGAAAAGGTCGGATTTGATTGACAGCCAAGGAGAGAGGCGCAATGTTAGAGACCAGTTATGATCAGAACTTATGACATGTCTGGAAAACATATCAAAGTTTTTTTTTCAAGTGAAACCCTTTAAATGGTTTGTAAGCTTTTGTAAACATTGTTTTGTTTAATTAATTAATTAATTAACATAAAATATAAAAATAGATTTAAAAAACTTTCCAAGTAGTCTCCTACCATGTGGTGTATACAGCTACTATGTGTTTCTATGAATGTAGTCTGACTGTCACTCCACGCGGACCCTCTCCTTCCCTATCTACAGACATTAGAAGCTCCATGCTATCATAGTACTACAAGTACCAGCTTCAAAGCAGATAATTCCCTTTTATTTTCGAAACATGTCACCGCACCATTCTAAACTTTCAGAGAAACTATACAAGTGAAAATCTCCATCACTGGCCGGTTAGCTCAGTTGGTTAGAGCGTGGTGCTAATAACGCCAAGGTCGCGGGTTCGATCCCCGTACGGGCCATGTTTTTCTTTCTTTTTTTTAATCTATTTTTAAAGAAACACCCGAATAGAAAAAAAAAAAAATTCACATATCTTAAAAAATTATCAACAAACAAAGCACATAATATTATTAATACCATTATTGCTTTGTCCAAAACCTATCCTGTAAGTCCGTAGTTCCTTTTGTAGTCCGATTTCGATACGTGCATACACAGAATGTAAGGTGAACCAGAACCTGGACACAGGTTTTTGCAAAAAAAGATGCGATCAATCAGAAAATTACAAATACAAATGAACTTTTAACTAATTAAATAAAAATGTATCCTCTACTTTCCGATTTTCATTTAATTATTTAAAAAATCAGCATCGCCACCTAATGGTGGCTTCAGGCAATAGCTTCTATAAACCTATGTCTTATACCAGAGTTCCCTTAGCTGTGAGTCTCCAGCTGTTGCAAAACTACAAATCGCTGTCCGGGCATGAAGGGAGTTGCGGTTTTGCAACATCTGGAGGAACCCTGGTTAGGAAACACTGTGCTGGAGCCACCCTGGTTGGTGTCTGTGTATGCTAAGAGTTGTAGTTTAGCAACAGCTGGAGGCACCCTGGTTGAGAAACACTGTGCTATGGACTTTTCTAATGGGAAAAAAAAAAAAAAGTTGGGTGAATGTATATAGGGTATTGTATAATATATCTCACCAAACAAATAAAGCAGAAAATAAATATATAAATAATTGAATGAATGAATGAATGAATGAATAAATAAATGGACATACAAGTTAAATACTGCCCCCTATGGACAATTATTAAGATTTGCACAGAAGATGATTTTTTTTAACTAGAACTGTTCTTTAAGGGTATGTTGCTACTGGGGTTGCCACCCTTCTTGCAAAAAAAATAAAAAATACTGACCATGCTAATTTGCTTAATTAATTATATATGCATAACATCACAGGATACACATATGTGGGGGGAATTTTGTCCTATTCTGACCCTTATAACTTTTTTATTTCTCCTTATACAGGCCTGTATGAGGCTCATTTTTTGCGCGCCGATCTGTAGTTTTTAACAGGACCATTTTTGTTTTTATGGGACTTTTTGAAAGCTATTTTTTTGTTAAATTCAGGAGTTGCAGTTAGTTACTAACTACAACTCCCAGCATGCCCTGATACAGCCTGTGGCTCAGCAGCTGCCCCAAACGAAAACTACAACTCCCAGCACGTTGGACTATTAAATAGTAAATAGTATAGGTCAGTGTTTCCCAACCAGGGGTACCTCCAGCTGTTGCAAAACTACAACTCCCAGCATGCTGGAAGTTTTAGTTTTGCAACAGCTGGAGGCGCTCTGGTTGGGAAACACTGGTATAGTATATGGTGTAACATTCAAAGAGTTGGAGGATTGATTGGAGAAATATTTTTGATATTAAAATACCGGCATGGTGGCCAAAACACCGGATGTGCCGGTAAAATACCGGCCAGGTGGCGACCCTAGTTGCTACCCATTGAAGTCAATGGGTAGCAACAAAATTCGCAAGTGGAATTTCCGCTGCAGGAAGATATGCAGCAGATATGTTACGGGTAACCCAACCCTAAGGCTCAGTACAAACATAGGGGGAGATTTATCAAAACTTGTGCAAACTAAAAGTTGCCCATAGCAACCAATCAGATCGCTTCTTTAATTTTTAAAAAGACCTCTGCATACTGCAATAATGAACAAAATACTATGTGTTAATCCAGCCTTAAAGTGTACCTGTCGCCAACAAAATTTTTTTTTTTATATAATGTAGATAATACCATTATATGTATATTTGTAATAAACATTGGTTAAAAATTGTGTTTATTTTTGGGTGAAAAAATGCTGTCCCTGCAGCTATTGTCTGTGTGTCTCTATGAGGAGTCCAAAAACAGGAAGTGAGAATAGGACAAGCAGAGATCTGTGCGGGCTCCTGGCTTGTCAATCATCCTGATGTATGAGCCAGGAGCATGTTATAGAGCAGTGGTCTCCAACCTGCGGACCTCCAGATGTTGCAAAACTACAACTCCCAGCATGCCTGGACAGCCAACGGCTGTCCGGGCATGCTGGGAGTTGTAGTTTTGCAACATCTGGAGGTCCGCAGGTTGAAGACCACTGTTATAGAGCCTCAGTGCACACTATCCTGCTTTTCCTTAGTGCACAGAGCCCTGCTTGTCCACCCTCACTTCCTGTATTTGGTCTCATCATAGAGACACATATGCAATAGCTGCAGGGACAAAAATATACACATTTTTTAACTAATGTATATTACAAATATACATAAAATGGTATTATCTACATTATATAAAATGTTTTTGCTGACGACAGTTACACTTTAAACAAGTTACAGCCTTATGTAACAAGATCTCTACACTCAATGGGCGCAATGAGACTTACAGGTCTACAACCTGCTGGCAGGGAACTGGAGCTCTGCCAAAATGTAATGGACATGTCACTAGAGGATTCGTTGGCACTGCATATAATGGTAGGTATGGTTGTAGAAGAAAGTAATGTAAATAGAACATTGTCACATTTTACAGTGATATGGGGGAAGTGGAGCCCAGAAAAGGCTTTTATCATTACACATATCTGTTAGGCCCATTTCACACTATAGAATTATCCATTTTAAAGGAGTAGTCCAGTAGGGAACAAGTGGTGAACAACTTATTCCCTATCCTAAGGATAGGGGATAAGTTGCAGACCGCGGGGGTCCGACCGCTGGGGCCCCCCGCAATCTCCTGTACGGGGCCCCGGCAGCCCTCGCGAAGGGGGCGTGTCGACCTCCGAACAAAGCGGCGGACGACACGCCCCATCAATACAACTCTATGGCAGAGCCGGAGCGCTGCCTTCGGCAATGCTCCGGCCCTGCCATAGAGATGTATTAAGGGGGCGCCAGCCGCCGCTTCGTGCGGGGGTCGACACCCGACGCCTGGCCCCCGTACAGAGAGATCGCAGGGGGCCCCAGCGGTCCTTAGGATAGGGGATAAGTTTTTCACCACTGGACTACCCCTTTAAAGATCCGTTTAATGTTCCGTTAACAAAAACGGATGTTAAACAAACGCCAGTTAAAAATTCCCATTATAGTCTATGGGATTTTTACATTATCCGTTTTAACCTGTCATAGCCCGTTATAAATAACGGACGTTATTATGTGACAGGAGAAAGTAACGGGAGAAATAGTGCATGCATTAATTATTTCTTCCGTTCTTTCTCCCGTCACAAAATAATGTCCATGCTGGATGACTGGCGATGCCAGGCGGAGGCTCGTGACGTCACGGCCATGCCCCCTCAATGCAAGTCTATGGGAGTCCCATAGATTTTCATTGAGGGGGAGTGGCTGTGACGTCACGAGTGATGCACGGCCGTGACGTCACAAACCTCTAGTGCTAAACCCGACGCTCTAAACCAGTGGTCTTCAACCTGCGGACCTCCAGATGTTGCAAAACTACAACTCCCAGCATGCCCGGACAGCCAACGGCTGTCCGGGCATGCTGGGAGCTGTAGTTTTGCAACATCTGGAGGTCCGCAGGTTGAAGACCACTGCTCTAAACGAACCCTGGGTGCAGCACAGAGATTGCGGGGGTCCACAGCGGCGGGACCCCCACGATCAGACATGTTGTCCCCTATCCTTTGTATAGGGAATAAGATGTCTAGGGGCAGAGAACCCCTTTAAGGACACTTATTTTTGCGTTTTCAAATTTTTTATATTTTTTTTTGCTCCTCGCCTTCTAAAAAATCATAACTCTTATATTTCCATCCACAGACCCATGTGGGGGCTGGTTTTTTGCATGACTAATTGTACTTTGTTACGACATCACTCATTTTACCATAGAATTTATGGAAAATCTATTTTTTGAGCTGGGATTTTTTTTTTTTTTTTGTACCACTAATGCGTATATCTGAGTATTTGATCATATATTTTTTTTTGGGGGGGAATGTGATGTGACCAAAACTCAGCAATTTTTTACTTTATTTTTTTAAACATTTATATTGTTCACCGTACAAAATCGTTTACATTATATTTTGATAGTTCTAACAATACCGCACGCGGCAATACCAAATATGTTTATTAATTAAATTTTTAGGCTTTTTGGGGGTTAAATGGGGGAAAAAATAGCCATAAGGGACTATTTATAGCAGGGGTATTCAACTGGCAGACTGCGGTCCACATTTGGACCACGGCCGCCAGTCATCCGGACCTCCCCTCATTAATTTGTATAGGTGTCTTTAAGACACCGATACAAATGAATAGCCGCGGCCTGGAGTGAGGGAGCACTGTGTTCCCTGCCTGGCCGCCCCGCGCTTCTCCTATGATGCCGGCAGCGCGATTAGCACTGCCTGCATCATCTGCTCTGGCCAGGCCTAACTAGAAGAGGCCAGAGCAGCGGAGCAGTGCGGGACCTGGGATGGCAGCCAAGCTCTCAGGTACAAATTTGTGTTCCCCCAACTGTGACTCTCCAGTTGTTGTAGAACTACAGCTCCCATCATGACCTTCTGTCTGTGCATGATGGGAGTTGTCAGCTGGAGAGTCACAGTGGAAAAGTTCCTGTAGGGGCACAGTGGCATCCTTCATTCTGGGGGTACAGTGGCATAAACAATTCTGGGGGCACAGCGGCATCATTAATTCTGGGGGCACAGCGGCATCATTAATTCTGGGGTACAGGGGCATTATTAATTCTGGGGGCACAACGGCATAATTAATTCTAGGGGCCACAGAGGCATAACTTATTCTGGGGGCACAGCGGCATAATTAATTCTAGGGGCCACAGTGGCATTACTAATTCTGGGGGCACAGCGGCATAACTAATTCTGGGGGCACAGCGGCATAACTAATTCTGGAGGCACAGTGGCATCACTAATTCTGGGGGCACAGTGGCATCATTAATTCTGGGGGCACAGTGGCATCATTCATTTTGTGCAGCACACTGGCATCATTAATTCTGGGGCACAGTGGCATCATTAATTTTGGGGGCATAGCGGTATCATTGATTCTGGGGGCACAGCGGCATCACTAATTCTGGGGGCACAGCGGCATCACTAATTCTGGGGGCACAGCGGCATCATTAATTCTGTGCGGCACAGCGGCATCATTAATTCTGTGCGGCACAGCGGCATCATTAATTCTGTGTGGCACAGCAGCATCATTCATTCTGTGCGGCACAGCGGCATCATTCATTCTGTGCGGCACAGCGGTATCATTCATTCTGGGGGTACAGTGGCATAAACAACTCTGGGGCACAGTGGCATCATTAATTCTGGGGGCACAGCGGCATCATTAATTCTGGGGTACAGGGGCATAATTAATTCTGGGGGCACAGCGGCATCATTAATTCTGGGGGCACATGGCATCATTAATTCTGGGGGCACAGTGGCATCATTCATTTTGTGCAGCACACTGGCATCATTAATTCTGGGGCACAGTGGCATCATTAATTTTGGGGGCACAGCGGTATCAGTGATTCTGGGGGCACAGTGGCATCACTAATTCTGGGGGCACAGCGGCATCACTAATTCTGTGCGGCACAGCGGCATCATTAATTCTGTGTGGCACAGTGGCATCATTCATTCTGTGCGGCACAGCGGCATCATTAATTCTGGGGGCACAGCGGCATCATTAATTCTGGGGGCACAGCGGCATCACTAATTCTGGGGGCATAGTGGCATCATAAATTTTGTGCAGCATAGTGGCATCATTAATTCTGGGGGGCACAGTGGCTTCACTAATTCTGGGGGCACAGTGGCTTCACTAATTCTGGGGGCACAGTGGCATCCTTAATTCTGGGGGCACAGTGGCATCCTTAATTCTGGGGGCACAGTGGCATCATAAATTTTTTGGCACAATGGCATAATTAATTCTGGGGGACAGTGGCATAAATAACTCTGGAACACAGTGGCATCATTAATTCTGGGGGCACAGTGGCATCAATTATTTGGAGTACAGAGGTACAATTAGTTGGTACAGGGCACAGTGTTAGCGTGTGGCAGTAATATTTAGTGTTGCTCGCGAATATTCGCAATTCGAATATTATTCGCGAATATCGCATATTCGCGAATTCGCGAATTTCGCGAATATAGCACTATATATTCGTAATTACGAATATTCATTTTTTTTTTGTTTTTTTCTTCACAATACACATCACAGTGATCACCCCTCTCTGCTTCCAGCTTGTGTGATGTAAAGAAGGTTCTAATACTACTGTGTGAGACTGGCGCGCGAAAATTCGCATATGCTAATTTTCGCAAATGCGAATTTACGCGTATGCTAATTTCGCATATGCGAATTTTCACATATGTAAATTTTCGCATACGCGAATTTACGCGTATGCGAAAATAAAATAACGAATATGCGAATATATGACGAATATTCGTCCATATATTCGCGAATATTCGCGAATTCGAATATGGCCTATGCCGCTCAACACTAGTAATATTGCAGGGGAATAGTATGTGGCAGTAATATACCAGGGGCCCAGTGTGTGGCAGTATTATTTCAGGGGGTACAGAGTGGGGCAGAATAATTTTCAGTGGTACAGTGTGTGGCAGTAATATACCGGGGGCACAGAGTGTGGCAGTTTTAAATTCAGGAGTACAGTGTGCACACTTCAGTTGCTCGTTTGCTCTATCCTTCATGGCACTGAGGCCACTATTTGTGTACCAGGCCTTAGCGTTCAGCTCAGACCTTCAGCGGATGGCAGACCTGGATAAGCGGACCCTCACTAAAAATAGTTGAGTACCCCTAATTTATAGCAATCGTTTGATTGCTAATACTGTTAAGTGCTTTGCATAGGCATAGCACTGATCAGTATTATTGACGATATTCTTTTCTGGTCTGCTCGATGTCAGACCAGGGGAGAAGACCCCGGGAGAGTGGCAGAGGTAGGTGAGGGGACCTCTGTCCACCAACATGGCTGCTCTGATCCCCGTGGCCATGCTGCGTGCGATCAGATCAGCCATTTAAATTGCCGCAGTGCTGCAGATGCCGTGATCTGTATTGATCACGGCATCTGAGGGGTTAATGGCGGACATCAGCGCGATCGGTGATGTCCACCATTACCGGAGGTACCTGGCTGCTGATACCAGCCGGGACCTGCCGTGCATGATGCAAGGACCGCTCCGGTGCTCACGTCATGTATAGGATGTATATGTACGTCCTGGGGTGCTAAGTCCCAGTCATACATTTACATCCTAAGTCATTAAGGGGTTAAGATTCCACCGAAAGGGAACGTTCATGTGGCAAAATGTCCTTATGGAATTCCGCAAGGACATTCAGCTGCACCGGAGTCCCAATGAATTCCTTGGGATTCTGCAGCACTGTTCACACGGTGGAATTTTCGCGATTCCCATGGTGGATTTCTGCCGCTGCAATCCCGATTTTGGTGTCTGCAAAAAAAAAATTTTTAAAAATTAAAAATAGACATGTCTATTCTTTTTTTGATTAAGTTCAGAAATGCATTGCCGACCACTGAATTATCCAAAAGTGCAGAATGTCCGCATGTGTTTTCCGTGCGGAAATTCTGCACAAATTTAGCAATGTGGACATTTCGAGTATTCATTCGTATATGTGAATATTTGAACATTCTAGCAAATATATATTCACATACGCGATTATTCACAAAACCTCCTCCTCATGTAATCTCCTTCCTAGTGGGGTGACACACTGTAACAAACCTCCTCTTCATTAGTAATAAGCGGCATTGGCCATATTTGAATTCGCGATATTTTACAAATATATAGACGAATATTCGTCCTATATTAGCAAATTTTGCGCATTCGTTCGTATATGTGAATATTTGCACATCCTAGCAAGAATATAAATTCACAAATGCGAATATCCAAAAGTGACACACTGTAACAAATGTCCTTCTCATGTATTCTCCTTAAGACTGGGGTGACACACTGTAACAAACCTCCTCATCATGTCATCTCCTTACTACTGGGGTTACACACTGTAACAAACCTCCTCCTCATGTAATCTCCTTACTACTGGGGCGATACACTGTAACAAACCTCCTCCTCATGTAATCTCCTTACTACTGGGGTGACACACTGTAACAAACCTCCTCCTCATGTAATCTCCTTACTACTGGGGTAACACACTGTAACAAACCTCCTCCTCATGTAATCTCCTTACTACTGGGGTGACACATTGTAACAAACCCCCTCCTCATGTAATCTCCTTACTACTGGGGTGACACATTGTGACAAACCTCCTCCTAAATTACTCTCCTTACTACTGGGGTGACACACTGTAACAAACCTCCTCCTCATGTAATCTCCTTACTACTGGGGTGACACACTGTAACAAACCTCCTCCTCATGTAATCTCCTTACTACTGGGGTGACACACTGTAACAAACCTCCTCCTCATGTAATCTCCTTACTACTGGGGTGACACACTGAAACAAACCTCCTCCTCATGTAATCTCCTTACTACTGGGGTGACACACTGTAACAAACCTCCTCCTCATGTAATCTCCTTACTACTGGGGTGACACACTGTAACAAACCTCCTCCTCATGTAATCTCCTTACTACTGGGGTTACACACTGTAACAAACCTCCTCCTCATATAATCTCCTTACTACTGGGGTGACACACTGTAACAAACCTCCTCCTCATATAATCTCCTTACTACTAAGGTGACACACTGTCACAAACCTCCTCCTCATGTAATCTCCTTACTACTGGGGTGACATTGTGACAAACCTCCTCCTAATTTAATCTCCTTACTACTGGGGTGACACACTGTAACAAACCTCCTCCTCATGTAATACGCAGGTATGTATATTCGCATGAATCAATATTCGCAAGTATGTATATTCGCATACGTGAATATTCGCGTGTTGTGTATATTCGCATGTTTGCATATTCACAAGGTATGGACAAATATTCGCATATGTGAAATATGCGCATCGTATATATTCGCATGGATCAATATTCGCAGGTATGTATATTCGCTTACGTGAATTCGCGGCTTATGTATATTCGCATGTTTGCATAGTCAAAAGGCATGGACAAAATATTCGCATGTGTGAATATTCCCACGTCCTAGCAAATGCGAATATCCAAAAGAGTCACACTGTAACAAACCTCCTCCTCATGTAATCTCCTTACTACTGGAGTGACACATTGTGACAAACCTCCTCCTAATTTAATCTCCTTACTACTGGGGTGACACACTGTAACAAACCCCCTTCTAATTTAATCTCCTTACTACTGGGGTGACACACTGTAACAAACCTCCTCCTCATGTAATCTCCTTACTACTGGGGTGACGCACTGTAATAAAACTCCTACTCATGTAATCTCCTTTCTACTGTGGTGACACACTGTAACAAACCCCCTTCTAATTTAATCTCCTTACTATTGGGGTGACACACTGTAACAAAACTCCTACTCATGTAATCTCCTTACTACTGTGGTGACACACTGTAACAAACCCCCTTCTAATTTAATCTCCTTACTACTGGGGTGACACACTGTAACAAACCTCCTCCTCATGTAATCTCCTTACTACTGGGGTGACGCACTGTAATAAAACTCCTACTCATGTAATCTCCTTTCTACTGTGGTGACACACTGTAACAAACCCCCTTCTAATTTACGCTCCTTACTACTGGGGTGACACAGTGTAACAAACCTCCTTCTCATGTAATTACCTTACTACTAAAGTGACACACTGTCACAAACCTCCTCCTCCTCATTAGTGCTGAGCGGCATAGGCCATATTCGAATTCGCGAATATTCGCGAATACATGGGCGAATATTCGTCATATATTCGCGGATATTCGCATATTCGTAATATTCTCGTTTTATTTTCGCGAATGCTAAACAATTCGCGTATGCGTAAATTAACTTATACGAAAATTAACAAATACGAAAATTAGCATATGTAAATGTTCGCATGTGCGAATCTTCTCACGCCGGTCTCACACAGTAGTATTAGAGCCTTCATTACACCACACAAGCTGGAAGCAGAGAGGGATGATCACTGTGATGTGTACTGTGGGAAAAAAAAAAAAAGACGAATATTCGTAATTACGAATATATAGCGCTATATTCGCGAAATTCGCGAATATGCGATATTTGCGAATATTCGAATTGCGAATATTCGCGAGCAACACTACTCCTCATGTAATCTCCTTACTACTGGGGTGACACACTGTAACAAACCTCTTTCTCATGTAATTACCTTACTATTAAGGTGACACACTGTCACAAACCTCCTCCACATGTAATCCGCAGGTATGTAAATTCGCGTATGTGAATATTCGCATGACATGTATCTTTACATTATCTTCGCATACGTACATATTCGCATGTTTGCATTTTCACATGTATGGACAAATATTCGCATGTGTGAAATATTCGCATGAGTTAATATTTACGTGTGAATATTCGCAAGTATGTATTTTCGCATACGTGAATATTCGCGTTTTCATGGGGTGACACACTGTAACAAACCTCTTTCTCATGTAATTAACTTACTATTAAGGTGACACACTGTCACAAATCTCCTCCTCATGGATCCATATTTGCAAGTATGTATATTCGCGCGTTGTTTATATTCGCATGTTTGCATGTTCACATGGTATGGACAAATATCCGCATATGTGAATATTCCCACGTCCAAGCAAATGCGAATATCCCAAACTGTCACACTGTAACAAACCCCCTCCTCATTTAATATCCTTACCACTGGGGTGACACACTGTAACAAACCTCTTTCTCATGTAATTACCTTACTACTAAGGTGACACACTGTCACAAACCTCCTCCTCCTCATGTAATCTAGTGTTGCTCGCGAATATTTGCTTCCAGCTTATGTGGTCCATATATTCGCGAACTCGAATATGGCCTATGCCGCTCAACACTAATGTAATCTTCTTACTAGTGTTGAGCGGCATAGGCCATATTCGAATTTGCGAATATATGGACGAATATTCGTCATATATTCGCGAATATTCGCATATTCGCTATAATCTCGTGAATATTAGCATATACAAAATTAGCATATGCGAAAATTAGTATATACTCATGTTCGCATATGCGAATTTCGCGCGCCAGTCTCACACAGTAGTATTACAGCCTTCTTTACACCACACAAGCTGGAAGCAGAGAGGGATGATAACTGTGATGTGATGACTGGGGTGACACAGTGTATCAAACCTCCTCCACATGTAACCCGCAGGTATGTTTGCATGTTCACATGGTATGGACATGGCATCCGCATATGTGAAATATTCGCATGTCATGTATATTCGTATGCATTAATATTCGCATGTTTGTATTTTCACACGCAAAATATTCGTATATGTGGAATATTCGCATGGTTTAATATTCGCGTGGATTGATATTCGTA
Organism: Hyla sarda; assembly: GCF_029499605.1. NCBI lineage: Eukaryota > Metazoa > Chordata > Amphibia > Anura > Hylidae > Hyla > Hyla sarda. The sequence goes on from NC_079199.1 coordinate 18,746,969, forward strand.
ATCATGTATATTCGCATACGTGAATATTCGCGGTTTATATATTCGCATGTTTGCATAGTCACAGGACATGGGCAAATATTCGCATGTGTGAATATTCCCACGTCCTAGCAAATGTGAATATCCAAAAGTGTCACACTGTAACAAACCTACTCCTCCTGTAATCTCCTTACTACTGGGGTGACACACTGTAACAAACCTCCTCCTCATGTAATCTCCTTACTACTGGGGTGACACACTGTAACAAACCTCCTTCTCGTGTAATTACCTTACTAAAGGGGGGTGCAAACTGTAACAAACCTCCTGCTCATGTAATCTCCTTACTACTCTGGTGACACACTGTAACAAACCCCCTCCACATGTAATCTCCTTGCTACTGGGGTGACACATTGCGACAAACCTCCTCCTTATTTAATCTCCTTACTACTGGGGTGACACACTGTAAAAAAAAACCTCCTAATTTAATCAACCCCCTCCTAATTTAATCTCTTTACTACTGGGGTGACACACTGTAACAAACCTCCTCCACATGTAATCCGTAGTGTTGCTCGCGAATATTCGCAATTCGGATATTATTCGCGAATATCGCATATTCGCGAATTTCGCGAATATAGCTCTATATATTCGTAATTACGAATATTCGTTTTTTTTTTTTTTTTTTCCACAGTACACATCACAGTGATCATCCCTCTCTGCTTCCAGCTTGTGTGGTGTAAAGAAGGCTCTAATACTACTGTGTGAGACTGCCGAACAAAACTTCGTATATGCGAAGATTAGCATATGCTAATCTTCGCATATACGAAGTTTCGCATACACTAATCTTCGCATATGCGACGTTTCGCATGCGTAAATTCTCTTTGTATGATAATTTTCGCGTACATGAATTTAAACCGCGAACATTACGAATATGCGAATATCCGCATTTATGTGACGAATATTCGTCCATATATTCGCGCATATTCGCGAATTCAAATATGGCCTATGCCGCTAAACACTAGTAATTCGCAGGTATGTATATTCGCATGGATCAATATTCGCAAATATGTATATTCGCATACGTGAATATTTGCGTTTTCATGGGGTGACACACTGTAACAAACCCCCTCCTCATGTAATCTCCTTACTACTGGGGTGACACACTGTCACAAACCCCCTCCTCCTCATGTAATCTTCTTACTACTGGGGTGACACATTGTGACAAACCCCCTCCTAATTTAATCTCCTTACTAGTAGGGTAACACTGTATCAAACCTCCTCTATATGTAACCCGCAGGTGTGTATATTCCCATATGTGAATATTCGCATGCCATGTATATTCGCATGGATCCATATTTGCAAGTATGTATATTCGCACATGCAAATATTCGCGCGTTGCTTATATTCGCATGTTTGCATGTTCACATGGTATGGACAAATATCCGCACATGTGAAATATTCGCATGTCATGCATATTCGCATGGATGAATATTCACATGGATTAATATTCGCATGTGGAATATTCGTATGGTTTAATATTCACGTGGATTGATATTCGCAAGTATGTATATTCTCATACGTGAATATTCGCGTTTTATGTATATTCGCATGATTGCATAGTCACGAGGCATGGCCACATATTCGCATATGTGAATATTCCCACGTCCTAGCAAATGCGAATATCCAAAAGTGTCACACTGTAACAAACCTACTCCTCCTGTAATCTCATTACTACTGGGGTGACACACTGTAACAAACCTCCTCCTCATGTAATCTCCTTACTACTGGAGTGACACATTGTGACAAACCTCCTCCTAATTTTATCTCATTACTACTGGGGTGACACACTGTAACAAACCTCCTCCCCACGTAATCTCCTTACTACTGGGGTGACACACTGTAGCAAACCTCCTCATGTAATTACCTTACTAAAGGGGGGTGCAAACTGTAACAAACCTACTCATGTAATCTCCTTACTACTGTGGTGACACACTGTAACAAACCTCCTCCACATGTAATCCGCACGTATGTATATTCGCATTAGTGTTGCTCGCGAATATTCGCAATGCGAATATTATACGCAAATATCGCATATTCGCGAATTCGCGAATTTCGCGAATATAGCGCTATATATTCGTAATTACGAATATTCGTTTTTTGTTTTTTGTTTTTTTTCTTCACAGTACACATCACAGTGATCATCCCTCTCTGCTTCCAGCTTGTGTGGTGTAAAGAAGGCTGTAATACCACTGTATGAGACTGGCGCGCGAAAATACGCATATGCGAAAACTAGCATATGTAACTTTACGCATATGCGAATTTACACATACGTTAATTTCCGCATTCGCGTATTTTCGCATATGCGAACATAAACCGCGAATGTGCGAATAATCGCGAATATATGGCGAATATTCGTCCATATATTCGCGAATATTCGCGAATTCGAATATGGCCTATGCCGCTCAACACTAATTCGCATATGTGAACAAACCTCCTCCTCATGTAAGCTCCTTACTACTGGGGTGACACACTAACAAACCTCCTCCTCATGTAATCTCCTTACTACTGGGGTGACACACTATAACAAACCTCCTCCTCATGTAATCTCCTTACTACTGGGGTGACACACTATAACAAACCTCCTCCTCATGTAATCTCCTTGCTACTGGAGTGACACATTGTGACAAACCTTCTCCTAATTTAATCTCCTTACTACTGGGGTGACACACTGTAACAAACCCCCTCCTCATGTAATCTCCTTGCTACTGGGGTGACACATTGCGACAAACCTACTCCTAATTTAATCTCCTTACTACTGGGGTGACACACTGTAACAAACCCCCTCCTAATTTAACCCCTTAAGGACCAAGGAGGTACCGGTACGTCCTTGGTCCTGCTCTTCTGATATAACGCGGGGTTACACAGTTACCCCGCGTCATATCACGGCGGGCCCGGCGTCATAGTGAAGCCGGGAGCCGCCTCTAATAGCGTGCAGCGCCGATCGCGGCGCCGCGCACTATTAACCCTTTAGCCGTGCGCTCAGAGCTGAGCCGCGCGGCTAAAAGTGAAAGTGAAAGTTCCCGGCTAGCTCAGTCGGGCTGTTCGGAATAGCCGCGGCTAATCGCGGCATCTCGAACAGCTGACAGGACAGCGGGAGGGCCCCTACCTGACACATTGTGACAAACCTCCTCCTAATTTAATCTCCTTACTATTGGGGTGACACACGGTAACAAACCTCCTCCTCATGTAATCACCTTACTACTGGGGTGACACACTGTAATAAACCTCCTCCTCACTAGTGTTGAGCGGCATAGGCCATATTTGAATTTGCGATATTTTTCGAATATCTGGATGAATATTCGTCATATATTTGCTAAATTCGCATATTCGTAAAATTCACGTTTTTTTTCGCATATGTGAAAATGCGCATATGCGACAATTCGCATATGTGAAAATTAAGGAACTTTATAGCAAGTATACCAGTGTAACTTGATAGAAGCAGTAGAAGTACAAGTCATACAAGTATCTGTTAGGATTCGGCAGGCTGGATGTGGATCCTCTGTGTCAGCGAGGGATTGGCGTGGACCGTGCCAGTGGACCGGTTCTAGGTTGCTACTGGTATTCACCAGAGCCCGCCACAAAGCGGGATGGTCTTGCTGCGGCGGTAGCAACCAGGTCGTATCCACCGGCAACGGCTCAACCTCACTGACTGCTGAGAAGGCGTGGGACAGAAGGACTAGGCAGAGGCAAGGTCAGACGTAGCAGAAGGTCGGGGCAGGCGGCAAGGTTCATAGTCAATGGATATAGCAAGTGGTCAGGAACACTGGTAAGGCAAACACTGTAAACACTTTCTCTAGGCACAAGGCAACAAGATCCGGCAAGAAAGGGAAGGGGAAGTGAGGTTATATAGGGAAGTGCACAGGTGGAAGCTAATTAGACTGATTGGACCAGGCACCAATCATTGGTGCACTGGCCCTTTAAATCTTAGAGAGCTGGCGCACGCGCGCCTTAAGGAGCAGAGCCGCGCGCGCCAGGACGTGACAGCCGGGGACCAGGACAGGTGAGTGACTTGGGATGCGATTCGCGAGCGGGCGCGTCCCGCTATGCGAATCGCATCCCCACCGGCAGTGTCAGTGCAGCGCTCCCGGTCAGCGGGTCTGACCGGGGCGCTGCAGAGAGAAGAACGCCGCGAGCGCTCCGGGGAGGAGCAGGGACCCGGAGCACTCGGCGTAACAGTATCATCTATCAACATGGTTCGCAGCCAATTTGCAAGGAAGGAAGAAAGAATCTTCATTAGTGTTATTTCATTACTTTTGTAGTTGTATCTTGTGAATTTATTTTTGCATGCGCAAATTTATTTTCGATATACTCGCGCATGAGAAAAACTTGCAAAACTACAACTCCCAGCATGCCCAGACAGCAAACAGCGGTCTGAGCATGCTGGGAGTTGTAGTTTTGCAACATCTGGAGGGCCACAGTTTGGAGACCACTGTGCAGTGGTCTCTAAACTGTAGCCCTCCAGCTGTTGCAAAACTGCAAATCCCAGCATGCCCAATCAGCAAACAGCTGTGTCGGCATGCTGGGAGGTGTAGTTGCATACCTCCAGCTGTTGCATAACTACATCTCCCAGTACATGCTGGGAGTTGTAGTTTTGCAACAGCTGGAGGCACACTGGTTGGAAAATACCGAGTCATGTAACAGAACCTAACTGAAGGTTTTCCAACCAATGTGCCTCCAGGTGTTGCAAAAATACAACTCCCAGCATGCACGGTCTGTCAGTGCATGCTGGGAGTTGTAGTTTTGCACCAATTGGAGGCTCCCTGTTTGGGTAGACATTGCATTATGGGCGTTCTCCCCAGCGGAGAGCGCCAAAAATGTCATAAGCAATTTTTGTTTTACAGAGGTCTGGTTATGGTTTAAGAATTTGTGGTGCTGGAAGCAAGGTCCGCTCTCTCCTTTTTTTCTTTTTGTATATTCCTGTTGTCATGTGATCGGGTGGAGTTCCACTACACCAGAGAGATTGCAGTGGCCAGTGAATCTCCATCTTATGATACACGATCTCCCAGCCTACCAGGACAGTCAATGGCTGTCCGGCAATACTGGGAGTTGTTGTTTAGCAACAGCTGGAGGCTCTGTTTAGGAAACACTGCCATATGAGATGGGGGGAGGGAGGGGGGGTGTAAGGGTGTATATGTAGTCTTTTACTTTTTATTTTGTATTAGTGTAGTTAATGTAGTGTTTTTAGGATACATTCACACAGACGGGGGGGGGGGTTCACAGTGAGTTTTCCGCTGGGAGTTTGAGCTGCGGCGGAAAATTTGCCGCAGCTCAAACTGGTAGAAGGAAACCCACTGTAAACCTGCCCGTGTGAATGTTCCCTATACATTCACATGGGGGGGGGGGGGGGGCAAAACCTTCAGCTGTTGCAAAACTACAACTCCCAGAATGCACTGACAGGCCATACATGCTGGGAGTTGTAGTTTTGCAACAGCTGTAGGCACACTGGTGGGGAACCACTAGTTAGGAAACAGACTCTAGCTCATTGATTCCAACCCGTGTGCCTCCAGCTGTTGCAAAACTACAACTTTCAGCATGCACTGACTGCCTGGGCATGATGGGAATTGTAGTTGTGCAACATCTGGAGGGCTACACTCCAGTCGGCTCATTGAAATTAATTACCATACATGCATACGGCCGGGATACGGGAGCGCACGGTTTTAGCTCCCCCCAGCCGTATGCGCTCCCGTATGGGTAAAGACGTGGTGTGAACCCACCCATAGCGAAGGGGTGGGATACTTTCCTATTGGTTGCTGGGTACGCTGCTAATCTCCGACAACTGTATTTGCATCATTCTCATTGGCCCACAAGCTAAAAGAAGTGCAAGATCAATATTCGTGAATATTCGCATATGTGAATATTCGCCCAGCGGTCTCACACAGTAGTATTAGAGCAGTGGTTCTTAACCTTGTTGGAGGTAGTGAACCCCACCAGTTTCATATGCACATTCACCAAACCCCTCTTAATTGGAAAAATAAAATATGATTTTTTCAAATTCAAAACATAGGAGTATATATTTATACATAGGTGCACAAAATGAACAAAACCATTAAGAACAAAGAACAAAACTATGAAAACATGATTTTCACACAAAAACATAAGGAATATTTACTGCAAATATACTGCACATTAGGCAGGCAGTGTTCCTCCACATTAGGCTGGCAGTGTTCCCCCACATTAGGTTGGCAGTGTTCCCCCACATTAGGCAGGAAGTGTTCCCCCCCACATAAGGCAGACAGTGTTCCCCCACATTAGGCAGACAGAGTTCCCCCACATTAGGCAGGCAGTGTTCCCCCACATTAGGCTGGCAGTGTTCCCCCACATTAGGCTGGCAGTGTTCCCCCACATTAGGCTGGCAGTGTTCCCCCACATTAGGCAGGCAGTGTTCCCCCACATTAGGCAGGCAGTGTTCCCCCACATTAGGCTGGCAGTGTTCTCCCACATTAGGGAGGCAGTGTTCTCCCACATTAGGAAGGTAATGTTCTCCCACATTAGGCAGGCAGTGTTCTCCCACATTAGGCAGGCAGTGTTCTCCCACATTAGGCAGGCAGTGTTCCCCCACATTAGGCAGGCAGTGTTCTCTCACATTAGGCAGGCAGTGTTCCCCCACATTAGGCAGGCAGTGCTCCCCCACATTAGGCAGGCAGTGTTCCCCCACATTAGGCAGGCAGTGTTCCCCCACATTAGGTAGACAGTGTTCCCCCACATTAGGCAAACAGTGTTCCCCCACATTAGGCAGGCAGTGTTCCCCCACATTAGGCTGGCAGTGTTCCCCCACATTAGGTTGGCAGTGTTCCCCCACATTAGGCAGGCAGTGTTCCCCCCACATTAGGCAGACAGTGTTCCCCCACATTAGGCAGACAGAGTTCCCCCACATTAGGCAGGCAGTGTTCTCCCACATTAGGCAGGCAGTGTTCCCCCACATTAGGAAGGCAGTGTTCTCCCACATTAGGCAGGCAGTGTTCCCCCACATTAGGCAGGCAGTGCTCCCCCACATTAGGTAGGCAGTGTTCCCCCACATTAGGCAGGCAGTGTTCCCCCACATTAGGCTGGCAGTGTTCCCCCACATTAGGCAGGCAGTGTTCCCCCACATTAGGCTGGCAGTGTTCCCCCACATTAGGTTGGCAGTGTTCCCCCACATTAGGCAGGCAGTGTTCCCCCCACATAAGGCAGACAGTGTTCCCCCACATTAGGCAGACAGAGTTCCCCCACATTAGGCAGGCAGTGTTCCCCCACATTAGGCTGGCAGTGTTTCCCCACATTAGGCAGGCAGTGTTCCCCCACATTAGGCTGGCAGTGTTCTCCCACATTAGGCAGGCAGTGTTCCCCCACATTAGGCTGGCAGTGTTCCCCCACATTAGGCTGGCAGTGTTCTCCCACATTAGGGAGGCAGTGTTCTCCCACATTAGGAAGGCAATGTTCTCCCACATTAGGCAGGCAGTGTTCTCCCACATTAGGCAGACAGTGTTCTCCCACATTAGGCAGGCAGTGTTCTCCCACATTAGGAAGGCAACGTTCTCCCACATTAGGCAGGCAGTGTTCTCCCACATTAGGCAGGCAGTGTTCCCCCACATTAGGCAGGCAGTGTTACCCCACATTAGGCAGGCAGAGTTCCCCCACATTAGGCAGGTAGTGTTCCCCCACATTAGGCAGGCAGTGCTCCCCCACATTAGGCAGGCAGTGTTCCCCCACATTAGGCAGGCAGTGTTCCCCCACATTAGGCAGACAGTGTTCCCCCACATTAGGCAGGCAGTGTTCCCCCACATTAGGCAGGCAGTGTTCCCCCACATTAGGCTGGCAGTGTTTCCCCCACATTAGGTTGGCAGTGGTCCCCCACATTAGGCTGGCAGTGTTCCCCCACATTAGGCAGACAGAGTTCCCCCACATTAGGCAGGCAGTGTTCCCCCACATTAGGCTGGCAGTATCTTCCCCCACATTAGGTGCAATATAGTCCCCCACATTAGGCTGGCAGTATGTTCCCCCACATTAGGCAGGCAGTGTTCCCCCACATTAGGCAGGCAGTGTTACCCCACATTAGGCAGGCAGAGTTCCCCCACATTAGGCAGGTAGTGTTCCCCCACATTAGGCAGGCAGTGTTCTCCCACATTAGGCAGGCAGTGTTCCCCCACATTAGGCAGGCAGTGTTCCCCCACATTAGGCAGACAGTGTTCCCCCACATTAGGCAGGCAGTGCTCCCCCACATTAGGCAGGCAGTGTTCCCCCACATTAGGCAGGCAGTGTTCCCCCACATTAGGCAGGCAGTGTTCCCCCACATTAGGCAGGCAGTGTTCCCCCACATTAGGCAGGCAGTGTTCCCCCACATTAGGCTGACAGTGTTCCCCCACATTAGGTTGGCAGTGTTCCCCCACATTAGGCAGGCAGTGTTCCCCCCACATTAGGCAGACAGTGTTCCCCCACATTAGGCAGACAGTGTTCCCCCACATTAGGCAGGCAGTGTTCTCCCACATTAGGCAGGCAGTGTTCCCCCACATTAGGCAGGCAGTGTTCCCCCACATTAGGCTGGCAGTGTTCCCCCACATTAGGCTGGCAGTGTTCCCCCACATTAGGCAGGCAGTGTTCCCCCCACATTAGGCAGACAGTGTTCCCCCACATTAGGCAGACAGAGTTCCCCCACATTAGGCAGGAGGTGTTCCCCCACATTAGGCAGGAGGTGTTCCCCCACATTAGGCAGGCAGTGTTCCCCCACATTAGGCAGGCAGTGTTCCCCCACATTAGGCTGGCAGTGTTCCCCCACATTAGACAGGCAGTGTTCTCCCACATTGGGCAGGCAGTGTTCTCCCACATGAGGAAGGCAACGTTCTCCCACATTAGGCAGGCAGTGTTCTCCCACATTAGGCTGGCAGTGTTCCCCCACATTAGGTTGGCAGTGTTCCCCCACATTAGGCAGGCAGTGTTCCCCCCACATTAGGCAGACAGTGTTCCCCCACATTAGGCAGACAGAGTTCCCCCACATTAGGCAGGAGGTGTTCCCCCACATTAGGCAGGCGGTGTTCCCCCACATTAGGCAGGCAGTGTTCCCCCACATTAGGCTGGCAGTGTTCCCCCACATTAGACAGGCAGTGTTCTCCCACATTAGTCAGGCAGTGTTCTCCCACATGAGGAAGGCAACGTTCTCCCACATTAGGCAGGCAGTGTTCTCCCACATTAGGCAGGCAGTGTTCCCCCACATTAGGCAGGCAGTGTTACCCCACATTAGGCAGACAGAGTTCCCCCACATTAGGCAGGTAGTGTTCCCCCACATTAGGCAGGCAGTGCTCCCCCACATTAGGCAGGCAGTGTTCCCCCACATTAGGCAGGCAGTGTTCCCCCACATTAGGCAGACAGTGTTCCCCCACATTAGGCAGGCAGTGTTCCCCCACATTAGGCAGGCAGTGTTCCCCCACATTAGGCTGGCAGTGTTTCCCCCACATTAGGTTGGCAGTGGTCCCCCACATTAGGCTGGCAGTGTTCCCCCACATTAGGCAGACAGAGTTCCCCCACATTAGGCAGGCAGTGTTCCCCCACATTAGGCTGGCAGTATCTTCCCCCACATTAGGTGCAATATAGTCCCCCACATTAGGCTGGCAGTATGTTCCCCCACATTAGGCCGGCAGTATGTACCCCCACATTAGATGCAATATAGTCCGCACCATTAGGCTGGCAGTATGTACCCCCACATTAGGTGCAATATAGTCCCCCACATGAAGCTGGCAGTATGTTCCCCCACATTAGATGCAATATAGTCCCCCCACATTAGGCCGGCAGTATGTTCCCCCACATTAGGTGCAATATAGTCCCCCACATTAGGCTGGCAGTATGTTCCCCCACATTAGGCTGGCAGTATGTTCCCCCACATTAGCTGCAATATAGTCCCCCCGCATTAGGTGCAATATAGTCCCCCACATTAGGCCGGCAGTATGTTCCCCCACATTAGGTGCAATATAGTCCCCCACATTAAGCTGGCAGTATGTTGTCCCACATTAGGTGCAATATAGTCGTCCCCCCCCCCCCCCCCCCACATTAGGCCGGCAGTATGTTCCCCCACATTAGGTGCAATATAGTCCCCCACATTAGAGGGATGATCACTGAGATGTGTACAGTGAAAAAAATAAGTGAATATTCGTAATTTCGAATATATAGTGCTATATTTGTGAATATTTGCGAATTCGCAAATAAAATTCGCATTGCGAATATTCGCCAGCAACACTAATGGCTAAGAGGATGGGTATATGACAACTTCCCAGGCATAGTCTTGATTATGTTGTCTGCTAATAAAAGAATATGTCCTTATCCTGAGATGCCCCCTGACAGCCAATCCACCGCAGGCCAGGAAGTGGAATGCAGGCAGTATTATCGCTAATCACAGCTCAGCCTCCTGGCAGAGATACAAGGTTTTAATCTTATAGTTGTCTATTGGCCACCTTATTATTCATTATATGTTCAAGATTTATTACTAAAGCAAATGTACGAGACAAAACCTGTAACAAGGATCATGAAATTCCTGTTACAATAAAAACTGTCAGTACATCATGGTCATACTGTGACTTTTGGGGGGGGGGGGGGGAGGAAAGGTGACTGCAAATTGTGACTAGATCCCTAGAATAGAAAGTCTGAACCAGTCTGCAAGGAAAAGAAAGCAATGTAGGACACTGGTGTCCATTGCTGTTTATGGATGTCAGTTCTTCACCAGGAACATAGTGACCTATTAAAAGTTTCACACTATAAGTGTAGCTAAAAAAACAAATATATATATTACAATTAGGTTACATTTACACACCGCCTTTTTTCCTAAATACTCTGCAAAAATGCTATGACTTTTCTTTTTTGGGCAAAAATGTTTAAGCCACATTCTAGGTGGGAGTAAATAGGGAAACATGAAATGCTATACATACATGGAATTTTTGTTGTGGCATTTTTCTTTAATTGACCTCTATAGGATAAAAAAGAAATGTCTAGGAAAAAACGCATATGTGGTGGCCCAGTACCGTATTACATACCGTACCTAGTGTAGAGGTCCCCAAAGTCAGAGTAACTACGCTCAGGTAGGGTCCCTCAGGTGGGCCTGCCCCTAGTCGCCTCTTCTTAAGTCTAATTATCTAAATGTTTATATATGTATATATTTCATAATAGTATATATAGGATAATGTATAGTACTTACCTTGTTTAGCGTTGCAGGATCTTCGGTCATGTGACCATGAAAATCTCCTCTATGGTATGTTGCAGGACCTTAGGAGGTCCTTGGGTCACGTGTTACCCATAAATCTTTGTAATGGTGATTGACATCAGTAATGGACCAATTAGCACTAGTCCAGCCCCTGCCCATATAAGGGAGCTGTAGCCAATTATCGCTCTCTTGGGTTGCTGCTCTCGTGGATGCCTGACTAGCAGGACGGATCTACGCAACTTTCAAAGACACGCTAGGCCTCAAAAACCTACTGGCCTCAGCCGAACTAAAACCGTGAGTTCTAATCTACCCCTGCTAAAGCTAGTGTGACTACTGGACCGCAACTAAATCCCCTAAAGACTTAAGATTTAAAGACTCTAAATTGCTAAAGTCCCAACCATTGTCAATCTCCAAAGAAAGCACTTGTATGCATAGAGACTGTTCCGTTATTGAAGCTTGCAGAAAACCTTCAGTAAAAGTTATACCTGTTTTCAGAAAACTCTCCGGTTGTGGACATTCTATTATTCTCTACCTCCCTATCGTTCTTGGGAAGGGTGGCGGTAGGACAAGCATTACTGAGGAGCCCTCACCCTGGCGTCACAAATAGCAAGGGTTAACAAGCACCCTTTAACTACAGCACAGCTACACTCCGCATACCCTACATCCCCCCAGGCTATCACACATATGGGTTTTTCCCATCTAAATTTGTCGCACAGAATGTCGCAGTCTAAATATGTGCGACTTTTCAGCGACTTTTGCTCTAGAGTATTTTTAGAACGTGATGCATGCAAGTCTATTTTTAGACAGAAATGCATTGGAAAATGCATTGGTGCTGAATTTATCAAAAGCAACTTTTCAGCGACAAGTCGCATTGGCTGAAAGTACGCCGAAATGTCCAACCATGTTGGAGCAGCTTTAAATACAGTCTAAACCTTAGATCCCGAAGTCTGTGCACAGAATTTATCAAGAGCCGTGCGCCTTTTGATAAATTAGGTGCACAATAGACCAGACTAACCCTCTGTAGTTTGGTCTATATTGATGCGGGATAGAGATGAGCGAACTTACAGTAAATTCGATTTGTCACGAACTTCTCGGCTCGGCAGTTGATGACTTATCCTGCATAAATTAGTTCAGCTTTCAGGTGCTCCGGGGGGCTGGAAAAGGTGGATACATTCCTAGGAAAGAGTCTCCTAGGACTGTATCCACCTTTTCCAGCCCACCGGAGCTGAACTAATTTACGCAGGAAAAGTCATCAACTGCCGAGCCGAGAAGTTCATGACGAATCGAATTTACTGTAAGTTCGCTCATCTCTAATGCGGGACATAGACAGCTTTGATAAATATCCCCCAATGTATTACAGGTAGGCTAAAACAGATATGCCTGGCCCCATCATAGACTATCAACAACCCATATCTGGTATTTCTTTTACAATGCACTAATAACTAATGACACCTGTCTCTAGAACCGCCTAGTTTAGAAGCAAATCCCCATAGCAAACCTCTTCTAAACTGGGCGGTTCCAGAGACACATGTCATCAGAGAGGATTTAGACAGAAAAGAACAACCTTAACTTCAGAAGCTCATAAGTACTGAAAGGATTAAGATGTTTTAATAGAAGTCATTTACAAATCTGTTTAACTTTCTGGAGCCAGTTGATATATATAAAAAAAATTAAAAAAAAATTCCTGGATAACCTCTTTAATAATAAAAATCATGATAAAATATAGGTCTGTGATTCATCTATAAAATTCTATTTAATCTCTTCTTAGATATATCTGTTTCTAGGAAAGCTAAGCGGCTGCCTATACGGCTCACACAAGTTTTCCTCAAAACCTGCCTAGTTGAGTAGTGATATCATAGCAGGTTGTGCATCGTTGTGATAACAGGCAGATTTGACGTTCCGGTGTTCCAGGAAAGCTGGGTGCCGATATCTGTGGGAGCTGTAATGGTGGCCTTGTTCGTTGTCAGGCTTTCCCAGATACAGATATAACAGGCTATTACTGGGGGCAGGACAACTTACTAACACTAGTGGCTGGTCTATGGCTATGCTATAAGGATACCATGAACATCTCATCGGCAGGAGCTTGGGACTGGATGCAGAATTAATGTTAAACATGTACCGTAATCAGCGACTAATTCATTTATTGTACCGTAATGAGCGACTAATTCATTTATTGTACCGTAATGAGCGACTAATTCATTTATTGTACCGTAATGAGCGACTAATTCATTTATTGTACCGTAATGAGCGACTAATTCATTTACTAGGTTTGCTAGTTAGTGACTGCTGCAGAACCTCTTGCAGCGTAGACCCGCCTAAGTGACTTTGCACATAATATTTGACATTTTTGCATATACTATGCATCCAGTTCTCATTTTATCCCATCATCCCCCTACAGCTTCCTTATGACAGTAACCCCCTCCTTCTCTCAAACACCCAGAATCACATCATGTATTATGCACAGCGCAGAGACACACAGCAAAATACAATGGAACACACCCAGGGAAGGGACTGCTGTGTACCTGATTCTCTGTGCATCCCTTGCAATCTGGGAAAAGAGGCCCCCAAAGGATAGAAAGGTTATACTTACCCCAGCTGTTCCTTTCTTTGCGATTTCGGGCCATGGCAGGGTGAGGCTGTAGGAAGCAGGAGGGTGTGAGGGGTCTGGTGATGGAGCCTCAGCTGCCTTCTGCAGGATGAGAGGATGCTGAGAGGAGGAGGAGGAGGACCAGTCACGTGGGCAGGAGAGCTCTGTGCAATCATTCACAACAGAAGACATGCATCAGACCAGTGTTTCCCAACCAGCGGGCCTCCTGCTGTTGCAAAACTACAACTCCCAGCATGCCCGGACAGCCAAAGGCTGTCCGGGTATGCTGGGAGTTGTAGTTTTGCAACAGCTGGAGGCCCCCTGGTTGGGAAACACTGCATCAGACTGTACAGCTCATGCCTTTCTATGCCTATTGGACTATTCTGCAACATCTAAATAACTAATATCCACATATAAACTCACATCAGCCACCTTGGGACGGATAAATTAGTGACGGTGGGTGATACGTTGTCATTAAAGGGGTACTCCACTGGAAAGTGTGTTTTTTTTTTTTTTCTAAATCCACTGGTGCCAGAAAGTTAAACAGATTTGTAAATGACTTCTATTTAAAAATCGTAATCCTTCCACTACTTATCAGCTGTTATATGCTCCACAGGAAGTTCTTTTATTTTTTAATTTATTTTCTGTCTGACCACAGTGCTCTCTGCTGACACCTCTGTCCATTTTAGGAACTGTCCAGAGTAGAAGCAAATCCCCCATAGCAAACCTCTCCTGCTCTGGACAGTTCCTGATACGGACAGAGGTGTCAGCAGAGAGCACTGTGGTCAGACAGAAAGGAAATTTAAAAAGAAAATAACTTCTTATGCAGCATACAGCAGCTAATAAGTACTGGAAGGATTAATATTTTTTTAATATAAGTAATTTACAAATCTGTTTAACTTTCTGGCGCTAGTTGATTTATTTATTTTTTATTATTCCAGTGGAGCACCCCTTTAATTTCCGAGAAATATTGCGAAAACGTCTCCCGAGAACTGTTGCTACTACAGACAGCTATAAACATAAGAGACATAACCTTGTGCCCACTTTGACAAAAAGCTATTTGGAATGTAATACAGTGGTCCCTCAAGTTACAATATTAATTGGTTCCAGGATGACCATTGTATGTTGAAACCATTGCATGTTGAGACCATAACTCTATGGAAACCTGGTAATTGGTTCTAAAGGCACCAAAATATCATCCAAAAATTGGAAAAAGTGAAAATTAAAGAAAAATAAGTAGATAACTAATATAGATAAAAGGAAATCCTGTCTGTGTCAGTGTTTCCCAAGCAGGGAGCCTCCAGCTGTTGCAAAAGTACAACTCCCAGCATGCCCGGACAGCCAAAGGCTGTCCGGGCATGCTGGGAGTTGTAGTTTTGCAACAGCTGGGGGCACCCGGCTTGGGAAACACTGGTCTATGTAGAGGACAGGATCTTCTTCGGGGTCCTGTACAGTACATACAATGTCCTAAAAAAAGTAACATGGAGCCGCCCTCACCTGGTGTCCAAAGGAGCAGGTAACCCTGGTACAGGTAAAGTGTACAGAACATGTAATACCTCTCTGTACTGTAGGGGGCGATACCAGACATCAGTCAGTGCATACGCTTCAGTAATACAAGGGTTTTACCAGTAAATGCCCATTTTGATTGGTCAGTTCTTCCAGCCATTGACACATTTCACAGATCTGGACTGTCTGTACATTGTATGTTGAGTCTGGTTTCAAGTTACAATGGTCCAGAAAAGATCATTGTATGTTGAAACTATTGTATGTTGAGGCCATTGTAAGTTGAGGGATCACTGTATAGAACAAATATGTATTCGTCCATAAAAAGACAATGTTATAAGTAATGTATGTGTTGTAAAAATGTTGTATTACATATATATATATATATATATATATATATGTATATATATAAACTTATGATCGTTTATGTCATAACATCATTTAGCGTAACGATACTAAATGTTTAACATAAAAATTACCAATGTTAATTCGTAGTTATGAAAGGGGTACTACCGTGCTGACAACTTATCCCCTATCTAAAGGATAGGGGATAAGTTGCCTGATCGCGCGGGGTCCCACCGCTGGGGACCCCCGCGATCTCGCACACAGCACCCCGCTCTCATCAGGCCCCGGAGCGAACATCCGCTCCGGGTCTGATGATGGGGCCGGTGATCGTGACGTCACAGCTCCGCCCCCGTGTGACGTCACGCTCTGCCCCTCAATGCAAGTCTATGGCAGGGGGCGAGACAGCTGAGGGGCGGAGCATCACGACACATGGGGGCGGAGCCGTGACATCACAATACTCCGGCCCCGTGATCGGCAGGCATCAGACCCGGAGCGATGTTTGCTCCGGGGCCTGATGAGAGCGGGGTGCTGCGTGCGAGATCGCGGGGGTCCCCAGCGGCGGGACCCCACACGATCAGGCAACTTATCCCCTGTCCTTTATATAGGGGATAAGTTGTCAGCACGGTAGTACCCCTTTAAGCATATGAAATTTGAGCTATGTTGTTAATTTCTATATCTATTTGTTTTTGTAATTTACTGGGGTAAATTAGGGGTATTCAAATAGGGGTGTTTTACCCCAGGCTGCGGCCCAGGGGTTTGGTGAATTCATAATCAGAGGGCCCCCTTATGCCCTGTGGGTTAAGTTGCTATATAATATGGGACTGTACCCTAGAAAACCAAAATGTAAAAAGAAAAAATTTGCCCATTCCACCCTACAAATAATTTGTTCATTGGTAAAATGACGGATGACATGAAAAGGTACAATTCATTCTGCAAAACAAAAACAAGCCCTTAGGCTACGTTTCTACTTGAAGTCTATGGGAGTAAAAAAAAAAAGAAAAGAAAAACGCCATGTGGATTTCAACTTTGGCGTTTTTTCAGGCGGTTTTTATTCTCTTTTGGACTTTAGCGATCCAAAAAAGTGATGGAGATACCTTTTTTAATAAAATTTCGTAGGGTACCATTAAAAAAAATAAAAATGCAGTAGTTAAAAATACAAAATGTATATTTTTTTAATAAATTTTTATAAATTTTTAAACAGGGATCAATTTATGTGGACGGGCAGGGCTCTAAACATATAGCTGTCAATAATAAAAATGTAGTGTGTGTGTGATTTTCACTTTTTTCTTCTTTATTTTTTAGGTGGTACTACTACACACTGTTCCATGATGGGAGTAGTAGTTCCTGTACTAATTGACAGATCGCCCCGGGTTCCGTTGTGATCCTCCTGTATAAAGTATAGATGCGACCGGCCGCTCTTCTATGGTCCTCTGCACTGCCGTATATGTGTATATACATATATATATATATATATATATATATATATAGATATATACACCTATTCATATTGCCCGTCCAGCCGATCCCCACTCTGGGCGGAAAATATGAATGAGTGATGTTCTATTCACATCACTGGCCGAAGAAAAGTGAAGATGTGAGCGCTGTATAGAGCCGCTCCGCATATCTGCTATATTATGGACGATCGTATCAGGCAATATGTTTATTAGTACATGTACTACTACTCCCATCATGGAACAGTGTGTTCCATGCTGGGAGTAGTAGTGCTACCTAAAAAATTTCACAAAAGAGAGAAAAAAAAAGTAAAACACACTTTATTAAAAATGTATTTAAATTTTGTTATAAAAAATATACATTTCGTTAAATACATTTTTTTTCCATCACTATTGCATCCTTTTTTTTTTTTTTTGGTACCCAACAAATTTTGGGTACCAAAAAAAAAAACGCCAAAGGGGACAAAAATGCAATTTCCACACAAATGAAGAAAACACCAGAAAAAACGCCAGACGCAGGAAATTGCACTGGCGTTTTTTTCTTGTGTTTTTTTCAAACCAAAAAACGCACTGGCTGACTGGGCTCGCTTTGAGCTGTAGCTAGAGAGTTACCGGTTAGAAATTAGTGCTCTAAGGCCACGTTCCCACATTCCAATGAATGCATACAGCCAAAACCATGCTGCTTTCGTTTATGGGGTGTTTTAGATTTGACAGGGTCCCTTTAAGAACTGAAAGTTGTGCTATGATTGGTTGCTATCGGCAACAAAGACAGTTGTGCCGTCAATGGTGGTCACAACTGTCGTTGAGAGGCTGACAGGATTTCCGACAGGAATTATTTGAATAGGTTTGTTTTGTGCTTTTGACAAACAAAAGGATGCTGGTAATAGTAGTTCTAGCTCACATTTGGGGGGTTGAACTGCTCTGTCTAGGACACCCTGTCTTCTATAAAAGGCAGAGCTGTAATACCAGTGTTTGACCATCAGATGGCGATATAACCATTACAAAACCGTTTATCGGCGGCTATTGGCATCGTGTCAAGATAACAAAACGCAACCACCTCCGGTCATTTCATAGCGGACCCGATATGGGTTACGGTGGTATCTCTCTATATCTCTAAACAGCCCTTTATAATGAAAGATAACGCGCCCTCTATAGCCAATTACACGGCAGCTTAGAAACAGAGCGATCCTAACGTAAAAATGGGCGTGGCATAGTTTTTTTTTTTTTTCATTCTAGCTTTATTGCGATTATAAAGCAAAGCACAGAACTCGTGATTGGGGGGAGTGGAAAGTGTCTCACGTGAGCGAGTGATTCATCGAAACTGGAACCAGGCAGCGTGGTGACGTCACCCACGCTCGTGACTTTTTACGTAGTTTTTTTTTTTGTAACGCGGCCATGATATTAGTGGGCAAGGAACCTGTTCCCTAATAATGAGATTATACAGCAACTTCCTGCCGTGACGTCACTGAATATAGATAGGGGGAGTTAGCCAACGTGGACAGTGGGACAAGTGACTTCTACAGCTGTTCTAAAGAGGAACTTTTACTTTTTAATAAAGTTCGAGTTATTTAAATGTAAGAATTTGGCCATTGGATAAAAAAATACAGATGTCAGGGACATTAATATAATGATTGTGAATACTAAAGCAGTGTTCTCCAACCTGTGGCACTTCAACTATTGCAAAACTACAACTCCCAGTATGCCCAGACATGCTGGGAGTTGTAGTTTTGCAACAGCTGGAGGGCCACAGATTGGAGGCCTAGACACTAAAGCAATGTTTTGTAATCTTTGTCCTCCAGCTGTTGCAAAACTACATCTCCCATCATGCTCAGACAGCCTGAGTATGAAAGTCATGTGACTGAGTTCGGGCTGTATTTGATTTTATTTGTGGAGCTAAGCATCACCATATTATGTTGGAGACACATTGCAGTAGGGGTTAACAATCATATGCCTGGCATACCTTTCTTCAGAAATTTGGTGGCTTTATTTCCATTTAAATTAAAAAAGAAAGAAAAAAAAAGTTTTAATCTGTCCACTGTGCCCCAAGACTGCAATGCCTTTCACCGCTGACATCATTACTTGCTCCTCCTGGTGATTGACACACAGGGCTCGTCTGTCGTATTTAGCCCGCGCATGCGCCGACTTTGTATTGTACAGAGAAGAGCTATTGCTAGAGGCAGGGAGTGAAATCTCTGGCTATTGCGACGCATGCGCATTGAATCAGAGGGGTTCAGAATCACTTGCCTACTCACTGCGCATAAACCGTAAAAAAACATTGACTGCGCATGTGCAGGCTTGCAACACAAGACTGTTGTGGGAAGACAAGCCCTGTGTGTCAATCACCAGAAAGAGTGGCTGGTAGAATACATTTTTTAAAGGAAATAAAACAACCAATTTTCCCAGGAAAGGCCCTTCAGATGTTGCAATGTGCAAAAATACAACTCCCAGCATGCCCGGACAGCCAACAGTTTGGAGACCACTGTTTCATGCTTGTCAGCTGCATTGTTGCCACACTGTAGCCTCTTGGATTCCGCATCAGAGGATCCTATTACAATAATGGCCAGTCCTTAGAATGAGTAATGAATGATTGACTGGTAGGGTGCAAATAAACAAGACGGGCTACAATACCATTCACGAGCATCCATATGGATGAGACACTGCGCCTGTGTACACAATGAAGCCATAATCCTTTATTGTGTTGATTGACAGGTGTCCTAAAGGTCAGAGCCCCACTGATCAAACATTAATGAATTATCAGTTTTGCAAAACAGTCGTCCAGACCCCCAGATATTGATGGGGACACGTATAATGTGTATGAAGGCCTTAGGTTGAGATGATAGGTCAGCTCTGTGGATGCTGGCACACTTGGTGGAAAAACTCACGGTATATGTAGACAGTAGACCCAGCAGCTAAGAAAGGCAGCCATTGCCAAAACATGTCCTGTACCTGTACCACTGATGTCTTGAACATGGAACAATAAACATCTGGTGAGTGCTGGGTCTACTTTCTACAAACGGGCGCCTTTAGCCATATCCATTGTGGGTTTTTTTAAGAAAATGTGTGTCAGAAATCTTCAGCTTAAATGGGCACTGTCAGATCCAAAAACTTTTTATATGTTGTTATTGATGAAAATTAAAGACCTTTTGTAATATGGTTGTTTAATTTTTTTTGAATATTTAATAAAGAAAACGGCTATTGAAAATCCCACTACTAGGGCGCCCCATACTGGGTACTAGCCAGTTCTGCAGCAGCAGCTTGTCCATGAGTCATGGACAAGAGATGACTCATGGACATGGGAGGGACATGCCGCCTTCCCCTGAGAGCATTTCTAACACTATGAGCTAATGAAAAGAGGTATTTTTATAATAAATATAAGTGATAATTAGATGTACATGGTCAGGATTAGGTGTTGAGTAACATATTTTCTTTATGTGTGGGATCTGACAGGTACACGTGTACCCCCATTACAACCCCCCCCCCCCCCCCCCCCCCAGATGTTTCACTGGGAAAAACAGCTTTGTCAAGAGTGGAGGTATCACTGGCGTGACAGACACATCACCGTGTAGCGCCAGTGATACCTCGACCCTTGACAAAGCTGGTATTCCCAGCGCAATTTTAATAAGCATTGAGGACAAATCCTAATAGGGAGATACAATGGCATACCAATCTAAATATGAACATCAATTAGGGTTATACCCAAAATAACTGCGTTGACAGTTGGGATAGGAACTTTTCAGAATTATGGTTATGCTGCAATAAATCCCCAATATAAAGGAGTGGACAAATACAGTCACTCAGAAAAGGATCTTTTCTCCCCTTTGTATTTAAAAATGTCTATATCACTGTATATATGAACAAATAGGGTATACAAGAATGTATTTTTTATGTGAGAAATAGGGATTCAGTCCCAGCTGGGCTAAGGCCCAAAAGGTAATTGGTATACATTGCAACCCTGGGAATCCTTTGGAGAATTTTGGATTATAGATGTATATAGGATAATGCTGGGGTGTTGGGGTCGCAGTATGTGAGGGTCTGTATATAGGATAACATTGGGGTATTGGGGTCACAGTGTGTGAGGGTCTGTATATAGGATAACATTGGGGTATTGGGGTCACCATGTGTGAGGGTCTGTATATAGGATAACATTGGGGTATTGGGGTCACCGTGTGTGAGGGTCTGTATATAGGATAACATTGGGGTATTGGGGTCACAGTGTGTGAGGGTCTGTATATAGGATAACATTGGGGTCACCGTGTGTGAGGGTCTGTATATAGGATAACACTGGGGTGTTGGGGTCACAGTGTGTGAGGGTCTGTATATAGGATAACACTGGGGTGTTGGGGTCACAGTGTGTGAGGGTCTGTATATAGGATAACATTGGGGTATTGGGGTCACAGTGTGTGAGGGTCTGTATATAGGATAACATTGGGGTCACCGTGTGTGAGGGTCTGTATATAGGATAACACTGGGGTGTTGGGGTCACAGTGTGTGAGGGTCTGTATATAGGATAACACTGGGGTGTTGGGGGTCACAGTGTGTGAGGGTCTGTATATAGGATAACACTGGGGTGTTCGGGTCACTGTGTGAGGGTCTGTATATAGGATAACACTGGGGTGTTGGTCACAGTGTGTGAGGGTCTGTATATAGGATAACACTGGGGTGTTGGGGTCACAGTGTGTGAGGGTCTGTATATAGGATAACACTGGGGTGTTGGTCACAGTGTGTGAGGGTCTGTATATAGGATAACACTGGGGTGTTGGGGTCACTGTGTGAGGGTCTATATATAGGATAACACTGGGGTGTTGGTCACAGTGTGTGAGGGTCTGTATATAGGATAACACTGGGGTGTTGGGGTCACAGTGTGTGAGGGTCTATATATAGGATAACACTGGGGTGTTGGGGTCACAGTGTGTGAGGGTCTGTATATAGGATAACACTGGGGTGTTGGGGTCACAGTGTGTGAGGGTCTGTATATAGGATAACATTGGGGTCACAGTGTGTGAGGGTCTGTATATAGGATAACACTGGGGTGTTGGGGTCACAGTGTGTGAGGGTCTGTATATAGGATAACACTGGGGTGTTGGTGTGACCCCAGGATTGGTGCGGTGCGGTCCTCTCCCGGCAGTGGGTGTCGGGTGCCCCGTGGTGAGGGTGAGGCGGGTGAGGCCCCGGGGTGGGCGGGCTCAGGCTTCTCTCCTCCCCGTGTGTCCGGGAGGTACAGCCGCGGCTCTGTATAGCTCAGTATCGGCCTCTCAGCTCTCCACATTCCGCCTTATTGTCTGTGCTCTCCCTAGAACATGGCAGCGTGCCCGGCCTCCCCCAGCGCCCACCTCCGCTGTGCCACCCCAGAGCACTGAGGCCTGACTACACCCCACAGCCCCGGAGTATGGAGCCCTCCCTGAGCCGGCCCAGCGCCGAAATCCTCCGCAAGAACCCGCAGCAGGACTTCGAGCTTATCCAGAGGGTCGGCAGCGGCACCTATGGGGACGTGTACAAGGTAAGTGGGCCCGGGGCTCCGGCTGGCACTGCCATCTGGGGGACACGTACATAGAAGAGGGAATGCAGCTTGTGGCACTACAACTCCCAGCATGTCCCGGCAACTACCTGAAGTTTTACTGTCTCTTGAAAATTGAGAAGGCCATATACTAGTTATAACTTCCTAGCTATTACATCACTACAACTCCCAGCATGCCCTGCCTTTTCTTGGCTAGCAAGGCATGCTGGGTCTTTGAGCTTTACAACAACTGGCACATAATACAGTCAATCTTATATCTGTGTCACTACAACTCCCATCATGCCCCCTGCTGGTAGTTATAGTTTTTACAACAGCTGGAGACCTACAAAGTTGGGTAGGCCGTATATCTGTGTCGCAAAGTTACAACTTGGGCTTTCGGGGCCATGCTGGGAGTTATAGTTTGGCAACAGCTGAAGAGCCTAAGGATGGTGATTGCTACGTCATAGATCGGGGTCGTGCTGCCCCTTTAATATTCCCTCGAAATCAGGGGTTTCCAACCAGGGTGCCTCCAGCTGTTGCAAATCAAAAACTCCCAGCATGCTGGGGGTTGTAGCTTGGCAACAGCTGGAGGCACATTGATTGGGAAACACTGCTCTAAATGTAAACCATGTTTTGGGCTTCCATTAAAATTAACCCCTCATGTCCTAAGAATAGGCAGAATGAGGATGCGCCTCTGATGCAAAATTGCATTATGAGCATTTCCCTCTTCTACTTGATGTGATCCATGCTGGGCCGCTGCAAGAAACCCCGTAGTCTATACACTGGCGAGATGCCCTGCAGCTTCTTTCTGCATGAAAGAGTCACCTAATAAAAGGCTATTAGTGATCAGGCCAGATACTTCCAGAGGCGCTCTTCCCTACCCAGTCATTTCGTGTCAGGATCTCTGCTGCTCAGTTGGAATGCATAGGCCTCGCAGTTTGCATGCACTTTCTCAGGAGCGCCCGAAGAGTTAAAAACTTGTTCGACGTGTCTGGAAAAACAATCTGGAGAAAAAAATTCTGTACGCTGTGCACTTAACTTACTGAGTTAGGCTGGGTTCACACCACGTTTTTCAAATACGGTTACCGTATACGGTTTTCCGCTAAAAAACGTATGGCAAAAACCGTATGCAACCTTATACAACCGTATGACTCCAAATTAAAACGTATACGGTTTTTCCCCGTACGGTTCTATCCGTTTGCATCAGGTTTTGCTATTTTGTTGGAATTAGTTTTCCAGCAATTTAATAAAGTTACTATTGTTCTATTGAAATTCCAATCTGCGCATGTGTCAACTCCAAAAACGGATTAAAAATACCGTTTGCAACCGTATTCTGAAATTCTGTGTGCGGTTCTCATAGACAACAATGTTAAAAGAACCTCATACGGTTTTCGAACCGGAGGCAAAAACGTGGTCGACAGCGTTTTTGCCTACGGTTGAAAAATCGGCAAAACCGTATCCGAGGCAAAACGGACGCAACCGCACACAACATTTGGAATACGGTTTACAATGCATTCTCTATGCATACGGTTTCGGATACGGTCGTATATGTTTTTTGGCGGAAAACCGTATACGGTTACCGTATTTGAAAAACGTGGTGTGAACCCAGCCTTACAAGTATACATCAGGTAACAGAAACCGCAGCCTGGACCTGGACACTGCAATCATCCTGTGACCGTGGCTTTCAAAGTGCGGACCTCCTAGGTATTGCAAAACTACAGGGCATGCTGGGAGTTGTAGTTTTGCAATATCTGGAGGTCCTCAGTTTGGGGACCACTGTCATAGCAGTTTTCCTATAATGGCTAAGGCAAGGTTCAGAATTTATTTATTTATTTATTTTTTTTTTTTGTGCTGAACAGACCCTGAATGGGTCGGAGCACAGCTGAGGACGCCGGGTCCTGACAGATCCCGTCGACTTGAATGGGGTCCGTCAGGTGTCCAGTATTTTACAGTAGGTGAGCTGAGAAAGAATAAAGGACTTGCCCTTTTATTTTCACCGCTCAGCTTCTGACGGACTGGCAAACCGTTAAAGGGGTACTCCGGGGGAAAACATTTTTTTTAAATCAACTGGCGCTAGTAAGTTAATGCGGTACTCCGGTGGAAGGTTTTTTTTTTTTTTTTTTTTTTTTTTTTAAATTTTTTTTTTTAACATGAACTGGTGCCAGAAAGTTAAACAGATTTCTAAATTACTTCTATTAAAAAAATCTTAATCCTTTCAGTATGTTATAGCAGCTGTTTGCTACAGAGGAAAATCTTAATTTTTAGAATTTATTTTAAATTTTACTTTCTGGCACCAGTTCATTTAAAAAAAATGTTTCCCACCGGAGTACCACTTTAAACAGATTTGTAAATGACTTCTATTAAAAAAAAAAATCTTTACCCTTCCAGTACTTTTTGCCAGCTGTATGCTACAGAGGAAATTCTTTTCTTTTTTTTAAATTTTTTTGTTTTTGTCTCGTCCACAGTGCTCTCTGCTGACACATCTGTCCGTGGCAGGAACTGTCCAGAGCAGCAAAGGTTTGCAATGGGGATTTTTCTCCTGCTCTGGACAGTTCCTGATACGGGCATCAGGTGTCAGCAGAGAGCACTGTGGTCAGACAGAAAAGAAATTCAAAAAGAATAGAACTTCGACTGTAGCATACAGCTGCTAAAAAGTACTGGAAGGGTAAAGATTTTTTAATAGAGGTCATTTACAAATCCGTTTAACTTTGTGCCACCAGTTGATTTAAAAAAAAATAAAAAATAAATAAAAAAGTTTTCCACTGGAGTACCCCTTTAAGTGTAGCACGGCAGTAATGTGAACAAGCTCTTACACACCTCCAATGCTGCGCATCAACAATGGAAACTTTAGGATTCAAAAGTAAAATCCGTCCCGTTTTATCATTGACCTTCCATTAGAAAATAAAATCTGCAGCAAAATACGTATGTGTGAACGTACCCCCAGCCAGAGTATTATCTCCCCATCTGTAGGATACGTGGAGGTTACCCTTGACTTTTGATGCAATTTGATTTTTTTATTTTTTTAACTTATAAAATTGAGGTTCATAAAACTAATGTGTATGGATATGAAGGGATTAAGAGGTGGGCGGCACTCGGCATT
Organism: Hyla sarda; assembly: GCF_029499605.1. NCBI lineage: Eukaryota > Metazoa > Chordata > Amphibia > Anura > Hylidae > Hyla > Hyla sarda. The sequence continues at coordinate 18,772,643 of NC_079199.1, forward strand.
AGTTAGGAATATTATGGTGACCCCTTTGCTTTAGGTCAGAGGACGCTTAGATGTTGCAAAACTACAGCTCAAAGCATGCTGGGAGTTGTAATTTTTTTTTAATTCATTGAATGGAGTAAATAACCAACCACAGATAACTGGTCTGAAGGGTCAAGTTTTCAAAAAGTCACAAAATCATGACCACATGTAGTATATTTGCTTATAAAACATAACTTTTATTTGTGCCAATAAAAAAAATCTAGATGTAGCACAACAAAGACACATAAGTATGCCCTCAAATTAGTAAATAAATAGATGAATGGGGGAGAGGGGGTAATTTTGCACCCTATCATTATCACCTCTACCCTTCTGTCCCTACCTTTTTTGCAGTGTCACACCACGTTTTTGCCATACTGTGTTGTCTCTTGTTTAAAAAAAAAAAGTAGTGCAACCGCATACTTTTTTTTTTAAACATGGATGTCAATGGGAAACGCACATGTATTCTGTTCCATGCGGTAAACCGTATAAGGTTTTTACTTTGCACATGCGCATTTGCATCCTAAAGTCCCCACCCAACACCCCTCCCGTTAAAAATGGCCAAAATTTCCCAAAACTTATTATTATTTTTTTATAAAAACGGACGGAACCTTATGCACTTTCAAAAACAGTATACCGTTTAAAAACGCATACGGTTTACTTTTTCCCATACGGTTCCATCCGTTTTTTTGTTTTTTTTTGCCATAAGATTTTGATTGAAAACAGTATGGCAAAAATGTGGTGTGAGAACCCAGCCTCGATAGGGTCCAATAACGGTGGCATACCCTGTCCTGCTATATAGTATGGGATAAAACAAAAACAGCTTATAAGGAAATGTAAACATATAGTAAAAGATTGACCAGTTGCCCAGAGCAACCAAACCATTTTTATTTTTCATAGGCTTTTTCAAAAATGAAAGCGGCGATCTGGTCGCTTTTTCCTCTGTCCAGGTTTTGATGATCTCCCCCATAGAGATGTTCTATCAGTGCTCCATATACTGGATCAATAGTGCATTATCACTACAGTACAGATATATGTATACCGCCAATTATGATCCTAGTTGGTTCCTGGTCCCTACATGTTTCTCTTGCTTAATATAAACATGACAGTCCATAAGAGAATATATAAATTAATATAAACAGGGTTATCGGGAAACCATCAAAAAGGAATAGCCGAGAAGTACTCTTCAAGCAACAACAAGATAAATATTAGTGTTTTATTAAAGATTAATACAAAGCTGTACTTTCCCAAATTAGATGATGATGACTAGAGATGAGCGAACTTACAATAAATTCGATTCGTCACAAACTTCTCGGCTCGGCAGTTGATGACTTTTCCTGCGTAAATTAGTTCAGCTTTCAGGTGCTCCGGTGGGCTGGAAAAGGTGGATACAGTCCTAGGAGACTCTTTCCTAGGACTGTATCCACCTTTTCCAGCCCACCGGAGCACCTGAAGGCTGAACTAATTTACGCAGGAAAAGTAATCAACTGCCGAGCCGAGAAGTTCGTGACGAATCGAATTTACTGTAAGTTCGCTCATCTCTAAAGGAAAAAGCTCAGAAGTGGACATGGCACTACACCTTTACGGCATCATTTTTATCCTCCAGAGCTTGACCCTCGCCAATAACTAAGCGATGATATATTCTTGTGAAATGCCATCACTTTATGATAGAAAAAGCCCTTTTAGGTGCCCGTACACAAAAGCAAAGTCTGACGATTCCAGTGGGAACAGCCAACTATCATGCACGCTTGGCTGAACTGAATGTGCAGGTATGACAGAAAAATGGTCGATTAAAAAATAAAATAAAAAAATAATAAAAAAAAAACAATTTTGACCCCAGACCTGGGGTATTGCTGTGATCTTCTTTGATAAAATGTCTGATTGTCTGGAATGGCGTTCCGGCTGATCACGTGCAGAACAGAATAACTTCTGTGCTGGCTCCTAACCACTGCTACTAGGGAGTACGTGAGGAAAATCAGTCGGCTCAGTGTTTCCCAAACAGTGTGTCTTCAGCAGTTGCAAAACTGCAACTCCCAGCATGCCCGGAGCTGGAGGCACTCTGGTTGGGAAACACCGGAATAGACAAGTTTTGTTCCATCATATTGAAAGGTATTCTGCAGATAATCGGCCCCAACCAGTTGCAATGGATTCCATGGGCTACTTTCTCCATTCAAGTGAATTTAGGAAAAACCTTTTCTTCTAAAATCTAAGTAATAACTTACAGTGTAGTTTGCAGTAAGACGTTGAGCCATAAATTGTGTTTCCTGTGCTCTTACTCATCGCTTTCCATCACTCCCCATACTTATTTTCTATGGAAGAATCATCGTTCCTATGTAGGAACCTTGTCATGGAAAATGGGGACCCTCAGGATATCGGGGAGGTGCCAACTGATGTGTCATGGCGATCATTAAAGTGCCTTAATAGGCAGATGTTTTCTGTATAATAGTGAAGAAATGATGTTTTCGGCATCGGTCGGGCTCTGTGTGTGTGTGTACAGTATGGAGTGTGACGTGGGCATTGTGCCAGGAATGTGGACTTTGCCATAGACCAGGGTTACTTGCTGTGCATTATTGGATGCCGCATTGGCTCCTAGCAACATCAAATTCCATTGCCGCCCATAGTATTAGAAATGCATCGCACCCATCAGCGGCAGCAGCCAAGGATTTTGGATGTCAGATCATATTAGAGGCCTCTCTTATACTACATCTTAAAGTTTTTATGTTTTTTATTTATTTATTTTTTTGCTATAATTTTTCCTGAAGCAGTTGTCTGTCTTTCTGTACTGGTGTCTTTGTGCGCCCAAAAGGCTTCCAAGGATTTATTTATCTCCAGCTATGGCGAAACTACAATTCCCTGCATGCCGAGACCTGCTGAGAGTTGTAGTTTTGCAACAGTCGGTATCCGTTGTACCGCACTTGATTGTGAGCTGCAGCATGCAATGGATTTTAGCAGTCTCCATGTTACTGTGCAGGGTTTGTATCATATGCTCAGGAAGGAATATTTAGGGCACAGTTGGCATCCTCAGTCTCCATAAGGATCAACACAGTAGGATTATAGCTGAACTTGGCGGACTTTTATAAGGGTGCATTCACACTAAGTTTTTGCAACACGGCAGCATGTTCAGTCTTCCCGTGGAATACACCAGAGAAGTCCAATTTGTCAATGGCGGCAAATTGCCATGTACATATGTGCCAATTCCGGATCATTTGGAATGACACAAATCCACTAAGAAATTCAGCAAGGAAACTTCCCTTGCTGGATTTTCTCTGTGTGAACAAGCCTTAAAAAAGGGTTATCCAGCGGAAAAGGGGTAGGGGGTTATAACTATTCCTATTGATCAGCATAAAAAAAAATAAAAAATAAACTTTACTTAAAGGAGTACTCCGCTGCTCAGCATTTGGAACAAACTGTTCCGAATGCTGGAGCCGGTGCCAGGAGCTTGTGACATTTTAGCCCCACCCCCTTATGATGTCACGCCCCCACCCCCTCAATACAAGTCTATAGGAGGGGGCGTGACAGCTGTCACGCCCCCTTCCATAGACTTGCATTGAGGGGGCAGGGTGTGATGTCATGACGAGCGGGGCTATGATGTCACGAGCTCCAGTGTTCGGAACAGTTTGTTCCAAACGCTGAGCAGCGGAGTACCCCTTTAACTCCAGCACTGCCTCTGGTGCCCCACTCTTGTTCCAGGCAGCGATCCTCTTCCTATCAGAAGTCGTGATGTCGGGGCCCAGAGGATCACACTGACGCTAATCTAATCAATGGCCGAGGTAGGACATCGCTTTGGCCAGTAGTCTGGTGTGACCCTCTGGGCCCCCGATGCCACTCCAGGCCCAGGCATCACCATTTCTGAGAGGAAGGGGGATCACAGCCAGGGACAAAAATGGGACACCAGAGGCACAGTGGGAATGCTGGAGGTAAGTAAAGGTGTTTTTTTTTTTTATATAGCCTTTATATGATAAGTGGGAAAAATGATAAATACCCTCCCCTGGATAACCCAATTATAAATACATATCTGAGGTAGACAAACGCATGGAGGAAGAAAAGACAAACATGAGGAATAGAGTCATTAGACTACAGGCTTCAAGAAGAGTGGGTATAAAGATAGGACAACAGTGAGTGGTAGGTAGTATTCCAAAAGTCACCTCAAAATGCCCAGATTGCATGATAATTGATATGTCATTCAGCAGGGCAGTGATAATCCATATTAGTGCTGGGCGGTATACCGGTTCATACCGAATACCGACATATTTGTGCTGCACGATATGAATTTTAACCCATACCGCAATACCGGTTTGGCCCCTCCCCCTCGGGAATGAATGATCAGCCCAGCGCTGCGCTGTCCCCACCGGGGAACTAATCATATGTGACCCGTGAGCGCTGTTCTGCACCCCCCCCCCCCCCAATTAATTATCAGCCCAGCGCTACTACTCGCATATCACCCGCAAGCGCTGCCCTCCTCTTCCTCCTGTTGCGGCCGCCGGCGCTGACACTCTATTCCCAGTGGTCTTCAACCTCCAGATGTTGCAAAACTACAACTCTCAGCATGCCCGGACAGCCGTTGGCTGTCCGGGCATGCTGGGAGTTGTAGTTTCGCAACATCTGGAGGTCCGCAGATTGCAATCCACTGATCTATACTGTCCAGCGCGAATGAAAAGGAACTGGATGTTTATTCCAATAGCCAAAAAGACACGTAGAACATGACAAGGTGACGCGTTTCGGTCCTAAGGTTGGACCTAAGGTCCAACCTTAGGACCGAAACGCGTCACCTTGTCATGTTCTACGTGTCTTTTTGGCTATTGGAATAAACATCCAGTTCCTTTTCATTCGCGCTGGACATTCTGCTTTTTCTTGTCAATTCCAGTCGGCGTTGCCCACGCCGGTCCTGGCGCGACGGGCTGAGGGAGTGAGCTGGACTATACACTTCTTTGTTTGCAGTCACTGATCTATACTGTATCTCTATGCCCGGGCTGCAAAAGGTAAACAAAATAAACTTAAACTCACCTTCCCCGTCGGTCCGGACTTGCTTCCCAGGGAATGGAACGTCGGAGAGCCGTCAGCCTATGACCGGCCGCAGCGATGTTCCGCCTCGGCCGGTGATAGGCTGAGCCCACTGTCATGTAAGGAGCCGGCTTCTTACATGACAGTGGGCTCAGCCTATCACCGGCCGAGGCGGAACATCGCTGCGACCGGTGATAGGCTGACGGCTGTCCGACGTTCACGTCCCCAGCGTAAGGCCGACGTCGGAACATGCTTTAGTTTTATTATGTTAACCTTTTGCAGCCCGGGCATAGGAATACAGCATTGGGATACCGTACAGTATAGAGAGTGTCAGCGCCGGCGGACGCAACAAGGCATCTAGCTGCCATGAAGATATGTATAAGTAGAACCATGAAGTGATTCCTGAGATTAGCTGGGAAAAGACTCGATAGGTAAGATTGAGGGGAGAGTGGGATTTAACTTCCCGAATATCAGGAGAATCCCATATGAAACTAGGTTCCTCTGGCTTCATTACATCTCTAGCAAATTGAGGGCACCGCAGTATTAAAGGGGTTATCCAGGATTTTTTTTTTTATATATATATCAACTGGCTCCAGAAAGTTATGCAGATTTGTAAATTACTTCTATTAAAAAAATCTTAATCCTTTCAGTACTTATGAGCTGCTGAAGTTGAGTTGTTATTTTCTGTCTAACTGCTCTCTAATGACACCTGTCTCGGGAACTGTCCAGAGTAGAAGCAAATCCCCATAGCAAACCTCTTCTACTCTGTGCAGTTCCCGAGACAAGCAGAGGTGTCAGCAGAGAGCACTGTTGACAGACAGAATAGAACAACTCAACTTCAGCAGCTGATCATTGTTGGAAGGATTAAGATTTTTTTATAGAAGTAATTTACAAATCTGTTTAACTTTCTGGAGCCAGTTGATATAATAAATTTTTTTTTCTCCCAGGAATACCCCTTTAAGGATGTGCAAGAGGTCAGGTATGTGATACTTAGTATTCATTCTCTTCATAGATTATGCATTGAGAAATTTTAGTTGCCCTTTTCCATATAAGTCTTTACTCAGCAGGAAGACCCAAATATTTCTCCAGTTTGAGCATATAAGAATCTAATCAGGAGTCTGATTCAGGAAAAGAGGCTAAGCAGCAGATAAAAGACCCCTCTGCATTCAAAGGCATTAGTGGTAGAAACATTGGTTCAGAGGCGTAGCTTGTAGCTTCTGGGCCCTGATGCCAATTATAATGCCAATTATAATGCTGGTCTCTTATGGGGTAGATGTGCTTTGGGGCCCCCTTAGCACCAGGGCCCCGATGCGACTGCTCCCTCTATAGCTACGCCCCTGGTCACCTGCACATAGAGGTATTTCCAGTGTGGGGGGACAGAGTATTTAGATTGGAGATCAAAGAAGGCCACCAATTTTCTAGTCCTAAAGTAGACTATGGGGGAGATTTATCAAAACCTGTCGAGATGAAAAGTTGCTGAGTTGCCCATAGCAACCAATCAGATCGCTTCTTTCATTTTTCAGATGCCTTTTCAAAAATGAAGGAAGCGATCTGATTGGTTGCTATGGGCAACTCAGCAACTTTTCCTCCAGACAAGTTTTGATAAATCTCCTCCTATGTCCGCAAACTGAAAAAGACTGTATGAAAACCAGGGTATGAATGCATTAGCCCTTAAAGGGGTACTCCACTGGCCAGCGTTCGGAAGTAAATGTTTGGAATGCTGTTTTCACGCTGCCGTGGTCGGTCTTGCCCCTCTTGACAAATGGCTTAAAGGGGTGGAAAACATTTTTTAAATTAACTGGTGCCAGAAAGTTAAACAGATTTGTAAATTACGGTACTTCTATTAAAAAAAAAATCTTAATCCTTCCAGTACTTATTAGCTGCTGAATAATACAGAGGAAATTATTTTCTTTTTGGAACACAGAGCTCTCTGCCGACATCACGAGCACAGTGCTCTCTGCTGACACCTCTGTCCATTTTAAGAACTGTCCAGAGCAGCATATGTTTGCTATGAGGATTTTCTCCTACTCTGGACAGTTCTTAAAATGGACAGAGATGTCAGCAGAGAGCACTGTGCTCGTGATGTCGGCAGAGAGCTCTGTGTTCCAAAAAGAAAAGAATTTCCTGGGTAGTATTCAGCAGCTAATAAGTACTGGAAGGATTAAGATTTTTTTTAATAGAAGTAATTTACAAATCTGTTTAACTTTCTGTCATCAGTTGATTAAAAAAAAAAAAAAAAAAAAAAAATGTTTCCAGTGGAGTACCCCTTTAACAACATACACAACAATGATAGGCACATGTAAGAAAGCAAGATATCCAGTGCCCTCCGGCTGTAGTGTAAATGAGGATCGGTAAGGCTTCAAACAGGACGACGTCTCCACGAGGCGCAGGATATACTCAAGGAGAGACAAAGTAAAATCCAAAAGGTAGTTTATTCCCAGGATGCAACGCATTTCACTGAAGTTCCGCAGCTTCATCAGGCCTGATGAAGCTGCGGAACTGCAGTGAAACGCGTTGCATCCTGGGCATAAACTACCTTTTGGATTTTACTTGGTCTCTCCTTGAGTATATCCTGCGCCTCGTGGAGCCGCCGTCCTGTTTGAAGCCTTACCGATCCTCGTTTACACTGCAGAAATTGTTCAGAAATAACCAAGTGATCAAGGTGGTAACTTGGCCTCCAAATTCGCCAGATCTCAATCTGATCGATCATCTGTGGGATGTGTTGAAGAAAGAAGCGTCATCCAAGGAGGCCGCACCTCACAATTTACATGAGTTACATAATCTGCTGGTGCAGATACCATTGGACACCTTTTTAGGGTTTGTTCACGCGGCAGTTTTTCGCAATTCTGCAGAAATTCTAAGGGTCTTTTCACACGTAGAATTTCTGCGGAATTCCGCCTCAAATTAAAGCCCATAGACTTCTATGGGATTCCGCACTCTCATTCACACTTCTGAGTTTCCGCAAGCGGAAATTCAGAAGTGTGAATGGGAGTGCGGAATCCCATAGAAGTCTATGGGCTTTAATTTGAGGCGGAATTCCACAAGTGGAAATTTTGCCGTGTGAGTAGACCCTAAAGCTTGCTGAATGGAATTGTGGAATTGCTCCTGAAATTTCGGTGTTTTGAGAACACAGAATTCTGCAGAGAAAGCTGAAAACAGAATTTCCAGAGTGGAATGCATGCCGCAGAAATTCTGCTGTCTGAGTGGGACTGCTGAATCCCGTCGAAAGCAATAGGCAGTAATTTACGGTGGAATTTCGTGCAAAATTTTTCCACGGAATTCCATGCAGAAATTCTGCAGTGTGAACATACCCTTTGAGGTCTTGTGGAGCTTATCTCCTGGCAGGTCAGAGCTGGAGCAACAAGGCAATAGTACCCCAGTGCTCTTAATGTTATGGTCTTAAAGGGGTTATCCAGGAAAAAACTTTATATATATATATATATATATATATATATATATATATAATCTATCTCAACCTGCTCCAGAAAGTTAAACAGATTCTGTAAATTACTTCTATTAAAAAATCTTAATCCTTTCAGTACTTATGAGCTGATGAAGTTGAGTTGTTCTTTTCTGTCTGATGGCACGTGTCTCGGGAACCGCCCAGTTTAGAAGCGAATCCCGATAGCAAACCTCTTCTACTCTATGCAGTTCCTGAGACAAGCAGAGATGTCAGCAGAGAGCACTGTTGCCAGACAGAAAACAACAACTCAACTTCAGCAGCTGATAATTATTGAAAGGATTAAGATTTTTTTTAATAGAAGTAATTTACAAATCTGTTTAACTTACTGGAGCCAGTTGATATATAAAAAATTTTTTTTTTCCTGGAATACCCCTTTAAGTGTGTCTGTTTATGAATCTGGAGTATTGAAAAAACTGGATTTTGTCGGAATCTATTGTCGTTCTCAAAAAGGAAGTTTTCTTTTCTTTTTTTCTTTTTTTTTGTCCCCAGCAAATAATTTCTTAAAGAATCACAGTTCCTGCTCATTTCCTCTCCGTTTTACCGCTGCCTGCTGGAGGGATTTCTGCCTTATGAACAGTAAAGGATATAATGTGAAGGCAATGTCCGCTCATCTGAAAGTAGCCAGTGCCACAAGTACCGTACACGACATTTCACGCGTTGCAGACATTTTATGTGGTTGTGCAAGAATTTCTGCAACCACATTCAAATAAGCAAAACAGTTTCCAAAATTTCTGCCCCCTATAGAAGGAGATTTATCAAGCTCCATAGTAGATTTTATTTTTTTTTTACCGTAAAAAAGCCGCACGTACTTGCGCACGTGCAACTTTTCTATACATGCTGCGACTTTTAGATTTTTGCTTATTCCAAAGCACGTTTCTGAAATCTGCTCAGGTAGTATTTTTTTTTATTTTTTTTTTACTTTGCAGTGGTCATGTATTTATCAAATGCGATAGTCTCTATTTATGAAAAAAAAAAGTCGCATTCCAACCTGGCTTACAGAAAATGCATACGTCCGCAGAAAAGGAAATGAACACCCACTTTATCAACTGTTCTTGTCCTGCATCATGAAATAAAGCTGTTAAATCGCAACAGTCATGAGATTTTAGCCCTCCAGACTACAATGTTGTTACAGATGTCCATAACATGAGTGTTACCATACCTTTATGGGTTTTGCTCCTTCTTTTATAACTTATAAAATACATTTATCCAGCGGTTTGGCACAGTTGGATAGGCGTGGCTTGGGGTTCGCAAAGCCCCGCCGCCGCCACAACTATCCTCTCCTTTCAGCGCTGGGATCACTGTGTAGTATGACACAGCGCATGCACCCCTCCTGACATGCGCGCGCGCCACCACCCTGCATTGACAGAGCGAGCGCTCGCTCCCGCTGCCTATGCGCTCACTGCGCAGGTGAAGTACTAGAGGAAGGGAGGGGCGCATGCGCTGCGTCTTACTACACAGCGATCCCAGCGCTGAAAGGAGAGGATAGTCGTGGCGGCGGGGCTTTGCGAACCCCAAGCCATGCCTATCCGACTGTGCCAGACCGCTGGATAGTTGTATTTTATAAGTTATAAAAGGAGGAAAACCAATAAAGGTATGGTTACACTCATGTTATGGATGTCTGTAACAACATTTTAGTAGTCTGGGGGGGGGGGGGCTAAAATCTGATGATAGTTGCGCTTTAATTATAGAAAAAATTGATTATATAACTAATAACTATTCATTTTAAGGTTGAAATACACACTGCACACCTTGTTAATTTAGGACACGTACATGCTGGTGTGCCCACTAAATTTTAAAATGAATGGGTTAAAATAGAATAAGGCACCAAATAATTGTGTAAGAATTTTTGCAGACTACAAAAAATTTTCCTTTAAAAAAAAAAGAGAGAAAAACAACCATAGTAATACAGCTTCATGCACATTTTGGGGTGGGTAATGTACCGAGCCTTTTTTTGAAATTGTGGCTTCACTATTATGTGCCTCTTGGTGCTGCGCTGTCTTTGTCTTTGACATAAACTCCGGCCTCAGCGCAGCGACGCAAGACTCCGCCCACCAATGTTACAAAATGCGGGCTCAAAATTAAACAAAAAAGCCTCCAGGGTACGGATAATCATGGTGCGGCATAGTATGTTTTTAATATTTTTTTTTATTTCTGAGGAGGATGGATGAGTTGTTGCAGAATAGTTGGAGTGCAGATATTTGGTGCCAGTCAGGGTGTCACCCGATGCGGTACGCCCCCATCCCCGTCACTCTCTACTAACGCTTCTGGTAATAAAGGGTAGATAAAGAACTTTGGCTAATAACATAAGGGAAAACTTTTCTGTTTTAAAAAAATGCTTTTGTAAGCGGCTTTCCCAGGTTTTGCTTTCGTGCGATTTTATTTATCAAGGTCGTGCGACTATTTGATAAATAGGTCACATGTAGGCAAAAGTAAGTTTAAAAAAAATTGTCATATAAAAGCCATACAATAGAAAAAATGATAAATCATTCTTCATAGAGAATAGGGGATAATGGTTAATCCTGGGATTACACCCTTCGTGTATATGAACAAATGATTTAGTGCAGAGGCTGTTCTGCATCGTACAGATCTCTCCGCCATGGTTATCTCCTGGCAAATTAAAACTAGATTTTCCGACTACTAGATCAGCCCAGCGTCTGAGTGTTCCTGCTTTATGTCTGCTCTGGCCTACGGGAGGAAGATCCACTGGCCAATAAACAAATACTTTCCTGCAGCGAGTACCATTTTTTATTTTTTTTATTTTAAAAGAGAAAATGCAGAAAGCAGATGTGAGGAAACCTTGGAAGCGAACGCTGCGGCTGACAAGTTTCTTGGCACCTCGATCCCTCTTATTATTTTTGGCGTTGTCAAACAAGTTTGGTTTGATAATTACACAGGGGAGAAGGAGCCGTGCCCAGCCACCCTCCCTTTAACCCCTTCACGTTCCGGCTTTTCGGATCCTTCCACGCGTGCCCCTGTGCCAGGGGGGAACCACAGCTGGCTTCTCTCAGGAGGGATTCTTAAGTTAAAGGCAAATTCTTTATTTTTATTTTTCCTGGCAGGTAATGTGTTATACGGTATTCCTGTACTAGCCTGTTAGAGGAGGTGTCCTGGTATGGTATGATGGAAAACCTAAAAAAAAAATAAACCTGTCCATGTTCACAGGTCTGTTGTCAACCTATTCTCTATCAAAATATGTACAAGGGGGACACTGTCCTCAAGTCTGGCCTTAGGTATTTTTGTATATGTGTATATATAATCTCAGTCAGAATAATAGTGAAATATATATATATATTACATTTATTTATAATCAATATACATGTATGTGGTAGGCACAGTCTGCAGGGCCCAAGACATCTTATCCCCTATCCAAAGGATAGGGGATATGATGTCTGATTGCAGGGGGTTTCGCCGCTGGGGACCCCCGCAATCTAGCATGCAGCACCCACCTGTAAGTACTGCCGGAAGCGCTGGAGGTTCTCAGTCTTTTGCCTCCCGACCACGGGGACGGAGTATCGTGACGTCACGACTTCGCCCCAGTGTGACCTCAATGCATGTCTATTGGAGGGGGCGTGACGGCCGTCACGCCCCCTCCCATAGACTTGCATTGAGATCACACGGGGGCGGAGTCGTGACGTCACGATACTCCGTCCCCGTGGTCGGGAGGCAAAAGACTGAGAACCTCCAGCGCTTCCGGCAGTACTTACAGGTGGGTGCTGCATGCTAGATTGCGGGGGTCCCCAGCGATCAGACATCTTATCCCCTATCCTTTTGGATGGGGAATAAGATGTCTTGGGGCCGGAGTACCCCTTTAAATCCTAGCTAAGTCTTATCTGGTGGAGTCAGATCACACGCCATCATGAACACTACAACGTTGCAAGACCAAAATTGCAATCATGGACCTTCTGGAAAACTTAAAATTGGTTACCATTTGGCTGTGGTCATAAATTTATCATGTGTGATTTGTCGTAAATCTATTCTACACCAGCCCTGTTGTGGGTCACAGAACTAGCTGTAGAGAACATTAGTAAAAAGTTGCACAGATTTTCGCAACGGGTGAAAAAGTTGCATAGGAACCATACAAAGTGGTGCACTGAAGTGTAATTAAAAAAAAAAAAAAAGAATATTTATCACATGCCGTGAAACAATTTTAATAAATTGGACGCACATTTACATTGACACCACACAAATTAAAGGTGTAGGAAAATTGTTCATCTACACCACCCTTAAATCTCCCACATAGTGTTTCCTTCCCAAGTTGGATGCAATGGCAGCTAGTCCGTGAAAAAAAGCAGCGTTGTCATTGTAAACCTTGCTGTCCAGGGGTGTGGAAATTTTATAAAAAACTACTTGTCCACGGGACTAAAATGGAGCAAAATCTACTTGTCCCTCATGACGATCCACTTTTCCGGGCCAAATTTGCACTTTTACGCTCTGATTTTTTCCTCCTCGCCCTATAATAGGCATAACTACCTTCTATAATGATACCTTTTAATTTTTCAATAACATATTCTCTGAACCAAAAAAAAATATATATATTTAGGGAAGTGAAATTGAAATACCGTATTTATCGGCGTATAACACGCATTTTTTTAGGCTAAAATTTTTAGCCTAAAGTCTACCTGCGTGTTATACGCCGATAAGCCGCTGCAGTTCGATGATTTAAAGCGGGCGGTTTAAATCAATGAACTGCAGCAGCTTTTTCAGGTGCAGAGACCGCCAGCTTCTCTGGCCCTGCCTGTCCTGGGGTCCCTGCTGCCGCCGCTTCTCTCCCCCTGCTATCGGCACCGCTGCCCCTTCTCACCCCCTGTCTATCGGTGTCGCTGCCCCTTCTCTCCCCCTGGCTATCGGTGCCGCTGCCCCATTGCCGGCGCCGATAGCCAGGGGGAGAGAAGCAGCGCCGACAATGGGGCAGAGGCCGTTGCCTCCCCCATCCCCGGTTGTATAATTACCTGTTGCTGGGGTGTGGTCCGCGCTGCTTCAGGCCTCCGGTGTGCGTCCCCTGCATCGTTGCTATGCGCTGCACGGCGCAATGACGAGTGACGTCACTCTTCATTGCGTCGAGCAGCTCATAGCAACGACGCAGGGGACGCCACATCGGAGGCCTGAAGCAGCGCGGACCACACCCCAGCAACAGGTAATTATACAACCGCGGATGGGGGAGGCAGCGGTGCCGGCAATGGTTGCCGCTGCCCCTTCTCTCGCCCTGTCTGTCGACGCCGGCAATGGGGCAGCGACACTGATAGACAGGGGGGGAGAGAAGGGGCAGCGGCGCCGATAGCAAGGGGGAGAGAAGCGGCGGCAGCAGGGAACAGAGGTAAGCCCTCCGGCAACCTCTATAGTGGATCTCCCCCCGCAATTGCGCTGCGGGGGGGGGAGGGGCGATCCACCCCACTAGCCCACCAGGGAGCATTCACATGTCCCTTTAGACACCGCTGTCAGCTTTGACAGCGGCGATCTAAAGGGTTAATAGCCAGCCGCGGTGATCGCCGCATGCTGGCTATTAGCGGCGGCCCCCGGCTACTGAGAACAGCCGGGGGCTGCAGAGTATGGAGCGGACAGGAATCCGGAGCCCGCTCCATACATACTGCAGAGCGCCGCATGCATCTCCCCGTGCAGACGCGCCTCCTCCCCTCAGCTCTCCAAAGCTACAGCTGGGGGGAGTGAAGGCAGAGGACGCAGGTCTACACGGGGAGAAAGAAGCCACGCCCCCTCATCTCCCACCGCACGTCTGCAGAGCAGGGGAGAGGAGACACATACACATATTCTCATCTCCCCTGCTCTGCTTCGGAGGACTCAGGTTTTTACAGCCGGGTGCTGCAGAGTATGGAGCGGGCAGGAGTCGGCAGCCCGCTCCATACAGACTGCAGAGGTCCGAGCGACTTGTCAGGTCCGGCCCTGCTTCCCGGAAGCCGGGCTAAAGGCCGGACATTCACCTGCCTGGCGCCCGAAACTGCTTGTCCCTGTGAATGATTTTGGCGAAAATGTTCCCAGTAGGCATGTTAAGGCCTTGTTCACACGGTGGAACTTCCCAGTGGAAAAATTCAGCTCGGAAATTCTCGGAGTCCTATTGTTTTTAATGGGATTCTGCTGCACTGCGCACGTGACGGAATTTCAATATCGCCCTCTGCAGAAAATATTGATACGTCTATGAAGACGACGCATCACCGAGCGGTTCTAGCGCCGGGACATTCTGCCGGCGCCCGATGACTGCTGATAATAGCCTAAAGGCACACACTTTTTTTTCTTTGTGGTTCTACACAGATTTCACCCCATTAAAATGAATGGGAGCTTCAAAATCTGCAAAATTCATGCTGGATCTGTATCTAAATTCACATACAATTGGCATCAGATCTGCATTCCTCTGAAAACCTTTTTTTATTTTTTTATTTTTTTTTTGGGCTCCTGAAAGTTAAACAGATTTGTAAATTACTTCTATTAAAAAATCTTAATCCTTCCAGTACTTATCAGCAGCTGAAGTGAAGTTGTTATTTTCTGTCTGACAACAGTGCTCTCTGCTGACACGTCTGTCAGTCTCAGGAACTGTCCAGAGCAGGATAGGTTTGCTATGGGGATTTGCTCCTGCTCTGGACACTTCCTGATACGGGCATCAGGTGTCAGCAGAGAGGACTGTGGACAAAACAAAAAAGAAATTCCAAAAGAAAATAATTTCCTCTGTAGCATACAGCTGCTAATAAGTACTGGAAGGATAAAGATTTTTTTAATAGAAGTAATTTACAAATCTGTTTAACAAAAAGTTTTCCACCGGAGTACATCTTTAGAGGTGTCAGCAGAGAGCACTGTGGTCAGACAGAAAAGAACAACTCAACTTCAGCAGCTGATAAGTACTGGTGGATTAAGATTATTTTTTTTTTTTTATAGAAGTCATTTGCAAATCTTTTTTAACTTTCTGGAGCCAGTTTTTCACTGGCATACCCCTTTAAAATCAATGAGGATTTCAGATGCGGATTCAGAAGCTGAGTTTTAGCCTCCTAGATTTCCGTGTACACGTGCCCTAACAAGGCATGTGCCCATGTAATCCGGTGGGGGGTATTATGGCGGGTGAAACAGGATAGAAGATCTCAGAACTGGAGATGTTACTATTGCGCAAACCTTTTAATTATAAGCCGCACAGTAGTGTTTGTTGTAGTTGGGTGCCAAAGTTTTTGCGCAATCTTATCTACTTGGCACGGATCGTTTCTTCTGTGCAGATTGTTTTGTGTTCTAATGACCTACTTGGCCGTCATACGTAAGGTGGCTTTTTAAGCCGATCTTTTTATTTCCCAGGGAACCTATATCCCCCACTGCTGGTCCTATAATACATACAATATGGGGGGAGATTTATCAAAACCTGTGCAGAGGAAAAGTTGCCCAGTTGCCCATAGCAACCAATCAGATCGCTTCTTTCATTTTTAACAAGGCCTCTGCAAAATGAAAGAAGCGATCTGATTGGTTGCTATGGGCAACTGGGCAACTTTTCCTTTTTCACAGGTTTTGATAAATCTCCCCCCATATAAGCCTATATGTTACTTCTCATAAGATGTTTTTATGACAGTAGTAAAGGGGAAAAATGACTGTATATGAACCTTTTATTCCAGTGGACCTCCATATTTTGCAAAACTACAGCTCCCAGCATGCCCGGACAGCCAACGGCTGTCCGGGCATGCTGGGAGCTGTAGTTTTTGCCACAGCTGGAGGTCCACAGTATGGAGACCACTGCTATAATCGCTTACGCAAATTGCGCGCACACACAATACTGAAAATAATTAGTCGGATCCATATTATTATTATTATTATTATTATTATATTTTATTTTTTATTTTTTTTAAATATTTTTTTCAAAACAAGATGGCCAGTACCTCTTTTTAAATAAATGCATAAATAAAAAAAATAAAAATAAAATGTGCAATAGGATGCTCTAAAACCATGTGACATTTGAATAGCAATACAGTTGCTAGAAATAAAAACTGGCCATAGTCAAATTTATGTTATTAATCAATAAAATAATATACGGTAAGTAAAAATAAGTCAGAACTGTCCAATATTATTAAGACCATATAAAAAAAATGGAAATAACAATCAACTATAAAGTACGTAATGCTGCATAAGTTAATCATAAAGTGCATAATGTGTAATTTCATATATATGCGCTAATGTGCCTAACCTGCATAGTGCCATATTAAGTTATATTAAAGGGCATAATTATATTTTATATATAGATATGCATACACTACATGCCACAGTACATGGACCAATGTGCACTACTGCAAAATATCAACAGCACAGGATTAGGCTATGGTCACGTGGTGGAATGTCCACACGGAACATCACTCTACGTCCCTTGGACATGAATGGAGGTGGTGTGCTGTGATGTCATAAGGGGGCGTGGCATGTTGTGAGGTCACGTCTCCGGCTGCGGAAACCCATCATTCTAAACATACTGTCTAAAAGGCCGGGTGCAATAAAAAAAATTGTCATTCTTTTAGCGGGATACATTGCTGTTTACAGGTATGGAAATGTTTACGCGGTCCCAGCGCCAACTGATTTAGCCGCCACTGGTCGGAGATTTCTTTAATATGAACATAGCCTTTTGGCTTCTGTTTTTTTTTGTTTTTTTTTTTTTAAAACCAGATCCTATATATGGAGCAATCTTCTGCGCTAATGCACACATAATTTATTTTAGTATGCTGGCCTTTAGGGGCCAAAAGGGCACTGTTGGGCTTAAAGGGGTACTCCGGCGCTAAGACATCTTATCCCCTATCCAAAGGATAGGAGATAAGATGCCTGATCGCGGGGGTCCCGCCGCTGGGGATCCCCGTGATCTTGCACGCAGCACCCAGTTACTATCAGTCCCCAGATTATGTTCGCTCCGGGTCTGATGACTGGCGATCACGGGGCCGGAGCATTGTGACGTCACGGCTCCGCCCCCGTGTGATGACATGCTCCACCCGCTCCGGCCCCCGTGATCGCCAGTAATCAGACCCGGAGTGAACGTGCTCTGGAGACTGATTCTAACGGGGTGCTGCATGGATAGGGCATAAGATGTCTTAGCACCGGAGTACCCCTTCAACTATTTTATGAGAACACTATTAAAAGTTATGTCACGCTCCGCCCCCTCAATGCAAGCCTATGGGAGGGGGCATGATGTCAGAATGCTCCGTCCCCGTGATCGCCAGTCATCAGACCCGGTGTGAACATGCTCTGGGGACTGATGGTAATGGGGTGCTGCGTGAAAGATCATGGGGGTCCCCAGCGGCGCTTCCCCCGTGATCAGGCATCTTATCCCCAATCCTTTGGATAGGGGATAAGATGTCTTAGCGCCGGAGTACCCCTTTAAAGGGGTACTCCGGTGGAAAACATATTTTTTTTAATCAACTGATGCCAAAAAGTTAAACAGATTTGTAAATTACTTCTATTATAAAGATCTTTAGCCTTCCAGTACTTATTAGCAGCTGCATGCTGCAGAGGAAATTCTTTTTCTTTTGGAATTAATTTTTTGTCTTGTCCACAGTGCTCTCTGCTGACACCTGATGCCTGTATCAGGAACTGTCCAGAGCAGGAGAAAATCCTCATAGCAAACCTATGCTGCTCTGGACAGTTCCTGACACGGACAGAGGTATCAGCAGAGAGCACTGTGGACAAGATAAAAAATAAATTAAAAAAAGAAAAAAAATTCCTCTGGAAGTACTGGAAGGATAAAGATTTTTTAATAGAAGTAATTTACAAATCTGTTTAACTTTCTGGCTCCAGTTCATTTTGACAAAAAAAAAAAAAAAAATTTCCTCCGAAGTACCCCTTTAAGTAACACTCATGTATGAACACTGATGTATGACACTAAATGTAGTTTAAAAATGTTGTGTGACCACCAAGGTCTAAGTCATGATCTAGTCTGAGTTACTGCTATGTCGTAGGTATCATGCACTGCTTCTTCAGTATCATGGCTGTTGGGCCTTTACTTTTACATTGCAGGAATAAATGAGTGGGTGCGTACAATCCCTAGATCATGGCTTGTGGTAGGGGGCCACATAGGTTATGGTAGGGGGCCACATAGGTCATGGTAGAGGGCCACATAGGTCATGGTAGGGGGCCACATAGGTTATGGTAGAGGGCCACATAGGTTATGGTAGGGGGCCACATAGGTTATGGTAGGGGGCCACATAGGTCATGGTAGAGGGCCACATAGGTCATGGTAGGGGGCCACATAAGCCACATAAACCAAAGAGGTTATTGTAGGGGGCCACATGGACTTCATATGTAACAACTGTAATAAGCTGAAACAAATACTGTACATTTTTCTGTGAGAAAGTACTGTTTTCTGGTTAAAGAAGGCTCCAAATGAAACCTTTTTTTTATATGGGTCTATGTGTAGCATGCAATGTATTATATCACAGGGGTGGGGTTGTGGGTTTAAAAAAAAAAAAAAAATTCTGAGCTTGTGCTTTCTCCTCTAGGCATTTGTTTTAATTTATTTATTTATTTTCTATGCCACCTTTTGGTTAAGTTGTGCAATAATTTAGTAATTTTTTTTTTTTTTATTGTGTTTAAGTGACTAAAAGCTGTGACATTTAAACCACAATTTTTAGTTTAGGTCACAGGAAAATGGCGCAAATGACTGATAAGTCTAAAAAGTCAAGTACAAAAAAACCTCAAAGTTGATTGCGGCATCTAAATCGGGAAAATACAGACTTTGGTGACTCACAGGAGCTGATCAGGACCCCCGATGCAAATTTGCGGGGTCCCAATCAGCTGAGAGGATGGTGGGAGGGTCCTTATCTGCTTCCTTGCCGTCTGAATGGCGCTTCAATGCTCCAGGCAGCCTGTAGCGATGGAGTGCTGATAAAACTGATCAGTGTTGTGCTATTTTAAATAAAATGATGTAAAAAAACAAACAAACATGTGGTATCGCTGCATGCATAAAGGTCTGAACTGTTAAAATATAACGTTAACCAAACTGGACAGTTTATGGCGTACTCAAAGAAAAAAAGTTCAGAAATGTGTATTTTTGATCACTTCATATAAAATAAAAAATTGGTGCAAAATACAAGCCCTCATATAGGTCTGTAGGTGAAACATTTTACGCGTTACGGCTTTTAGAAGGCGAGGAGGGAAAAAAACGAAAGTACAAAATTAAACCTGATTTCCTTAAAGGGGTATTCAAGGCCAAAACTTTTTTTTTATATATCAACTGGCTCCGGAAAGTTAAACAGATTTGTAAATGACTTCGATTAAAAAATCTTAATCCTTGCAATAGTTATTAGCTTCTGAAGTTGAGTTGTTTTTTTCTGTCTAACTGCTTTCTGATGACTCACGTCCCGGGTGCTGTGCAGTTCCTATGGAGATATTCTCCCATCATGCACAGCTCCCGGGACGTGACATCATCATTGAGCAGTTAGACAGAAAACTTCAGAAGCTAATAACTATTGGAAGGATTAAGATTTTTTTAATAGAAGTAATTTACAAATCTGTTTAACTTTCCGGGACCAGTTGATATATAAAAAAAAGTTTTTGCCTGGAATACCCCTTTAATGGTTTAAAACTAGGTGAGCGGCAATCTGGAGGCTGAGGCAGTGAGGCACCTTAACCCTCTCATGGAAGCTTTAGGCCATGTTCACATGGCGTAAAATGTGTGAAATGTCCGTATGGAAAACACGTGCGAACATTCTTCACATTTGAATAATCCAGCGGGTGCTAGGACTGCTCGGAAATGTGCCCGTCTTATAGACAGCAATGCATTTCCGAGTGAACTCTGCAAAAAGAATAGACCTGTCTATTCTTTTTGCAAATGTTGGAATCAGGATTTGCAGCAGAAATTCCGCCATGTGAACAGTGCAGCAGAATCCTATTTAAGTGGTACTCCGCTGCTCAGCGTTTGGAAGAAACTGCTGGAGCCAGGAGCTCGTGACGTCATAGCCCCGTCCCTTCATGATGTCATGCCCCGCCCCCTCAATGCATTCTATGGGAGGGGGCGTGACAGCCGTCACGCCCCCTCCCATAGACTTGCATTGAGGGGGTGGGGCATGACCTCATGAGGGGACAGGGCTATGACGTCACAAGCTCCCGGCTCCAGCGTTCTGAACAGTTGGTTCCAAACACTGAGCAGCGTAGTACCCCTTTTAAAGGGGTACTCTGGTGAAAACCTTTTTTCTTTTAAATCAACTGGTGGCAGAAAGTTAAACATTTTTGTAAATGACTTCTATTAAAAAAATCTTAATCCTTCCTGTACTTATTAGCTGCGGAATACTAGAGAGGAAATTCTTTTTTTTTTTGGAATGCTCTCTGATGACCTCACGAGCACAGTTCTCTCTGCTGATGTTATTATAATAATAACACTTTATTTATTGTTGTCCTTAGTGGGATTTGAACCCAAGTCCCCAGTACTGCAAGGCAGCAGTGCTAACTACTGAGCCACCATGCTGCCCTTAGCATACATCTGCTATGCATGGTTGCTAAAATGGACAGAGATGTCAGCAGAGAGCACTGTGCTCGTGATGTCATCAGTGTTCCAAAAAGAAAGGAATTTCCTCTGTAGCATTCAGCAGCTAATAAGTACTGGAAGGATTAAGATTTTTTAATAGGAGTAATTTACAAATATGTTTAACTTTCTGCCACCAGTTGATTTAAAAGAAAAAAGGTTTTCACCGGAGTACCCCTTTTAAATCAATGGGACTCTGCTGCAGTGGAATTCCACATAGACATTCCTTCGCGTTAACGTACTATTAGGCCAGGTTCACACTACGGAATTTCCGAGTGGAATTCAGTTCTAAAATTTTGCTCGGAAATTCCGGTGCATCCGAATCGCTTTGCTGGAATTTTTTAGGCAGTAAAAACCCCTGGAAAAATTCCACCAGAACATCGAACTCGTTCATTGTTCTGGCGGATCTCCGCAGGTCCTAGAGACTGACTAATTTAGTCAGCACTGGCCAAACTTGGAATCTCCGGACAGATTTTGTGTTCTGTGCAGCCGTAGTTGTTGTCACATGTTTACACTTTATTTTACTGTTTACTGTAGCATTTCATTCCTTTCACAGTCACGGTGATGTCAGATCCTTTTGTGTTTTTTGTTTCCCCTTATTTCCATCTCCTGTGAATGCCATGATTATGGTCGACGCGGTGTAGGGTGACACTGACCACATTTCCGGGTACATGCACCTGTTTCCAAAATATCACTGGAATTTCTTTCTGCAAGTGTCTCTGGACAAGCTTCAAAAAAACGTAGAAAATAATTATACACCGTCTTTATGGATGTGATCTGGGAGAAAGTGACTCGTAAGGTCTTGTGGATGAGAAATGACCTTGTTTCCGTGTCAGGAGTTCACTTTAGCTGTAGGCTTATCTGGACATGATAGGAGTTGTAGTTTAGTAGTTTGGAAAGCACTGCTTTTACACTACAGGCAGAGTCAGGTATTGCAGGTCAGTCCTGATCAAGCAAATAGCGCCAAAACAAAAAAAATACTTTTCAATTTCAAAACCACAATTTTATTTTGGATTTGTTTTTTGTTTTTTACCTGCACAAATCCACTGCAATTCTGGTATGTGTGGATTTATCCTAAGGCAATGATTCTGCTGTCGAGGCAAGATGGGAGTTGTAGTTTTGCAACAGCTGCTGAGCAAAAGGTTGGGGGAACTCTGCCCTAAGGGAAGAATATATAGATTCCATGGAGATGACAGAAAATGGCCGACGCTGGTGGTTGTTCATCTTTGCCACAACGGATCATTTTAAGAAATCTAAATTAATTAAAGGGGTACTCCGCTGCTCAGTGTTTGGAAAAAACTGTTCCGAACGCTGGAGCCAGCGCTGGGAGCTCGTGACGTCATAACCCTGCCCCATCGTGTAGACTTACATTGAGGGGGCGGTGCGTGATGTCGTGAGGGGGTGGGGTTATGACATCACGAGCTCCCAGCGTTTGTTCCAAACGCTGAGCAGCGGAGTACCCCTTTAATTGCTAGTGACATGCCATTAATGTCTATTGGGAGAAGACCCCAAAATCAATAACTGAACTTTAAGTAAGAAAATGTGCTTTAAAGTGGTACTCCGGCCTTAAAAAGGTATCCCTTATCTACAAGAAGTATAAGTGTCTGATCACGGGGAGTCCTGTCTCTCTGCGCTAAGTTACATTCGTTGTCTATGGCAGATACCAGAGTATAAGACAATATCTTAGTGTCCCCCCAACTAGGCATGCTGGGAATTGTAGTTTTGCAACAGCTGGAGGCACCCTGGTTAGGGAAGAATGCCCTGTCTTGTGGGATCCCCTATCTAGGGGATATGTTTTTAGGGCTGGAAAACTTATTTAAAGGAGAACTCTGGCAAAAATAAAGGTATCCCCTATTAAAAGGGTAGGGGATAAGTAGCTGATCGCGGGGGGTCTGAACGCTGGGACCCCTCCGCAATCACTGGGATGGGACCCAGCACTACAGGTGGCACGCACTTCATTCATTTCTATGGGATCAGAGTACAGCACTCGGGCATAATTGGCGCTCTCATAGAAATAAATGGGGGGGGGGGGAGGTGCCGTCTACCAGTAGATGAAACACGAGAGAGCTGGGACCCGGGGATCGCGGGGGGGTCCCAGCTGTTGGACCCGCTGTGATCAGCTACTTATCCCCTATCCTGTGCATATGGGATAAGTTTACTTTCTCTGGAGCTCGCATTTAAAGGGGTACTTAGCTGCTCAGCGTTTGGAACAAACTGTTAAGAACGCTGGACCCGGCGCCGGGAGCTTGTGACGCGTTAGCCCCGCCCCCTCATGACATCACACTTCACCCCCTCAATGCAAGTCTACGGGAGGGGGCGTTGTTGTGACGTCACGAGCTCCCGGCACCAGCTCCAGCATTCGGAACAGTTTGTTCCAAATGCCGAGAAGCGGCATACCCCTTTAAGGGGATGTACTTCTGGCTGCCATTTTACCCTTTATGCCACGATTTCATATCTATAACCCTTCGAAAAGCCTGAATCGGGGATTGTTCGTTTCTTCAGCACTTTCTGTAAAGCTCTGCTGAAGTCATTTGGACAGGCTAAGCCCTTTGGCGCAGTTTATTGTTATTTTATTATTTATGGGCGCAGGAATTATGACTTGTCGTACTGCCCTATACGTGGATCTGTTCCTTACGGTTGTGTCTCCATTTTGGTTGCTGAAACGAAGGTCAAAAGAGCAGAAAATGCTATAATCGTTCCTGCCTACAGAAGCGTTCGGACTCGCAGGGCGGCTGCATTTCACATTGAGCTCTGGCAGCCATTAGATTTCTTACCAGATTTGTAAGAATCGGCCTGTTCATTCCATGACTCTTTCATGAGCTTTTGCCACCTCCATGGATATAAAATATGGATAGATACGTACATAAGTCAAGTGTTATGGGCAAAATGAATAAGACTGAAGACATGGGCCCCCGCACTTGTGTAATTGTACCCATTAAAGTCGTCTTTCCACCTTTCAGCTCTAAGTCCCGGTCCATGTGCAGAATGTTGACGGCCTAGTCCCCCAAGTTGGCGTTGGTAATTTTCCGGTGTGAATGCTCCAAACAAGTGCCACTTTTTTGACTCTGTGATTGGCTTATATAACTGTACTTAGTCCGCATTGAACAGTGAGTTGACAGTTCCTTCCCATGTCCCACCAGGATTGTTGCGTGACTTTTACCCCTCAAGATGCTCTGTATTTGTGGTGAAACATGGCGGGGAAATATGACAGGAACGCTTCAAACTTTTGCGTACGCTTTAAGCAGGTGCGATTTAAGAATTTTGTTAGAACACACCGACCCATATTTATTATGCTTGAATTTAGGTGGCACAGTTTTAGGTGCACAACAAAATGCACTCTGCTCAAAAAAAAAAAAAAAAGGCTACCGGGAAAGGGGCATGGCTTTAAAGGACCATTCCATGTGCCAAAATTGTGTTGTATTACCGCTGCTTGAAGTAGGCCAACTAATGGTTGGTAAGAACTGAAGGATAAATATGGCGCACTCCATAATCTTTGGTGCACAAGTAGGTTCCCAACCCGTCGCAATAGAAGAAGAAAACTTGGCACTCAAATACGTGAAGTATTAGGAATTTATTGCAAGCAATCTTATTTACAGTTACTAACGTTTCGGTCCAATAGCAGGACCTTCCTCGGCGTTTAATTGCTGCGGAGGTGTGGAGCATAAGAAGCGTCTAGTTGCCGGGAGCGTTGTGCCAAAGGGGTACTCCGCTGCTCAGCGTTTGGAACAAACTCTTCCTAACGCTGGAGCCGGCGCCGGGAGCTTGTGATGCCATAGCCCCACCCCCTTATGATATCCCACCCCGCCCCCTCAATGCAAGTCTATGGGAGGGGGCGTGACATTACCTCATTTATCTACTGCCGGGTGGCAGAGTTTTCGATAAGTGTGTGATTATTCGTGACTGGACCCTTTCTGGATTTAAATTCTTATAGGCATCAGTTAATCATATTCTTTCCCGGCTTTCTGTCACATGACAGAGACAAATTTAAGACTATGGGATTATTTTGGTTACCAACACACAGTCGGTAGAGAAGCGATTAGCCGACATGTTTCTCTCTTTGCTTGTTCTAGCGATTATTCGGGGTCTGAGGACTTGTCGAAAGTATTTTTTTTTTTTTCTTTTTTAAAAGTAACAGGTACGCGTAATATTTTAGCATATTAGTGAATTGGGTAATAACTTCCCATACTTGGTGCACAGACTGAATTTTGAGTCTTCACAGGGTGGTCTCACCGTAATCCCCCCGGGGAGATTCTTCACAGTCTATGGATATCAGAGCTCTAGGAATTTCAGTTCTCATTACAGAAGGTGTCGTGTTTTCAGAGGTTTCGCAGTTCTGACTTGTCCTTGTTGAGATTTCATGGAAATCATGCCTGGCTGGTTTTACAGAAGACAATTTTTATTGTTTCTGTGGGGTTTTCAGTAGTATTTTTCTGCAGTCTGAGCAGTGATATGTTGTTTTAGTGAAGCATCCCCTACTATATCAAGGCTGTCTGCAGAAATCCTAGAGCTAGGTCATACACGTAAGATGAACGTCAGCTTAAAGGGGTTATCCAGGAATAAGAAAAACAGACATAATTTCTTTTAAAAACCGCTCCCTGTCTGTCTTCAGGTTGGGTGTGATTCCACAGCTCAGTTCCATTGAAGTGAATGGAGCCACACCTAACCTGGAGAAGGACAGGGAGTGGTCTTTGAAAGAAATTAGGTCTGCTTTTCTATTTCTGGGTAACCCCTTTAAAGTTGTGGCAAAGCCTTGGGGTGTCTCGGAGCACGATGGTGTGGTGTAGGGAGCAGATGTTGTAGTCCAGGGGGCAAGGTGTTATTAACCCCTAAATGTTTGTGACGCCAGGGCTGGAGTTTCCCGGTAACCACCTGAACGGTAGTACCGCTATCCCAATGTTAGACAGGACAATAATAGTCCAAGACCAGGTTGGGTTAACGGTAGCTTTACTGAGGTAGACAGATGGTAATAGTCTTTACAGCTAGGACAGGATCCCAGAGAGGTGACCAGTAACACAGAAGGACCTCGCAGCTTGCTGGGACTTGTAGTGACTGACAGAATTTAGTTCAGCCACGTTGACTATAATAGACTTGACTTTGGACTTGACTTGACTGTAGGTAGTGACAGCAGACATAGAGGACTTTATTTACTGGCATGTGGCTGTAGGTTAGGCTTGAGGCCTTCAGATGTGCCGGACACTGGCTCTGAGCCATCTGGTCTTTACTGTGCCTCAGGATCTGAGAGAGATTGTAATGGCTCCCCCTCTTATAAAGGGGGGCTGAGCCAGAAGCCCATAGGTCAAGCTGCAGGTCACCAGGTTAGCTGGTGCTTTCTAGGTAACAAAACACATCATGTGGACATATTATCATGTGACAACTTAAAGGTCCTTAATGCATAACACACATAACACTATACATAATATGTATAACTATGGGGGAGACACTGCAGGAGGGCCCCTAGGACACAGAGGGACTCAACCTGATAGGGTCTAAGTACTGTACAGGACTATATCCCATACTGGGACATCACAGTTTGTACAGCAGTATTTTCCCTGTAGCAAAACTACAACCTCTGTCCCCCAAAACCGATGCACTGTTATAACCTAATGCAGAGTCCGAGGGGGCAGAGCATGACACATTGCTCCTCCCATTGGTTTTTTTCACTTCGTGTGTCATGTCCCGCCCCCTAGGTTCTGCACCTAGCACAATACATTGTATCCTTGAGGCTGTGAAGTAAAATATTAGTGCCATATAAAAATATTTTACGAGTTTACTCAGCAGACTCTTGCATTACACTTTTACTTTATTTATTTTGGTGTGAAAGCTTTTATTACCTTTTTATAATATTAGAGTAACGTTGGGGGGGGGGGGGGGGGTTGTGTGGAGTCCAGCTGGCCTGGAGGGTTTAGACGCAGTATTGTGCTGACTTTGTGTATTCGGTTACCCGGTCGCTCTGAATGGTTTGCAGAGGTTTGGCACATTTCGTAGCCCGTGCACACTCTCATTTAAGCTGTTCTTTATAGAATTGGTCATGGATTAAGGGGAAGCCGGCTAGAAATATGCCCCGCACGCTCCAACACTTGCAGTAAGACAATGATTACCTCAGCCATCCCGGATACTTTCATGTTTTTCAGGTTACGACTCCATATTTATTACAGATGGAGCCTGAATATTAAGGACACAGATGTGACTCATACTGATCTACAATGATAATAGAAGAAATGTTATCAACCTATGCACAACCTACTGTATATAAGTGGCTGTTGAGCGACATTGCATAACGTCTTTATATATAAGCATCTTATTTCAGAGCAGTGTTTCCCAACCAAGGGGCCTCCAGCTGTTGCAAAACTTCGGCTGTCCGGCCATGCTGGGAGTTGTAGTTTTGCAACAGCTGGAAGCATGCTGGTTGGGAAACACTGAATCAGAGTATATCCGTGCTGAGGACTCTACCACTTAAGTTGTACAGCAGAAAATCGTGACAGTATAGCCAGTTCTCCTCTTTGCTCCCTAGAAATGTCAGGGTCAGTGTTTCCCAACCAGTGTGCCTCCAGCTGTTGCAAAACCACATCTCCCAGCATGCCCAGACAGCCTTTGGCTGTCGGCGCATACTGGGAGTTGTAGTTTTGCAACAGCTGGAGGCACGCTGGTTGGAAAACGCTGGTCTAGGCCCTGCTGCATTCAGCCAGATCAACTATAGTGTACGTCCACATGCACAGAATAAAGTTCAGCTTTTTCGCTGCATTTATAGTAAAAAGAAAAAAATCTGCGGCATTTAACAGTAGCAGGGGATGAGTTGCAAAAGGGGGTGTGTATATATAGATGGATAGATAAGCTAGATAGATATAGATTAGATAGATAGGAAAGATAGATATGAGATGGAGGGATATATGGATAGGATAGATATAGATATGGGATAGATATAGATATGGGACAGATATAGATATGGGATAGATATACCGTATATACTCGAGTATTAGCCATTCCGAATATAAGCTGAGGACCCTAATTTCACCCCAAAAACCTAGGAAAAGTTATGGCCTCGACTATAAGCCTAGGTTGGGAAATAAATCATCCCCCTCCCCCTTCATCATCTAGACCCCCTTTTTGTTTTCTACTCACCGGGCCATCTTCGGCCATCTATGCTGCAGGGACCGTCCGGTGGGGAGGGTTAGTCGTTCCAGGCTGTCCATCTTCACCGGAAGGCCCTCTTTTCCACTCCGGGCCGGCCACGGACTAGTTGACGACGACGCGCAGGGACGTCTGTGTGCAGCAGACGTCCGTGACATCCCTTTCCATGAACTTCCCTGCGCGGTGGAGTCAATGCAGCGTCACTAGTCCGTTACCGGCCCGGAGCGAAGAAGAGGGCCTCCCGGTGAAGATGGACAGCCCGGAACGACTAACCCTCCCCACCGGACGGTCCCTGCAGCATAGATGGCTGAAGACGGACGGCCCGGACCATCCCCTCACAGCTAGGTTTTTGTTCACTCGAGTATAAGCCGAGGGGGGCATTTTCAGCATGAAAAATAGTGTTGGAAAACTCGGCTTATACTCGAGTATATACGGTAGATATGGAATAGAAATCGATATAGATATGGGATAGATGGAGAGATTTTGTATTTATTTTTTTTTAAATATATTTTATTGAATTTTATGTGAAAAAACATGACAGGTTATAGAGGACATTTGTCCAGATAAAGGCAATGACAAGTAGCAAATATACAGTTTACGACCATAACAACATCAGCCTGTAGCTACATCACAAGTGCATACTACTAGACTGGTAATATGGCTGTATATAGCGAACCTGGGAGGGATGAGGGGGGGGGGGGCAAGATGTATTAGGGGATAAGATTAATTACTAGCATAAAATCTGCAACACGAAATCCATAGCAAAGCAAATGTTCATGTGTAAAAGGGTTGTAAAAGAATATAAAACAGGTTGGTTTCTTCCAGAAACAGCGCCACATCAGTCCGCGGGTTGTGTTTGGTATTGCAAAGAGTGACGTGGCGCTGCTTGTGGAAGAAAGCAGCCATGTTTTCCTATTAGTCAATCCCTGCCACAGAGGTTGTCATTCCGCCTCCATATACTCAATGGCAGAACCTCTTTGTTGCAGTAAGGGTGCGGGGGGGGACCTGCGTCTCTTCCTTTTAGGACTGGGGGACATCTCTTGCGGGTTCCAGCATTATCTGCCTGTTAAAGTGTTTTCTTATAGAATAAGCCCGGTCAGGATTGGATGATACATTTCCACATCTGTAACCAGTTAGGCCTAAGGAATCTCACATGATGATAATAAAATGCAGATTCTTTGTGTATTCATGGAGCGGGGCCTGTATGTAGAATAAGCAGTAGCCGTGCAGGGACAGGGCCCCATTTGTCTATGACCGTCCCGGCCGCTCGGGGAAACACACGGCTCCCTGTCTTGGTGACAATGAAGCAGTCGCCTCCCATAACCCTCTGATGGAGACACAGGCTGGTACTTGAATAGGCAGACATTGCACATGTTGGATAGATTTCTTCAATACATGGGCACTAGTGGATGGTGTCTTTGTGCTATGGCCTGGCTTAACCCATTGATGTCACCCATTCCCCAATGAAATGATGATGCCTGATGAAACCGCGCAAGCGCGGTGAAACGCGTCGCATTGGATTAAATCTGTTCGCTACACACCTGGCTCTATTGTCCTCTCCTTGGTCAGCGCCGATATTCCCATCGTTTCTGAAGTTCACCCCACATCTCTACGCCAATGAAATGATGGGCTGTCATTCCTCGGTTGTATCTTAAAGGGGTACTCCGGTGGAAAGCATTTATTTATTTATTTTTTTTAAATCAACTGGTGCCAGAAAGTTAAACAGATTTGTAAATTACTTCTATTAAAAAAATATTTACCCTTCCAGTACTTTTTAGCAGCTGTATGCTCCAGAGGAAATTCTTTTCTTTTTGAATTTCTTTTTTTTTTTTGTCTTGTCCACATCCACAGTGCTCTCTGCTGACACCTCTGTCTGTGTCAGGAACTGTCCAGAGCAGCATAGGCTTGCAATGGGGATTTTCTCCTGCTCTGGACAGTTCCTGACACAGACAGAGGTGTCAGCAGAGAGTACTGGAAGGGTGAAGATTTTTTAATAGAAGTCATTTACAAATCTGTTTTTAACTTTCTGGCACTAGTTGATTTAAAAAAAAATATATATATTTCCACCAGAGTACCCCTTTAATGTTATAGCTGTAGAGAGAAGAGCATTCAAACCTCCTATCCGATGCATGCAGGAACAGGTATGCTGAGCACCGCCGGTGTTACGGATCCAATATGTCCCCTTATATACAACTGCTAATAGCAAACCTGTGCACTGTCTATCTATAAAGCACAAAATTCGGCATGAATATATCCTAAGAGATTGAAGAGGCACTCACCACGTACTGTAGAAAAGCATGATTTTATTGCAGTGGAAAACACCATCTTCGCAGCCGGTGACGGGAGAGGGTGCAGGACGCTGCAGACGTTTGAGGGTGTGACAGCTGTTTCACCCGCGCATGCGCGGGTGAAACAGCTGTCACACCCTCAAACGTCTGCAGCGTCCTGCACCCTCTCCCGGCTGCGATGTTTCTGTGTTTTCCACTGCAATAACTCATGCTTTTCTACAGTACGTGGTGAGTGCCTCTTCAATCTCTTTGGATATACTTACTATAGAAGAGTTTGGGTATAAGGCTGCATTCACACCACATTTTTGCAATTCAGTTCCCGTATACCTTTTCAATGTGAAAACCGTACAGAACCTTATTGAAAACCGTATGCATTGACTCTCTATTGAAAACCGTGTGCCAAACAATGCATCCAGTTGCATCTGTTTTGCGTCATGTACGGTTTTGTCTGTTTTTTATTTTATTTTTTTTTCCCCGTACCCAAAACCGTAGACTACCACGGCTTTTGGTCTGGGTAAAAAAAAACGTATTAAACCGTATAAGTTTTTTTTACAAAACATGGGAGTCAATAGGAACCGTATGTGCATACGGTTCCATCCGGTTTGCACCACACGGTTTTTGATTTTGCACAGTTTTTTTTTCATGAAATTTCAATCAAACTAGTGAAACTTTATTCATAATGGAATGAAAAGTTTAAAATTTATAGGTTTTTTTTTCTTAAAAAAACTGATGCAACCGGACATCATTTTTCAAACCGTATATATGGGTTAAAATTTGCACACACATTTTGATACAGTTTAGTCCGGTTTTGAGGAATCCATTTTTCATCAAAAACCTGATATGGGAACTGTATTGCAAAAACGTGGTGTGAATGCAGCCTTAGAGAGATACAGATTCCAAAGTCTGTACGGCCAGGTTTACATCTATGTCCGAGCTCCATTTTTTTTTTGCAGTGCTGTTGTCTGATATGGTAGAAAGGGGTTGCCAGGAATATTGCATTACATTGGCAATATCTGTGCAGGATTCGTTCCTTAACCCTAATCCAGAAGCAGCTGGGATTCCACAGAAGGCCAAATACCAAAGTCTTCTGGCACACTACAGGAGGGGAAGCTTCTGGGACATTTCAAGCACCAGCTGAAGTTTCAGTGAGCATCCCCCCTTCCTCTCTTCTGATCGGCCATTTGCATCTGTGCACTGAATTACTGAGTCATCTGCAGCTTTGTTGGGATTCTTCTATAGGGTCCTGCTTTTATTACAGTTCTGCAACTTGGAAAACTTTTTTTCCCTGTACACTTGGAGCAGTGACAGCACAGCTTGACTTGTAGCACTTCAGCAGGAGAAAAAAAACCTTTTTGGGACATATAATGCTAACTCACCAGCATCATTCCTGCAGTGTAACTTGATTCATCCCAGCTCAGCTGCATTCATATATACTGACCACTTTAATTATTGCGGTACTCCTCCTCACCCCTTCCAACCAAGCTTCACCTTCCACATTTATCTCTGTCACGCCAAGAATGGAGTTCTGTTGAAGAAATCCATTCTATCCTATCTAAGAAACCAGGAGTGCAGTGATGTAGAGGAGTCCCTAAAATTACAAGCTGCAGTTTTTGGCTGCGTTCACATCTGAATAGTAGCTTACATTCATGGTATAAGTCAGCATAATGCCAGAACACCATGTTGACATATACCAAGGTGTACCCATGCCAGATCTATGGAGTTCTTTTGCGGAACTAGGAGTCCTACAAAAAAAAAAAAAAAAAAATACTATGCTCAGCAATATCTAATGTCCGGCCCATGTCCTCTTTACCTAGTGGCTATCAGTCAAACAGGGTATCAATAATAGGGGCATTCAAAGGGGCTCTGGGTGACTGTAAAGTTGTGCTTTTAGTTCCCCAAAATGAAGCGTTTCGGCAATGAAATCGCCTTTATCAAGCAAGTTAAACAGGGTAGGTGGATGCAATCGGACCAGCGGGCAGTGATAAAGAGGACATGTGCAGGACTTACCTGGGTTCTTGCTCCTCCTTTACATTATAACAAAAAGGCTTATATCTTGGTGCTGAAAAGGACTATAAAGATAAAAAACTACTTTGAATGTCTCTAAGTTGGGCGCTTTTGATACTGGCATCTATCTTTTTGGGATGGTTCTAACAGATGCCTGTAGAAGTTGACAGACTACCAGGAACCTGTCTCCAATATTGGTTGGACTGGTTTCTGAAGACCACTGTAGTTTATGTCTAGTAATAATATCTATCCATTCTTTTAATGCCATGAATTCCCACAGACGGAAATCCTGAAATTCTGTAAATAAGTGACCAGCGGTTATTGTGTGTTGTTATATTAAGCCGTCTGCAATGATCCAATTCTGCGATTTGCTGCGTGTCAATAACATGGACATGCGTAATCCGATAACGGGCTTATACTATGTTTACCAATGGCTGACTACATTGGTCCTGACTCTTTTCATTATGCTCTGTTGTTTTTCAGACCTTTTCCTTATTCTAGAGAAATACACGTGTATTTGAGCTACTGTTTATTCAGCATTGCTCTCTGTACTTGACAAGCGACTGCTAAGACGACTCCCAGAGATATGCGACGGCCAGGAATTGAGCCCCCTGTGGCTGCATTCACATCACGTTTTTGCAATGCAGTTCCCGTATCAGGTTTTTGAGGAAAAACAGATTCCTCAAAACCGGACTAAACTGTATCAAAACGTGTGTACAAATTTCAACCCGTATGCAGTTAAAAACCTTATACGGTTTGAAAAATGATGTCCGGTTGCATCCGTTTTGTAAGAAAAAAAACGTATACGTTTTTAACTTTTCACTCCATTTTGAATAAAGTTTCACTTGTTTGATTGAAATTCCAAGAAAAAAAACTGTGCAAAGTCAAAAACCGTATGGTGAAAACCGGATGGAACCGTACGCACATACGGTTCTGTACGGTTCCCATTGACTCCCATGTTAAAAAAAAAAGTATATGGTTTAATACAGTTTTTCACCCGGACCAAAAAACGTGGTAGACTACGGTTTTGGGTACAGGGAGAAAAAACTGACAAATCCGTACAGGATGCAAAACGGACACAACCTGATGCATCTTTTGGCATACGGTTTTCAATGGAGAGTCAATGCATACGATTTTCAATATGGTTCCGTACGGTTTTCACATTGAAAAGATATACGGAAGCTGTATTGCAAAAACGTGGTGTGAATGCAGCCTAATAAGCGATCATCCAATTCCTGTCCTCTGAAGTAGTCACGCCCTGACTATCCCCGGGCGCCCTGACTATCCCCGGGCGCCCTGACTTTCCCCGGGCGCCCTGACTTTCCCCGGGCGCCCTGACTATCCCCGGTCGCCCTGACTATCCCCGGTCGCCCTGACTATCCCCGGTCGCCCTGTATATACAAGGTACCTCTGTGTTTTTCACCATACTGGGTGAATGTACCAAAGGAAAATGTATTGCTGAGGAAGACCAATGTCATGCTGCACTATTCTTGCTGGAACAAAAAAGGACGAATGCGAATAGGGCCTAACATAAGCTGGATTGTCAAAACTGACACCCAGTACACTGCATGTAAGGACTGGCATCCTAAGGGGCGATATGGGCGGCAGTGCTATGCTTTTATAATTTTTCCTGTTCCCTTTTGTCTGTTGTTCTGCCAGTACATGAATCAGGAAGTACAGGCTGAACACAGCTGTATGTTGGAGACTCCCAACTAGTGTGCCTCCACCTGTAACTCCTAGCATGCCTGGACAGCCTTTGGCTGGGAGTTGTAATTTTGCAACAGCTGGAGGCACACTGGTTGGAAAACACTGGATTAGGTAAGTAACGTTCAGCTCCAATGGTATGGGTATGGAGATATATATATATATATATATATATATATATATATATATATATATGTATATATAATATATTCTCTCTGTCAGCATTTCCTTTAAAGAGGCACTCCGGTGGGAAAAAAAAAATTTATTTTATTTTTTATTTTTTTTATCAACTGGTACCAGAAAGTTAAACAGATTTGTAAATTACGTCTATTAAAAAATCTTAATCCTTCCAGTACTTATTAGCTGCTGAATACTACAGAGGAAATTCTTTTCTTTTTTGAACACAGTGCTCTCTGCTGACATCACGAGCACAGTGCTCTCTGCTGACATCTCTGTCCATTTTCAGGAACTGTCCAGAGCAGCGTATGTTTACTATGGGGATTTTCTCCTACTCTGGACAGTTCCTAAAATGGACAGAGATGTCAGCAGAGATCACTGTGCTTGTGATGTCAGCAGAGAGCTCTGTGTTCCAAAAAGAAAATAATTTCCCCTGTAGCATTCAGCAGCTAATAAGTACTGGAAGTATTAAGATTTTTTAATAGACGTAATTTACAAACCTGTTCATCAACTTTCTGGCACCAGTTGATTTAAAAAAAAAAAAAGTTTTTCACCAGAGTACCCCTTTAACTACAAAATGGTCTAATCCCTGCCGGAAACGCCGTAGTTCACGCTGTGCATTGGGAGGCCAGAATGCGTATTAGCTCCATTTAATGGAAGCTGTGGAGTCCGCTCTCACTGAACATCCAGGTTGCTCACCTGTGCCCGGTACCGCCCTCGGCCAAAAGTCCAATCAACAAAAGAAGAAGGTCCGGCACGTTAGGTGGTGGATAAAATAAGCTTTCCTTTTATTCACAAATCTTGACACGATTCACATACAGAAAAAGTTCCGACGCGTTTCACCTACGTTGAGGCTTAATCGTAGACTAGCAAACATATAACAAACAGTGCTAAAATACTATATCAAAGGGTCACATGACCTCTTACATCATTAAAACCAAACGGACTTGTGGAAGACCCGGTATGGATGAAATTCATTTAATGTAAACAATGGCGCATTGAAGCTTCCAAAACCATGGCAAAATATGCGGTGGTATTTATTGCCTGGGATTTCTGGAACATATTTTGGGATAGAGACACAAGCTGTGTGTGGGCAATTGCATGATTTAGTTTCCAACAGTGGTCTCCAAACTGTGGCCCTCCAGCTGTTTCAAAACTACAACTCACAGCATGCCCGGACAGCCGTTGGCTGTCCGGGCATGCTGTGAGTTGTAGTTTTGCAACAGCTGGAGGGCCACAGTTTGGAGACCACTGATACACAACTAATTTGTTGTTAGTCCTTTTTACACCATATTGTGTAGGTGTCTCATTATTCTCATGTTGTTTTTGTGTATTTATATAGTCTGTCATAAAACAGGAACAAACCTGTTGGAAATGGAGCAGTCTCGCTGCTGTTTCCTCGTGTGGTTTGCAGTTGCGTCCTTACTGTGGGATAGGGGGGGAAGATGATCTGTTCAAGTAAAGTCAAAAGTATAAGAAATTCGGTATAATAAGTTTTCGTCTTATAATCCTTTTAAAGGGGTACTCCAGTGGAATTTTATTATATTTAATTTTTTTTAAATCAACTGGTGCCAGAACGTTAAACAGATTTGTAAATTACTTCTGTTAAAAAAAAAAAAAATCTTAATCCTTCCAGTACCTATCAGCTGCTGTATACTACAGAGAAAGTTTTATTTTCTTTTTTAATTTCTTTTTTTTTTTCTGCCCACAGTGCTCATCTGGTGCCAGAAAGTTAAACAGATTTGTAAATGACTTCTATTAAAAAAAAATCTTAATCCTTCCAGTACTTATCAGCTGCTGGATGTTCCAGAGAAAGTTATTTTCTTTTCAAATTTCCTTTCTGTTTGACCATAGTGCTCTCTGCTGACACCTCTGTCCATCTCAGGAACTGTCCAGAGCAGGATAGGTTTGATATTGGGATTTGCTCCTACTCTGGACAGTTCTTGACCTGGACAGAGGTGTCAGCAGAGAGCACTATGGTCAAACAGAAAGGACATTTGAAAAGAAAATAACTTTCTCTGGAACATCCAGCAGCTGATAAGTACTGGAAGGATTAAGATTTTTTTTTTAATAGAAGTCATTTACAAACCGTCGTTTAACTTTCTGGCACCAGATGATTTAAAATAAATTGTTTTCCACCGGAGTACCCCTTAAGGGTCTATTCACACGTACAGTATTCTGCGCAGATTTGATGCTGCAGATTTCAATGTTAACTGAATGACTTGAAATCCTGTGCATCAAATCTGGGAAGAATACTGTCCGTGTGAATAGACCCTTAAAGGGAAACAGTCGCCAGGAACTGGCTAGTTCACTGCTGTGTGTGTATACAGTATATAGCATTACTAGCAATTAGAACAATGGTACTTGTATATAGCATCACTGTTGGTTCTGTAGTGGAAAATAAAAAGTCTTTTGTTACCGCCCTGAGGAGTCAAAGAGGTGGGGCCTTGGCAGTGCAGGGGCCTGGGTTGCAACACCTTTACGCGCTCGCTTTACCTGCCCTCTTATAGTGCGTGCGTAGTGATCCTGATGCAAGGCGAATGCGCAGGATTTCGGTAGACCTATCTGTATAGGTATATGCTTTGCAGGCAGCAGTAGGTGTGTACTTTCTCATTATTTAGTAAGGCACAATATCTTAAAGGGGTATTCCAGGATTTTTTTTCATTTGACTATGCTACAGGGGCTGTAAAGTTAGTGTAGTCCATAATATAGTGTCTATACCTGTGTGTGATGGTTTTCTCACAATTCTTCTGTGATTTTCACCCCAATATTTATTTTTTACCAGCATACAAAATGACTGTTGTCTCAGATTTTTCCCAGGTTGCAATGCGGCCGAGACCTGACATCACTAGTCAGCTGATGACAGGGAGCCTGTCTGCTTCAATGGGTGGAGCAATCGCTTGGTGGGAGAGAGATCTATCTGCAACTAATGCAACAGCTGTAGGCACCCTGATTGAAAACCACAGATCTTTTGAATGGATGCAGCTCATTTATGTTTCAATGGATGGGGTAGCTGATGTGTGGGAGGGAGGAAAATGGAATTGTGGGATTTGTAGTAAAAAAAAAAAGAAAGAAAAGTCAAACAGGAAATACTAGTTCACAAAAAGCTAGCCACAGTGTTATGGTAATCTCACAACATAGCCATTTAGCCCCAAGACAAGAGCAGATCCTTCCTAAGCATGTCCATTACTGTCTGCCAGGTATGTACTAAAATCACCTTATGGTGGAGAGCTCCTTTAACTTGTCACTTATGTTCTCTTCCAGGCCAGGAACCTACAGACGGGAGAGCTGGCTGCGGTGAAGATCATAAAGCTGGAGCCTGGTGAGTTGCGCAGGAAGTGTCGCTAACAGTCTCTTATGTTCCTTATTGTTGTGAATGTGTCTGGTGGTTGAAACTAAACTTCTGCTGTTCGGTGAGATCTCATGTTACTTGTGTGCGTCCCCTGACCTTAAAGGGGTACTCCATTGGAAAACATTTCTTTTAAAATCAACTGGTGGCAGAAAGTTATACAGATTTGTAAATTCGATCACCAAAAGCCATCACCAGCAACAACACAAGCAATGAAGATGTACAAAAAACTTTATTGAAAATCCATAATATAAGACATTAAAAACAGTGCACATAGCTGAATAGATAACAAGCAATGCCGGCATAAATATAGGTATATATGAAAACCTCCATACATAAACCACATCAATAAGAGCGAACATAGGATCAGTGTATATCCAACCTGCAAAGAATAGCTCCAGATATTGGAAAAACATAAGGATAGGAAACAAAATGGTTACCAATGCAGAGCCATGCACCACTTGCACTTACCCCAACGTACGTTTCGCACTAGTGCGCTTCGTCAGGGGGCGTGATTTGTAAATTACTTCTATTAAAAAATCTTAATCCTTCCACTATACGCTGCGTATACGCCAGGTGGGAACGTGGCCTAATACAATCACGATAGGATACGCTGCCGTGATACTTTTTATTTATTTTAAAGGGGTACTCCACTGGAAAACATTTCTTTTTAAATAAACCAGTGGAAGAAAGTTAAAACAGATTTGTAAATTACTTCTATTAAAAAATCTTAATCCTTCCAGTACTTATCAGCAGCTACAGGAAGTTCTTTTCTTTTTTAATTCCTTTCTGTCTGACCACAGTGCTCTCTGCTGACACCTCTGTCCATTTTTGGAACTGTCCAGAGCAGGAGAGGTTGGCTATGGGGATTTGCTCCTACTCTGGATAGTTCCTAAAATGGACACAGGTGTCAGCAGAGAGCACTGTGGTCAGACAGAAAAGAAATTAAAAAAGAAAATAATTTCCTGTGGAGCATACAGCAGCTGATAAGTACTGGAAGGATTAAGATTTTTTAATAGAAGTAATTTACAAATCTGTTTTAACTTTCTTCGACCGGTTTATTTAAAAAGAAATGTTTTCCAGTGGAGTACCCCCTTCAAAATAAATAGGATACGCTGCTGTGATACTTTTTATTTATTTTGAAGGGGGTACTCCACTGGAAAACATTTCTTTTTAAATAAACCGGTCGAAGAAAGTTAAAACAGATTTGTAAATTACTTCTATTAAAAAATCTTAATCCTTCCAGTACTTATCAGCTGCTGTATGCTCCACAGGAAATTATTTTCTTTTTTAATTTCTTTTCTGTCTGACCACAGTGCTCTCTGCTGACACCTGTGTCCATTTTAGGAACTATCCAGAGTAGGAGCAAATCCCCATAGCCAACCTCTCCTGCTCTGGACAGTTCCAAAAATGGACAGAGGTGTCAGCAGAGAGCACTGTGGTCAGACAGAAAGGAATTAAAAAAGAAAAGAACTTCCTGTAGCTGCTGATAAGTACTGGAAGGATTAAGATTTTTTAATAGAAGTAATTTACAAATCTGTTTTAACTTTCTTCCACTGGTTTATTTAAAAAGAAATGTTTTCCAGTGGAGTACCCCTTTAAAATAAATAAAAAGTATCACGGCAGCGTATCCTATCGTGATTGTATTAGGCCACGTTCCCACCTGGCGTATACGCAGCGTATAGTGGAAGGATTAAGATTTTTTAATAGAAGTAATTTACAAATCTGTTTTAACTTTCTTCGACCGGTTTATTTAAAAAGAAATGTTTTCCAGTGGAGTACCCCCTTCAAAATAAATAAAAAGTATCACAGCAGCGTATCCTATCGTGATTGTATTAGGCCACGTTCCCACCTGGCGTATACGCAGCGTATTTCACGCTGCACAAAATCTGCAGAAGCAGCGGGAAATACGCTGCGTATCCCAGCTCACGATACACACAGGGCTTTCCGGCGGCAGCACTATGCGTATAGTGAGTTTTGTTGGCGGAGCCGCGCGTCAGTCACGCCGCCACTCAGACCGCCTCCAACACTCACTACACACACAGGGCTGCTGCCGGAAAGTCTTGTGTGTATGGTGAGCTAGGGATACGCAGCGTATTTCCTGCTGCTGCTGCAGATTTTCTGCAGCGTGAAATACGCTACGCATACACCAGGTGGGAACGTGCCCTTACTTTGCATCCTTGTCTTTCATGGTTTCCACCTGCGCAGTCTTTTTCCTTGCAGCTATTTATATTGAATGCATTGTTGTGTTTGTAGGCCACCATATACATTATATTAGTAACTCCCTACTGGTTTGGCTCCAGATGTGGCAAAACTACAACTACCAGCATGCCCGGACAGCCTTTGGCTGTCCGGGCGTGCTGGGAGTTGTAGTTTTGCAACAGCTGGAGGCACTCTTGGCGGGACACACTGCATTAGAAGACCATCTGAAATCAATGGGTTTAGTTGGTTTCAATCTAATATGTATGCCATCTTAAAGGGGTACTCCGGTGGAATTTTATTTCTTTTTTTCAAATCAACTGATGCCAGAAAGTTAAACAGATTTGTAAATGACTTCTATTTAAAAATCTTAATCCTTCCAGTACTTATCAGCTGCTGTCCAGAGCAGGAGCAAATCCCCATAACAAACCTCTCCTGCTTTGGACAGTTCCTGAAATGGACAGAGGTGTCAGCAGAGAGCACTGTGGTCAGACAGAAAAGAAATTCAAAAAGAAAAGAACTTCCTGTGGATCATACAGCAGCTGATAACTACTGGAAGGATTAACATTTTTAAATAGAAGTAATTTACAAATCTGTTTAACTGTTTAACAGTATAGCTGTGAATGAGGCCTTGTGTATATACCAATCTGGACTGCGCAGTTTTCTTCTGCGTATGTAAAGTTTTAGTACTGACACTTGCCTATGTCAGTGTCTTGTCTTTCCATGGTCCTGTTAGGGCAGTGGTCCCCAAACTGTGGCCCTCCAGATGTTGCAAAACTACAACTCCCAGCATGCCTGGACAGCCAACGGCTGTCCAGGCATGCTGGGAATTGTAGTTTTGCAACATCTGGAGGGCCACAGTTTGGGGACCACTATGTTAGGTTATTTGCACACTGAGGGTATGTTCATACGGAGGAATTCTGCCACAATTTAATGTCTATTGATTTGAATGAGATCCTGCTTTGTCCCATTCAGACAGCAGAGTTTCCACGTGGGCATTCTGCTGCGGAGATTCCACTTTCCTCATTCTGCAAAAATATAAGATCAGTCGTATATTTTTGGGGAATTTCGTGGCGGAATCCCATTGAAATCAAATGGACCTTTGCTGAATGGAATTGCTTTCATTCTCATCAATATTCATAAACCCCCTCAATGCTTCTTCGGCCGTGTTATAGTACTGCGCATGCGCCGCTTACTGTGCAACGACGTCTGCAGCTGTGAAGCCGAGGGGAGCGCTGCTTCTGGGAGGACACAGTAAGCGGCGCATGCGCAGTACTATAACACGGCAGGGGGCAGGGAGGGGTTTTATGAATATTGATGAGCCGGGCACAGCAGCCGCCCGGCAAAGATGACGTCAGGGTGCCCGAAGCTCGGATCGGAGCTCCACCCATGCCCCAAGGCCCTCATTAGCATATATAGAAAAAATTGCAATTTGTGGCGGAACAGCTGGGCGAATCTACACAATGTGAGTACCATTTTAGGGCACGTTCCCACTTGGCCTATACGCAGCGTATTTCACGCTGCGCAAAATCTGCAGCTGCATCGGGAAATACGCTGCGTATCCCTAGCTCACCATACACACAAGGCT
Source organism: Hyla sarda (assembly GCF_029499605.1). Taxonomy (NCBI): domain Eukaryota; kingdom Metazoa; phylum Chordata; class Amphibia; order Anura; family Hylidae; genus Hyla; species Hyla sarda. Next base: position 18,814,028 of record NC_079199.1, read on the forward strand.
TTCCGACAGCAGCCCTGTGTGTGCAGTGAGTTTTGGAGGCGGAGTCGCACGTCAGTCACGCCAGCACATGGCTCCGCCTCCAAAACTCACTACACACATAGGGCTGCCGCCGGAAAGCCTTGTGTGTATGGTGAGCGAGGGATATGCAGCGTATTTCCCGCTGCTGCTGCAGATTTTGCGCATCGTGAAATAACGCTACGTATACGCCAAGCGGTAACATACCCTTAATCAGCATCACCCGCTACACTACAAGCCTGTGTGACAGATTTCCTTTAAAGGGTATGTTCACACCATGGAATCTCTGCACCAAAATTCCGATCATGAATATTGCTCGAAGATTTTGCTGCACTAATCTAACATTGGTGTGAATTGTTCTTACGTTGACCCAGTCACACTTCAGAATTTCAGCGGCAGAAAATTGCAGGTTTGGTCTCCAGAATGGGGCCCCCCAAATCTCTCTGCTGCATGAAGTGCAGGGTCAGCACTGTACTTTGGTCTCACTTGCGCTCCCATAGAGAATATGCATTGAGCGAGTGCCGATCCCGCGCTCCCTGCAGCAGGGAGATTCGGGACACGTTTGTGGAGATCACTGGGAGTCTCAGAGGTCGGATCGTTAACTGACATTATCCCAAAACCATTGCTGCTTTCAGAAACAGCACCACACCTGTCTATGGTTTGCATCTGGTATTGCATCTAAACAGTGTAATAAATGGAAATTAACTGCAATACCACACACCGCCTCTGGACAAGTGTGGCACTGTTTTTTAATTTATTTTTATTATTATTATTTTTTAAAGGCAGCCATGTTTTTTTAACCCACATTAACCATATGTGTGTCGTACAGTGAAGTTGAAATGGTAAAGGATTGTGCTATGACCTTTCTGATTTCTGTTTAGTTAATTGCATAATAATTATTATCCGGAAACCACAGACACGACAGGTGCCGAAACCTGCTGACAGGAATATTGTGTCCTGGTGGCTTCCTGCCAGAGTCTAGTGTAATGAAAATCTATGCTTGATTTTCAGTCCCATTGTATAAGCCATATTCCTCACTAAAGTCTGATTTTTCTGGCAATGGTCTAATGATCCAAGTGTAAAACTTGTTATACTGAAAAAGAGAGGAGGTACAAATATCAGTATATGGTCCCTCCTATGTAGGGGTGTAAGAGAAAATCGATTCACTCGATTGTCGTGATTTTTTTATTTGGCGATACGGTATCGATTCAAGATATTTTTGAATCGATCCTTTTAGGTATGTGGAATTCGTATCTCCCGACGCCCGGAACTGCATGTCCCGGGCGTCGGGAGATACGAATTCCACATACCTAAAAGGATCAATTCAAAAATATTTTGAATCGATACCGTATCGCCAAATAAAAAATCGCGATAATTGAGTGAATCGGGCAGGTGAATTTTTCCGGCTCGTGCAGGGCCGGACCTGACAAGCGTATTGCATGCGGTGCATGGGTTCGGAAATCTCACCTCACAGCGGCGCTCTGGGTGTATGGAGCAGGCTCCCGACTCGTGCCTGCTCCGTACTCTGCGGCCCCCGCTAATAGCCAGCATGCGGCGCTCTGCAGTCTGTATGGACCGGGCTCCGGACTCGTGCCCGCTCCATACTCTGCTGGGGGCCGCCGCTAATAGCCAGCATGCGGCGATCGCCGCTGCTGGCTATTAACCCTTTAGATCGCCGCTGTCAAAGCTGACAGTGGCGATCTAAAGGGATCCGTGAATGCTCCCTGGTGGGCTAGTGGGGTGGATCGCCTCCCCATAACCCCCCCCCCCGCAGCGCGATCGCGGGAGAGCGATCCACTGTGGAGGTAGCCGGAGGTCTTACCTCTGCTTCCTGCTGTCCCGTGGCTCTGTCATTGATAGAGCCTGGCTTGACTAGGCTCTATCAATGGATCGCTGATCAATGGAGTTCAATAGAACTCTATTCATCTGTCTGAGGAATCTAATGATTCCTCCTAATAGTCTAATAAAGTGTATTAAAAAAAAAGTGTAAAAGACATTGTTTTTGAGACAGAATCGTGATATATCGTCTCGTAACACAATCGGGATATATCGTATCGTCATACGTGTATCGCGATACGTATCGTATCGCCAAATTCTTGCCGATTCACACCCCTACTCCTATGGTCCATTATGGAAATCCCGGTCTGGCCTCGGTATTTACAGTGCAAGCCTTTACAGTACTCCTTCAGGAATACTGCCGCTCCCACATTTAATATGGAAGTCTGACTTGTCTATGCATTACATTTACTGTACTCCAGCTGTTGCAAAACTACAACTCCCATGAAGCCTTGACAGCCGAAGGCTGTCAAGGCATCATGGGAGTCGTAGTTTTGAAACAGCTGGATATCCATCTCTCACTACTAGACTTGGTGCAGAACACCACTGCAGCACCTTGATGTTTGCCGGCAGCTAAATCTGTAAGGTTTTGACTCCACATTGAAGTCAGTGGTGAAAATTAGAGATGAGCGAACTTACTGTAAATTCGATTCGTCACGAACTTCTCGGCTCGGCAGTTGATGACTTTTCCTGCTTAAATTAGTTCAGCTTTCAGGTGCTCCGGTGGACTGCAAAAGGTGGATACAGTCCTAGGAGACTCTTTCCTAGGACTGTATCCACCTTTTCCAGCCCACCGGAGCACCGGAAAGCTGAACTAATTTATGCAGGAAAAGTCAGCAACCGCCGAGCCGAGAAGTTCGTGACGAATCGAATTTACTGTAAGCTCGCTCATCTCTAATTTTCACCACTGACTTCAATGTGGAGTCAAAACCTTACAGATTTAGCTGCCGTCAAACATCAAGGTGCTGCAGTGTGCCATTCAGACAAATCTATGAGTGAGCGGTGATGCACGTACTGTACAATGAGCAGCGATGCACACAGCACAGCGTGCATCACTGCTCACTTATTACTGTACTGGCTGGTCCTGGTGTTCTGCACCAAGTCTAGTAGTGAGAGATGGATATCCAGCTGTTTCAAAACTACAACTCCCATGATGCCTTGACAGCCTTCGGCTGTCAAGGCTTCATGGGAGTTGTAGTTTTGCAACAGCTGGAGTAGCTTTTTTATTTTTATTTATTTTTATTTTTTTTAAATCAACTGGTGCCAGAAAGTTTAAACAGATTTGTAAATTACTTCTATTAAAAAAATCTTAAGCCTTCCTGTACTTATTAGCTGCTGAATACTACAGTGGAAATTCTTTTCCGTTTAAAACACAGAGAGCTCTCTGCTGACATCACGAGCACAGTGCTCTCTGCTGACATCTCTGTCCATTTTAGGAACTGTCCAGGGTAAAAGGAAATCCCCATAGCAAACATATGCTGTTCTGGACAGTTCCTAAAATGGACAGAGATGTCAGCAGAGAGCACTGTGCTCGTGATGTCAGCAGAGAGCTCTGTGTTTTAAACGGAAAAGAATTTCCGCTGTAGTATTCAGCAGCTAATAAGTACAGGAAGGATTAAGATTTTTTAATAGAAGTAATTTACAAATCTGTTTACCTTTCTGGCACCAGTTGATTAAAAAAAAAAATATATAAAAAAAAAAATCTTTTCACCGGAGTACCCCTTTAAGGGTTTGTAATGTTTGTCGCCATGGATTTCATACTGCAAAATCTATCGGAGAATACGTTACTTATATGGATTTACTTGATTATTTGCGTGGACCCAAGGACATTTTTACACTTGTACACTCTCTAGAAGGAGTTTTCGTGACTCTTGACCGGGGCTCATGAAAGCAGATGTTCTTAGTTTTCCCACATGAGTAGTCAGAGGTGAGTGAAGTTTTTGCTTCATTGGTTTTACAGCACAACAGGAAGAGCGAACCCCTCCGCCTCCGAAACGCAGATCAAAAGCGGTGATAACTTTATGTACTTAAAATCAAGCTTGACAGGTCAATTTACTGTCCGTTTTTCTTACTATATATTACAGTCCCTATTACAATGGCCTCAGGTTACAATCATTTTGGTGTTTTCTGGACAATTGTAACTTGAAACCAGACTCAACATACAATGTACAGACAGTCCAGATCTGTGATATCTGTCAATGGCCGGAAGAATTGACCAATCAGAATGGGCATTCACTGGTAAAACCCCTGTATTACTGAAGTGCATGCACTGACTGACTGTCTGGTAGCACCACCTACAGTACAGGGAGGTACTACCATGTTCTATACTACTCTTTACCAGTGCCCGGGTTAGCTGCTCCTGTGGACACCAATTGGGGGCGGCTCCATTACTTTTTAAAGGGGTACTCTGCTGCTCAGCATTTGGAACAAGGTGGGAGCTCGTCACTTTATAGCCCCGCCCCTCATGACATCACGCCCCGCCTCAATGCAAGTCTATGGGAGGGGGCATGACAGCTGTCACTCCCCCTCCCATATACTTACATTGAGGGGGCGACGGCATGAGGGGGCAGGGCTATGATGTCACAAGCTCCCGGCGCCGGCTCCAGCGTTCGGAACAGTTTGTTCCAAACGCTAAGCAGCGGTGTACCCCTTTAAGACCCTGAAAAGCTCCTGTCCTCTACATAGACAGTGATTTACATCTCTACCGCTTTATCTCTATTAGTTATCTACTTATTTTTCTTTAATCCTCACTTTTTCCTATTTTTGGATGACATTTTGGTGGCTTCAGAACCAATTACCAGGTTTCCATAGAGTTATGATCTCAACATACAATGGTCTCCACATACAATGGTTTTCCCAGAACCAATTAATATTATAACTTGAGGGACCACTGTATGTTTTAGACACTGAATTAATAAAATGGGATCAGCCCTAGTTTAGCACTGCATCTCCTTTGGGGCTCATTCACACTGAGGTATTTTGCTTCCCTGTCCCATTGACAGATATGCAGGGTTCTCTGGTGGATTCCGCCAGAAAATTGAACATGTTTATCCTTCCACTGATAGCCTGTTCTCCGTCTGAAGTTCCGCTGCAACATTTCCAACAAGTGTATCCGTGCAAATTCTCTCTAGTGTGAACAGAGCCTTAGGCTTTGTTCACACAGCAGAAAAATTCCTCTCGGAAAATCTGTCGAGTCCTATTATTTTTAATAGTATTTAGCAGTCTCACCTGCTTGAATGGTGGAGCATGCTACAACACCAATAAGAGCGAGTCAGTCCCACTCTGGGGAGATCCAGTACTTCATATGTGCAGCGGGCACCTTTTTAAAGGGGTACTCCGGTGCAAAACTACAACTCCCAGCATGCCCTGACAGCCTTTGGACCAGATATCACAGTGTTTCCCAACAAGGGTACCTCCAGCTGTTGCAAAACTACAACTCCCAGCATGCCCAGACAGCCTTTGGACCAGATATCACAGTGTTTCCCAACCATGGTGCCTCCAGCTGTTGCAAAACTACAACTCCCAGCATGCCCGGACAGCCGTTGGCTGTCCGGGCATGCTGGGAGTTGTAGTTTTGCAACAGCTGGAGGCACCATGGTTGGGAAACACTGATGTGGAGGAATCAAAGGATACAACCTACCTGACCCTTTGTTTCCTTCACGATAAGTGGTGCAAGAAATATCTAACAGCCTCTTATCTCGATCTTCAATTGAAATATTACAGGGCTGAGATTGATATATTTCGTAAACAGAGGGTAAGGGTGTCAACTGATGGGTTAAAAGGGAACTCCGGTGGAAAACATTATTATTATTATTATTATTATTATTATTAATTTTTTTTTCTTTTCTTTTTTTTTTAAATCAACTGGTGCCAGAAAGTTAAACAGATTTGTAAATTACTTCCAGTACTTTTTAGCAGCTGTATGCTACAGAGGAAATTCTTTTTCTATTTGAATTTCTTTTTTTGTCTTGTCCACAGTGCTCTCTGCTGACACCCGCATCAGGAACTGTCCAGAGCAGGAGAAAATCCTCATAGAAAACCTATGCTACTCTGGACAGTTCCTGACACGGACAGAGGTGTCAGCAGAGAGCACTGTGGACAAGATAAAAAAGGAATTCATAAAAGAATTTCCTCTGTAGAATACAGCCGCTAAAAAGTACTGGAAGGGTAAAGATTATTATTATTTTTTTTTTTTTTATAGAAGTCATTTACAAATCTGTTTTTTTAACTTTCTGGCACCAGTTTAAAAAAAAATTTCCACCGGAGTACCCCTTTCATCCATCCACCGTAGTGGACTCAATAATATAGTGTACAGCAGAAAAAAAGGGAAATATAGGGGCCCAAACAGCACAACCAACTGAAGACTACTGATATCTGCAGATTTAAACTGACAGACAAAAAGGTTTATTCTATCCCATATGAATGCGTTTTTGGAGAACGGAGTTTCCTTAAAACTGTCCTTTTTATCTAAAGGAGGAGATGCAGTTTTCCAAAAAAACGTGTTCATATAGGACATAATAAAGCTTTTTGCCTGTCCGTTTTAATCTGCTGATATCAGTAGTCTTCCGTTGGTTGCGCTCTTTGGGCCCCTATATTTCCCTTTTTTTTTCTGCTGTAGACTATGGCAGATGTTGGAGGAAAGAAGCCTTGGCCATGTTGGAATTCAGCTGCCTAATCCTTTGTGATAAACGACGGCCAGAAGAGTCTGGCAGCGGCTCACCCCAACATTACCTGTGCAGATCACATGCATGCTTGGCTTGCGTATACCGGGATCTGGAGAAAAAGCTAGGACAAGCTGACTACTTTCTTATACGTATGTCTACTGCATAAGTCTTATACTAGAACGGAAGAGAATGGCCCTCATTTACTAAGAGTGGAGTGTTTATTGTGGAGTGTTTTCTATATCACTCCATTTTTTTTTTCCAGGCTTATTTACTAATCTGTCGCACATGTCGATTATTTTTCTAGTCAGTCGTGTTGCACAAACTCCAAACACGTAAAACAAAAATTTTTTGGACCTTAAAGACCATTTATAAATTAAAAAATTATTTGTGTGAGTCAAAAGTTTTTGGACTAGTTTGTTTATAAACAGTTTCGTTAATTAAAATTATTCAGGTGTTATAATGTGAAAAAAAAAAAATAATAATTATCACCCAAACATTAAATATTTTATTCATAAAAGTGTTGAACTGTACAAAATGTTTTCCGATTATAAAACAAGTTACTTTCACACAAAAACACAATGGCAAACAGTCCCTTGTTAGAAATCCCTCCATTTTTGGAATTTCACTCGGCCTCTTGGCTGTCGGTTATTGTGTGGGGCAAACTCTCACTTTTTCTCGAGTGATTTTGGAAGTACTCAGTGTTTTTTGGCGGTAAAACGCCCATTTTTGCATAAAACACACCCATTTCAGAGTCCGTTGTGACTAAAATTTTGGCGCAATAACTGAGAAAAAGAGTCGGTTGGACTTTAATAAATAAGGGCCAATATGTCCAGCATCCAAGGGGTGGAGTACAAACAGGGTTTTTCTTTATTGGAATAGTTGCATAGACAAGGTAAAAACTCTGACTCGTTTCACGCTTGGAAAGCGTGAAACGCGTCAGAGTTTTTACCGTGTCTATGCAACTATTCCAATAAAGAAACAACCCTGTTTTTACTCAACCCCTTGGATGCTGGACATTTTCTCTTCCCTGAGTTGCTGTGCAGTGAAGCCGGAGGCCGGGACCGGCAGGTCCGGGCACAGGTGTGGAAGTTGGGCTGGGAGAGCGGTTTCCACAATTTGATCTTTGGATCCACTAGAACAGGGTTTATGTTTCACGTATAGCCTTGTTATTGTGAAGTACATTGGATCAGGAACTCTCCGTTGTGTTCGTTGATGTTGCAGTTTTTTTTTTAATTTTTTATTTTTTTTGGTTTTGTTTTTTTCCAGGTGATCAAACATAATAAAAGGCGTCCTGAAAATAACAGTGTCCTATTTCTTTCCGTCGCAATGTTTGCCGCTCCAAGTCTTGTGAGTCTTCCAGATACGGTGCCAAGCACTTTCCACTTGTGCGATTGTAAAGCCTCATGTGCCGCTCGGGGGAGTGGAAAGTCCTGACTCCGTGTCGCTAATGTAACCAGCTTTTGTTCTCCGGGACTCCTGTGTAACTCTATACAGGGAGGATCCCTGGCGATGCGGAGGTGTCATGTGCGGACAGTAGGTAACTGGTATCGCTGTGAGGTCACTGCGGTTTCATGTAACATCGTGGGGTGACCTCATCCACAGCCGCCTTACTGGCACATTGACAGTCATTCTCTGTAGCCAGGAGGCTGTAAATTCTGGATAACATGTTACTGTTTATCCCGGCTTATCAACATTTTTCTCATATTCCTTCTACTGTTTCCTACCATTCTTATCCCCGAGACTTATATACAGATGTGGCAGAGTTATCTTTGAGTCATTTGGCACAAATGAATTTTATTAACCCAAGTATACCAGTATTCTTGTATAAATGCAGTAAAACACTGAGAATCGTACAACAAAAGGTAGAAATTCAGGACGTCACTCACCGGGTTGCAGTATAAAAAAGTTCTTTATTTTCTTCTGTGCAGCAGGGAGTATACCTGGACTGTCTTCCAGGGACGCAGCTAGCTGCGTCCCTGGAAGACCGTCCAGGTATACTCCCTGTTACTGCACAGAAGAAAATGAAGAGAGGTTTTTATACTGCAACCCGGTGAGTGACGTCCTGAATTTCTACCTTTTTGTTGTACGATTTTAAGACTTGTTTCTAAGGGACTGGGAACCCGAGAGGTAGCAGTGTAATCTAACATCTAGTGACTGCATTGGATACGAGACACCTGCACAGTGTTAAAGGGGTACTCCGGTGAAAACTTTTTTTCTTTTAAATCAACTGGTGCCAGAAAGTTAAACATATTTGTAAATTACTTCTATTAAAAAAAAATCTTAATCCTTCCAGTACTTATTAGCTGCTGAATGCTACAGAGGAAATTCCTTTCTTTTGGGAACACTGATGACATCACGAGCACAGTGCTCTCTGCTGACGTCTCTGTCCATTTTAGCAACTGTGCATAGCAGATGTGTGCTAAGGGCAGCATGGTGGCTTAGTGGTTAGCACTGCTGCCTTGCAGTGCTGGGGCCTTGGGTTCAAATCCCACTAAGGACAACAATAAATAAAAACGTATTATTATTATAATAACGTCAGCAAAGAGCACTGTGCTCGTGATGTCATCAGAGAGCATTCCAAAAAGAAAAGAATTTCCTCTGTAGTATTCAGCAGCTAATAAGTGCAGGAAGGATTAAGATTTTTTTTAATAGAAGTAATTTACAAATCTGTTTAACTTTCCAGAGCCAGTTGATATAAAAGAAAAAAGGTTTTCACCGGAGTACCCCTTTAATGAAAGTACAGGTTCCCTGAAGAAAGGGTTAAATTTGGGGTAGGAATGCCGATACCTTGCATCTGAACTGTGCCCTATTAAAAAAAACTGAGAATACCCCGGACAGCCAACGGCTGGGCATGCTGGGAGTTGTTGTTGTGCAACATCTGAAGGTCCACAGTTTGGAGACCACTGCAGTCAAAGTATAGTGTGCATGCTATACCTCCAAGTGCATCTTACTACTTTTGCTCCATGTTGCAGTTCAGGTACAGTTTGGCTTAGTTTAGAAACATGCACCATATTCCCCCAAAAGACAGGAAGTGATTTCGTTGAACAGACATCCATTCCAATTGTCACCAAAGTTGAATACAAATATTATTTTGTAGGGAACTACTAGCCAAGCAAAATACGGACATTCTAATACATTTTTTTGTAGGATAAGAGAGCCTAAGTGATAAGTCTCATTGCTAGGTCTCCCAGTGGTCCTATGCGCCCCAGTCATACAGTTAAATGGGGTTTATACCACAGACATGCACCTGAGCGGAAGCTCCGTAAAAAAAAAAGTTCTGCACATGGTGCAATCTGCTCTAAGGGTACATTCCCACACGGCGTATTTGCTGCTGCGTATTTTATTTTCTCTGTTGAAGTCAATGGGTAGGAAAATACGCAGCACCAAATACGCAGCAAATACGCAGCAAAATACGCCGTGTGGGAACGTACCCTACGCCGTGAGGGTACGTTCAGACGAGCGGGTTTACAGCATGTTTTACGCTGCAGATCTGCCGCTGAAGGACCGCTGAATGTGCCTGCTTGGAGCGGCAATACGCCACTACATGCAGACACACTGAAGTGATGTGCAAGTCGCCACGCATGCGCAGTGTACTCGCACCCATCGCAGCCGCTCCCCCTGCTCAATGAGCTAGGCCGAGAGCTGCCGCAATGTGCGAGTATACTGCGCGTGCACGCGGCGAATCACACATCGCAGTGTGTCTGCTTGTAGCAGCGTATTGCCGCTTCGAGCAGGAGCATGTAAAGGCAGCATATAGAGGTCCTTCAGCGGCCGATCCGCAGCGAATTACGAGCAGATTATCCGCTCGTCTGAACGTACCCTAAGCCCCACACACGAGATAAGGGTTGGCTAAACACCCCCTCTCCTATTTTTGCAAGAATGTCCGACCATCTAATTGTAGTAGTCTCCAAACTCCGGCTGTTGCAAAGCTACAACTCCCAGCATGCCCAGAGACTCTTTGGCTGTCTGATCATTCTGGGACCTCTAGTTTTGCAATATCTATAGTTCCACTGATCTGATGTGTTTGGCAGCCTCCCAATAGCTGTGGGAGAGAAGGATCAGGCATGTTGTATTTCAACTGCCTGATTCTTTTGTTCTATGGTAGATTAGCTGCTAAAGTTTTAGCCGCTAAATATTCCTGTATTATGCTTATTGCTCTGGGAGGACAACCACGTGTGTGTGTGTGTGTGTGTGTATGTGTGTGTGTATGTATATATATATATATATATATATATATATATATATATATATATATATATATATATATATATATATGTATATGTATATGTATATATGTATATGTGTATATATGTATATGTGTATATATATATATATATATATATATATATATATATATATATACACACATACATACATACATACATACATATACACACACACACACATATATATATATATATACACACATTATAAGTGCAAGTATTAGTATTACCTTTTAATATATTGACCTAAATCTGCTCACTTTGAGTTCAGGTGTCCAGTAGGTGGGGTCAGTCAGCTATTTAATGGACTCGCATGCTGTCAATCACTGCATAGGACCTCCCCCTGGACTCACAGAGAGTAAAAATTTAGATCAGTCAATTTAATGTTATTCTGAATATTTTCCCACTAAATTAAATCTCAATCTGCTCCTCTTCTTCTGCTCTTTAACATGATGCCTGCACGTTCTATATGACATGTACAAATCATCATGTCCTTTCCATGGACGCCTTCTGTAAAAATAATCCAAAACACAAATATTCCACACACCTGAATGCAAAAAAGATCCAGTATTCAGTGAAATGTTTGTTCGATAAAGTTCACAATGGAATTTTTTGCACTGGAATCCTGCTTAGGATTTCTAGTTTTCCGGTGTCCTTCCCCTCCCCCTTTTAATTTTTTTTCTTTTCTTCCCTTTAAGTCAAAACTGAGCTTCCGGACTGCGGCCATGTGCATTCAGTGTGTGTCTCTGTAGACTCTCCGTCCTCCTCGCTCGCCTTCAAAGGCTTCCCTGCTGATTCATTGTTCTCCTCACTTCCTCAAAGCCGCTTCCATTCTGCGCATTTTTAGCAATTTTTATTTTTTCCTCTGCATCTAATGCTTTTTGAACCTTTAAAACTGACTCCAGGCATCTAGGTGACTATCCATAGAAGTCCCCGAGGTCATGTGACATGTGCGCCATTATTGCATTCCTATGCATTGAGTGCAACGTGTGTCACTTTTCTCTTATACTGTGTTCCCATCACACATTGCCGCTCCCTGGCGTTGTCCTGGAATAGCAGGTGAGGCATCTCCTCCCCAGACAATCGCGGCGCACTTGGGCGTTGGACCCATCGGTTTGACAGAACTTTTGTAAACAGTTTCCATTGCAGGTTACGGCTTGTCTTCCCGGTAGAGCTGCATTACATAGGGAATTGAGTCTTGACAGGTATTTTTTTCTTGCAGTGATAGAATTAGAGAAGCACGCTACTTGTATGTACATGCTGGCAGTGGCGGAACATACTAGAGTAAATGTATTTTTGGTATGAGGCTTGAGAATGGCCTGATATACTGCAGTATACTAACTCAGCATTCCTATGTGTAGTAGTGATATACTTCGGCAGGTTAGGGGTTAACTAGGAGTGTCATTTAAGGCTTTTCGGAGTGCGCTTTTGCACGGTTTTCCCAGCAGGCTTAGGGCTGGGTTCACATCACGTTTTCTCCCATACGGGAGCACATACGGCAGGGGGGAGCTAAAACGTCGCGCTCCCATATGCCTTCGCATGCGCCCCCGTATGTAATTCATTTCAATGAGCCGGACAGAGTGAAACGTTCGGTCCGGTCGGCTCATTTTTGCGCCGTATGCGCTTTTACAACCGGACCTAAAACCGTGGTTGACCACAGTTTTAGGTCCGGGGAAAAAGCGCATACAGCGCAAAAATGAGCCGACCGAACGTTTCACTCCGGCCGGCTCATTGAAATGAATTACATACGGGGGCACATACGGGAGCGCGAGGTTTTAGCTCCCCCCTGCCGTATGCGAGAAAACGTGATGTGAACCCAGCCTTAAAGGGAAACTCTGACGAAAAACTGGAGTTTCCCAATGTAAATATTCATTAGACAGAAGCGCCCCCCACCCAGCAAGAGAAATGGTGACGAATTGCAGGTGACTAATAAGTGACCGTATACAGCAGTGGTCTAAAAACTGTGGACCTCTAAATGTTACAAAACTACAACTCCCAGCAGGCCCGGACAGCCGTTGGCTGTCCGGGCCTGCTGGGAGTTGTAGTTATGCAACTTCTGGGGGTCCACAGTTTTAAGACCGCTGTTGTATACGTTGGGGGAGGTTAATCAAAACCTGTACAGAGGAAAAGTTGCCCAGTTGCCCATAGCAACCAATCAGATCGCTTCTTTCATTTTACAGAGGCCTTGTTAAAAATGAAAGAAGCGATCTGATTGGTTGCTATGGGCAACTCAGTACTTTTTCCTCTGAACAGGTTTTTAATATTCCTTCATTGTCTTGTGTATTCAGATCCTTTCCCTTTCTTTACATTTTTATTAGGTTTATCAGGACTCGTTTTAAAATCAAACACATTTCAAGTTTTCCCTATTATTCTACATTCAGTACTCGATTAGAGAGAATGTGAAAACAGAATCTTATATTTTTTTTTTTCAAATTAATTAAAAGAGAAAACAAATAACATTTCTCATCAACATAAGTGTTCAAACCTTTTGCTATTTCACTTGAAATTTAGCTCTGGGGGCCTCACATTTTGTTTTGGTTATGTTTAAAGGGGTAATCCAGGAAAAAACTTTTTTTTATATATATATATCTCAACTGGCTCCAGAAAGTTAAACAGATTTGTAAATTACTTCTATTAAAAAAAATCTTAATCCTTTCAGTAGTTATGAGCTTCTGAAGTTAAGGTTGTTCTTTTCTGTCTAAGTGCTCTCTGATGACACGTGTCTCGGGAACCGCCCAGTTTAGAAACAAATCCCCCATAGCAAACCTCTTCTACTCTGTGCAGTTCCCGAGACAAGCAGAGATGTCAGCAGAGAGCACTGTTGTCAGACAGAAAAGAAATTCGTACCACCTCTGCCTTGCCTTAGAAAAATGACCTCCTACAGCAAGCTCTGTGGGGATTTTTCATTTGTGCAAATTTCAAAGTCTTGCTGCATTTTGATAAATTTGGCGCACAAATGCCATAAACACAGCAAAAAAAAAAAAGAAAAGCTGCGAAGTTGCTGCACATAGACAGATATTGATAAATCTCCCCCTATGGCCCTAAGCACAAAGCCCAAAACAACACAGACAGAGCTGTAAAGACCTGAAAATGTCTTCCACCGACTCTACCCATCAAACCAGACAGAGCTTGAGAGGATCTGCAGAGACGAATGCCAGAAATCCCAAAATCCAGGTGTGTAAACCTTGTGGCCTCATCCCCCAAAAAGACTGGAGGCCGGAATCACTGCCAAAGGGGCTTCAGCTAAGTCCTGAGTGAAGGGTCTGAATACTTATGTCACTGCAAAATTTTCGTTTTTCCTTTGTATGTAGATCTGCTCAGCTCCTTCCGCTCCATAACATGATGCCCACAGATAAGACAACTTTTTTTCTTTGTTGTTGAAACCACAAGTTAGGCTGGGTTCACATCACGTTTCGTTAAATACGGTTCCCGTATACGGCTGGGAGGAGGAGGGGGTGGGGCTTAATCACGGCACCCGCACTCAGCCGTATTCGGCAGCCGTATTTAATGCATGTCTATGAGCCGACCGGAGTGAACCGCAGCCTCCGGTCGGCTTTGTTTTCGGCCGTATGCGGTTTCCCGACCGCAGGCAAAAACGTGGTCGACCGCGTTTTTGCCTACGGTCGGGAAACCGCATACGGCCGAAAACGAAGCCGACCGGAGGCTGCGGTTCACTCCGATCGGCTCATAGACATGCATTAAATACGGTTGCCGAATACGGTTGAGTGCGGGCGCCGCTATTAAGCCCCGCCCCCCTCCTCCCAGCGGTATACGGGAAACCGTATTTAACGAAACGTGGTGTGAACCCAGCCTTACTGGCCGTGGGAAGATAGCAAATACATAGAAATCTAGGTGCAAAAATCTGTGGGCACATGATGCACCTTTTTTTCTAAAAATAAATTAAAACATAAATAAAATAGTCCTAGTGTTTTCTTGCATTACTCTGTGACCTTTATAGAGCAGTGGTCTTCAACCTGCGGACCTCCAGATGTTGCAAAACTACAACTCCCAGCATGCCCGGACAGCAAACGGCTGTCCGGGCATGCTGGGAGTTGTAGTTTTGCAACATCTGGAGGTCCGCAGGTTGAAGACCACTGTTATAGAGAATGTATACTGTAATCTTTAAAAATATCTTCCATTTTTCTGTTTTTAACTTCCTTTATTGTACTATGTAAATGTCTCATTGCCTGAATAGCCCTCGCTGCTTCCTGTAGGTATGGTGCAGGTAGCTGTCATTCCTTATACTTACGGAGTACAGATGTGGGAGGTGGAAATCCCGGCAGGGGTTAACTATTCCTTCCAGTGAAGATCCGACTGCGGCACTGTAGCGCTACACAGGCGTGATGATACAGAAGTCGGGTGTAAAGTAGTTGTAGTCTTTATTAGTAATCATAAAAAGTGACATACAGGGTTGGACTACGCGTTTTGGAGAGGGCTCCCTCCTTCCTCAGGTTCAGGTACCAACGCGTAGTCCAACCCTGTATGTCACTTTTTATGATTACTAACAAAAAGTACTACTACTTTACACCCGACTTCTGTGTCATCACGCCGGTGTAGCGCTACAGTGCCACAATCGGATCTACACTGGAAGGAATAGTTAACCCCTGCTGGGATTTCCACCTCCCACATCGGTACTCCTGTATCCTTCACCGTCCTTTACGGGACCGACGGCCAGCTGCTTCCGACACACCAGCGACCTGCCCAAAACGATTCTCGGTGTTGTGCCTGTAATTTAGCGCAACCTGTAAAGGTGAGCAGGTCCTTTTACTTTTCTGTTCTACTCTCTGCAAATACCGCAGATAACCGGCACTATAAACCGCCATCCCTATCTTTTTTTTTTTTTTTTATCTCCTATCCCTTATACTTAGGGATTTTTCTTTTTGCGGTTTGTTAGTATTGATGTTTTTTTGTATATCGTCTCTTTGTATATCCTCTCTTTCTAAAGGTGGGTTCACACCACGTTTTTCAAGTAAGTTTCCCGTGTACGTTTTCATTATTGAAAACGTATGGAACGGTATTGAAAACCGTATACATAGACAAATGATTAAAAATCGTATGCATCCGGTTGGGTACGGTTTGCTTGCAATACGGTTTTCTCTCGTACTCAAAACCGTAGTTGACCACGGTTTTGTCTCCGGTATAAAAACCGTACTGCAACTGCATATGTTTTGTTTTTTTTTTAACATGGACGTCAATGGGAAACGCACATGTATACAGTTCCATACGGGAAACCGTATACGGTTTTTACTTTGCACAGGCGCATTTGCATCCAAGACCCCTCCCATTAAAAATGGACATTTTCAAAAACGTATGTTTTAAAAAATAAAAATAAAAACGGACGGAACTGTATGCACTTTTAAAAACAGTATACGGTTTACTTTTTCCCATACTGTTTCATCCGTTTTTTTTGCCATACGGTTTTCTTATGAAAAGCGGATTGAAAACAGTATGGCAAAAACGTGATGTGAACCCAGCCTAACAAAGCTGAGGTGCAGTAAGAAATCCTGGTTTTTCTTCGGCCACCAAGCAAAATGAAAGACGTTGTGTGTGTGTGTGTGTGTGTGTGTGTGTGTGTGACTGAAGGACCAGTCTCTTTCTCTTTTTTTTTATTTTTATTTTTTATACTTTTTTACTTCTTGGTTGTGCTGATAACATTGCACATCAATGACTCACGTTCTTCATCTATGACACCAGATGGGGTGAGAGGCATGTGACAAAGGCAGAACAAAGTTTATCTCTACATCTTGGAACTTCTGCGGCAAATTTTGAAAATTACCGTAGATGTGTGTGTGTGTGTGTGTGTGTATATATGTATGCGTGTGTATGTGTGTATATATATATATACATATATATAGATACACAGATGTTACTGAAGTAAAGACCATGGGGGGAGATTTATCAAAACCTGTGCAGAGGAAAACTTGCCCAGTTGCCCATAGCAACCAATCAGATCGCTTCTTTCATTTTTCACAGGCCTTCATAAAAATGAAAGTAGCAAGCTGATTGGTTGCTATGGGCAACTGGGCAAATTTTCCTCTGCACAGGTTTTGATAAATCTCCCCCCTAATGTGTGTTTGTTACATACACTCAAAGGTGGTGGCCTTTGTGCCTTCTTAAATGTTTTTAACTGTTTTGTCTGCTGCTATTATCTTTTTGTATGTGAAATTTTTTTCTTTTGGTATGTATGTATATACACACACCGTATTTTTCGCCCTATAGGACGCACCGGCATATAAGGCGCACCCAATTTTAAAGGTGCAAAATCTAGAAAAAAAATGATTCTGAACCCAACAGTGATCTTCAACCTGCGGACCTCCAGATGTTGCAAAACTACAACTCACAGCATGCCCGGACAGCCGTTGGCTGTCCGGGCATGCTGTGAGTTGTTGTTTTGCAACATCTGGAGGTCCGCAGGTTGAAGACCACTGGATAGGAGGTAATACTCACGTGTCCCCGCCGCTCTGGACCAGTCACTGCTGCCCTGGATGTCGCTCCTTCGCTGTCGCCGCGTCCCCAACACTCCGGACGTCTTCTTCCCCGGGATCCACGCTCTCCGTCGCCGTCATCACGTCGCTACGCACGCTGCTCCTATTGGATGAGGGGACGACGTGATGACGTCGAAGGAGAGCGCCGGCCATGAAGGGGATCCCGACACGGAGCAGACACCGAGGAGGCAGGTAAGGTCCCTCCCCGTGTCCTGTTAGCTGTTCGGGACGCCGCGATTTCACCGCGGCGGTCCCGAACAACCCGAGTTAGTGTCACTTTCCCTTCAGACGCAGCGGTCAGCTTTGATCGCCACGTCTGAAGGGTTAATACAGGGCATCACCGCGATCAGTGATGTCCTGTATTAGCCACGGGTCCCGGCCGTTGATGGCCGCAGGGACCGCCGCGATAGGTGTGCATTCGCCTTATAAGACGCACCAACTCCAGTTTTGGGGAAGAAAAAGTGCGTCTTATACAGCGAAAAATACGGTATATTGGGTGTGCGATAGATTGTGTATTTCTTTTTCTTTGATATAGTAATGTGTGTTTGTGTCTAAAATAGTGGTTGGGAGTCTCTATGAGCTTGGTGCTGGATTCTTCTAGAAACAGTTCCAGTCTTGCCCATAGGTTGTGTATAGTATTGCAGCGCCACCTTATTCCTTAGAATTGGATTGAACTTTTTAACTCCAAGCCTGACTCAAAAACAAGAGCGGTGATGTTTCTGGACAAACATAAAGCTTTGTTTATCAGGCCAATAAATATGACGTGTAAAAAAAAAAAAAAAAAAATGTAATAAAAGTGACAACTATTTTCTCAAACCGGAAGCGTGTTTTGTGCTGTTGTCAAGTAACAAAAATTATTCAGCAAGGGGGCGACACTGAGCACATGAAATACTTGAGTCTGTTCTATTTAGAGGCAGAATGGACATTTTTTCATAAAAAATAAATATACTGTATAAATAAATAAAAAATCCATAGATATGAATAGATTTTTCAGATGCAGAAATCTTTGCAGTGTGTGACTATGACCTAAGACAGTGTTTCAGGGGGCCTTCAGCTTTTGCAAAACTACAACTTCCAGCATGCCCGGACAGCCAAAGGCTGTCCGGGTATGCTGGGAGTTGTAGTTTTGCAACAGCTGGAGACACCCAGGTTGGGAAACACTGCCCTAAGATTTAAGTATTGACCCACTACATTTACATGAGCCAATAGGAGAACCAATTCCTGGGTTTATCATATGGTCAGTGTTGACTGCAGTATCTATTTTAAATGCCACATATATATATATATATATATATATATATATATATATATATTATATATTTAGTTATTTATTAATTTCTTTCCCCTCTTAATTTGCAGGTGATGACTTCTCTCTGATACAACAAGAAATCTTCATGGTGAAGGAATGCAAACACATCAATATCGTGGCGTACTTCGGCAGTTATCTCTGGTACAGTTCATTTTCTGATGTTCCTCGATTTCGTTTTATCGTCATTTACAGACATGTCAGTTTTAATACTTTTTATTATTAAGTTTTTCAAATTCAGAGGAACTATAATAATGTGTAATGTCTAGTGCAGATCCTCAGGGGGCGGAGCTCATAGAACACCATAGAGAGAATGTGTTATGCCCCGCCCCCTCGGAACCCGCACTAGGCATAACAAAGCGTAGCATGGAATAGGGAGATGGGGAGCGTACGTGAACAATTGTAGTTTCTGATTCCAGAAAGTTGGATCCCACCACAGTTGGATCCCATCTTTAGGGTCTTTTCATATACTGTATTTTTGTGCCCTATTTCTCTTGAAGTATACAGCAGCTAGAACATTAAAACTGCGGACAGGCTGCTTAGTAGGCAGTGCTTATTTTATTTAAATCAAATAATTTCTTTTAACATTTTTTTCCAAAGTTTACAAACCGATAATAAAAGTAAAAAAAAAAAAATCAAACTAAACATTTACCGTAGTTTTATTTATTTTTTATTTATTTTTTTATTGTCTGTTTGTAAACTTTGGAAAAATGTTAATAGAAATGATCTGATTTAAATAAGTAAATAAAATAAAACATTGACGGGTGAAGTAAATAAAATGAATAATCTTGCGACAATGGTGCCTGCAACATGCTGGGATATATTAGGCAGCAAGTGACTAGTCAGATATTTGATGTCTTGGAATTTTGATCTTCACTTGTATATTAACATATTTTTTGTTTTTTCTTCCTCTTTAAGCCGGGAAAAGCTATGGATCTGTATGGAGTATTGCGGTGGAGGGTCACTTCAGGACATATATCATGGTAAGGCAATGTCCTATAATACTGCGGATAGCAGATCTGTCGTGTACTCTCTATAACTAGCACCAGTATAGTAGTCAGTTGTTTACTCGTAACTCTTGCGCAATATCGAGATTGGAAACCATCCAGCAAAACCGCATTTCTAAGGGTTAATGTCCTGTCGGAGCCAACTCAAAACATTTAAGCATTCCCTGTCATCCACATTTTATGCTGGACAGCTGGAAGTGGAATAGGAAATGTATCTTTTATAATATTCCACGGTCATTTACCTTCGCTCTTAAATGCCTACATGATCCTTATGACAGTGTTTTCTAACCAGGGGGCCTCCAGCTACTGTAGACCATGACCATGCGCTAGACCATGTCAAGTTGTCTCCTACCCGGTCCGGGTACACTTATGCTCTCTTCATGGTGGATCCTACTCCAAATGGGTCGTCATTTTACCCGTTAAACCTCATAGCCAAGACAGCGGCCCAGATGTTCTACTCCAATTGAGTGCAAACCCTTTGGTGTCCAGAGTCTGTCCTAACGGACCGTGGAACGGCCTTCGAGGCCCAACTCTTCCAAGAGCTGTGTCACTTCCATGCCTGCAAGAAACTCCGGACTACGGCTTACCACTCCTAGGGGAACGGGCTCTGTCTTTATCCACGCCACAATCAAGTCTTTATCCACGTGGCCAGAAAGCCGAAGGCAACAGATTGTGACACCCTGGTTGGGGAAACACTGCCTTATAGACATATTTTCCTTTCTGAAAAAAGGAAACTGGATTCTGTTGGAAATTTGTAAACAAAGAAACATGGATTTTGTCAGCTGATAAGAACCATTTGACTCCTCTATTCTGCCCAATAGACTTTGGCTATTCCAGCTAAAAAGACTCCATCCTGCTAAAACATACAATCACCTTGACTTCGCTTTGCTTCCATATCCAAGGGCTAGTTCACACTTCGGGATCTCCGCTGGTAGATATTCCTGGTGGAGATTCCATCTGCAGTGGGAAACGGCAAAACAAGACGGCGCTAGGACCACTCTGAAATGGGCCGTGCAATGCGTTTCACTGAAAGAATGAACATGTTCATTCTTTAAAGGGGTTATCCAGGAAAAACTTTTTTTTATATATATATCAACTGGCTCCAGAAAGTTAAACAGATTTGTAAATTACTTCTATTAAAAAATCTTAACCCTTTCAGTACTTACGAGCTGCTGAAGTTAAGTTGTTCTTTTCTGTCTAAGTGCTCTCTGATGACACCTGTCTAGGAATCTGTCCAGAGTAGAAGCAAATCCCCATAGGAAACCTCTTCTACTCTGTGCAGTTCTCGAGACAAGCAGAGATGTCAGCAGAGAGCACTGTTGCCAGACAGAAAAGAATAACTCAACTTCAGCAGCTGATAATTATTGGAACGATTAAGATTTTTTAATAGAAGTCATTTACAAATCTGTTTAACTTTCTGGAGCCAGTTGATATAAAAAAAATAAAAAAAGAGTTTTTCCCTGGAATACCCCTTTAAGTGAAGTCTGGGGTCTGGAAATTTTTTCCATGAATGGCTGCCGCACCATGTTTTCTAAGCGGAATTCCGCTCGAGAAATGCTTGGTGTGAATGGACCCTAAAGGGTTAGGTAGCGCTCCCTTCTGGATGTAACAGGGAAGTGGACATATATTTTTTTTTTTAGCCCTAAAAACAGTTACTAGTAAATAACCATTATAGTAGGATTCAATAGTGTTTTTGGTTCCCTTCATGACCCAGTTTTCATTAGAAGTTTGGCTGAGGTCTGACATCTCTGTTTTCTGAGGTCACCTACTAAAAAAGCTAAGAGGGATGGGCAAACTATGCCGCTGATCATAAGTCTAAATTTACATGGTTAGTTTCAGGTTTCTGCAGTTTCTATGGGTTACACTGTCCATTATTGTGATGGTTGATCTGTATTATTTTTCTCTTTGCAGTCACCGGGCCGCTCTCAGAAAACCAAATTGCCTATATGTGTCGGGAAACCTTACAGGTATTAAGGTGTTTTTATAAAAACGTATCTAAATGAAAAATGTTTGGAGTACAGGCAGCCATGTAGCAGGGGTTTTGGCCCACCCTGTATCTCAATGTTTCCCAAGCAGGGTGCCTCCAGCTGTTGCAAAACTACAACTCCCAGCATGCCCAGACAGCCTTTGGACCAGATATCACAGTGTTTCCCAACAAGGGTGCCTCCAGCTGTTGCAAAACTACAACTCCCAGCATGCCCGGACAGCCGTTGGCTGTCCGTGCATGCTGGGAGTTGTAGTTTTGCAACAGCTGGAGGCACCATGGTTGGGAAACACTGATGTGGAGGAATCAAAGGATACAACCTACCTGACCCTTTGTTTCCTTCAGGATAAGTGGTGCCAGAAATATCTAACAGCCTCTTATCTCGATCTTCAATTGAAATATTACAGGGCTGAGATTGATATATTTTGTAAACAGAGGGTAAGGGTGTCAACTGATGGGTTAAAAGGGAACTCCGGTGGAAAACATTATTATTATTATTATTATTATTTTTTTATTTTATTTTTTTTTTAAATCAACTGGTGCCAGAAAGTTAAACAGATTTGTAAATTACTTCTATTAAAACTTACTTTTTTTTAATTACTTTTTTTGTCTTGTCCACAGTGCTCTCTGCTGACACCTGGTGCCCGTATCAGGAACTGTCCATAGCAGGAGAAAATCCCCACAGCAAACCTATGCTGCTCTGGACAGTTCCTGACACGGACAGAGGTGTCAGCAGAGAGCACTGTGGACAAGACAGGACCTTTGGCTGTCCGGGCATGCTGGGAGTTGTAGTTTTGCAACAGCTGGAGGCACCCTGCTTGGGAAACACTGCTGGATCTGTACATTTTTGCGTCACCATTCGATTTAGAATTTGTGCAGGTTGCTTTATTCATAATGCCGGGATCACCTATATCTGGAATAATTATGTTTTATATTTTGGAGGCACCAAATCAAAAAACATTGTATGCATTTTTAATTTTTTTTATCTGGCACAAAACACACTTGATGTAAAATATGCCAATATGGCCGAATGGTATATAGGTCTGGTGCTGTGAGGCACGAAATTGGGCATCAGATGCACTAGATTCAGCAGGTTCCATCCGGCGTTCCCATTCCTGATGACTCCGAATCACATTATCAATGTGAACCTCATAGAAATGCATAATGCAGAATAAGAGGAACAATAAGTCACACGATATTAAAGATCATAGAGATTAGTTCTATCTTGCTGCGAATGTGTTTTATCTTCTCAGTGATAACTAGTCTCAGATTTTTTTCTTGCTTTGCACCCTTTTATTTTTTTTTAATTTTTTTTTTGTCAGTTTTCAGCTTTTATTCTAGAAAAAAAAAAATGAGGATGTGGGTTTTCAGTCATTTCCTAATACTAACACTCCGTCTCGATGCTTATTCTTGAAGGCACCGAACGCGGCTTGCTTCACGATCATCACAATTTACATTGACTGCATATATACATAGGAATACTGTGTGGTTTGTTGTTTCTCATTTTATTAGAGACATAGAAACATAGAATGTGTCGGCAGATAAGAACCATTTGGCCCATCTAGTCTGCCCAATAATCTGAATCCTATCAATAGTCCCTGGCCCTATCTTATATGAAGGATAGCCTTATACCTATCCCTATCTTATATGAAGGATAGCCTTATACCTATCCCTATCTTATATGAAGGATAGCCTTATGCCTATCCCTATCTTATATGAAGGATAGCCTTATACCTATCCCTATCTTATATGAAGGATAGCCTTATGCCTATCCCTATCTTATATGAAGGATAGCCTTATGCCTATCCCTATCTTATATGAAGGATAGCCTTATGCTTATCCCTATCTTATATGAAGGATAGCCTTATGCTTATCGCATGCATGTTTAAACTCCTTCACTGTATTTGCAGCGACCACTTCTGCAGGAAGGCTATTCCATGCATCCACTACTCTCTCAGTAAAGTAATACTCCCTGATATTTCTTTTAAACCTTTGCCCCTCTAATTTAAAACTACCGTATGTCCTCTTGTGGTAGTTTTGCTTCTTTTAAATATGCTCTCCTCCTTTACCGTGTTGATTCCCTTTATGAATTAAAAAATTAATTTAGAGACCATTGACTTTGGGAGAGATCGACCTAAACTGATGTAATGGAAAAGTTAAAGGGGAATTCCAGAAAAAAACTTTTTTTTCTTATATCAACTGGCTCCAGAAAGTTAAACAGATTTGTAAATGACTTCTATTAAAAAATCTTAATCCTTTCATTAATTATCAATTATTCCACTGAGCGGAGCATGTATGTGAATGGTGGGGGCATCAGGAGAGAGCTGTAGGAAGCAGTTTAATAAATCAGCACACCTTTCATTGACTGCTCTACCCTTTGAATTCTACGTCAGTCACAATCTGATTTCTGGCAAATAGATTTCTGGCAGAATATAGAGCAGTTTTGCTGTGTCGCATCAAAATTGCCAAAAAATCCAATGAATTATGTCAACACAGTGACTTTCTTCTTTATGGTCTTTGTGTTCCTCTCCTCATGTCTGCTTTTTATCATTTTATGTAGGGTCTGGCATATTTGCACAGCAAGGGTAAAATGCACCGAGATATCAAGGTAAGGAGAACATTACAGTAATGGTGCTGTATTCATACTCAGAAGATTCCCTGAAGGGTACGTTCAGATTTGATGCTCAGGATTTGTAACTGCAGATTAGAAGATGTGCTCAGTCATTTAGTTTACATTGAAATCTGCAGCAGAAAATCCTGTGCAAGAAATCTGCGTGTGTGTGAACGTACCCTAAAGGGGTATTCTAGATACATACATGCTTTTACATGTTGCTGGGTCCACTATGAAGAAGTGGGGGAAGGGGAGCATACTCTCCTTCTTTGCCCCCTTGGTGCTCCCCCTATGGCGTCTTTAGGCTTTTCCCTCAGCTTGCCACTTCCAAGGCGGACTCATCTTGACAGTGAAAGCCCACTCAGCCAATTACTGATTAAGGCGGGACATCACTCCAGTCAACGATTGGCCAAGATAAATCAGTCTTAAAGGGATACTCCGCCCCTGGCATTTTATCCCCTATCCAAAGGATAGGGGATAAGATGTCAGATCGCCGCGGTCCCACTGCTGGGGACCCTGGGGATCGGCACTGCGGCACCCCGCCATCATTACTGCACAGAGCGAGTTTGCTCTGTGCGTAATGACGGGCGATACAGGGGCCGGAGCAGCGTGACGTCATGGCTCCGCCCCTCATGACATCACGGCCCGTCCTCTTAATGCAAGTCTATGGCAGGGGGCGTGATGACCGCCACGCCCCCTCCCATAGAGTTGTATTGACGGGGGCGGGCCGTGACATCACGTGGGGCGGAGCCGTGATGTAACGGTGCTCTGGCCCCTGTATTGCCCGTCATTATGGGCAGAGCAATCTCGCTCTGTGCAGTAATGATAGCGGGGTGCTGCAGTGGCGATCCCCGGGGTCCCCAGCAGCGGGAACCCGGCGAACTGACATCTTATCCCCTATCCTTTGGATAGGGGATAAGATGTCTAGGGGCGGAGTACCCCTGTAAAAGTGGCAAGCAGAGAGATGACTGGGGATCCAGAAGACGTCACAAGGGGGATCCCTGTAGGTTAGTATGTTTTTGGGGTTGCCTTTATTTTATTTTTATTCTTTTTTCAATTACCCCTTTAATCTAACATTTTTCGATATTAACAAAGTTATGTATTTTTTGCAGGGTGCCAACATACTACTCACAGACAATGGAGATGTCAAACTAGGTACCATCTTATTTCAGCTCTTATGTTATATATATAGGACTGGGTCGTCTTGGTCTTCACAGTATCTTACTCCTCTGTCTTTCCTGCAGCGGACTTCGGGGTGGCAGCAAAGATAACTGCAACAATCGCCAAGAGGAAGTCTTTTATTGGAACGCCTTACTGGTAATGAGATGTCATTTTGTATGAGGTTTTTTTCTATATAAGGTGCTATGCTTGTAGTTTTATCTATTTATAATATTAATGATAAGCTGTTGCAAAACTACAACTCCCAGCATTTGGTAAACACTGATCTATATTTTGTTCTTTTCCACTTTTTTCCAGGATGGCTCCAGAAGTGGCAGCTGTGGAAAAAAATGGCGGCTACAACCAGCTGTGCGATATCTGGGCAGTTGGCATCACCTCAATAGAACTGGCAGAGCTGCAACCCCCACTGTTTGATCTGCATCCAATGAGGTTTGTTGCAATATTATTTATAATGCATGTTCCAGATTAAGGGTATATTCACACATAAATAATCCATTGCAGATTTTGAGTTATACGCTGCTTGTTTTATTTCACCATTTAGAGCTTTGTTCCTGATGTCAAAGAGCAACTTTCAGCCTCCGAAGCTAAAAGAGAAGACGAAATGGTAAGTACAGCTCCTGCATCCGGCCACACATAGAATGGTGTTTACGGCTGTCCATGCTGTTTATCAATAGTGAGTGCCTACTAAACAATTTATACTGTAGCCTTTGTGATAGGTCACTTCTCCTCTCTATATATTTCACTATCTTATCGCCACCTGTGCTGTATCATGTACCTTAATCACATGATCTTAAAGGGGTTATTCCAAGATTATAGCCATCCACAGGATTAGTGATAAGGGGCAGACTGGGACACGATCATAAGAAATGGAGGTCCCTTGTCCCATAAATTAATGATGTGACATTTATGCATGCTCGACTCCGACCTATTCAACCTCTATAGGACTGCCAAAGATACCCAGGTTCTGTTGTGCATGCATATGTGGCCACTGCATGTCATGTGTGAATGGATCCTTAAGGGATTACACTCATCACGGATTCCCCTTTTTAAGCTTATTGAATCTTTCCTGTTCTTTTTCAGGACCGCTGTGTTTCAGAACTTTGTGAAAGTTTCTCTCACCAAGAATCCAAAGAAACGGCCGACTGCTGAACGACTGTTGACTGTAAGTACCAAGTCTGCGTGTTGTATAGAAAGAGCACGGCATAGAGTAGATGCAAAGTCGGTCATAACCAAAGCACCTCCGGACACGGCCTTAACAGTATTTTTGGCTGAGCTTTCAGTGCGGAGCAGGCCCATGGCAGTATGATTTCTGTATATACGACCATTTCACCATATGATGGTCTCTCAGAGGTCATCGCATGTTGAAGGCAGCATCAACATACGATGCTTTTGTATGTCGGGGCTATCGCATAAACGGCTATCCAGCAGCGCAGACTGCTTCAGCTGCCACCGGATAGCCGTTTATTGTGCCCCGTGTGGTTCGCTGACGATCACTTACCTGTCCTCGGGGCTCTGGTGCATCCTCTTCAGGATCCCCTGCATCATCGGCGCTTTCCATCATAGTCCTCACGTCGCTACCCACGCCGTCCCGTCATCCAATAGGAGTGGCGTGCGTAGCGACGTGATGGTGGCGACGTGAGAGCGCGGATGCCGGGGAAGCAGAGGCCTTTGCCGGAGCATCGGGGACACCCCGGGGATGCGGCGACAGCGATTTAAGGCGACATCCAGGGCAGCGTTGAAGGTCTGGAGTGGCGGGGACACGTGAGTATAACCTCCAATACCAGTGGTCTTCAACCTACGGACCTCCAGATGTTGCAAAACTACAACTCCCAGCATGCCCGGACAGCCGTTGGCTGTCCGGGCATGCTGGGTGTTGTAGTTTTGCAACATCTGGAGGTCTGCAGGTTGTAGACCACTGTCCTATACTTTACATTGCACGGATCCCTCAACATTCGATGGTTTCAACAAACGAAGGTTCATTTGGAACGGATTACCATCATATGTTGAGGGGCCACTGTACTTTTTGTGGAATCACTAATGATACTTTGTTTTAAGCCATCACCTAAAATAAGGCCTATATTCTTACATTTCAGCATGCTTTTGTTGCACAAGGAGGCCTCTCGAGATTACTGGCACTAGAACTTCTGGATAAGGTCAACAATCCAGACCACCACCACCATTATATTGAGCCTGACGATGATGATCTCGAGGTCAGTAACCAGACATTACCAGTCCCTTTAGTTTTTGAAATGTTACAAAACTTTTACTTTTATTTTTTTTATGTGCACTGATACTCCCCAAAGTGTCTTAATCACACTTTGTCTAATGTGTGTATGAACCTGGATGAGAAACTGTTTGCATTTTAATATCTTTCAGCCCGTACTGGCTGTGCGCCATACCATCAAGTCTACAAACAAGAGAGCGGAGAGAACAGCATCTGAGCTCAATTGTGAGTTGCCTGTCAAGATTTTATTTTTATTTTTTTTACAACCGTAGATCCCCAAGAGCCAGGGAGTGAAGTGCACTGCTGAACACTTAACCTGACTAGTCTTAAATTTTGATGGAAGCTTTAGCACTGAAACCCCAACTGATCTTGGGCGACATGACAAAAGTTTATTTAAATGATAGTAATACAGGGGGTTATCCAGGAAAAAACTTATATATATATATATATATATATATATATATATATATATATATATATATATCTCAATTGGCTCCAGAAAGTTAAACAGATTTGTAAATTACTTCTATTAAAAAATCTTAATCCATTCAGTACGTATGAGCTGCTGAAGTTAAGTTGTTCTTTTCTGTCTAAGTGCTCTCTGATGACACCTGTCTCGGGAACTGTCCAGAGTAGAAGCAAATCCCCATAGCAAACCTCTTCTACTCTGTGCAGTTCCTGAGACAAGCAGGATTAAGATTTTTTTAATAGAAGTAATTTACAAATCTGTTTAACTTTCTGGAGCCAGTTGATCTAAAAAAAGAAAAAAAAATTTCTGGATAACCCCTTTAACAGGACTGAGTACAGTGGTCCCTCAACATACGATGGTAATCTGTTCCAAACAGACCATCGTTTGTTGAAACCATCGCATGTTGAGGGATCCGTGCAATGTAAAGTATAGGACAGTGGTCTACAACCTGCGGACCTCCAGATGTTGCAAAACTACAACACCCAGCATGCCCGGACAGCCGTTGGCTGTCCGGGCATGCTGGGTGTTGTAGTTTTACAACCTCTGGAGGTCTGCAGGTTGTAGACCACTGTTAGAGGAAGTTGTACTCACCTGTCCGGCGCTCCGGACTGTCACCGCTTCCCGGGATGTCGCCGTCCATCGCTGTCACCGCGTCCCCGAGGTGTCCCCGACGCTCCGGCAAGGCCTCTGCTTCCCCGGCATCCGCGCTCTGCGTCTCCGCCATCACGTCGCTACGCACGCCGCTCCTATTGGATGACGGGACGGCGTGCGCAGTGACATGATGACGTCGATGGAGAGCGCCGACGATGGAGGGGATCCTGAAAAGGACGCGCCGGAGCCCCAAAGACAGGTAAGTGATCGTCAGCGGACCACACGGGGCACCGTAAACTGCTATCCGGTGGCAGCTGAAGCAGTCTGCGCTGCCGGATAGCCGTTTATGCGATGGCCCCGACATACAAAAGCATCGTATGTTGATGCTGCCTTCAACATGCGATGGCCTCTGAGATCGTATGTCGGGGCCATCGTAGGTCGAGGGGTCACTGTATTGATGTGAACGAACCCTAAGATGTTGGTCGCTAGTACATGTACTGAGAAGCTGGAAGGTTATCAGGGCTTTCTCTGAGTTTTCGTTTTGCAACAGAGTGAAGAGCCAGGTCGAGGAACACAATCGATTGGGCTGTGTCTGTTATATATGTAGTTCACTGACTATTAATCCCTAAACGAAGTTCATTTTAGTCCAAGGTGACTTTGTCATTAAAGGGAAATGAAAGTTTCTATACCCTTTTTGTGCTAATATACTAATAGTGAAAGCCCTGGCTCCCATCCATCATACCTTCTGTATTTTAGCCTATTATTGGTTATAGAACAGATGGTGAACTGAATGTCAGACTGCTCACAATTACATAACGTGTAAGAAGAACTAGATTACTAGACATATGTATCATAAAGCATTTATTGTGTCCTAGTTTCAGAGTCCTTCCTCTGCAGTTCACTTCCTCTATAAATTGTGGATTTAGATTTTACAGCCACCGTTTCTGCGTTTCACAAAGGAGGTAGTGCGGCACTGCGTGAGTGTGCTGGATTAGGAATGGCAGGTGGGAGTTTGTGTAGCTGTAATGCCTCTGGTGGTGCTCAGATACTATAATAAGCAAAGTTCATGATATCCGTGAAGAGAAATGAAAATATCGGCACTCACCAGTGTGGCTGCAGGGTCTTCTTTATTGAGACATACTCACATGCGGGGTACAGAAGAGAGGGGAGTGGGGGGACAAGTGGTGGCGACCGAGCTCTAGTTTCGCACACTTGGTGTGCTTCGTCCGGCCACGTTTCTGCGTTTTGCTTTTTAAAGGATAGGATACATATCTTAAGGATTTTATGTGGGAATCGTTTAGACTTGGGTATAATCCTATTCTGCAGACATTCAGCCAGTCTGTCATGTTAACTACATCTCTCTGTTCCAGTTGACAAGCTGCAGTTTGAGCCGCCGCTCAGAAAGGAGACAGAAGCCAATGAAGTGGTAAGATGCTAGAATTTGAGATGACCTATATCAGTGGTCTCCCACCTGTTGACCTCCAGATGTTGCAAAACTACAACTCCCAGCATGCCCGGACAGCCGTTGGCTGTCCGGGCATGCTGGGAGTTGTAGTTTTGCAACATCTGGAGGTCTGCAGGTGGGAGACCTCTGGCCTATATAATACCTGAATTATTTTCTGTTACTCTGCACTGTCTGTATGGTGAGGATATTCTATACATGCGCTTACCTTTTTTTTCCATAGCCTCTTAAAGGAGTACTCAGGCATATTGAATGCAGCACTCCGGCTCTCCTATAGAGTGTACACATGCCCCCTCCCTTGGATTGCCTGGGCCCCCGTACGGGAGATCGAGGGGGGTGGGGGTCCCAGTGCTCGGACTCCCAGTGATCTGAAATGTATCCCCTATGCTTAGGATAGAGGATACATTTTTATATCCCGGAGTACTCCTTTAAAGGTGGTCCTTTAAAGCCCCTCAATAATCTGAGGAATGAGAACTGGTGTGCCACAGGCATTAAAGGGGTACGCTGGTGGAAAACTTTTTATTTATTTTTTAAATCAACTGGTGCCAGAAAGTTAACCAGATTTGTAAATGACTTCTATTAAAAAAAATCTTAATCCTTTCAGTACATATTAGATGCTGAATACTACAGAGGAAATTATTTTCTTTTTGGAACACAGAGCTCTCTTCTGACATCACGAGCACAGTGCTCTCTGCTGACATCTCTGTCCATTTTAAGAACTGTCCAGAGTAGGAGAAAATCCCCATAGCAAACATATGCTGCTCTGGACAGTTCCTAAAATGAACAGAGATGTCAGCATAGAGCACTGTGGTCATGATGTCAGCAGAGAGCTCTGTGTTCCAAAAAGAGAAAATAATTTCCTCTGTAGTATTCAGCAGCTAATAAGTACTGGAAGGATTAAGATTTTTTAAATAGAAGTCATTTACAAATATGTTTAACTTTCTGGCACCAGTTGATTTAAAAAAAAGCTTTCCACCGGAGTATCCCTTTTAATGCCTGTGGATCGCCAGTTCCCATTCCTCAGATTATTGAGGGGCTATGATGACACCTGCTGGCAGATCATGAAATTCATTTAAAGAACTTCCTTAGATTATCATTTTATGTTTTTATTATAACTTTTCAAATGTACATAAGTCAAAGGGAATTCTGGAAAGAAACGATAGGCAAAACAGCTCCATCACTCATATATAGAGACCTATGTAGATTCATGATCCTAGTTAGTCTCTTAAAGGGGTACTCCGCCCCTAGACATCTTATCCCCTATCCTTTTGGATAGGGGATAAGATGTTAGATCGCCTGGGTCCCGCTGCTGGGGACCCCCGGGATTGCCGCTGCGGCACCGCGCGAGTTTGCTCTGTGCGTAATGACGGGCGATACAGGGCCCGGAGCATCGTTACGTCACGGCTTCGCCCCTCGTGACATCACGGCCCACCCCCTCGTCACGCCCCCTGCCATAGACTTGCATTAAGAGGGTGGGCCATGATGTCACGAGGGGAGGAGCCGTGACAAAACGCTGCTCTGTTCCCTGTATCGCCCGTCATTACGCACAGCGCGAACTTGCTCTGTGCAGTAATGATAGCGCTGTGCCGCAGTGGCGATCCTGGGGGTCCCCAGCAGCGGGACTGCGGCGATCTGACATCTTATCCCCTATCCTTTTGGATAGGGGATAAGATGTCTAGGGGTGGAGTACCCCTTTAATATAAAAGATTTCCATCTTTGTTAGACAGATTAGCCATTAGGTAAATCGGTAGAACACTAATAAAAACAGTATAAAAGAGGGAGAAATGCAGAATATATCCTTAACATAGAAAACCTGCTACTGTTTTAGTGAGGCACAGTAATCCATAGTATATAACCTACATCACCTTATGTGGCTATGCATTTTATATTCAGAATGTCCCCCATGTGATTCCGGTGCTCCTCTACTGACAGTGGGAAATCTGCCTTAGCCTGCTGTAGTTTTAGCCAGTCATTTTTCAGGACAGGGTGGTTTTATCTAAATGTATTACATAGAGCAGTGGTCTCCAACCTGCGGACCTCCAGCTGTTGCAAAACTACAACTCCCAGCATGCCCGGACAGCCAACGGCTGTCCGGGCATGCTGGGAGTTGCAGTTTTGCAACAGCTGGAGGTCCGCAGGTTGGAGACCATTGACATAGAGCATAATACTGATGTTGGCAGGACTAAGCGTCTCATTTGACTATGTAATTGTCTTATACAGTCATCTACATAGGGGAGGAACCAAAGTTGTACCATCTTTTCTGTACTGCAAATGTATATTTCTGCTCCTCACATCTACTCAGTCTGTCTCCCGCTCATATTTATCTCTCTCTCATATCTATTTATCTCTCCCCATTTATTAAATTTTTTTTTTTTTTTTTTTAGGGCATCAACTGGAATCCTTTTGCAAATGGAGCAAACCATGAGTAAGATTATTCCTAATTCCTTAGCTACAGTTAGTCCTAAAGGGGTATTCCCCTACCTAAGAATGACCTATTTTCACTCTTTTATTTGCAGTAACACCATGAAACGTGCTGTTCCTCCACCACTTCCCCCCAAGGTACATTAATAAAATTTATAATAAACCCTAATCCAGACGGGCTGGAAATGCTGGGGGTTTTTTTCATCCAAATTTGCAGGCAGAAAATCTACAGCATTTCTGCAGGTAAACCCACAACTGCAAATCCAAACAAAACCAGGTGGATTTGTTTTGGACTTGCTGTTGTAACTTTTTAGATGTGGATTAAAAAAATAAATTAAATAAATATATATATATATATATATATATATATATATATATGTGTATATATATATATATATATATATATATATAGTTAAAGGAGTACTCCACCCCTAGACATCGTATCCCCTATCCAAAGGATAGGGGATAAGATGTCTGATCGCGGGGGGTCCTGCCGCTGGGGACCCCCCGCAATATAGCACGCAACACCCACCTGTTACTGCTCCAGAAGCGCCGGAGGTTCTGGCTCCCGACCATGGGGACGGAAGATCGTGATGTCACGACTCCGCCCCTGTGTGACATCACGCCCCACCCCCTCAATGCAAGTCTTTGGGAGGGGGCGTGACACGGGTAGGAGTCGTGACGCCACGATCTTCAGTCCCCGTGGTCGGGAGCCAGACCCTCCAGCGCTTCCGGAGCAGTAACAGGTAGGTGCTGCGTGCTATATTGCCCCCCCCCCCCAGCGGCCGGACCCCCGCGATCAGACATCTTATCCCCTATTCTTTGGATAGGGGATAAGATGTCTAGGGGTGGAGTACCCCCTTTAATACTGCAGTTCCGCATCAAAATCTCCAGTGTTTTCCCCCCATGTGAACAGTACCCCAAAAGTGTATTTGGATGGCATGTACATAAAATAAATAAAAAAAATGCTTGAATTCTAGAAATGATAAAGGAATGGGAAATCTTGGCCATATTGGCGGGGGTCCCAAAGATGTGTTGATCGGTCTGGCATACCATGAATAGAACTAACCTGGTCTTTATTTCCTACAGCCAATGAGGATGAACAGCTGCCCAGATGAAAACATGGCTGAGGACGAGCGATCCAACACGATCAAGCACCAGCCAGATAACAAATCCTCCCAGTTCTACCGGAGGCAAAGCTCCCCAGGTTGTGGTCGTCACACGGCTCCCCCCCATAATAATGTCCTCACTAGCAGCATCAGCTCCCCCGGATTGTACCGCTGTAAAATCTATGAGTTGGGTAAATAACACAAAGCAGAGGCAGGGAGGACGGAAACTCCGCTGCGACCCTGCGATCAAAGGGTTAACACATCATTACATGGCTGGCTGAAAAAAAAAAAAGCACAACCAATAATGTGTCTGACCACATGCTTCCATCACTCGCCTCACCCTAATCCTGCATCCCCCCAGCATCACATTGGCAATCCTTACACATCAGTCATCTTACAGGCATAACGTTGTCTCATGACTATATTTAAAGGGGTATGACTATATTTAAAGGGGTATTCCGGGCAAAAACATTTTATCCCCTATCCAATAGGGGATAAGATGTCTGATCATGTGGGGCCCGCTGCTGAGACCTATGCGGGTGCTGAATCTCCAGTTTTGCAAAACTACAACTCCCAGCATGGCCGGACAGCCTTCGGCTGTCCGGCCATGCTGGGAGTTGTAGTTTTGCAACAGCTGGAGGCACACTTGATGGAAAACACTGGTATATGACGACCTTTAGTTTACTACATGGAAGTGTGTACGCATGCCCTCATCTCATACCATCAATTCTTAGGCTTCACCTCAATTCACCCTCCATTACAATATGCATTACATGAGATGGTCACAATTTACATTTTCACCCATTTCCAATAAACCACATTTCAGTCCTGTGCATTCTCAGCCTTCTTCCAGAACAGGTTTTCTTCCACATATCTCCTTGCTGACTGCTTTGTGGCCTTTACTGCATCACAACGGCTTCCAGATGTATTATACAGAATGTGTTGTTTTTTTTTTAAGTGTTCAGGCCGATATTTTTCTTACTAATCTGTTGTTCTGCATTTCTATCTCCCTCTCTGGTATTCACCATCTTGTGCATGTGTTATCAGCTATACTTCATTGTCACGTGGATGCCAGATATCACCCGGCTTTTCTGCTTGTTTACATTCATTCCAAGGGGTTGTCCAGTTTCAATCATTTGAGATATATCTTCTTCTGTACACATGCACTTCCATACTGCAGCTTCTATGGACCTGTTGCATAACCTAGATCTACTTTTTACGATCCTATAGTAATGAGGCCGCACTGGGTAAAGTCTACGGGAATCCAAACAACCCGAATTCTTTCAACTTTGATCGCCGCGTCTAAAGAGTTAATGCCGGACATCTTCCGTAACGGCGATATCCGGCATTAGCCACGGGTCCTGGCTGCCGATAGCAGCCGGGACCATGCAAGTATGATGCGAGTTCAGCTCATAACCCTCCCATGCCGCAGCGCCGGTTATACCCAGCGTTCTGCAGCAAGGGGTTAATTCATACAAACTCTGAACCCCCGTTTCACCCCTTCAGGGGTAGAATTTTAGAAAACGTTAAAACACGTGTTTCTTTATCTCTAATTGTTAGCCTAAAAACAAAGTTTCATGCTTCTGGCTTCAAAATTGACGACTTCCATACAAACTTTCAACCCCTTTTTCACCCCCTTAAGGGTATGTTCACACTACAGAGTGTGAACGGAATCTCCGCTCACAGAATTCCGCGAGCGGGGATTCAGCCTGGCAGCCGACGGCGGCGGTAGGACCGTGCAGCACTGCGCCATGACCATTGACGGCTAGGCAGTACTCGCGGACTTCCGCGCAAAGAATGAACATGTTCTTTCTTTACACGGAACAATTTCAGCGGCGGAATTGTCGCTGAAATTCCGCAGTTTGAACAGGTCTCGCGGAGACCCATTCACACTAATGTTTAATTCACACCACGGGAATTCCATAGTGTGAACATACCCTAAGAGTTGAATTTCGAAAAATCCTGTGAAAAAAATTCAGCTTTCTAGGTCCAAGGGTTTAGGCTGGGCGTTGAGGAGTCAGTGAGACAGGCCTGCTCTATATATATATATATATAGATATAGAGAGAGAGAGAGAGATAGATATATAGATTTAGATATTAGAGCTGGGAAACTTTTCCCTTTATTCGACCCCCCTCCCCCAATTGAAGCCTGTGTTCATTGAGGGTGCTGTATGGACTTTCCTGTGTCCCCATAAAATTCGGATAATCCTATTACATATGTCAACACTTTTACGGCTGAGTTAGGGCCCGTGCACGCTACATAATATTCACCTGGAGAAATTCCGGTCAGACATTCCATGTGCCACAGACACAACTGTAGTGAATTGGTGCCATGACAGCACAGACATGTGCCGTCCCCATTGACGGAAATGCAGTTCCACTTTATTTATGTTTTGTTTTTTGGTTGGAATTAGAATAGTTTCCGCTGCAGAAATTGAGCAGTGTGCTCATTGCAGCAGAATCCCATTGAAGACAATGGGAGGCTGCTACACTGGAATTTCAGAATTCTGTAGAGTGTGTGGGCCCTTTGGCTCTGTTCACACTAGTCCCACACCTCTGATGAAAACTGGACCAATGGTAAGGAATATGGGATTTCTCTTCACCTTCTAGGCAGATTACTAAATTCTGTCCGCCTTGGAATAAGGGAAATCTGGTTAGAAAAATCCCTTTGAAATGAATAGGTAGACCATAAAGCAAACTAATAATGCAGTAGAATAAGGCGGCATTCACACCATGTTTTCAGCCTCTGCTGATGTATCTGGCAGGAGAATTTCAATACAGCTTGATGCCATATCTGCATCAGACTGCGGTTTTCAGTCCAGGCCGAAAACTGTATAGGGTGGGAGAATGACCCGACTGGGGTCACTAGCTGACTCTGTTCGGCTCATTGAATTGACTGGGGTGCATCACGGGTCCGACAGGGATACGGCAGCCGGCAATTTAAAAATTCTCTTGCCAGATATGGCCGCTGTAGGCTGAGGATGCGGTGTGAG
Organism: Hyla sarda; assembly: GCF_029499605.1. Classification (NCBI taxonomy): domain Eukaryota; kingdom Metazoa; phylum Chordata; class Amphibia; order Anura; family Hylidae; genus Hyla; species Hyla sarda. Next base: position 18,850,607 of record NC_079199.1, read on the forward strand.
TGAATAGAGACCCCCACCAGTGTGAACACAGCCTTTAGTAAAGTTCATAGAAATGATTGAAACTGGGGAACCCCTCTAATGTGTTGCTTATAATCCGTATTCTAATCCGACTCTTTTCCCTTTGCAGGAAATGGAGAAAGTCCTATGAGACTTGGGAGCCCAACTGGAGAAAGCTCAAAATCCCAGCTTCAACAGAAGAAGGATAAGAAGGATTTCCCAGTACGTGTTTGGTATTGCTACTTTTCGACACAGCTTTTTCTCACATTTTTGCGTCCAGGAATGATGGGCTGGAGGGAACAACCACATCAGTCTCTTTAAAGGAAAACTGTCACGTGTTCACTCCCGCACTAACCACAGATACTGACGGATAGTGCGGGGGATGTTGATTCATACGATCCCTACTTTGCCCGGATCCGTCCAGCCGTTCGCCCGCATTCTTAGTTTTTCTATATATGCAAATGTGGCTGTAACTGGCACTGGCGGGGTTTTCAGGAGCACTGTGGCGTCAGCGCTGCCCATCCGCAGCGTCGCCCGCTTATGAATATTCACCCCCCCCCCCCCTCACTCCGGTGATGTAAAGTATTTTCCAATCTGTGAAAAGTGCCGTACACATGCGCGAGTCTACGCTATTAGCGTAGACCTAGCGTAGGCTACGTTAGTAGTGTAAACCTGCGCATGCGCAGTAGTAAATTTAGCTTATTGGAAAATACTTTAGATCATAGGCTTAGGTTAATAGCTTAAGAGATAAGCTATTAACGTAAGCCTATGATCTAAAGCAGTGGTCTTCAACCTGCGGACCTCGAGATGTTGCAAAACTACAACTCCCAGCATGCCCGGACAGCCATTGGCTGTCCGGGCATGCTGGGAGTTGTAGTTTTGCAACATCTGGAGGTCCGCAGGTTGAAGACCACTGATCTAAAGTATTTTCCAATAAGCTAAATTTACTACTGCGCATGCACAGGGTTTGGTTTACGCTACTAACGTAGCCTACGCTAGGTCTACGCTAATAGCGTAGACTCGCGCATGCGTATGGCACTTTTCACAGATTGTAAAATACTTTACATCACCGTCTCTCCCTCTCCCTGCCGCTCCTAACTGGTCTTCACTGCACATGTGCCGCTTCCTGACATGCGCAGTGAAGACAAGTTAGGAGCGGCGGTGAGAGGGAGAGCCGGAGGGAGGGGGGGGGGGGATGAATATTCATAAGCGGGCGGCACTGACGTCACAGTGCCACTAGGCTCCTGAAAACCCCACCCATGCCAGTTACAGCCACATTTGCATATATAGAAAAACTAAGATTGCGGGCGAACGGCTGGACGGATCCGGGCAAGGTAGGGATCATATGAATTGGCGTCCCCCGCACTATCCGTCAGTATCTGTGGTTAGTGCGGGAGTGAAAATGTGACCGTTCCTTTAAAGGAAAACAGTCATCTTGTTCACACACTAAACCCAATACACTGGGTAATTGTGTGGGTGAACAGAAGTCTAATTAGGGGTCACTTACTAAAATATGTACCTTCGATCCGGAGATATGTCCCACCGAAGATCCGCTTTGTCTTGCACACTGGGGCGGGCCCTGACGGCTAAATATTGAATAATTGTGTGTGACTCCACGTAACATAAGCGCATGCGCTGACTGTTTATAGTACATATAACAGAGGATTGAAATCAGTCGTAACTTCATTTATTTTCAAGTTGCATGTTTTTCATGAGCGTTACAGTAATATTGATCCATTCAGAGTACGGAGCCATTGCACTTACGTCCATAGCCAAACCTGACGCTACGTTTCGAGCAGGATCCCCTTAATCGTACACATGTGCTGACTGACCAGCGACAATGAACATTCCATAGATCAGTATTACAATATGTATACCGGTTGGTTTACATTTTTAACACTGGAGTTCCCCCAGGGTATGTCTTAAAAAGACACTGAGAGACATAATGTGTAAGAATCCTCATTGAAGTTTGATTGTCAGATCGAGCTTGTACAGTCAGCAGTAATAGTGCTTTAATTTTATTTTTATATATTTTTTTATTTATTGTTCATGTCACACAGAGCTGTCGCCTAGTGGTCAAGATACTGTTACAATTTACTTAAAGAGAACTTTTATGGGAAAATATACAATGAATAGTATTCACTAAACCTTTATTAAGTTTTAAACCTCTTAATTGTAATTCACTCTTCTCTGTTCTAGAAACCGACGATAAATGGTTTACCACCCACTCCCAAAGTGCTGGTAAGTGGTATTACTTGTGTACCCAACAGAAAAATCATGTGTCAGTGAGACATCTCACCAGATATAGTCAACTTCTGCAGTTCTTTGACCCAAAGCCAGAAGTGGATTCAGTAGGAAAGAGAAGTACAAGTCCTCCTCCACTTGTGTTTGACTTAAAGGGGTACTCCGGCGCTTAGACATCTTAGCCCCTATGCCGGCGGCGTGTGACGTCATGCCTCCTCCCCCGTGTGACGTCACACTCCGCCCCTCAATGCAAGCCTATGGGAGGGGGCGTGACAGCTGTCACACCCCCTCCCATAGGCTTGCATTGACGGGCGGAGCGTGACGTCACACGCCGCTGAGCCCGTGGTCGCCGGTACGTTAATCAGACCCGGAGTGAACATGCTCCTGGGACTGATTTTAACTGGGGTGCTGCGTGCAACATCACGGGGGTCCCCAGCGGCGGGACCCCCGCGATCAGGCATCTTATCCCCTATCCTTTGAATACGGGATAAGAGGTCTAAGTGCCGGAGTACCCCTTTTTAATAAACTACTTTATTAAATGTGCTGAGAAAGACATATATATTACATGTGTAGTTTCTGATGTAGTTTTAAAGTTTTTACAGCTACCTAGTGGTGGACCCTATAATTTAGTAGTGAAGAAGTGGGGTCCTGAGATCAGCAGTTACTAGAGAAATTAACTATTACATGCATCTGTAAGAATATTTGAGCGTTGACCTGGTCCTTCAGGCTGTTTGTTCTGGTAGACTGATTTAGATCAGTATTCTACAAACTTTATCTCTCCAGCTTAGCAAAACTAGAATTCCCATCACGTCTTAAAGGGGTACTCCAGCCGTAAGTAATCTTATTTGGATAGGGGATAAGATGGCTGACCGCTGGGGACTCCTGCAATCTTGCATTCGGCACCCACCTCTTTGAGCTGCACGCCGCGCTGCCAGCTCACAAACTGCCGGGTGCCGACCACGGGGCCGGAGTATCGTGACGTCACGACTCCGCCCCCTAGTAACGCCCCACCCCCGCTATGCAAGTCTATGGGAGGGGGCATGACGGACGTCATGCCCCCTCCCATAGACTTGCATAGCGGGGGCATGATGTCACACTGGGGCGGAGTTGTGACGTCACGATACTCCGGCCCCGTGGTTGGCACCCGGCAGTTTGTGAGCTGGCAGCGCGGCGTGCAGCTCAAAGAGGTGGGTGCCGAATGCAAGATTGCGGGGGTCCCCAGCGGCTGGACCCCCGCAGTCAGATATCTTATCCCCTATACTTTTGGATTGGTGGATAAGATGTCTTAGGGCCGGAGTACCCCCTTTAACAGCCTTTAGGTGTCACATCATCATGGGAGTTGTAGGTTTGCACCAACTGCAGAGACGCAGGTTAACAAACACTGATTTCAGCTCCTGCTGATGTTCTTTGTCACATTTTTTGTCATTGGTAGATGGGAGCCTGCTTCTCCAAAGTGTTTGATGGTTGCCCCTTAAAGATAAATTGTGCAACATCCTGGATACACCCAGATACTAAAGGTATTAAGCTCTCATCTGATTGTCATGCACTTTTTAAGAAGATATCATATAAGGAAGTGACTCTACAAATGTTTATCTCAAAGGAGTTGTCCAGGATTAAGAAAAACGTAGCTGCTTTCTTCCAGAAACAGCGCCACTCTAGTCCTCAGTTTGTGTGCAATATTGCAGCTCAGTTTTATTAAAATAAAGAGTCAAGATGTAATTTAACACACAACCGGAGTACAGGTGTGGCATTGTTTTCGGAAGCAGTTATGTTTTTGTAATCATGAATAACCCCTTTAAACAACCCTCATACCTATTCTTTGCACACAGTTTTCTTCTGTATTTTTACCCATTGACGTCTGTGGGTTCACACAACACAAATTTGTGTACACTACTTCTGCTCTCAAATAGGAAGCATAAGTCGGATATAGACAACCGGTCGTTCAATGATGTCATTTGGCCGATGTCTTTTAGTAATATCAGTAACACAGTGAATTTGTGTATTGGGAATCTCATACAGGAAAGAACAATTTAAATTCCTGTTCCTGTTGGCGTTAAACCAATAACGTTAATGCTTCAGTGCATCTAGAATAAAAATGAAAGCAAATCTACCCGAAAAAAATCTCCTACCGTTATGTGTTTGAAGCTCTATGTGTCTCCTGGGCTGGTTTCACATGAGCATTTGTTTAAAAGAAGAAGGTTTGCATATAGTTAGTATACACCAATCATAACATTTTGCAAGATAGGGAGCGTGCCTTCAATCAGCACTTCCAGGGCAGAGAGCAACTGCTAGGACCACCCTTTGTGACTACTTACCCTGGTCCCAGTGGCATTTTTAAAGGCATACTGTAGGGCAAAATAACCTATCCCCGATAAGTTATAGATTGCGGAGGGTTCAACCACTGGGACTCCCCGCAATCTCCTGTACAGGGCCCTGGCAATCCCCATGAAGGGATCGTTCCGTCCCCACAAGACGTGGCGGTTTGACACCCCCCCTCTATGTATCTCTATACATGGAGAGGATAAGTTATTTTCCACCACAGTATTCCTTTAAACTATGATTTCTCGGTCGCTCTTCATTGGGTGACACACATACTGCTGGGTATATGCTCTTGCCCCCCCCCCCCCACATTTAGGGGTTCCTCTGGCATTGCTGGCACCCAAGGGTTAACCCTATGTTTTCATGGGCTATGTGCTCTATTAATGAGGGGAGCAATTCCCCCCCCCCCCCCCCTCTGCTGGACTTAAAACATTTGCATGTGAGGCAAGGGCGCTTATTGGAAGCGCTCATTTTATTGTCGGGCGGGGGCCTCCTTTAGACTCTCCATCTCACTTTCCCTCTCATCCGCAGGGTCAGACGAGCTGAGAGCGCGCTCACTGACTTGCGGACGGACTGTAAGAGAGACGATCTTAGCTCGATAGCGCAGCAACCTTGCCCTTACCTTCATTACGCCAGCAGCAATTTTCATTGGGGTGCCCCGTGTTTCTCTGGCGCATTATGCTCTCAGAGGAGTGGCGCTTAGCTCCGACCACAGTCTCCCCCGCAGCACGCGAAGCGATGGTTAGCTTTCTTCCTTCTCCGCAGCATGTCTTGAGCTTTTTCCCTCCCCCTAATCTTGGAGTGTATGCTGCGGCTTACAGGCGCTCCTATAGCACACTGGCCTGAGCAGTCACCACTCCAATGGCTACATTGTCCATATATGTATTTTAATGTCTATGTTAGTGTCCCTGCAGTAGGGAAAGGTGTATCTAGTATGGCGGGCACGCAAGGGCTTGTGCGGTGCAGATACATCGCTCCCTGCGCCCCCTTTTCCTGCCATGTTGTTTAAATAAAATTTAAAAAGTGTATGTTTGATCAGCTAACTCTGGTCTCTCAGGCCTTTTGGCGGTGTTCAGCGCCCTCTGGTGGCCAATAGATCTCTTTCAGCTCCTGACTTTCAGTTCCTTCTAGTGGTGCTCCCTTCTAGTGGTGCTCCCTTCTAGTGGTGCTCCCTTCTAGTGTGCTCCCTTCTAGTGTGCTCCCTTCTAGTGTGCTCCCTTCTAGTGTGCTCCCTTCTAGTGTGCTCCCTTCTAGTGTGCTCCCTTCTAGTGTGCTCCCTTCTAGTGTGCTCCCTTCTAGTGTGCTCCCTTCTAGTGGTGCTCCCTTCTAGTGTCTAGTTGTGCTCCCATCTAGTGTGCTCCCATCTAGTGTGCTCCCATCTAGTGTGCTCCCATCTAGGGTGCTCCCATCTAGGGTGCTCCCATCTAGTGGTGCTCCCATCTAGTGGTGCTCCCATCTAGTGGTGCTCCCATCTAGTGGTGCTCCCTTCTAGTGGTGCTCCCTTCTAGTGGTGCTCCCTTCTAGTGGTGCTCCCTTCTAGTGGTGCTCCCATCTAGTGGTGCTCCCTTCTAGTGGTGCTCCCTTCTAGTGGTGCTCCCTTCTAGTGGTGCTCCCTTCTAGTGTGCTCCCTCTAGTGGTGCGCTCCCTTCTAGTGTCCTCCCTTCTAGTGTCCTCCCTTCTAGTGGTGCTCCCTCTAGCTCCCTTTGGTCTGTTTTCTCTGTTTTATTCTGTTTTAGATCTGCTTGGTTCCCTGTCTGGGGACCCTATATTAAATGTATTTTTGTTCTGGGGGCCGCTTTGGTTTGTGTCCCCTACATGGTGCCTAGTACGATAAACATAGTTCATGGCTCTTGAGGCATGCCTACAGGTTTCTCACTCGGTGAGGGAACATATGTTAACCGCCGTGGCGGGTCGTTCACAATGCTTTCTCGATCCTTTTGGAAATCCTGGTGATACATTCAGTTACTGTTTTTCCCCTACCCTGGGTGCCATGCCATGTCTGCCGCTCCCGCAGCCGAATTCCGGTCCCTCCCTCTGGATCATGATGCCAGTGGGGTGCCCCTGCTAGTGCATATGCATTCCTGGTGGAAGCTGGAGGCCCTTCCCGGGTGTCCCTTCTTTCATGCCTAAGCCTTCTTCGGCTGCCCTATGCCTGAACAGTCTGCCATGTGACCCCTTATTCCCGGGAGGGTACTAGGAAACCAGTAGTGGTCTCCACCGCCAGTCGCCCATTAAGCAGTGATCTTGATGTGTACATGCAATCAGCTTGACTAGTGGCTGCAGGGTTTCCTCCACCACTGGGAACCAATCACATGCCTGCCACATCCCTGGCTGGAGTTTCGGATCCCCACTTTTAGTGAGAGGCTTCCGAGGAAGTGACCCTGAGTGGACACAGAATGGACCCAATACCAGTAAGCCAGACAGTGGTCTGTGTGGTTTCCTCTGCCACCTGTCACTCATCACATGGCTGCCGCTTCCGCAGCTGTAGTTTCGGTACCCCACTGCTAGTGCAAGGTGTCTGAAGAAGTGACCCTGCGTGTCCAATGGACCCTATGCAGTGTGACAGGGATACAATCCATGGCTCTTCAGTCTCCCCCCGATCTCCCAGGAGAGATCACCACCACCAGGTCGCCCTTCAGATCGTCCGCACTCCAGTACCCCACTTTCATTGGGAGGGTTCGAAGGAGTGACCCTGCGGGTTCAGGGATCCTATACCAGTCAGCCAGTCTGTTGTCTGCCTAGTTTTCTACTCATTTGGGTCACCTACTATACATTTCCCTCACCACGGCGGAAGTTCACTGACCCACTGCAAGGTGAGGTTCCGAAGGGATGACCCATGTGTTTCATGGGCCATAAACAATGCACCACATAGTGGTTCGAAGGTCCCTCACCACATGCCTGCCGCTCTCATGGCTGAAGGCTGCTAACCCCTTTTTTAGTGGGTGGTTCTGACCGCAGGGACCTGGGATGTTCCTTGGCCAATTAGCAGACCATGTCTGCATGGTTTTCTAATCCATGAGGCCACCTACCATGCATGCGCTCCCCGGCTGCAGTTGGGTAATCCACTTTCACTGTCCAGTCCGTCAACAGTGTCTCGGGGGCTCATTGGACCTTTTACCAGTAAGTCAACTGTGTCTTCATGGTTTCCTGCACCACATGCATCCTTCATCTTGTGTCTGCGATAGCAGTCCTGGTGTGAAGCACCATTAGCGGATAGATTGTGGGTGTTTCCTGCAGGTTCACTAGACCTTCACAGAAACAGCAGCAGTCTCTTTTCCCCTTTCAAAGGGCGTGAGGTTAGTATGCTAAGGGAATGGTTATGGCACACCGTAGGTGCTACACCTATTTTCCATACCGTCAGACTTTTGCTATGTGTGGGGTTTTTTTTCGTGGCCGCGGTCTTGATACCTCACTACTTTCGTGAGCTAGCTGTCTTGTGTCCCTACATATGCTACGGACACTCTGCACGTATAGTGCCCGTCTTCCCTCCTTTTCGGTGGGGTGTACCTCAGGCCTTCCTGTGGTCTTGTTTCCACAGGTCTCCTGTGGTTGAGCACCTCTGTCCCACCATGGGGCCTAATTGGGCAAATCGGTATGTTCTGTGGCCCCCCCCCCAATGCCTCCAGGTCTCCTACCTGTTTTTTTCCTATGCAGGGTGCCTCAGTTGTCTGCTCTACTGTGGCCAGGATGGCTCAGTTGCCACAGCTTTAGGCCTTTTTTTTTGCAGGGTCCAGGGTTTTGCCCCAATAGGGTGAACCTCCCAAGGTCGTATGTTGATACGTATGCTCCTTACTTGTATTCTTACTCATCTTTTTGTTTCTTTACCCAGCACCAGTGTCCAGGGCTTGGATCCCTCTGGGGATACTGATAGCTCCTCCATGCCTCTGTTGGTTGTCACAAGGTTCCTAGGGTTGCTATGTTCACCAAGTTCTTTAACCCCTTAAGGACTCAGGGTTTTTCCGTTTTTGCACTTTCGTTTTTTCCTCCTTACCTTTTAAAAATCATAACCCTTTCAATTTTCCACCTAAAAATCCATATTATGGCTTATTTTTTGCGTCACCATTGGTTGCGGTCTTGAGCATGTGTGGCGGTCTTTATGTACTGCTCTTCTTCTTGTCTCCTGGAGTGTTTAGCAGCTGTTGGGGTGGCTTTCCCTACGGTGTGGAACCTCCAGGTGACTCGGGAGTCTCTAGTTCCCATATTGGCTGCTCCGTTTTGCTGAAATGCTCCTTCTCAGGGCGTTCCGCTCCTTTTTTTTGGTGGGGCCATTTCTTCCTTTCTGTCTCCTCCTTCGAGGTCCATGTACTCCGGAGATGGAGGACAACCCGTTCTGCCGGATTGTGCCAGTCGGGCCAATCTTGGCTTATGCGTGGAATCTCACCGTAAAATCTCTTTCTCGTAGCCTTCACTGGGGGGGGGACACGGCACCCACCCATTTCTTCGTTCTTTGTCCGGATTTTCTTTTCCAGTTCTTGTTTTCTTTATCCGGGATTCCTTTCTAGGGTCTTTCGGACATATTTCTTTGTTGGCTTCTTCTACTGCTTGACAAAACTGAATACCTCCCTTCCAGTGGGCGGGTATTTCCTGCCAGGGAGGAGACAACTTTTTCCTAGTGTCAGCGCGATTGCGTTGCCAGCACCTGTTTTATGTTGCCCATAGTTTATTTTGTTGCATATTTTCTGCAACTGACTTTGCCACCTTTTGACTTTAAGGGGGAGGAAAGTACACAGCAGCAAATATGCAGCAAAACTTGACACGTGTGACCCTACCCTAAAAAAAAAAAAATCTGACAAATTTGCTCACAAGGGTTGTTGTTTATCTCCAAGTTTCTGAGCCTAAGTCTCTGGGACCAGATTAGGTTATATACAGCACATCTATAATCTTTGTAAACCTTATACCAACACCCTAAAACTATTTTTTACTGTACACAATAAAAGTATCTGACATTACCTATTGCCATGTAGTATATATGAAATTTACATTGCAATAATTGTTCGTATCTTTTCATCAGACCAGTACTTGATCTTTGGCACCGAGGATGGTATCTACACCTTGAATCTAAATGAGTTACATGAAGCCACAATGGAACAGGTAGGATCAGGGATGTATTGGTGATATTGGGGTAGGCCATTGTAGATTCCTAAACCTATTCTTCATCTGTGTGTGTTTTATTTATTTATTTATTGAATTTTTTTGCAGCTATTTCCCCGGAAATGCACATGGCTGTATGTTATCAATAACACCCTCATGTCCCTGTCAGGTATGTGCTGTATTTATTGGCTTGTGTCACAACAGATTTGTCTTTTTATTTTACCATTGCTTCCTGTTGTATCTTACATTAAAGGGGTATTCCGGGCAATAACATCTTATCCCCTATCCAAAGGTAAGGGGATAAGGTGTCTGATCACCCCTCCATTCATGTCTATGGGAGGGGGCGTGACGGCCGTCACGCCCCCTCCCATAGACATGAATGGAGGGGGCGTGGCGTGACGTGGAGTTTTCCGAAACTGGAGATTCAGCCCTGCATAGAATTCGGGTGCTGCAGGGAGATCGCGGGAGGTCCCAGCAGCGGACCCCCGTGATCAGACATCTTATCCCCTATCCTTTGGATAGGGGATAAAATGTTTTTGCCCGGAATACCATTTTAAAGTCACTTGATTGAGACTGAGTTGCATAGAGCTGCAGTAACAGCCACAGCTGCTACAAAATACTTGACCACCACCTCTTTTTTATTATTTATTTTTATTTTTTTATGGGACTTCCAAACAGATAAATTTTGAGGAAATTTCTGAAATATTACAGTATCTTGAATGGCTTGGCTCTCTTAAAGGGGTACTCCGGGGGAAAAGATAATTTTTTTTAAATCAACTGGTGCCAGAAAGTTAAATAGATTAGTAAATGACTTCTATTAAAAAAAAAAATCTTTATCCTTCCAGTACTTATTAGCAGCTGTATGCTACAGAGGAAATACTTTTCTTTTTTAATTTATTTTTTCTCTTGTCCACAGTGCTCTCTGCTGACACTTCTGTCCGTATCAGGAACTGTCCAGAGCAGCATAATTTGCTATGGGGATTTTCTCCTGCTCTGGACAGTTCCTGATATGGGCATCAGGTGTCAGCAGAGAGCAATGTGGACAAGACAAAAAAGACATTTCAAAAAGAAAAGAATTTCCTCTGTAGCATGCAGCTGCTAAAAAGTACTGGAAGGGTAAAGATTTTTTAATAGAAGTCATTTACAAATCTGTTAAACTTTCTGGCACCAACTTGATTTAATATTTTTTTTACACCGGAGTACCCCTTTTCACCTTGCAGGCTTAACTCTTTTATATCTGTATGTGCACATTTCTAGGGGTTCTCACATTTGAAATATTGTGAATCTTGGGGTACACACTTTTCTGAAATTCATCATAGTAATCTTGCTAGTGCAATAGTATTTGTTCCCTGAAATATCTTTTGACAGAGAACAGTGAACTCAATAGACTATAGGGAAGAGGAATAAAAAATAAACATCCTAGTGTTAAAGGGGTATTCCAGGAAAACTTTTAATTTTTTTTTATTTTTTTTTTTATATATCACCTGGCTCCAGAAAGTTAAATAGATTTGTAAATTACTTCTATTAAAAAAAAATCTTAATCCTTCCAATAATTATCAGCTGCTGAAGTTGAGTTGTTCTTTTCTGTCTGGCAACAGTGCTCTCTGCTGACACCTCTGCTTGTCTTGGGAACTGCACAGAGTAGAAGAGGTTTGCTATGGGGATTTGCTTCTACTCTGGACACTTCCCGAGACACGTGTCATGAGAGAGCACTTAGACAGGAAATAACAACTCAACTTCACTAGCTCATAAGTACTGAAAGGATTAAGATTTTTTAATAGAAGTCATTTACAAATCTGTTTAACTTTCTGGAGCCAGTTGATATATATATATAAAAAAAAAAAATGTTTTCCTGGATAACCCCTTTAAGCCTAACACATTGTTTCCCAACCAGGGAGCCTCTAGCTGTTGCAAAACTACAACTCCCAGCATGCCCGGACAGCCGTTGGCTGTCCGGGCATGCTGAGAGTTGTAGTTTTGCAACAGCTGCAGGCACCCTGATTGGTAAGCTCCTACTTAGCAGATAACCTTTGTCACTGTGTGCAACCAATAGGTTTATCCTTCCAGTGCTAAGTGTATCCAATGATGTGGAAACCAGGTTGGCAGTGTCAGGGTTATATTGTCGCTGCAGGGGGAGGACTAGTTAAATGCCAGGAACAAAAGACACATTGGATGTCAGATGGCGGAGCTCCAGTGCGCTCATTTTAAATGCAGGATGTGACATTTACACACTACAATAAAGACAGGAGAAGCTAATAAATGACTTGAGAACAGTGTGCTTTGGCTCTGCTCCTTTGCAGTTAAAAGTCTCTTTACTTGCCAACGTGAAGATGACCCTCCTGTGTGAGGAGCAGCATTAATTGTCCTGCTTTGTCTCCAGACACCCCGCAGCTGCCACCCGACACATAATAAACCAAGCCTACGCCCTCCGAGATCTCAGGACTAACATTCAGACACTTACATTTCCAGTCCCCTTTAAGCACTTATCGTAGTTAAGTGGACAGAAAAGGTTAAGTGCACAGCGCCCTGCATTGGGATGGGTTTCTATACATTGTTATGCAAGACCCCATTGTAACACTAGCGAGAACAAGTTTGTTGGCTGTGGCTTTGCACTCCAAGGCTATGTTCAGAGGGCGGAATTTCCGCGCAGATTCCGCAGAAGAATTCCGCGAAATTTACTGGTACATTCGCTTTAAAGGGGTATTCCAGGAAAAAAAAAATGATTATATATCAACTGGCTCCAGAAAGTTAAACAGATTTGTAAATTAGACAAAAAGAGGGGCACGTACGCGCACTCACCGCATAGCAAAGACGATCGGGTCTGGAGGTCCGGTGACGGGATGACGGGTCACGGCATAGGCGCTGGTGTGTGGCGCTCGGAGGCTACGCCGGCAGTTTCGCATGTAAGTGCGTGCTTCTTCCGGCCTCTTGTAAATTACTATTCTTAAAAAAAAAAAATATCTTAATCTTTCCAGTACTTATCAGCTACTGAAGTTGAGTTTTTCTTTTCGGTATGACAACAGTGCTCTCTGCTGACATCTCTGCTTGTCTCGGGAACTGCACAGAGTAGGAGAGGTTTGCTATGGGGATTTGATTCTACTCTGGACAGTTCCAGAGACAGGTGTCATCAGAGAGCACTTAGACAGAAAAGAACAACTCCTCTTCAGCAGCTCGGAAGTACTGAAAGGATTAAGATTCTTTAATAGAAAGTAATTTACAAATCTGTTTAACTTTCTGGAGCCAGTTGATATATAAAATATTTTTTTTCCCTGAATAACCCCTTTTAATGGGATTCGGCTGTCCCATTCGCACCCTCTTCTGCATAAATTTAAGACCAGTTTTGCAGAATTACGCGGCATCCAATTGAAGTGAATGGGGTTTGAATTTCAGCGGAATTCTGTTTTGAGAACACAGAATTTCCGCCGGAATTCCCTTCAGCAGAGCTTGCGGAATTGTGGACATTTCTCCTATCCCTTCCTTCTATATACATGTGCATGCAGTTTACTAGAGCGTGCATGTGTTGTCACTGGGCACAGCAGAATTAGCCACTGCCAAACACCTGGCATCGGCTTATCTCTCTTGAGAACCAAAGGATCAGGCATTGGAAATGCCATCATTATCAAAGTCCTACAAAACACCATTAAATGGGCACTTTTGTAAAATAACATAAAAATATATTTATAATATATAATTTTTTTTTAATATATATATTGTAGACACATATGAAAAATTGTAATCAGTCGGGTCTGAGTATTGATTTCTTTGTTTCTTTCTTTTCCCTTATTTTTTAATGATCCTGTACACCCACCGGGCGATTCTGCAGAAGGTAAGTGTATATCAATGATCTTTTAATTAAATACCAGCCCAACTGGAAACCATGGCTGCCGCTGACAGCGGTTACCTGGCATCTGTTATAACTACTAATATAGGAGCTCTAAATGACTGCTGAGAATCAGAATGTGGTTTGCAAAGAGAACTTGTTGTGAACGCTGCTCTTTTTTTCTGAAGTCTCTATTTCAGTGAAACATTTCTGCTCCAGCGCTTAATTATATCTTAAACCTTGACTGACGTTGGCATTTTATTAGTGGAATATACAAAAAATAATAATTTGGAGGGTAATTGTCATGAAGTATACATGTGATGTTTTTGTCTTTTTATTTTAAGGGAAAACTCTGCAGCTTTACTCACACAATCTAATTGGTCTCTTTGAGCAAGCCAAAAAGCCTGGACTGGCTGCACATATCCAAACGCATCGCTTTCCAGATAAAATAATACCCAGGTAAAGAACATTTTGGAAAAAAATCTATGCTTCTGTCCCCTCTGTCGTTTGTCTCTACCTTTTTCTTTGCCTTTTTTCCTTTCTTCTTTCCCTTTTTCCTAATTGGCCTCATCCAGTTGCTGAATGTCTTGTCCTCTTTCTTTCTTTCTTTCTTTCTTTGCTTCCTTTTCTTTCTTTGTATTTTTCATGCCCTTATGTTTTATTCCTTCTCTTGCCCACTTTCATTCCTTTTATTCGCTGCCCTCTTTCCTTGCTTCTGTGCCTGTTTTCTGTCCTTGCTTCCATACCTTCTGTTTCCTTACTTCTGTGCCCTCTCCTTTTTCTTGCTTCTGTGCCCTCTCCTTTTTCTTGCTTCTGTGCCCTCTCCTTTTTCTTGCTTCTGTGCCCTCTCCTTTTTCTTGCTTCGGTTCCCTGTCTCTTTTCTTGCTTCAGTTCCCTGTCTCTTTTCTTGCTTCGGTTCCCGGTCTCTTTTCTTGCTTCTGTTCCCGGTCTCTTTTCTTGCTTCTGTTCCCGGTCTCTTTTCTTGCTTCTGTTCCCTGCCTCTTTTCTTGCTTCTGTTCCCTGCCTCTTTTCTTGCTTCTGTTCCCTGCCTCTTTTCTTGCTTCTGTTCCCTGCCTCTTTTCTTGCTTCTGTTCCCTGCCTCTTTTCTTGCTTCTGTTCCCGGTCTCTTTTTTTGCTTCTGTACCTTCTGTCTTTCCTTGCTTCCATGTCCTTTTTCTTTTTTTCTTCCATTTTTCTTTTGTTTGTGCCCTGTCTTCACCTCTGTGGCATGTCTCTCTCTTCGCCTCTGTCACGTCTTTCTGTTTGTCTATGCCCACTTGTTTTTTAATTTTTCATTGCCCACTATATTTCCTGTTGTCTTCTCCGCTTTCTTTAATTTCTTCTTGCCCTCTCCAATTGATTTCTTCCTTCCCTCTCCTATTGTCATATAATCCAATCTGAAGTAATTTTTTCATTATTATAACCCATTATACATAGTAATGACTGAGTGGGTAGGTCCTAAATTTGTTGAAATTTACCTTTTTCAGGAAGTTTGCCCTCACTTCAAAGATCCCAGACACAAAGGGCTGCCACAAGTGCTGTATTGGTGAGTATGTCCAACAACTGAAAGGACACAAGGATCAGTGAGGGGGATTCTCATACTTTCTATGGCTGCATGTAAAGGGCATGGGAAAACCCCTGGCACTAGATGCTCTTCATTTAATGCCAGTAAAAGGGCATCAAACGCTAAGTAATTCTAAATGTCAGCCCCTTTTTATAAAACAGGAATGATAAAGTCTCCTAAGAGCTGATCTGTACAAAACCAATCTGGAAAGCAGTGTTGCTGTAGCAGTCTTCATGAGATTATATAGTTTAATGCATTTTCCCTAACACTAGAATATGACATTTTGTTTTCATGTCTTGCCTTCTAAGAAAAATTGTACATGAAATCATGGCTTAGGCTGGGTTCACACTACGGTTTGTAACTACGGTTCCCGTATACGGCTGGGAGGAGGGGGGGCGGGACTTAATCGCGGCGCCTGCACTCAGCCATATTCGGGAATCATTTTTAATGCATGTCTATGAGCCGACTAGAGTGAACCGCAGGCTCCGGTCGGCTGTGTTTTAGGCCGTATGCGGTTTCCCGACCGCAGGCAAAAACGTGGTCCACCACGTTTTTGCCTGCGGTCGGGAAACCGCATACGGCCGAAAAAGCAGCCGATCGGAGGCTGCAGTTCACTCCGGTCGGCTCATAGACATGCATTAACTACGGTTCTCTAATACGGCTGAGTGCGGGCGCCGCGATTAAGTCCCACCCCCCCTCCTCCCAGCCGTATACGGGAACCGTAGTTACAAACCGTAGTGTGAACCCAGCCTTACTCATTCAGAGCAATGTACCCTTGTCAGCTTACAAGACGTTTCCCTTTGCTGACAGCAGTCAAAGGTCTTGTGACAAGTATAAAATTCACCCACACAGTTGCATAATTTTTAATTATATATAAAATAAGATTAATTTGTGTTAATCCAGAAACCCTAATGTTGTGCTGACTGTGGTCAGTGTAAAACTAGGATAATATTGTGCATGAAGAAAAATATCTGTTCACACAATGACTTTTTGTTTTCTTTCTATATAGTAAGGAACCCATATACAGGACACAAGTATCTATGTGGGGCGCTGCCATCTGGCATAGTGCTGTTGCAGTGGTATGAACCTATGCAGAAGTTCATGTTGATACGGGTTTGTATCCCTATACATAAATGTATTACCTGCTTGTATGTTTGTATGTATTCTTTGCTATATATACACCTGTCAGGGGTCCTACTGTATTGTATGATGGATAGTGGTCTCAGCCATGAAACCCCAACCAATGTTGCATATTTTACTCTGCAGTATCGATAACAGCTTTGTAGCTGTGTTTGGTCACCCTGCTCAGTACCGCTCTGCCCCTTTCACTGTAATGGGCTGAGCTGTAGAACCAGCTGCAGCCATACGCATATAGATGTGGCTGAGTCTGGTGCAACTAAGCAGTGGTGCCATTGGCGCTTTGTTCTGCAGATTGATGACCTCCATCCATCCTACGTTGAGGGTATATCCTAAGGATATGATGAATGGTTACACTGTGGTTCTCCCAGTAATAACAGCTTTTCTGTGGTATCATGTGATCATTTATTGCCATTTGAACCACACTTGCTTTTATTCTTTTTCCCCATACACACTTTACCAGCCCGGTCAGTCTTATAACACTTATTGTCTTTACCCCCTTTTTTCCAGCACTTTGATTTCCCCCTTCCAACTCCATTGAAAGTCTTTGAAATGTTGGTAATACCGGAGCAGGAGTACCCTATGGTGTGTGTAGCGGTCAGCAAAGGAGCCGATCCCAATCAGGTTGTACAGTTTGAGACCATCAACCTGAGCTCCGCTTCCTCCTGGTTTACACAGGTTGGCACAGGTAACCTACCTCTTACTGGCCATTAGTATTTACATCTTGCCTCTATGTTAAAAAATATCCACGCGTGATATCTAGTGCACCATGAGCAGTTGATCGAGACTTCTCTTTGACCCTGCCGGCACTATGTGCTGCTAATAGAAATACTTTTCATTCGTATGGCGGCAGGGGTATATGTACATATAGCGTTATCTTTCCCCCCCCCCCCCCCCCACACAGCGCTTCTATATATGTATGCCACTGCAGGGCTATGTATGAAAAGTATTTCTATCAGCAGCATCGGGCAGCCAATCCTGCTGCTAGAATGCTTTTCACATATAGCGCTGCAGTGGCATATGTATATAGAAGCGCTGCGCTGCATTATACATGTGCTGCGGGGGGGGGGTATATATTTAATGCGCCGGCGGGGGTATATATTAATGCGCTGGTGGGGGTCATATCTAATGCGCTGCTGGGGGGCTAGATATATAGGCTATATGTCTGCCTGCCCTGCAGCGCCATATATCTTGCCCCCCACAGCGCTTTTAATATAGATATTGCCCCCTGCTACTCACAATGTTCATTTTTTAAATCTCATTTTAAAGCCCTTATTGGCTCCTCAGTACCGACCATTCAGAGCTCCCCTCGGGGGATTAAAAAATGAAAGTTAAAACACACTGATACATCGCAGGGTTGTGGAGCATGCCGCCCGCTCCCCTGCTTAATAACTTTAGATCGCATCTGGTCTCAGAAGTGAAACCCAGTGATCAATCCCTCAGCCCATGTACTACAACCCCCATTATGGAACAGACTCTGTTCCATGATGGGGGTTAGTAGTACAAACACTAATGTAGCCTCCCCAGCTGTTTGCAGTCTCCTGCAGCCAGGGAATTACTACTCCCATCATGGAAACAAGTCTGTTCCATGATGGGAGCAGTAGTAGTCCCGGCTGTGGGAGTCTGTAGGCAGAGGTGTATCGACCATGAATGAAGGATAAGTAGCACCCCTTATGTCATCCGTTATTAAATGTCCGTTTTTACACAGAAAACGGACGTTTAATAACGGATGAATGCTCGTAGTGTGAAAGCAGCCTTACGTAGTTTTACAATGTCAACAGTTTTTTATAATTCTTTCAGTTCTGGGATGTTCCAGGTCTAACCATGGCTGTAACATTTCTGATGCATAACATCATTTTTTTCTTTCTCCTAGCAGAAGGTCTCCAGATTAATGCCATACACGTAACACAGCTGGAGAGGGATACTGTCCTCGTCTGCCTTGACCGTAAGTCTCAAAACTATCTTACACTAACTAGTAAGTAGATAAGTGACCATACATGTATTGCCACAATGTATACATGTTACCTGACTGCTGTTTTTTTTTTTTTTTTTTAGATTATGTAAAAATAGTCAACCTTCAGGGAAAACTTAAATCCAGTAAAAAGCTGGCCTCTGAGCTGAGCTTCAATTTTCAGGTCGAGTCTGTAGGTGAGTGATCATCATGGACTGGTGAACACATTCGTAGGCTGTCATACAACTTTCTAATACTTTTTGTATTTTCTCTCTTTTTTTTTTTTTTTCCAGTCTGCCTGCAGGACAGCGTTTTGGCTTTCTGGAAACATGGCATGCAGGGAAAAAACTTTAAATCCAATGAGGTGAGGCCTTTTATTTAATCTCATGCGTTTGTGTTTTAGCATGAATCATGATTCTTAGTTTAAAGGGGATATGCGGTGGAAAAAAAACGTATTTCCTATCCACAGGATAGGGGATAAGGGTCTGATCGTGGGGGTCCGACTGCTGAGACCCCGATATCTCCCGTTCGGGGCCCGGCTCTGCTTCTGTAATGAGCGAGCACGGAAGCTGGTCGAAACACGCCCCTCCATTCATCTCTACGTGAGAGGCAGAAACACACGAACGCTGTCTCTCCGCCTCTCCCATAGAGATGAATGGAGGGGGATTGTTTCGACCAGCTTCCGTGCTGGATACGACACACAAATTAGTACGAAAGCCGGGGCCCCATACGGGAGATCAGCTGTCAGAGAAGTGTTTTTCAACTGCGTGTTTTTGAAGCCGAAATGTGGCCAGTTTCGATATTAAAATGACACCTTTTTTGACCGCTTGAATATGCCATATTGGTTATGGTGCTAGATGGGGAGAAGCTGCATTATACAGCATTTCATTATGGAGGTTGTTTACAGGTTGTTTTACCTAACTTATGTAACTCCCATTCACTTTAATGGAATTTGCGTAATCAGCATAGGACTGCAAAATTCTACGAAATTCCCCTTTAAACCACTATGGGACTTAGAATATGTATAACCAGTCCATTCAACCATTATCTCCTCCTGACCACCTGTGGCAGCTACAACTAGGTCAGCGCGGTGATAGCTCGATCTCAAGATAGGTGCGAACCCACATCTATCAGACATTCATGTCACATCCTTTAGATTTGCCATAAATATTCCAGATGAGAAATACCCCCTTAAATTTATTGATCTATGTTTCTAAGTGGAGAAATCTTGCCAAGCTAATGTGAAAATATAGTTGTAAAAAATATAACATTTGTTATCCTAGCACGTTTTATCCTTTTTAAATTACTTTTGTTAACCATCTGTTTTTGTTTCTTGTTTAAAAGGTTACACAAGAGATATCTGATGAATCCAGAGTCTTCCGCCTCTTAGGTTCAGACAGGTAATATCATAGTCATTTGTCATATTTACAGTTTGGCGCAGTATCTAACAAAAGCATGTGATCAGTTCCAATTTCTGGGATTTTTATATTAATGGCTTTTTCTTAGGATAGGCCATCAATATCAAATAAGTAGCATTTAGTGGCACCCCCACCTGTAAGCTGATTTAAAGGGGTACTCCGTCCCCAAGACATCTTATCCCCTATCCAAAGGATAGGGGATAAGATGTCTGATCGCAATCTAGCATGCGGCACCCACCTGTAAGCACTGCAGGAAGCGCTGGAGGCTCTCAGTCTTATGCCTCCTGACCACGGGGTCAGAGTATCGGGACGTCACGACTCCGCTTCCGTGTGACGCCACGCCTTGCCCCCTCAATGCAAGTCTATGGAAGGGGGCCTGACGGATGTCATGCCCCCTACCATAGACTTGCATTGAGGAGGCGTGGCATCACAAGGGGGTGGAGTCATGATGCTCCGTCCCCGTGGTCTTATCCCCTATCATTCGGATAGGGGATAAGATGTCTTGGGGCCAGAGTACCCCTTTAAAGTCATCAAGCAAAAACCAAGCCTTTATACAGATCAACTGATGGGGGGAAAAAAAATTTCAAAATACGGTGACCTACAAAAACAATATTTTTTTGGGTGTTATGTAATAAACTATAAAAAATATGTAAATGTAGTATCGCCGTAATCATACCACCTTGCAGAGTAAAGTTAGCATGTAATTTATACCACAAGATCAATAAAAAAAAATCCCCGTGAAACACCTAAAGGGTAGATAACCTTCTTTAAATGTTATTCTGAATACTTTGAGGGGTGCAGTTTTTTAAATGGGTTGCTGCTAAACTTATAAACCTTCTAACATCCTAACAAAGTAAAATGACTTTTAACAAATGATGCCATCATATAGTAGACGTATTGTAGATTTGAATTAATTTATGTGGCTTGACTATTTCTCTTACAAGCAGAAAATGTAAAATCCAGAAAAATTGCAAATTTTTAAAATTTTTCACAGCATTTTGGAGATTTTTCACAAAAACGCTGAATGTGTTGACTAAAATTAACCACTCATATAAAGTCAATGGGGGAGATTTATCAAACGATTTAGACTGGTTTTTCCTGTCTAAATTTGTCGCACAGAAAGTCGCAGTCTAAATATGTGCGACTTTTCTGCGACTTTTGCTCTAGAGGATTTTTAGAACATGATGCATGCAAGTCTATTTAAAATGGAAATGCATTCGAAAATGCATTTGTGCTGAATTTATCAAGTGCGGCTTTTGTGCGACAAGTCGCATCTGCCCAAAATACGCTGAAATGTCAGACCATGTTGGAGCAGGTCTAAATGCAGTGTAAGCTGTAGACCCTGAAGTCTGAGCACAGAATTTATCAAGGGCTTGTGAGACCTTTGATAAATTAGGAGCACAATAGACAGGAGACTACCACATACGCTGGTCTATAAGCATACCCAGAATAGACTAGATTAGGAAATGTCCCCCAATATGTCACCAAAAATTGCTTGGACAAGTAAAAGCATTCTAAAGTTATCACATAAAGGGACACATGTCAGATTTAATAATGGGGCTTGGTCATTAAAGGGGTATTCCGGTGAAAAACATTTTTTTTTAATATCATCTGGCTCCAGAAAGTTAAACAGATTTGTAAATTATTTCTATTAAAAAAAAAATGTAATCCTTCCAGTACTTATCAGCTGCTGAAGTTGAGTTGTTCTTTTCTGTCTGACCACAGTGCTCTCTGCTGACACCTCTGTCCATGTCAGGAGCTGTCCAGAGCAGGAGAGGTTTGCTATGGGGATTTGCTCCTGCTCTGGACAGTTCCTGACATGGACAGAGGTTTCAGCAGAAAGCACTGTGGTCAGACAGAAAAGAACAACTCAACTTCAGCAGCTGAGAAGTACTGGTAGGATTAAGATATATATATTTTTTTTTATAGAAGTAATTTACAAATCTGTTTAACTTTCTGGAGCCAGTTGATATGAAAATAAAATGTTTTTCACTGTAATACCCTTTTAAGGTCAAAACAGGCCAAGGCGTGAAGGGGTGTGAACATATTAGCTGTTCCTCAGGGTTTAGGATCTCTTGTCCCCTTCCGTCCTAAGTTTTCAGATGCTGTATTCTAAGAGGACTCGGAACTCCCAGGTTGTCACCCATGATATGGGGCTATGTATGTTCTTTAGCCAATATACTCACTACCCCCAGCTATAATTCACAACGTGCACACATCTACTTACGGTTACTCCATCTCTTTACAGGGTCGTCGTCTTGGAAAGCAGGCCGACGCTGAACCCAACCGCTCACAGCAACCTGTACATCTTGGCCGGCCATGAGAACAGCTACTAGACTCTTTGCATGATACAAATGACATAGGAATTTCAATTCCATCATAAACTTTTCCTGTTTGGGACTTTTGACAAGTTTTGTGGCGACTTGTACTTTTTAGATCATATCTGTATTATTTGGTAGAATTCTTGTTTTTAACTTTTTTTTGTGCTGCTGGAAACAGCTAGCTCTCCTTTCACCACTATGTGGTGTTGGTTTTTATTCGGTTGCTTAATAAAAAGCTGTGAC
This sequence comes from Hyla sarda, assembly GCF_029499605.1. Classification (NCBI taxonomy): domain Eukaryota; kingdom Metazoa; phylum Chordata; class Amphibia; order Anura; family Hylidae; genus Hyla; species Hyla sarda. The sequence goes on from NC_079199.1 coordinate 18,872,712, forward strand.
ATTACGGCCCCTTTACCATCAGCTGAAGGGGGTGGATGGAGACAGAGGATTACCGTCTCTTTCAGAAAAGATAAAGGGGTGCCTTGATGTGTTTTTTTTTTTTCTTCCATTGCCTGAAGACATGCTAAAATCAGGTTGGATTTTTCTCTTAGGCATAATCTGTAGCTTTCACCTCAGTGCCTCTTACTTTTTTACCTTTAAAGGGGTACTCCGGCCCCAAGACATCTTATCCCCTATCCAAAGGATAGGGGATAAGATGTCTGATCGCGGGGGTCCCGCTGCCGGGGACCCCCCGCAATCTAGCATGCAGCACCCACCTGTAAGAACTGCAGGAAGCGCTGGATGCTATCAGTGTTATGCCTCCTGACCACGGGGAGAGTATCGTGATGTCACGACTCCACCCCCGTGTGACGTCACACCCCGCCCCCTCAATGCAAGTGTACGGGAAGGAGTGCAAGTCTACTGCAGGAAGCGCTGGAGGCTCTGAGTGTTATGCCTCCTGACCACGGGGACGGAGTATCGTGACGTCACGACTCCGCCCCCTCAATACAAGTCTATGGGAGGGGGCATAGACTTGCATTGAGGGGGCGGAGTCGTGACATCACGATACTCCGTCCCCGTGGTCAGGAGGCATAACACTCAGAGCCTCCAGCGCTTCCTGCAGTGCTTAAAAGTGGGTGCTGCATGCTAGATTGCGGGGGTCCCCAGCGGCAGGACCCCCGCGATCAGACCTCTTATCACCGATCCTTTGGATAGGGGATAAGATGTCTTGGGGCCGGAGTACCCCTTTAACAATTACATGTCTTCATGTGGGGCTCAGTCCACAACATTAATATAGCACTCCTACATGTGGATGAGATGTAACCAGGATGAATGACGTATGGATTGAGACCTTCAGTGCAGTCCCATAATGTTTCCCGTTTGTCAGATAGAAGATACAGTAATAGGAAATTCATTCATGTAGAAGTAACACTCCACATCACATATCCACAGTGCCTGGACCTGACTTTAGTGTTCAGGACCGAAAACTGTAAAATCTCTCCACGTTATTGGTGACAGACCCTTATAAGCTAGTTCTACACAAAGTAGTGTTTGTTTTTTATTTTTTTTGTCAAATACTTTCTGGAAGTCAGATATTGTCTGTAGGGGTCTGATCCTTGGGGGACCCTGTGCCATTCAGAGTAATGGAGACGAAGCGCAGCAGCCGTTCATTGTTGAAAATGGTGCAGTGGCACATGCATTTGGTTGTGTGGTGAATGGGCCTCCGCTGCAGTATCTGGCACAGCCACACTTGTATGTATAAAGCTGTTCCTGTATAAACAATGAAGAGGTTACAGCGCTTCATCTTCCTTCATTGTTCTGATCGGCAAATGTCTAGGTGCTTGGGCCTCTACCAAACCATTGCGAAATTATAGTTTTGTCCCCTCTATTGTGTAGTCTGGAGAGACATCTGTATGCTTTATACATTGATTGGTTATGTTGCTATTGCCAAATACCCCCTCAGGGTACGTTCACGTGCTGCAGTTCTTTTGCAGGAAATATGCAGTATCCTGCACCAAAACAAATCCATGTATCTAAAATGTGTTGCTGTACCCCTTTGGGCATGTTCACACACTGCGGATCTGCTGCAGATAAGTTGCAGGGAATGTGCAGTATTTCTGCACCAAAACAAATTTATATAAAATCATTTGCCGATCTGCTCCAGATCAGTTGCCTAAAATCCTCATACCTGAAGGCTGCGTTCACGTGTTGGAGAGCAGTAGTGCGGCTTGCCGCCGTTAATTGAGATGGTTTCACAGCAAGTACAGATGTAGCCCATGGTTTTTATGTCGTATCCCTGTAATCCCTATGAAAGTGCTGCAGTTCATGGTAAACCATGAGCCCTGCATCTGCAACCTGTGAACTCAGCCTTAAAGGGGTACTCCATCCCTAGACATCTTATCCCCTATGCAAGGATTTATGACTCACGATACAGGGATTGGCAGTTTGTGACATCGTGGCTCCACCCCCTCATGATGTCATGCCCCACCCCCTTAATGCAAGTCTATGGGAAGGGGCGTGACTGTTGCCATGCCCCCTCCCATAGACTTCCGTTAAGGCAGCAGGATGAGACGTCACGAGGGGGCGGAGCCATGATGTCACAAACCGCCTGGCCCCTGTCATCAGCCACGAAGCAAACTTGGCTCCGGAGAGATGATGACTCGGGGGGGCTGCAGGAGAGATCGCAGGGGTCCCGCTGCTAGGGTAGGGGATAGGACGTCTAGGGGCTGAGTACCCCTTTAAAGGACATCTGCAGGATCGAGGATAAGTGTCTGATCGCGGGGGGTCCGACCACTGGGACCCCCCGCGATCTCCCAAACGGGGCCCTGCATTGCTGCTCTATGTGAGCGGTTAATGCGCGTAGCGTCGACCTCTCTGAGGTTCACGGTACGCCCCCTCCACACACCCTACCCATACAGTTCTATGGGAGAGGCGAGGAGGCGCGAACCCTGCCTCCCCGCCTCTCCTATAGAGATACATAGAAGAGGCGTGTCACGCTGTGGCCGTCACGCCTCCTGCACGGGAGAGCCGGGGCCCCGTGCAGGAGATCGCGGGGGGGTCCAAGCACTCGGACCCCCGTGATCAATCACTTATCCCCTATCCTGTGGATAGGGCATAAGTTGTCTCTTTTGCTGCAGATGTCCTTTAATCTGTTCTCCTGGAATTATTCCACTCTATATCTAATTCCAGTATGTAACTCACTCTCCAGCTGTTGGGTATGCTGGGAGTTATAGTTTTCCATTAGCAACACGTTGAAGAAGACTGCCATAAACTGATCACGTTACTAGCTCTCTACCCTATAGCCTTCACTGCGACTGTTCTCTTTCTGTTACTTGGCTCTCTATAGCAGTGTTTCCCAACCAGGGTGCCTCCAGCTGTTGCAAAACTACAACTCTCAGCATGACCGGACAGCCAACGGCTGTCCGGTCATGCTGGGAGTTGTAGTTTTGCAAGAGCTGGAGGCACCCTGGTTGGGAAACACTGCTTTATAGCCTCTGCCATGATAAAGCACCACGGGGAGGGATGCACTGGTGCCAATCAGATGCCAACTTTTTCCTTGCCGAATAAGAGTTGCAATCAGATTGGCGGCCATGACCTTCTGTTCTTCACTATTTACTTTGCACCCCCCCCCTTAGTGATATCCTGGAAGATGTGCTAAATTCTCGCCATTTGCTAAGTAAGTGACACTACAGGTCATGCCTTTCCTTTATAGGGATTTAGAGCCGGATCTACCCTCTGTAAATTAGACCCTTTTATTCTTATTTATTAATCATTATCTGTGCTTGAGTGGGTAATATATCTGCTTGTCCATTGGATATGTTTGCAGCCGATTTTGTATTTTTAACTGTTGTATAGGGGAACTTTTTTTTTTTTAAATGTGTATTCAATTTTAGCGCTAGTGCCTTTATTATACAAAGCTGGATTCCGTTATGTACAGCGAATAGAAAAGTGAACCTGATAAAGAGGTATTCCAGGTAAAAACAGATTTGTAAATTACTTCTATAAAAAAAAAAATCTTAATCCTTAAAGGGGTTATCAAGGAAAAAACTTTTTTTTTATATATATATATATATATATCTCAACTGGCTACAGAAAGTTAAACAGATTAGTAAATTACTTCTATTAAAAAAATCTTAATCCTTTCATTACTTATGAGCTGCTGCAGTTGAGGTGTTCTTTTCTGTCTGATGGCACATGTCTCAGGAACCGCCCAGTTTAGAAGCAAATCCCCATAGCAAACCTCTTCTCCTCTGTGCAGTTCCCGAGACAAGCAGAGATGTCAGTAGAGAGCACTGTTGCCAGACAGAAAACAACAACTCAACTTCAGCATCTGATAAATATTGAAAGGATTAAGATTTTTTAATAGAAGTCATTTACAAATCTGCTTAACTTTCTGGAGCCAGTTGATATAAAATAAAAAATTGTTTTTTTCCTGGAATATCCCTTTAATACTTCCAATAATTATCAGCTGCTGAAGTTGAGTTGTTCTTTTCTGTCTGACCACAGTGCTCGCTGCTGACATCTCTGCTCGTCTCGGGAACTGCACAGAGTAGAAGAGGTTTGCTATGGTAATTACTTGTAGATGCTTCTACTCTGGACAGTTCATCAGAGAGCACTTAGACAGAAAAGAGCAACTCAACTTCAGCAGCTCATAAGTACTGAAAGGATTAAGATTTTTTAATAGAAGTAATTTACAAATCTGTTTAGCTTTCTGGAGCCAGTTGAGATATATATATATATATCTATATATATATATATATCTATATATCTATATATATATATATCTATATATATATATATATATCTATATATCTATATATATATATATCTATATATATATATATATATCTATATATCTATATATATATATCTATATATATATATATATCTATATATATATATCTATATATATATATATATCTATATATATATATATATCTATATATATATATATCTATATATATATATATCTATATATAAATATATATAGATATATATATATTAGAGAGAGAGAGAGCTTTTTCCTGGATAACCCCTTTAAGTGGGGGCTGTGCAAAAAGACCTGATAAAATGCGGTTACGCCCTAAAGCCAGGTCTGGGTTCTGTTATCACAGCTCCAATAGAGAACGGTGGTCCGGAATTCACAGCTAAGTGTAGGTTATATTTTATTACAATTCAACTTCTTGAGGGAAAAGAGGGTCCTGGTAATCCTTGTTTTATGTGCTAAATCTATTAATCATTTGGCCTTCCTAATCTGTGCATCCTCCTATTTTAGGAATAACCTTTGTATTAATACTAGAGGCCAATACTGCAATGTGGGTTATGTACCTTTTTATTGCCGCCAAGGAAGAGTCTTGAGCACTCGCCACCTACGGGACGCAGAGTTTATTATAATTCAACAATCACACAAAGTGCTTGTACCAAAGGAGTCAGAGCATTTGTATTTCTTTATATTTGGGATTTTTGTCGTTTTGTTTTTTTAACCCATGGACTATAACATTTATGGGGAATGGGATTATTTTTTTCATTTTCTCCCTGTATGAAAACAAGAAATTACCAAAGGCTTTTTCCTCATCTGTAATATCTCCATTGTTCTGTTTGTTGCCAAGGAATCTTCATCATGCATTACGTGTATTGAGATTTTCCTAAGTGGGGAAAAAAAAAACATTTAATAAACTGTGCTAATATTTAGTTTGGTGTCATTTAAGTTTTCTTTAGAACTAGAAATTCTCACACTCAGGTTTTTAGATGGGTATAAAAAGAGGAGACGTCCCAATCTCTCCTTTGTGTGTCTCCTCCGATTTTTATCCATTTCTTACTTTGGAAAATAAGATACTATGACTATAATCAGTGTTTTCCAAGCTGTGTGCCTCCAGCTGTTGCAAAACTACAACCCCCAACATGCCTGGACAGCCTTTGGCTGTCCAGGCATGCTGGGTGTTGTAGTTTTGCAACTGCTGGAGGCACACTGCTTGGAAAACACTGGAAAATAAGATACTATGACTATAATCAGTGTTTTCCAAGCAGGGTGCCTCCAGCTGTTGCAAAACTACAACCCCCAACATGCCTGGACAGCCTTTCTGAGCTGTTGCAAAACTACAACCCCAGCATGCTTGGACAGCCTTTGGCTGTCCATGCATGCTGGGCGTTGTAGTTTTGCAACATAGTTTTGGAAAATAAGATACTATGACTATAATCGGTGTTTTCCAACCTGGGTGCCTCCAGCTGTTGCAAAACTACAACACCCAGCATGGGGTTGTAGTTTTGCAACAGCTAGGAAAGGCTGTCCAGGCATGTTGGGGGTTGTAGTTTTGCAACAGCTGGAGGCACACTGCTTGGAAACCACTGGGCTATATCATACTCCACTGCAGGTCACCAAGGAGTTGTACAGCCTGTTCCTGGCTTTTACTTCTCTAGCCAGCAGGAGGCATTGTTTGCTTACAGTTGCAATTGTATACATCCTGGATATAGTATTAAATTCCATTGATTCGAATGTAAAAGCCATGTGGATAACCAACTTAAAGGAGTAGTCCAGTCCTGAAAAACTTAAGTTTCAGATAGCGGGGGGGGGGGGGGGGGAGGTCTGACTGCTGGGACCCCCGTGATCTGTATGGGGCCTTGGCTCTCCGGCCCAATAGCGTGTTGACCACCGCACGAAGCGGCGGCCGACACGTCCCGCCCTCAATACATCGCTATGGCAGAGCAGGAGATTGCCGAAGACAGCGCTCCGGCTTTGCCATAGAGTTGTATTGAGGGGGCGTGTCAGCTGCTGCTTTGTGCGGTGGTCAACACGCCCCTCTCCCGCAGGCTGCCGGAGCCCCGTACTGGAGATTGCGAGGGGGTCCCTGCGGTCGGACCCCGGCGATCTGAAACTTGCCCCCTATCCTTAGGATAGGGGGATAAGTTTTTCAGGACTGGACTAGTCCTTTAACCTACAGCTAGTGCAAACATAGGAGGGTAGGACATACCACATGGTAAATCTCCTGTAGATTATTTATGGAGCGTACTCATTCCAATGTTAGGCCCTATTCGCACTACGGAAATTCCTGGCGGATTCTGCTTACAGCACCCTTCCATTGATTTCAATTTCGCAGCTGTAAATTCACACAAAATTGTATGGATTTTACTGCGGATATGTGGACTCTTATGCTAATATTTAAAAATAGAGATAAAAAGGGGAGATTTATCCAACCTTAGTAGTTGCCGAAGTAGTTGCTCATAGCGCCTAAAAAGATCCCTTCTTTACTTTTTAAAAAAGGCCTCTGAAAAATGAAAGCTGGGACATTGGAATCCAATTCTTTGTCGGAGGTTCCTTTTACGAAACCTTTGATGTGTGAATAGAGCAGGGGAACTCCCATTGACCTTAGCGGAAGGCTGCTGCAAGTGGAATCCTCACGGAACCTCTGTAGTGTGAATGGGGCCTACCCCATGAGCTTGACTGCATCAAGCAACTTTCTGTGTATTGTAACATGTTCTAGCCGCAGGTGCAAAATTGTTTATAGCTTAAAGGAATAACTGTAGTGCAAAATAACTTATCCCCTATCTGAAGGATAGGGGATAAGTAATAGATGGCGGGGGGGGGGGGGGGGGCCCAACCGCTAGGACCCCCACGATCTCCTGTATGGGGCCCCCGGCAGTCAGCAGAAAGGGGACGTGTCCTTCCCCGCATGACGAGGCGGCCGACAGACCCCCATATGTATCCCACAGAGATAAATGGAGGGGGCGTGTCAGCCGCTGCGTCATGCAGGGACAGAACGCTCCCTTCCTGCGGACTGCCGGGGCCCCGTATAGACCCCCCCCCCCCCCCCCTGGCGATCTATTACTTCAGATAGGAGTTAAGTTATGCACAACAGTATTACTTTACTAAAAAAATATATATTATTATTTTTTTCTCATATAATACATGCAATAATAATAAATATTTATAAGCTGTGTTCAATATGTGCGTTTTAGCATGCACTTTGTTATAATTGGTGAGCTCCCATGTCTCTCAACATGTTAAAAATGCCCAGTATGAAGAGAATAAGTGATCATTTCATTACATTGGCACCTACCAAGGGTGGAATATTTTTGGCAGCAAGTGCCTACTTGCCAACATTTTGGTGGGAAAATTCAGTAAACTGAACCACAAAAAGGATGCGTTTGGTCAGCCTTTGCTTTAAAGGAGATCTGCAGCGGTATATAACGTTTCCCCTATCTGCAGGCTAGGGGATAACTGTTTGATCATAGGGGGGGTCCGACCGCTGGGACCCCTCGTGATCTCCCATACGGGGATCCGACACTGCCGGATCCCCTTGACCTTGCTAAGAGGTCGACAGTCACACCCCCTCCATTCTGCATCTCCGCCTCTCCTATAGATATACATGGAGGCGGCGTGTCGGCTGCGGAGTAATGCTGTGGTCTACACACTTTCTACATGGGGAAGGCCGCAGCAGACCCGGAGCCCCGTACAGGAGATCGCAGGGGGGGCACCAGTGGTCAGATCCCCCACGATCAAATCTTATCCCCCGTGCGGATAGATAACACTGGTTATGATATATCTTTTTGGTGTTTTTTTAGATCCCTTTGTCATGCCCCCCCCCCCCAAAAAAAAAAAAAAAACACACTGTACCCAGTTTGCATGTGGGTGGTCACATTCTTGGTGGCATGTCGTGATGCAAGTGCGTCAATGGTTGCTAGCAGTCCAAGGTGCGAAAAGTTATTTTTGAACATTTCCTTTTTACAATATAAATACATAGGGGGCAATGTGCGGGTCTATATATTGCAGGTAATGACATCACGTCAGCGCTGTTTGGGTCCTTTGCAGTCGCCATAGGGACAAGTTCCTCACAAACATCATTAATCGCTTCCTGAACGTACGACACACAAGACTTGTGGGATTTGTGTCCTTATTAGTTAAGCTCCAGGAGACAGAGCCGTATTGGTAATTGGAGTAATTTCCTCACTGCAATCTGTGAACAAGCAGACGTGGCCGGGCTCTAATGAATGACATATTCCAAGTAATTATAGGGACAAAAGAAAAAAATTATTAGTATAATGAGCGAAGAGAATCAAAGGGTCATGGAAACCTGAAGAAACTGCAATACATCCAATGGCACCTAAAGGTCGCTATATAGGTGGCCACTAGAGATGAGCAAACTTACAATAAATTCGATTTGTCACGAACTTCTCGGCTCGGCAGTTGATGACTTATCCTGCATAAATTAGTTCAGCTTTCAGGTGCTCCCGTGGGCTGGAAAAGGTGGATACAGTCCTAGGAGACTCTTTCCTTGGACTGTATCCACCTTTTCCAGCCCACCGGAGCACCTGAAAGCTGAACTAATTTATGCAGGATAAGTCATCAACTGCCGAGCCGAGAAGTTTGTGACAAATCGAATTTACTAAGTTCGCTCATCTCTAGGGGCCACTTACGTCTATGGCTCTACCCATAAAAAGTGGAAAAATGGCCAATGAGTCTTTGAAAGTTGGGCGACAGTATGGCGGCCATTACAGATACATAGACTTAAGGGCCTCATACAAGACAGGCTGATTGGCTAACATGTATTCTGTAGGGGGAAAGAAGGGTCGGACGTGTTGGATTTCAACAGCTTGATTCTTTTGTTCTTAGAGTGATAAGCTGCAGCCTTATCCTTAGAATAGGGGATATGTTTTTCAGGACTGGACTTCTTTAAGTTTAGTTTGTTTTCATTAAGCGTTTCGTTCCTTCCCTTTTCTTTATCAACCTCATTCGTTATTCAAAACTATTTTTAGTTCTGGAGTAAAATTATCATTTTGGTCCAATTTGGCATTCGTAAAGTTACAATGGGGGAGATTTATGGAAATCTGTGCAGAGGAAAAGTGTAGCAGTTGCCCATAGTAAACAGTCAGATCGCTGCTTTTATTTTTCAGAGGGATTTTTAAAAATTAAAGTAGTAATCTGATTGCTACGGGCAAATGTTCTACTTTTCCTCTGCACAGGTTTAGATAAATCTTTCCCAACTTCTCCTAAACATAAAAAACACTCTCTTTGTCTGCAATCTGACCCCAGAGAAACACAAGAGGGGTAAGCTCATTGGCCAAATAAGATACACATGATAGTAATGCTGTCCATCCAAAAAACTAATCGATTAAATCCGACTGCATTTTCATCATGCTCAGCAGAAATGTAACAAACATCTTCGACTGCATTCTTTATTAGGCTGCCTTCACATCTCGTTTTTACACTACGGGTGCCGGACCCGGCTGGAGGAGGGGCAAACCGGGCTCTCCTGTACCCCAGCCGGACCAGCTCTGAACTCCATTTACTTTAATGAGTCGACCGGAGTCAAACGGTGACTCCGGTCGGCTAATTTTTGACCCGTATCCAGTTTTGTGACCAGACCTAAAACCTTAGTATACTACAGTTTTAGGTCCAGTCACAAAACTGGATACGGGTCAAAAATGAGCCGACCGGAGTCACTGTTTGACTCCGGTCGGCTCATTAAAATAAATGGAGTTCAGAGCTGGTCCGGCTGGGGTACGGGAGAGCCTGGTTTGCCCCTCCCCCAGCCGGGATCCGGCACCCGTAGTGTAAAAACGAGATGTGAATGCAGTCTTACACAGTTTTGTTTTGCATCATTCGGATTTTTATCCTTTCATGCTTCTGATTCATCTGTTTTGACCGAATATATGATTTTTATGAAATTCATATATATATGAAAATTAACGGAAAATCAATTTGTTATTAAAAGAATTGCACTTATTGAATGTTTATAAAGGAATTAAGGTAGACAACTATGGCAGGAGTAGGAGTACTTTTAGACAAGCAAACAGTTAGGGTGGGTTCACACTACGTTTTCTCCCATACGGGAGCGCATACGGCAGGGGGGAGCTAAAACCTCGCGCTCCCGTATGTGACCGTATGCACTCCCGTATGTCATTCATTTCAATGAGCCGACCGGAGTGAAACGTTCGGTCCGGTCGGCTCATTTTTGCGCCGTATGCGCTTTTACAACCGGACCTAAAACCGTGGTTGACCACAGTTTTAGGTCCGGTTGTAAAAGCGCATACGGCGCAAAAATTAGCCGACCGGACCGAACGTTTCACTCCGGTCGGCTCATTGAAATGAATGACATACGGGAGCGCATACGGTCACATACGGGAGCGCGAGGTTTTAGCTCCCCCCTGCCGTATGCGCTCCCGTATGGGAGAAAACGTAGTGTGAACCCAGCCTTACATAGTTGATAAGGTTGGAAATAGACAAAGGGTCCCTCAAACCCAACCTTACTGTGATCCAGAAGAAGGCAAAAACCTGCTAAGATCCGGACACCAACTGCCCCATAAATTGTGGATGTAAAATAAAGTACATAGGGGAAGATTTATCAAAACCTGCGTAGAGGAAAAGTTGACCAGTTGCCCATAGCAAAAAATGTGATCACTTCTTTTATTGTTAAAAATGCTTTTCTAAAATGAAAGACGCAATCTGATTTGTCACTATGGTCAACTAGTCAACTTTTTCTATATACGGGTTTTGATAAATTGCTAATAAATCAATTTAATGCAATAGTAATGTATTGAATTGAATACACATTTGAATGATTGGTTGCATGGTTACAGAAGTCCTCTAGGGTGATTTAAAAAGTGTAAAAAAAAAAAAGGAAAGTAGTGTTTGTTTGTTTTTTATATAAAAAATTCCCAACATAATAAATTCTAATCACCCCCCCCCCCCTTTTTTCCTATTTAAAAAAAAAATAAATGCTAAAAAAAATCCATAAACATTTGGTATCACCATGTGTGGAAATGTCCAATCTATGAAAATATAGCATTAATGGCAAATGACATAAGCATTAAAAAATGCCAAATGCCAAAATTGCAGTTTTGGTGATTTTGATCACCGCAACCCACAAAATTATTCCCAATTGGTGCTGATAAAAATTACAGAGCATGGTGTGTAAAAAAGTAATAGGGGGTCAGAAAATAGCAATTTGAGCTAGTACTGTATAATTTTTTTAAAGTTTATAATTGTTTTAAGAGTAGAGACAAGACGAAAACTATACAAATTGGGTATTGTTGTGATCGTACCAACCTAAAAAAATATAACGTCACATTTACTACACAGAGAACAGCATAAATACAGTGACCCCCCCGACCTACGATGGCCCCGACATACGATAATTTCAACATGCGATGGCCTCTCAGAGGCAGCATCAACATACGATGCTTTTGTATGTCGGGGCCATCGCATAAACGGCTATCCGGCAGCGCAGACTTCTTCAGCTGCCGCCGAATAGCCGTTTACGGTGCCCCGTGTGGTCCGCTGACGATCACTTACCTGTCCTCGGGGCTCCGGCGCGTCCTCTTCGGGATCCCCTGCATCGTCGGCGCTCTCCATCATCGTCATCACGACGCTGCGCACGCCGTCCCGTCATCCAATAGGAGCGGCGTGCGTAGCGACGTGATGGCGGCGACGGAGAGCGAGGATGCCGGGGAAGCAGATTCCTTGCCGGAGCATCGGGGACACCCCGGGGACGCGGCGACAGTGATGGACGGCGACATCCCGGGCAGTGGTGACGGTCCGGAGCGGCGGGGACAGGTGAGTACAACTTCCTCTAACAGTGGTCTTCAACCTGCGGATCTCCAGATGTTGCAAAACTACAACACCCAGCATGCCCGGACAGCCAACGGCTGTCCGGGCATGCTGGGTGTTGTAGTTTTGCAACATCTGGAGGTCCGCAGGTTGTAGACCACTGTCCTATACTTTACATTGCACGGATCCCTCAACATGCGATGGTTTCAACAAACGATGGTCCGTTTCGAACAGATTACCATCGTATGTTGAGGGACCACTGTACTGTTTTGCTGTATATTTTATGGTGAAATGAAGGACGCCCTTACATAGTACAATTGTTCCTGCAAAAAACAAGTCCTCATATGGCTCACAAAAGCTTTATGACTCCTAGGCTGGGTTCACATCTACGCTTGCGCTCCATTCAGAAGATTCGTCACAGACTCCAATTGTGACAAAACAAACTGAGCCGGACGGTCTGTGGCAGAAAGACGCCAACCGGTCCCGACAGATCCAATTGATTTTAATGGGATCTGTCTGGTGTCTGTTTACTAGCAGGATTTGAGCGCTCATGCTATTTTGATGGATTCGGCTAACAGAGCTCTGATGCACATGTGAACCTAGCCTTAGGGGGATAAAAAAAAAATACTGCTAGCCTGTAATGGATTACAAAGTGTCATGTACTTTGTAAGGACATTATTCATTTTACCATAACATATACTGCAAAACTTTATTTATGCTGTTCTCTGTGTGGCCCACGTGTTATATTCCTCAGGTTGGTGCAATCACAATACCCAATTTGTATAGTTTTGTCTTGTTTCACTATAAGGGCAGGGTCACACAAAGCGCATCTGCAGCGTATTTCACACTGCGGATGTGCCGATGGCAGTCACAGAGGGACTGTAGAGAGAGCTCCCTGCTGCGGCTGGGTAGCTCTTTATGTTGTATGTTCGCTCTGCAGTCCCTTTGTGCCATTGGTGCATCCACAGCGTCAAATACACTGCGGGTGCGCCTTGTGTGCCCCTTCCCTAACTGCTTTTGTGCTCTGACCTGTTTAAGGTCTGTTCGGCCCCCGGAAAAATTGAAAAGAAAACCGCAATTTAGCAAATTTTGGAAGGTTTGGTTTTCATGCTGTACACTTTATGGTAAAAATGACATGTTTTCTTCATTCTGTGGGTCAATACGATTGAAATTATACTCATAGTTACATATTTTCTATTATTGTACCGCTTTAAAAAAAAATCTCACACTTTTTTAACAAAATTTGGATGTTTAAAATCAATCTATTTTGACCATTCCCATTTTATCGTATACAGGGCTTAATGATGGCTAATTTTTTGCGTTGTGATCTGTACTTTTTATAGGTATCACTTATGTGTATATGTAACTTTTAATCGCTTTTTATAGTATTTCAGTATGCTCGCGGGTACCCTCCATGCGTAAATTTGCGCGGATGGGTACCCCGCGAACAAAATAAGTCATAAAATGACTTATAATGGTGTGTGCTTACCTTTATACTAATACCTTTATACTAATGCAATACTTAATCCACCTTGTGCAATTATTCCCCCCTCCCTCTGATCCCCTTTAGCCATTATTATCCGATATGGCAAAAGAGGATCAGAGGGAGGGGGGAATAATTGGACAAGGGGATAAAGATGAAGGGGGGGGGGGGGGGGATAATGGCACAAGGGGATTAAAATGAAGGGGGGAATAATGGCACAAGGGAATTAAAATGGGAGGGAGAGGGGGGGTATAATGGCACAAGGGAATTAAAATGGGAGGGAGAGGGGGGGGGGGGGGTATAATGGCACAGGGGATTAAGATGGAGGGGGCTAATCATTACCCCCCCCCCCCCCCCCCCCCACCACCTTAGTTTACTACGGTTTTAGGTCCGGTCCAAAACCGCATACGGGTCAAAACTGAGCCGACCGGAGTCACCTTTTGACTACGGTCGGATCATTAAAGTAAATGGAGTCACAGGCTGATCTGGCCGGGGTACGGGAGTGCCGATTTGCCCCTCCCCGCCAGATCCAGCACCCGTATGCACCTGAAGCTGGTCAGGGAATGAGGTGATTGTGGGGTGATTGTGGGGGATCTCAGCACAATTTTTAACCAGTGGAGAGTCAATGCATACGGTTTTCAATACGGTTCCGTACAGTTTACACGTAAACGTACACGGGAATTGTATTGCAAAAACATGGTGTGAATGTTATTTATTGTTTTATTTCACACAGCCCTGTGTAAAATAACAACACCCCGCAGCAGCAGTCTGTCAGAGACCGTCCATCACCTCAGCTGTCTCAGCTCTGACAGACGACAACCCGCTCCTCACTGTGGAATGCTTCCCTTGTGGCGGGAGCAGGACGGCGCCCGCTGATTGGCTGGGCCGGCAGGGGGCGGGGATTGTGTTGCTACGGAGACGGCCGTGCAGGGTACAGTACTGTGCTGTCAGTGAGCGGTCAGTGTATATCGGAGAAGTCTCCGGAGCCGTGTTGTGAGGTAAGTGCTGTGGGCCGGTGTGAGGACCGGACTGTACTGATGGCACCGGGCCGGGTCAGGTTACTTACATGTTATGACTGTACCAAAGCACCTAGTGTGTACTGTGCCGTATGTGCGGTATTCCGGGAGCTGAACTTCTATGCCTGTTATAATGATAATAAAACTGATGTTCTATGGAGGTAATTTGAGGTGACGGTATATTACGGCGATACCGGATAACCCATAAGTGTATACGGCAGTGTTTTCCACCCAGGTTGCCCACAGCTGTTGTAAAACTACAACTCCCAGCATGCCCGGACAGCCTTCGGCTGTCCGGGCATGCTGGGAGTTGTAGTTTTACAACACCTGGGGGCATCCTGGTTGGGAAACACTGTATTACAGCAATGTTCCTCAACCAGTGAGCCTCCAGCTGTTGCAGAACTACAATTCTCAGCAGCCATGCTGGGAGTTGTAGTTTTGCAACAGCTGGAGGCACACTGGTTGGGAAACACTAGGAGGCTTCATTTTATATGGATATACCTTTTAAATTGTATGTATACGTTACATGTACAGCTATATGTTTTTCCCTGTAAAGTTGCAGAATTCAAACATTGATACTATTAAAGACTTAATGTAAAAAAATAAATAAATAATTAAAAAAAACATTAAACATACGGAAATGTGAAGCTTTAGGTTTCCCATTGACTTTTAATTTTAAAAATAAATTAATAATTGAAAAAGAAAACATACATTAGGTATAGGCTTTTCATGAATGACAGGAAATCATGGAGTGCTACGCTGTTACATCAAATAATAATAATAATAATAATATATACAGATGTGAAGAAGGTAAAAACAGAGACGCTTTACTAATTAAAGTTTTCCGGTCATAATAAATAGAAAAAAAATTAGACATGTCTGAAGTTTGGATCGGTTGTGGGGTCAGTGCTGACTGAGATCCCCTCAATCCCTGACCAGCTTCTCTGAATGGCCCCATGGGGCCCCAGGACAGAGAGCGCGTTTTTTTTCTGGCTTTTCCTGCTGATCGGTGTGGGTCACAGCATTCAGACCCCGACCGATCAAAACTTTTGACATAATCAAAATATAATTTTTTATTTTATTAGATTTTTTTTATGACTCCCATACTTTATCTTAGGGCTATGGCCGACATTTATCATTGTCTTTAGACTGTTTTTGTGTCTACAAAAGGCGCAAGCGGGGTTTATTTGCGCCTTTTCTGCTGATTCTGAGTTGCAATCCACTGATTTTGGCAATACACATGATATAAAAGGGTTTTATGAACTGCGCCTTTTTGTAAAAAGGCGCAAAAAAAAAGGGGCAAAGCCACTGAAAAGTCGCTAAAACTACACCAGCCCAGACTTAGCTTAGCTTTTTGGTTTATGTCAAGAGAGGAATTTCAGAAAATGTGACCTGCACAAAATTTATCAAATGCTCTTTGACCATTTTAATACATTTGGCGCTCTTACACATTACAGCACACACTAAAAAGGTGTCGAAAAATGCTTCACTTACACCTACAATGATAAATTCCGGCCTATGTTCCTGCATAGGGATTTATCATCCCCTTTTGTGCAAAGTTGCAATTTGTGCAACATTGGGGGGGGGGGGGTCATTCATCATGCATTATGTTTACCCATTTTTTCATCTATATTTGGGGCTATTTTGGTTCGTGTCCTTTTTTTTTTTTTTTTTTTTTGTTTGTTGCTCCTACACTTTACCAGCACACAAAAAAAAAGGTGTAGAAAAATGCTTCACTTACACCTATAATGATGAATGCCCCCCATTAGGTGTAACTGAAGCATTTTTCTACATTTTTTTTTTTTTTTTTTGTGTGTGTGCCAGTAATGTGTAGGAGCAGGTCACATTTTTCTGAAATTTCACTCTTCACATACACCAAAAAGCTAGTCTGGGCTGGTGTAGCTTAGAGACTTTTTGGTGGTTTTGTGCCTTTTCACAAAATGGCACAGTTCATAAAACCCGTCCATATTATGCATATTGCCAAAATCAGTGGATTACAACTCAAAATCAGCAGAAATGTGTAAACCAAAAGGCACAAAAAAAAAAAAGGACACTTGCGCCAAAATAGCATCAAATATAGACTGGCGGGGGGGGGGGAGGGTAAACATAATAATAATGCTGGCCCATTTTTGTGTGCAAAAAAATAAATAAAAAAAATGCAATTTTTACTCGTTAGTGGTCTTCTTTTTAGGCCCCTTTTCACACTACAAGTATCATCTTGCTTTTTTACTGCCGTTATTTTACAATAACGTATGAAAAAAATATGGATGCCATAACTGGTAATAACGGAATGGTAATGCCTTACAATAGCACCATATGGCAGCATATGGATTGTTTAGGAGTCTGCGGTATTGCAGGGGCTCCTGTGCTTGGTCCTTGATGCATCTGGTTTGGTCTTGGCATCGCAGGTAACTTTCCTGATGTAGACAGCACAATTTCCACTTACTAGTTTGAAGTAAATAGAAATCTGTTAAAAATTGACATTTCCCTGGCATTGCTGCGTAGTAAAGGACGCGTCTTGCATTCTGCATAACATCTAGTAAATCATTTCATGTATTGGCTGCAGATGTTTTGTGGATAAGAAAGTGAAAGATTAATAAATCAATGTGGAGTCTGTATAATGGAGTACAATCGGGTATACAGTATTTATCATTTTTACCTGTTGTCAGTTTCTTTTTACCCGTTTTTGTTTTTACTTTGGTTTTTACGGACGTACGCCAAATTTATCATTTGACGTATGTCCTTTAGTAACTTTGGCGCATACCCTATTCTACCTTTTTGGTATGTGTGTTTTCCATGTCAGAATATTGTTGGTAATGATTTGCGCCAAACATTCATCAAAAAACAGGCAAATTAGCGCCAAAATACAATTGGTGCAAATGATAAATTACTGACCACTGCAAAAATCATACACATGACCGTCAAAATCCTAGCAAGTTTACAAAATGACAGTGGAGAGAATGCACCAAACTTTGGCCCAAAAAAAAACACTGTGCCAAAAACATATGCAATAAAAGACCCATAAATCCGTTGATAAATACCCCCCAATATAGCTAGGTAATTTCCTGTCTGTTATTACTTATGGCTGTTGAAATTTTTCTGTCGTTGCTATATAGAAGAATGTTGAAATATTTATTATTATTATTTTGGTATTATTCTGTTATTGTAGCATATTATTTGTGATTTTTAGGGTACAGAGAAGTGGTCTCCAATCTGTGACTGCCCTGCATGGTCACCAGATGAAAGTCACCTAGAGAATGCAGGAATCTTTTGTTAAAGGAGTACTCCGGCGCGCACTTTTTTTCTTTTATCCCGTCCGGGCTGCAAAATAAAAGAAAACGCACTTTCTCTTACCTGCCAACGAGCCCCCGGTGCTCCGGTACAGGTGTTCGGTCCCCGGGCTGTATTCTTCTTACTTCCTGTTAGCCCGGAACGTCACACGGAGCTTCAGCCTATCACCGGCTGAGGCGGGACATCGCTGCGGCCGGTGATAGGCTGAAGCATCGTGTGACGTTCTGGGCTAACAGGAAGTAAGAAGAATACAGCCCGGGGACCGAACACCTGTACCGGAGTGTACCGGAGCTCCGGGGGCTCGTTGGCAGGTAAGAGAAAGTTTTTGTTATCTATTATTTTGCAGCCAGGATGGGATAAAAGGAAAAAAGTGCGCGCAGGAGTACTCCTTTAAGTCCGGTTTGGATTTCTTCCAGATTTTCATTCATGGTGATCGCTTGGCTTTGGGTTTGGCGGACAATGACGGACGACTCTTTGTTAGATTGATACAGTGCAGGTTTCCGGTAATGGTATACAATGTGAAAATGGACAGCGCAGTCTGATTCACTGATGGGGATGTTTGCCAAAGATTAGTAGTGACAGGTGAAAGGGGTAATGGGGGGGAAAAAAAGGGTGCAGATCACTTAGTATCCTATGTTGGGGTAGGGTCACACATGCCGTGTTTTGTATTTTTCTATCCATTGAAGTAAATGTAGGAAAATCAGCTGCATGTTTTGCTACCCATTGGTAGGAAAATAAGCAGCAAAATATGGCACGTGTTATTCTACCCGAAGAAGAAAAGTACTCTATAGTGGGGATACAAAAAAAATCATAATATTTCTGGGGGCGATTTATCAAAACCCGTCTAGAAGAAGAGTGGTGCTGTTGCCCATAGCAACCAGATTGCGTCTTTCATTTTACACCAGGCCTCTTTAAAAAGAGGAAAGAAGCAATCTGGTTGCTATTGGCAACTGCACCACTCTTCCTCTGCACAGGTTTTGATAAATCTCCCCTCTATGAACACCATGCTGTTGTGATGGAGTAGGGCCCCATTCCAAGTCTTGCCTGTATTGTGTTTGTATTAGGCTGGATTCACATCACGTTTTTTTCCCTATACGGGACCGCATACGTCTGGGGGGGGGGGAGCTAAAAATTTTCGGTTTTCTACCTGACCTAAAACCGTAGTCAACCACGGTTTTAGGTCCGGTAGACAACCACATACGGGGAAAAATTAGTCAACCGGTTCACTCCGGTCAGCTCATTGAAATAAATTACATACGGGACCGCATACGGCAGGGATACGGGAGCGCAAGTTTTTAGTTCCTACCAGCCGTATGCGGTCCCGTATAGGGAAAAACGTGATGTGAACCTTAGCTGAGTTTAGACTACGAGCAGACACTTTTTCTTTGACTTTTTTTTTTCCCACTGAATGTAAAAATGCCTCCTGAAGGGTTAAAAAAAAAATTCCATGTGGAGATGACATTACATATTATCTTGTTGACTCCCAGCTAGGGTCGCCACCTTTCTTGCAAAAAAAATACCGGCCATGCTTATTTGCATAATTAATTATATATGCGTGACATCACAGGATACACATATGCGGTGGGGGGTAACATTTTGTCCTATCCTGACCCCTATAACTTTATTGCTCCTTATATGGAGCTGTATGAGGGCTCATTTTTTGCGCTGTAGTTTTTAACAGTACCATTTTTTTTTATGTGACTTTGATGTGTTTTTTTCTTTTTTATTTTTTTAGCAAATTCGGGAGTTGCAGTTAGTTACTAACTATAACTCCCAGCACGCCCTGATACAGCCTGTGGTTCAGCAGCTGCCCCAAACAAAAACTACAACTCCCAGCATGTTGGACTGTATAATAGTATAGGTCAGTGTTTCCCAACCAGGGGTGCCTCCAGCTGTTGCAAAACTACACTTCCCAGCATGTTGGACTGTATAATAGTATAGGTCAGTGTTTCCCAACCAGGGGTGCCTCCAGCTGTTGCAAAACTACACTTCCCAGCATGTTGGACTGTATAATAGTATAGGTCAGTGTTTCCCAACCAGGGGTGCCTCCAGCTGTTGCAAAACTACACTTCCCAGCATGTTGGACTGTATAATAGTATAGGTCAGTGTTTCCCAACCAAGGTTGCTTCCAGCTGTTGCAAAACTACAATTCCCAGCATGCCCGGACAGCCAACGGCTGTCCGGGCATGCTGGGAGTTGTAGTTTTGCAACAGCTGGAGGCTCTGTGGTTGGGAAACACTGGTATAATATATGGTGCAACATTCTGGGAGTTGGAGGATTGGTTGGATAAATACCGACAGTGTCGGTAAAATACCGGCCAGGTGGCAACCCTACTCCCAGCTAACCTCTCGCTGCATTGTTTTTTTTTTTTGGGCCAAAGAAAAGAATTGCGCAGAGTTTTGTGTTTTTTTTTTTTTTTCTCCTTTTTTTGCTAAAACGCATTGTTTACTGCCTTATGCTTGTTTTTTTTCCCGAAGATTATTGTTTTGTTCTGTAGCTGATTGAAAAGATGAATTTACGTCTGGTTGTATCCATATATTGAATTCAGGAAAACCTCCCTGGAACTGGTTAAAATGAGACTGATACAAAGTGTTAATTCCAGGAAATTAATTGTCTCTTCAACGGTCTTAGGTTAGGGTCATAGCTGCTTTAGGCCATGTTCACACAGCAGATTGTCCGTGCAGAATTCCTCATTATTCCTCCACATGGACATTCTGCAGCAGAAGAGTCCTATTGATTTCAATGGGACTCCGCTGCACTGTTCACAAGGCAGAATTTTGGCAACAACAACATCTGCAGTGTAAATCCGGATTCCATCATCCGCAAAAACATTGAACCTGTTTTTATGTTTTTGCGGACCCCACAAAAAAAATGCCTTGCTGTCCATGAGATGTCACATTAGCGAGCGGTCCTAGCACCAGCATGTTCAGCGGAATGTTCGCACGGAAATTTTCTTAGAAGTTTCTGTTAAGCCCCCCCCAATAAAAAATTGTTTATACTGGACAAATCTTTTATTATGGTTCTGCAATACATTTTATATAATACAATGAAGGATGTCATTACAAAGGACAGTTGGTTCCAGAAAACAAGCCCTCACATGGCTTTATAGATGGAATATTTTTTTATTTTTTTGGGAGGACGGGGCTTAACAGAAACTTCTAAGAAAATTTCCGTGCCAACATTCCACTGAACATGCTGGAGGAAATTCTTTTCTTTTTGGATTTCTTTTGTCACGACCACAGTGCTCTCTGCTGACACCTCTGTCCATTTTAGGAACTGTCCAGAGCAGGAGAAAATCCCCATAGCAAACATGTGCTGGTCTGGACAGTTCCTAAAATGGACAGAGGTGTCGGCAGAGAGCACTTTGGTCAGACAGAAATGAAATCCAAAAAGAAAAGAATTTCCTCTATAGTATACTGCTGCTAATAAGTACTGGAAGGATTAAGATTTTTTTTTATAGAAGTAATTTACAAATTTGTAAAATTTTCTGGCACCAGTTGATTTAAAAAATAAATAAATAAATAAAGTTTTCCAGTGGAGTACCCCTTTAACATCTTTCTAAGAAGAGTGAGCCAAGGAGATGCCCAGTTCTCTGTTAATTCCAGTCTCCCTCTCTGTTGTCCTGCGGAGACCGTATAATGTGATCGTGTTGACAGGAGCCGGTGAGAGAGTCGGAATAGTTGACTGAGATCTGGTTGCTTGGCAGGTGCATTCACTATGCATTTAATGTCAGACAAGTGTCCTGGCTGAATAGCCAAATCCATTGCCTTCAGGGTGTTGTAAATTGCACATTCAATCACCCATCTACTTATCAGACAACAGTGTATTATTTCTATAGGTTTATACAGGAATCCAGCCCTGAAACTTAGGCTAGGTTCAGACTACGGAATTTCCGCCTGCAATTCCGCTTTGAAATTGCAGGCGGAAATTCCGCTTGCTAAAATTTATAGTGTAGCGAATGGTTTCACACTTCGGAATTTGTGAATGGAAAATCCGCTTGGAAATTTCCGCCTGAAGAAAGGCGTTGCTCTTTCTTCAGGCGGAAATCCGCGCGGAACACATTGCAGTCTATTGGAGACTACAGTGTCCGCGCGGTCCTAGCGCCGACTGATTCAGTCATAGCTGGCCGCACTCGGAATCTCCGGGCGGAAATTTTCTGCCCGGAGATTCCGTAGTCTGTACCTAGCCTTACTCTGATTAATACAGTGCCTATAAGGCTGCATGCACACCACGTTTTTGTTATACAGTTCCCATATACGGTTTCAAGTTAAAAACTGTATGGAACAGTATAGAAAACCGTATGCATTGACTTAACGTTGTAAACCATATGTCAAATGCATCATCTGGTTTAGTCCGTTTTGCGTCTTATATGGTTTTGTCCGTGTTTTTTTTTTTTTTACCTGTACCCAAAACCGTAGTCTACCACGTTTTTTGGTCCGGGTGAAAAAATGTATTAAACCGTGTACGTTTTTAAATTTTTTAAATTTTTTTTTTTATAACATGGGAGTCAATGGGAACCGTACCGAACCGTATGTGCGTACGATTCCATCTGGTTTGCACCATACGGTTTTTGACTTTTTTTTTTCTTGGAATTTCAATCAAACAAGTGAAACTTTAATCAAAATGGAGTAAAAAGTTAAAAAACGGATATGTTTTTTTTCTTAAATAACGGATGTAACCAGACATCATTTTTGAAACCATATACGGGTTGAAATTTGTACACACGTTTTGATACAGTTTAGTCAGGTTTTGAAAAATCCGTTTTTCACCAAAAACCTGATACGGAAACTGTATTGCAAAAACGTGGTGTGAATGCACCCTAAGCCAATGTTCACCAACCTGTGGCTCTCTAGCTGTTACAAAACTACAACTCCCAGCATGCCATGACAGAACTGAGCAGAGTCTGGGAACACCTATGTAAGTTGCTTTATATCACAGTAGCCCAAGCTGTGACTCTCCAGCTATCATGCCGGGACAGCCTTTGTGGGTTTAAAGGGGTACTCCACTGTTTATGTGCTGTTCGGGTCAGCCGCGCCCCCTCCCATAGACTTGCATTGAGGGGACGTGGCCTTGACATCACGAGGAGCATGGCCAACCCCCGGAACACTAAACACAGAATGCTGGCCAGTGGAGTACCCCTTTAAAGGAAAACAGTAAGCCTGTTTACCCGCACTAAACCTTATACTCTGTGGTGTAGTGCGGGTGATCAGGAGTCCAACGAGGGGGGACTTATTTAAATAGGTCCTGAGATATGTCCCCCCAGAAGATCCACTGCTGAATTCAGTGAATCGCGCACTGGGAGCGGGGCTTAGTGATTCCACTTCACTAGGATGTGAAGTCACAGACAATGAATATGTAAATTAGGCAGATCAAGCCCCGCCTCCTGCAAAGCCGTGCCCCCACTGTGCGATTCACTAAATTCCACAGGGGATCTTCTTGGGGGACATATCTTAGGACCTACTGGGCATATTTAAGTAAGTGACCCCTCGTTGGACTCCTGTTCACCCACACTATAAGCCAGTGTATAAGGTTTAATGTGAACGAGCTGACAGTTTTCCTTTAAGACACTTCGGAATGTCCGCACGGACAATGTCTGCGGACATTCCGGAGATATAATTGGACCTCACAGGAAGGCGCTGTTTCATATATGGCTATGCATTCCGCGCAGAGTCTGCAGAAAGAACGAACGTGTTCATTCCTTTTGCGGACATGGAAAACGGAATTTCCTGGAAATTCTGGAATTTCTGGCATGGAAATTCCGCTGTGTGCACAGTGCAGCAGAATCCCGTTGAATTCAATGGGGCTCTGCTGCAGCGGAATTTCCGTGTGGACATTCCAAGTGGAATTCCGCACGGAAATTCGGAGGTGTTGACATAGCCTAAGGGTTTTGGAACCCTGTTTAAAGCTATATACAGGGACCCTTCAGTGGAAAACTCTTTCCTAAGCTTAGTTAGTTAGAGATATATATATATATATATATATATATATATATATATATATATGTCTATTATTCAATTTTAAATGAAATGGTTCTATATGATCACCTCTTCCTCTCCTTAGTATTAACCTCCTATAAATAAAGGCATATATGCAGTTTAGGACTAGTTATTCATTGTCTTAGGGTACGTTCCCACCTGACGTATTTTGCTGCGTGTTTGCTGCTGCATATTTTATTTCCCAAGTCAATGGGTAAGGAAATACGCAGCAGCAAATACACAGAAAAATACGCCAGGTGGGAACGTACCCTAATAGGTAATTCATGAACACTGAGTCCAGTACAGAGCAAAATCTGTAAGGCATTAGTTATTTATTTTTTACATTTGATATGTTCATCTTCATACGTTTTTTTACTCAGTTTTTTTTATGCCATTTTTCCAAAACATCATGTTTTAGTGCATGAGCTTTCTTGGTTGCATCTTTTTGTGAGTGATGTTCTTATACAAATCATGTGATTCTCCCTAATTTAAAACAAGCCACAAAAAACTGGACACATTAGGAAATAAAAGTCTATAGCTATGTTCCCACACAGTTCTTTATTATGTATTAAGATACACCTATACATTTTTTCCCCATTGAATTCACTGACAGAACGATGCTCAGTTGACTTTTATTTATTTTTTTTTTATTTCATGGCCACTTTTATGGGCATAAAAAAAAAAAATCAAAAACTAAAAAAAATAGTTTTTAACATATCATGGCCCATAATATGGCTTGCCATTTTAATGTACTTAAACACTCAAAAATCTTTTGGAAATTGCAAGCAGAGTCTTGATTTACGTGGAAAATGCCCATGAAATGTACTTAAAATATTCCTAAAACAAAAACTTGCATAAAAATTGCCTGCAAATCTGATGCACATTTTCTTTGTAAATAAGGGTGCATTCCCACATGGCGTATTTTGCTGCGTATTTGGTGCTGCGTATTTTCCTACCCATTAACTTCAACAGGGAAAATAAAATACGCAGCAGCAAATACGCCGTGTGGAAACGTACCCTAAAAGGGTATTTTTGAGCCTTTAAATACACCCTCAACGAGTGTTTCACATACAGGGAGCCTCCAGCTGTTGCAAAACTACAGTCAAATGCTGTCCGGGTATGCTGGGAGTTGTATTTATTTTTTTCAACACCTGGAGGCTCTCTGAGAAACACTGCCTTTTAAAATATGCTTCATTTTGAAAAACCACCACAGACCCCCCCCCCCCCTCCCAAATGCACCCAAAGGATAGGGTCACATGTGCTGTGTTTTGTTGAATATTCTGCTGTGTATTTTCTGCAGCTGATTTTGCTACCAATTAACAATGGGTAGGAAGACCTGCAGCAAAATACGGCACGTGTGTCCCTACCCAAAATGAGGAATAACAGCACAAAAATAGTAACTTGGGTTTAATTGTTCTACATGTCCCCACCGCAGTGTTCCTCAACCTGTGACTCTCCAGCTGTTGCAAAACTATAACTTTAGCCTCGTCTTTCATTAAAAAAAAAAAAAAAAAAAAAAATGCAGGTAAAATCGCAACAAAAAACTTGATTTTTTTTTTACATTTTTATTTTTTTTTAAAAAAGGAATGTGTGACAGACTTTTTGTAAAGCCTTAGTTTGACCACTACAGCAACTATTTATATATATTTTTTCTTTAGTAGCAAGGCTATAGAACAGTGGTCCCCAAACTGTGGCCCTCCAGATGTTGCAAAACTACAATTCCCAGCATGCCTGGACAGCCGTTGGCTGTCCAGGCATGCTGGGAGTTGTAGTTTTGCAACATCTGGAGGGCCACAGTTTGGGGACCACTGCTATAGAAACTATAGGTACCAAGAATTGTTATTGGCTCCTTGGCTAATGGACTTTGTCCAGCTTTGTGCTTCCAGCCATTGCAACACTACAACTCCCAGATGTTTTTCCAGATTGGGGACAGGAACCAATATGAGTGATGATCTCTGTACAGTGCTGCAGAATTTGTCAGTGCTATATAAAGCAATAACATAAAATAAGCACATAAAGTAATGTGCAGAAATGACTCCTAAAGAACGTGTATCTGAAACGTATCTTTTTATTAGTTATGGGAATTCGGCTACAGCACGTGTCGGTGTGAATAACTCGCATCTGCTGTCTTTAATGGTTTCTTTGTGTCTCGGAGATTATAAAAGTGAAATAAAAAGGAAAGAAAGCGAGAGAGGAAACTAGAAGCGCATTGTACAAAGTCGGGGCGTATCGGTTCACCAGAGATGGAGCATCTAATGTCACTGCTGGAGCCGGATGGTCTGCAGTTTGCATGAGCCTCGAGGCCTCTGTTTGTTCTGAAGCATTAAATTACACCTCAACTTCACACTTTGACAATGAGCCAATAACTCGGGGAAAAGAGATCCGACTTTATATGCCAAGGTCTGCCCCGGGGAAAGAGACCATGAAATCCCGACCCAGGTCCTTTTATCATATGCAAGACAATATCCTCAATGACTTATACACCAATCAGCCATAACATTAAAACCCACCCTGCAAAAAAATAAACCCTCTGAGCCATTGATGCCTGGACTTCATGTCTGAAGGTGTCCTATGGTATCTGGTACTAAGACATCAGTGGCTGATCTGGTTAGGCTAGGTTCACACTGGGTTAGGACTTTCCTTCCGTATCCATTGGCATCCCGCCAAAAAACAGGATGGCGACGTATACTCTGATAAGAGTGCCGCGGGTGATCTGATCATCCATTCAAACGCATGCATTGCCACTGATGCCGTGATCTGAGGGGTTAAAGGGGTACTCCGGCCCCAAGACATCTTAGCCCCTATCCAAAGGATAGGGAATAAGATGTCTGATCGTGGGGGGGGGGGGGGGGTCCCGCTGCTGGGGACCCCCGCAATCTAGCATGCAGCACAAATCTGTAAGTACTGCCGGAAGCGCTTGAGGCTTTCAGCCTTATGCCTTCCGACCACGGGGACGGAGTATTGCGACGTCACGACTCCGCCCCCTCAATGCAAGTCTATGGGAGGGGGCGTGACAGACTTGCATTGAGGGGGCGGGGCGTGACGTCACATTGGGGGGGGGGGGGGGGTCGTGACTTCACAATACTCCATCCCCGTGGTCAGGAGGCAAAAGACTGAGAACCTCCAGGGCTTCTGGCAGTACTTACAGGTGGGTGCTGCATGCTAGATTGGGACCCCACGATCAGACATTTTACCTTTTGTATAGGGGATAAGATGTCTTGGGGCCGGAGTACCCCTTTAATGGCAGACATCAGCGGGAGTGCAATCACTGTTGTGAGATACTGTTTGTTGTAGCTGTATGCAGTGCTCAAGAAAAATAAATGTAAAGTTGTTTTCCTAGGTGGGTGGGGAGACAGCTGTA
This sequence comes from Hyla sarda, assembly GCF_029499605.1. Taxonomy (NCBI): domain Eukaryota; kingdom Metazoa; phylum Chordata; class Amphibia; order Anura; family Hylidae; genus Hyla; species Hyla sarda. The sequence continues at coordinate 18,899,923 of NC_079199.1, forward strand.
CGTCTATTTTAAAACTGGATTCTAACTTGCAGTTTTGAGTCAAAAGTGACATGCATGTGGCGGTATTATGGATCTGTATTGTATGGAGCATTAATAGGGCTGCCAGAGAGTTGCATGGGGTCTCTCTACCTCTTTTTGCTTCTGACATCTTACAGAAGTTGCTCTACTATAAAAGTTCAGCAAAACAAAAATTGTAACATGTTCCATCGGACTCTGTATGCACTCGTGAGGGTCATTTTCTCCACTACTTTGGCTATTCATTGTAACAATGGCCTGCAGTGAATAGAGTGGTCCGGACATAAATTATCCTCTTATATCATGCCCCATCTATTTGTGCATTGGCCATTGAAAATAAATTCTGCTAAGACCGAATCCTTTGTTCTGTTTCCAGGTGCCGCCCAAGGGAAGACACAACCACTTGTGAGAAGATTCTGCCGTCGTATACTTTCCTCTTATGCCCACGACTAAGCCGCACAGGATTGCATTTAAAGGTCGAGTTAGTCCAGATTCATGGATAAGTACGAGAAGATTGGCAAAATAGGAGAAGGTTCCTATGGAGTTGTTTTCAAGTGCAGAAATAGAGACACGGGACAAATCGTGGCTATAAAAAAGTTCTTAGAGTCTGAAGATGATCCAGTGATAAAGAAAATTGCCTTACGGGAGATTCGCATGCTTAAGGTACCTGTCACATAATTTTTTAATATAAACGCATCTACTGTGCAATAGATGATCTGCTGGCTTTTATCTCATCAGACCAGTGGTCCACAATTAGTAGCTCTCCAGCTGTTGTATAACTATAACTCCCATTGTGCTCTGACAGCCTTCGACTGACAGAGCATGTATATGCATGAAATGTGCATTTTTAGTATTACACAGGATTGCAGGCATTCTGTAGGTAACGTCTATATCTCCAGAGCCTTTCCTAATCCGATTTATAAGGTATTTATCTTACTGCTCATCTGTGCAAAATTTACTTGATATGGTAATGAACACATTGGGGATTTGTGCAGGAATATAAATCCATATATATATTATACACTTAAGGACCAAGGATGTACAGGTACGTCCGGACTTCCTGGTGCCTAATGACCATGGACGTACCTGTACACCCGTGGGAAATTCCGGTCTCCCCTGCTCGCCAGCAGGCACCCGATGCAAACCCCTGTTGGCGATCGCCGCAAATCGCTGGTCAGTTCAGACCAGTGATTTGGGATTAATAATAACAAAATATGTCAAATCATTTACCATACACCGACTAAAAAGATTAATAGCAGAATAAACATATACCTAAAAAATTGACTCTAAACACTCATTTAGGCCATGGGGGGGTCAATGTATTTATTTAGTCAGAAGATCCAATACATCTCCCTGTGGCACAGATGAGTATAGTTACCCTCAGGTACTACATCTAGTGGAAACGTTCTCAAACCACTAGGATCTCCATTGTGGTATATGGAAAAGTATCTGGAGACACTGGAGCTCATATTTATTATTGATCTAAGATCTATGTTTATTTAAAGGGGTACTCCGCTGCCCTGCTTCGGAATCTCCGCTCCCCAGCGTCCGGAAGTTTAGTGTTCCGAACACTGCGTTCTGGCTTCCGTGTTCAGGGCTGCCCCTAGTGACGTCACGCCCGCCCCCTCAACGAAAGTCTTTGGGAAGGGGGCGCGATGGTCTTCGCGCCCCCTTCCCATAGACTTTCGTTTGGGGTGGGTGGGCGTGACGTCACGAGGGGCAGCCCTGAACACGGAAGCCCGAACGCAGTGTTCGGAACACTAAACTTCCGGACGCTGGGGAGCGGAGCTTCCGAAGCAGGGCAGCGAAGTACCCCTTTAATCTGTCTGTAATCTGAGTGGTTTTATGAGCTATATGCTTACAACACTTACATCGTGTCAAACCGCACTTCTATATCCCTTTCAGACAGATGTGGTTCATCGTTTTTACTTTCATCGTTTTTTGCTTCCTAGGGACTGATGGAGCAACAATATTTTTCAAAGTGTGGGCTCTTCTAAAGATACATTTAGGCTTCTTCAAATTTTTTTTAATTAATTTTATTTTTTTGTTTCTATAACCTAGCCTCTCTTATTTATAAAATATCTATCATCTAAAAGATTTTTTAGTCTGTAACTAAAATTCATCAAAGGTATTACCCTTGTAATCTCTGTTTTTGCCAATTTGAGAGTTTGTCTGCAAACCATAGCACCATTTTGGCAAATTCCGATCTAATGTCTACAGGCAGCTAAATAAACTTTTCGGTTTCGGGAAGTAGAAAATAAAACAAGATAATTTGAAACGAAACCTTTGCAGCAGGACGTCCCATCTATTGGTATTTATGGGCATCATTGCTGCTTGTAAAATTTTCACGAGTTTAGGCTTCGGTACCACTTGTAAAAATTTTCACGAGCTTTCTTTCGTCGTCCTGGTTTGGAATGGCCCGGCACCTCCTTATCGGTGCGACTTGTGGAGACCTGCTTGAGGAGTGTTTTCCTCCTCTTGGTCAATAGTAACCACCTCTGTTTATTGACCATTGGAATGCCAGGCTCTATCTGGCAACATGTTTGTGTAGTTAAGCTGCTCTGATCCTACCTATACAGGCCTGCTAAAAAGCAAATATTTAGTGAACGCTGAGTTGTAACCAACAATACCTGCCTGTGTGCGAGAGATGGGTAGGAATCCCATTTGTGTGTGTGTCCTGTGAGCAATGGGGAAGGCCTGGGTTTCAATGGCTGTGTTTGTGTTTTGATCTTTAGCGGTATTAACTAATGCTTTGACATTGTCTCCAAGACATGGGACATGTAAACCCCTCCAGGCATATTATCCCATGATAAAGGTCCTTTATGACATTTGACATAGGATATATATATAAAGGAGGAAGAACAAACAGGGAAGCTGCCAATATTCGGCATGTTGCGCTTTGTTTTGTGCGTCTTTGTTCATCCATGATACAGGGCATATGGCCAACCAAAGATGTCAGGGAGGTTCTCATAATAGGATAAACCTACAGCAGGTTGCCCCAAACCTGCGAAACTACAACCCCCATCTTGCCCTGATTAGAACTGAATAGGATTAGGAAACACGGAGGTTGATTGCAATATATCAGTGTTCACTAACATGTGACTCTTCATTTCTTGCATAGCTTCAGCTCCCAGCATGTCTATGATGGAATTAGTAGTTTTGCAACAGCTAGAGAGCCACAGGTTGGAGATCACAGACCTATAGTATCAGCCAACTGGGCGCTGTAATCACTACGATGTGATCGGTCTAGGATTGTCCATGGGCTTTGCACACTTGTGGAGCCACAATGAAATAATATACTAAATATTAACCACATTAGTTTATTGTATGGCAGATTGATGGCAACGCTCTTGATCTACAAATGCATCCAACAAGAATTATATTAAAGAATGGAGCACTCGCCTGGTCTGAATTAACATCGTGCTTCTTTATTTCGTTACAGCATAGTAGCGTTCCAACGTATGTGTGAGAGCGGACGGAAACAGAGGGGTGGGGGAGTGGGTTGGGCAACGGTCTGTATCGCGCAATCAGCGCTCCGTCAGGCTGATTGCGCAATACAGACCGTCACCCAACACACTCCCCCACTCCTCTGTTTGCCTGACGAACGCTGATTGCGCGATACGGACAGTCTCCCAACCCACTCCCCCACCCGTTTGCCTGACGAAGCGCTGATTGCGTGATACGGACCGTCTCCCAACCCACTCCCCCACCCCTGATTCCGTCCGCTCTCCCACATGTGTTGGAACGCTACTTATGCTGTAACGAAATAAAGAAGCACAATGTTCGTTCAGACCGGGTGAGTGCTCCATTCTTTAATATATTCTTGTTGGAAGCATTTTGGACTTTATAAGTGAGCAGCGGAATGGTCTTAATTAGGGATGTCCCGATACCGATACTGGTATCGGGGCCGATATTAGCCATTTGCATGGTATCGGGGACTCGTTTAATATCCCCGATACCATGCCCGATACCTGGTGCCGCTCTGCTGCCCCGTTCTCCCGTCCTCCGGTCCGCATAGTGTCGTCCTATGGAGGAGCATGTGACATACACGTCACTCCGCCCCTGCGCCCAGCGTAACGCTACGGAGGAAGCAGAGTGACGTATATGTCACATGCTCCTCCATAGGACGAGACGATGCGGACAGGAGAACTGGGCAGCAGAGCAGCAGCACCCAACCTGAGGAGGGGGCTGCTACTGATGTCTAAAGGGGGGGGGGGGCCCTGCTGCTGTCTAAAGGGGGGGGGGCCCTGCTGCTGTCTAAAGGGGGGGGGGGGCGCTTGCTGCTGTTTAAAGGAGGGGCCCTGCTGCTGTCTAAAGGGGGGGCTGCTGCTGTTTAAATGGGGGCCCACTGTCTAAAGGGGGGCTGTGGTCTACAGGGGGGCTGCTACTTAAGTTTATAGGGGGGCTGCTGTCTACAAGGGGGGCAGCTGTCTACAGGGGGGGCTGCTACTAATGACTGCCGGGGGGCTGCTGCTAATGTCTGCAAGGGGATACTACCTTCTATTAAAGGCAATCTTACTACAGAGTCACTTGCACTTACTTGAATTTATAGGTAGATGCAGGGGACCCGGTTTCTGCCGCTGCTCACCATGTGGTCATCGGTCTCACCGCCAATGCAAATTCCCTGTTCTGTCCAATGGAGAAGAGAGAAATCTTGGCTCATACTACAGCAGCCGCCTCCATTGTACACAACAAAGAACCACATATCATACGGTAAACAGCACCAAAAATCGTCTCACCCTGGTGTCAGATTCCCTTTAAAATATGAGTACTCACTCCTGCTGCAGCCCTACTGTTTATGTTCTCCATGGCGCAGGCTAAATACAAGAAGTCTCTGGCGAGGCACCTCCTTCAGGCCGCGAAAGCAGTGATACCTCGAAAGTGGCGGTCTGTTGACCCCCCTACGTTGGACGAATGGATGGCGGAAGTTGCCAACTCACGTCAGATGGAGGAATTGATGTCGGTTCATCCTGATGACGCTGTGCGTGTTGAGGCCACTTGGCTCCCATGGGTACAGTTTTGTTCCTCCCAGAGATGCAGATCCCTGTGATTTCCCTCTCATTGGGTTCCCGTATCAATCCTACTCCCTGCATCCGTGCTGCTGTGACACCCGCTGGTTCCTGGCTCCTTTTCTTCCCTCCCCCCCTCCCTCTTTTTTCTTCTTCTCAGTCCCTCTCCTTTTCTTGCCAACCCTTGTCTGTATGTCCCTCTTTTACTGCTCAGAACCTGACTCCTTACCTTTTCCTCCTTCCATGACCCTCTCCCCTTTTCTGTTGTCTTATTGTTTTACATCTGTTCGCTTTCTTTCTCTTTGGTACTTCCACTGGCGCACCTATTGTTGATTTCAGATTCCTCATTAGGACTCGTACCCGACCTATCTGGGTAACCCTGGCCCTTGTGCCTGGGGCGTTATATGTTGCTCCTGATTGACTGTTTGTTGCACTACTTATTGTGGAATTTACCACTTGCTGTTCTTTTTTGATATATGACATGTCATGTGATTATGCATTGTTTAGCTGCTGTCCATTGGGCCTACCCTGGCCACCGGACTCCTTTCTCTCTTACAAGTTTGTTTATCCTGTTACTCACCTATTGCTTGTAATGCCTCTTTTACCACTTTCAATAAAACCCTTTTTTGAATTTGAAAAAAAAATATGAGTACTCGTACTTGGTATCAGCGAGTACTAGAATTAAAGTATCGGTACTCGTACTCGGTCTTAAAAAAATGGTATCGGGACATCCCTAGTCTTTATACCAGAAGAGCTTAGCGGCAGAAGAGTAGTGGAGAAGCAGTGCCGGGTATTTTCTGTTGCGGACTTGATCTACAAATGTTTTATGTGACAATTTCGTGAATGCTGAATGTCACTGTTTCTATTTGTTTTTGGCTCAGTTTTCTCTCATCTGTTCCTCTTGAGTTTTTGTCATTGGTCCCATGACAATGTATGTCTTTCTTTTGCAGCAATTAAAACACCCAAACCTTGTGAACCTCCTGGAAGTTTTTAGACGTAAGAGGAAATTACATCTAGTATTTGAGTATTGTGACCACACTGTCCTCAATGAACTGGACCGACATCCACGAGGGTAAGTGCTGAATGAGATTTAAGGTGACTATACACATATAAAAGTTAAACCGCCTGTATAATATTGCGTAGGTCACCCTCAGGCTCTGACCCATTGAAGCCTTCACACCACAATAACTCTGATGGTGTCCTGTGGTATCTGCGCCAAGACTCCAGCAGCAGATCCTGTATGTCTTGAAACTTGATAGGTGTAATCTTCACAGATACTATGTAGGGGTGCACCGAAAGGGAAATTTTGGTCCGAAACTGAAAATTTAGGGTGTGCTTGGCCAAAAAACAAAACCCAACATGCATTGGCCTGCCCACTTTTTTAATATAGTTTTTGTAAAATAGTTTTATCACTTTTTTTTTTTTGTTTAAATAAATTTGTGATTTTAAGTAATCTGAAATTTAAAACTCTGCTAAAAATTATTAAAATAATTTTATTTGGCCAACATTTTATCCAAAATTGTCCATAATACAAATAAAATTTCAATTAATTCAATAAAACATACTGATGCAAAATGGTAAATTAAAGGGGCTAAGTGTCTGAACATGGGATCTGACCTCTGGGACCCTTGAGATTTCCTGAAGGCTTTTCCAGCCCCCACCTTCCGAGGCCAATCACCTGCAACCAATGATTGGCTGAACGGGCAGTCAATGCTGAGACGACAAGATAGTCTCGGAAGGTGGGGGCTGGAGCACTTGGCGTTAGCCAAAGCCCTGTTTCTGCGTTTGTGAAAAATGCAGCAAGCATTATGTATTGGCTCTGCTTTAGATGGGCTGTTCCTGGGGGAGATGTGGTGATCCTGTTGGTAAATCTGCAATGAAACCAAAAACTCTTGGTCGTCAGAAAACAATCTATTTGCCAGGGCAGGTGGGTGAAAAGGAAAGGAAGGGAGCAGGGATAGGGATAGGAGCAAGTAGGGAGGGGGAATAATCCCCCTAGGCATTCAGAGTGAAGAAAATGGAAACATTATAATTTAATAATTCGGAAAATTACACATGTGGCGATACCAAATATGTGTATTTTTTTTAAAACTTTTTTTACACATTTTTTTGGCCCCCTTAAGGCCTCTCTCTTCCCTAGCGACCCCTATACACCAGGGAATAGCGACATTTAATGTTTGATGTTTGGATCTGTATAGATCACAGTATTTAACCAGTTAAATGACAGACATCGGAGCGATATCCAGTGTCCGTCATTACCCGTAGATGTAGGCTGGTGATAGCAGCGGGCATCTCCCAGTTATGACGTTGACCCGACCCGCGGGCTAACTTCCTGTCGGGAGGGGGTAAAGCCTCACCCATAGAAATTTTCGGCGGGAAATTCCCTTAGCCGAAAGGGCTATTTTCAGCCAATCATTTTCGGCGACCGTAATTTCGGTATATTCCTAATACTAAGTGTAACTGAGATCTGGGAGATTTGGAGGCCAAGCTTCCACCTTGATCTTTGTCATGTTCTTCATTCCTAAACAATGTTTTTTAGTGTGGCAGGGAACATTATCCTGCTGAAAGAGGCTACTGCCAATAGGGAACCTCACTGCCATTAAGGGCAGTAATTGGTCTGTACAATATTTTTAGGTTGGTGTTATGTGTCACAGTAACATCCACATGATGCCAGGACCCAAGGTTTTCAGTGGGACATTGGCCGAATCATCACACTGCCTCTCCTTACTTGTGATCCCACAGAGCATCCTAGTAAGTGATGCACTAACACACATCCATTCACATGAGCAGGCTGCTGCCTTCAATTGCTTTATGCTCTGATCCTCTTGTTCCCATTGTAGACAGGGGTCAGCATGGGCGCTTTGACTGGTCGGCAGCTACACAGCCCCATACTCAGCAAGCTGTGATGTCCTGTGTAACCTGGTTCCTCTCTATTATAGCCAGCGGGAACTTTTTCAGCAGTTTGCTCTACAGCAGTTCTTCTGGGGAATTAGATCAGATGGGCTAGCCTTCATGGAGTTAAAGCTCGTATCAGAGGCATCTCTCATAGAGCTTTCACTGTCCTTCTGTCTACTAATCCATTAAAGGGTGATCAGAGCGGGTCCTTCCTCTTGGACATCTATTATTGGCTAGAAAAAAGGTCACCCCTCCAACCCCATACACACACACACATACACACATACACACCTTTTTCACAGAATTGAAGCACTTTACGGGTACGTTCACATGTACAGGATCCTGCACGATTTGTAACTGCAGGTTAGAAGCTGCGCTCAGTCATTTAGTTTACATTGAAATCTGTAGCAGAAAATCCTGCACATCAAATCTGCGTATGTGTGAAGTACCCTAAAGGGTACGTTCAGCTGAGCGGATCCCATGTGTATTTTACGCTGCGTATCCGCCGCCTAAGGACCGCTGTATGATGCCTTTTACATGTACCTGCTCGGAGCGGCAACACGCATGCGCTATGTACTTGCACACATCGCGGACGCTCTCCCTGCTCTATGTACTAGGCCGAGAGCTGCCGCGATGTGCGAGTATACTGACTCGCAGTATCCTCGCACATCGCAGTGTGTCTGCTCGTAGCGGCATATTGCCTCTCTGAGCAGGCACATGTAAAGGCACCATACAGCAGTCCTTCAGCGGTGGATCCGCAAGCATAAAATACACTTGGTATCCACTCTTGTGAACGTAACCTTAAAGCGGAACTGCTTTTTCTAGAGAAAACAAATCTGCTGCTGCGGATTTGGAGATTCATACTGTGAGTTTGCTTGCAGATATCCGTCAGTCCCATAGAAAGTGAATGTTTATCCGACTACTGCTCCATTCAATGAATCTTATGATCGGTGGGGGTCCCAGCCGTTAGACTTCCACCAGTTGGGTACTTTTCTGTAACCTATGCTGTTGATAGGACATAAGTTTTAATCTTGGGATAACCCCTTTAATATAGTGGCAGTGGATGCATCAATGCGTTCAGCAGGGAAGGTATGAGAGATATAATGGCCGTAAAGGTTGTCACTCAGCTTTCCTAGAAACAGACATCACACACAAACAAAAAAACCTGAATATAATACGACTACGAGAAAATAAATGAAGAATCTTCATGTTGAGAACCCAGTGTGATCCTGTTACAGTTGTGGATTCCTAACCCTGACCCCCCCCCCCCCCCCCCCGTGACACTCCCCTGGTTACATAAAAGGTATTAGTAGTCCTGGCTGTCACTACTGAATGTTCTGTTTGCCTTCAGCATTGTGCAAGCGATACTTCATTCTAATTTATTGGCCTGAGCTCGGAACAGTGACTTGGTGCTATGGCAATATCTGATAAATCTGTGGAGCAGGTCATGTATTGGATCAAGGGCTTATATTCACCTGATTGATTGAGGCCTCATGTAAATAGTGACCTGTCCGGGGTGTTGACTTACAGTTTGATAAGGAGCTGGGAGTGACCTCTACCGTCTCAATTTGCTGCTTATATGGGGATTAAAGCACAAACCTAAAATCGTGTTTGGTTTCCTGTTTTAAAGATTTAAATCCTGAGGTTTGTGCCTTTATTTATTAATTTTTTTAACCCTTTTATTATACAAAATTCTCATCCATTGATTGGTTGTGAGCATGTGTAGTCTTTGCTTCCCTTTTGTTACTATGCACAGAAATGACAAAGTAGTGAAGTAAACCACTCCGGCTGACGGGTCACACACAGAAATATCGAGATTTGTGGAAATAAGTTCCTCTGAATGAAGGCGCTGGTCCCCAAGTGTTTTAATGGCGTTTTATTTGCAACGCGTTTCGTTCGAAACGCGTTGCAAATAAAACGCCATTAAAACACTTGGGGACCAGCGCCTTCATTCAGAGGAACTTATTTCCACAAATCTCGATATTTCACTTCCATCGAATAGACTGACGTCACCACGGGAAGTTCCTCATGGCAGCGGTCCAGCCGTTTCTCCCTCCAGACGCTACTGTAGGTGTTGTGCCCTGAGCGCAACACCCAAGGGTAAGAACCCATCTTTGTCTCTCTTCAGATACACCCGTCAAACGGTCCTCACTAGGGGCGCACCTCTTGTTGTTTTTTTTCTCCCTTTTATAATAGGTCACACACACAGAGGGAGCTGACAAACAGGACTATGTCCATTTTGCAGCCGTCTGCTGCTTCAGCTGGTCCCAGCAACCAATACATGCATCAAAAAATTTACAATATTTAATAGAAACACCAACTCCGGTGACAGAGTTCCTCATTGTCTTCTCACTCTCTTCTTTTATCCTCCCATTTTTCTTTCGTCTTCCTTTCTTTCTCTTTCTTATTGCCCATATAAACATCCTTTTTTGCTCAACCATGCCCCTTTCTATTGACCTTTTTGACATTTTATTTCTAATTCCACATCTGCAGCACATAGAATTCAGACAGTGACTATTAGGAAGTAAATGGGGACATGCTGCACACATTGCAAGCACCTATTTATGCTTATCTGAGCTATTCTTATTGGATTATCTGACTTCATCAGATCTAAGATTCGCCGACTGGTTTTAAACTGGAGAAAAGCCAGAAAATCCTTTGTAGTGAGCAGACACCATACACCTAAGTGCAGGTTAAGTGCTTGTTACTTTGCTAAGCAAATTGCACTAATCTTATGTAGGAGGAAACAGTCTCCAAAACAAACAAAGGTTTTATAAGGAGCACAATATTCTGCAGCAACCCTATTGTTCTACTTGGGTCATATTAAACAGTTGCAACGCTCATCACCCTCCTCTCTATATTAAAGGGGTACTCCGATGGAAAACTTTCTTTTTTTTTTTTAATCAACTGGTGCCAGAAAGTTAAACAGCTTTGTAAATTACTTCTATTAAAAAATCTTAATCCTTTCAGTACTTATTAGCTGCTGAATACTACAGAGGAAATTCTTTTCCTTTCTGGAACACGGAGCTCTCTGCTGACATCATGACCACAGTGCTCTCTGCTGACATCTCTGTCCATTTTAAGAACTGTCCAGAGTAGGAGAAAATCCCCATAGAAAACATATGCTGCACTGGACAGTTCCTAAAATGGACAGAGATGTCAGCAGAGAGCACTGTGGTCGTGATGTCAGCAGAGAGCTCTGTGTTCCAAAAAGAAAATCATTTCCTCTGTAGTATTCAGGAGCTAATAAGTACTGAAAGGATTAAGATTATTATTATTATTTTTTTTTTAATAGAAGTAATTTACAAATCTGTTTAACTTTCTGGCACCAGTTGATTTAAAAAAATAAAAATGTTTTCCACCAGAGTACCCCTTTTTAATAGAGCCTACCAGGAATGAGATGGAGGGGACATGCTGTGGACTACTGAGATTGGGACCAGAAATTAGATGCATTTGAAGCAATTCTGGGAACCAGAAGAGAGATGGGGAGCCATGCTGGGAACCAGTAATTTGACGCATTTTATAAGACATTTGGGGGGGGCGCTTCATTGGATTTGTACATATTATTGTGTTGTGAAAAGCTGCATATTTGATGGCGAATGCCCTTTGGATTTTGCTAATCATTAAAGGGGTATTCCAGGCAAAAACTTTTTTTTGCCTGGAATACCGGAAAGTTACTGGCTCCGGAATACTGGCTCTGGAAAGTTACTGGCTCCGGAAAGTTAAACAGATTTGTAAATTACTTCTATTAAAAAATCTTAATCCTTCCAATAGTTATTAGCTTCTGAAGTTGAATTGCTGTTTTCTGTCTAACTGCTTTCTGATGACTCACGTCCCAGGAGCTGTCCAGCTCCTATGGAGATATTTTCCCATCATGCAAGGGATATTCTCCCATCATGCACAGCTCCCGGGACGTGACATCATCATTGAGCAGTTAGACAGAAAACTTCAGAAGCTAATAGCTATTGGAAGGATTAAGATTTTTTAATAGAAGTAATAAAATTGCCAGATACCAAGAAAAGCCCTTAGGGAACGGCTTAGATGCTGCGGTAACAAACAGAAGACGGGTGGAGTGAAGTAATTTTCCAGGGTGTTTTTTGTGGGCTGCTTCAAATTCATTATACATAGTACACCTGTTTGATTAACTTGTGCAAGTATGTCAAATTTACCTAATCCAAAAAGCATCCACACAGCACACACACTTATAAATTCTCATAATAGTTTTTTAGCCTTTTCCTCAATATTTGTCTGTACATGTTTGTTAACTTCTTTAGATGCTTGAACTAGAAGTTTTCAGCAGACAAGTGCAGTATAATCAGATTTCTTTGTCATTATCATGGACTCAGGTCCTGGCCTAACTGCTTGTCTAATAAACCGAATTGACAGCATCATAGATTCTGATAATGCTGTCATTTTGGGTCATTAGACCCTTGGTCGGTGCCTTAAAGGGGTACTCCACGGCTCAGCATTTGGAACAAACTGTTCCGAACACTGTAGCCGGGAGCTCATGACGTCACGCCCCACCCCCTCAATGCAAGTCTATGGGAGGGAGTGTGACGGATGTCATGCCCCCTCCCATAGACTTGCATTGAGGGGGTGGGGCGTGATGTCATGAGGGGGTGGGGCTATGACTGCACGAGCTCCTGGCTACAGTGTTCGGAACAGTTTGTTCCAAATGCTGAGCAGCAGAGTACCCCTTTAACTTGCATCTGTAATAGTGACACAACTATGCATCCATATTAGGGCTTGTTCACAATTATGTGGAGCTCCGTTTGCAGTTCCGTCAAATTAAAATTACCGAACTCCTGTAAAATGACTGGATCACGATCTGACCCCATGCAAGTGAATGGGGTCTATCAGAACCCAGCAGTAGCCGTTTGCTTCTGGCCCGTTTCGGGTTGGATGCAAATAGCAATGTGAATGTAGCCTTACACTGGTGTGAAACTGGCATATGATGTATTTTTCCACTGGGAAAACTGTGCCGTAGAATACATGGCAGAAATCCTTTGCATACTATTACTACATATTTCTCTCTAATGCTGCAGTTTTGGATTCAGTTTTGGATGCAGTTTAGCCTCATTCAGTGGAGCTTATTTGTGTCCCGGCTACCTGATGAATTTCCGCACAGAATATGTGCATCAATAAATGACGGTAAATATTTTTTTTTACAGAAAAAGTTCTACACTGTGAACTACAAAGTGTAAATGTATTGAAAACAATGGGAATTCGAGCGCATTCCAGTCTCATTTCACACATATTCTCATGTGGAAAACCTACTAGAGTACATATGACAGGCTTACAAGGCAACAGTCCAGATACATTGAGGTTCGGAGTAAATGTTTCTGTTCTTTCTTTAGTGCAGATGTTATGGATATGGAGCAGTACCTGTATAGCAGATTTCTGTATACACCAATAAAGACCAGGACTTGTTCTTCTATTTGACTACATTGACCTTGGGCTTGTTATCCTATTGTCTGGGAGTTTATAAGCAAACACAACATTGCATTTATATATTAATTTTTTTGTTAAATTGCAATCATATCAGAACCCGGAATGTGAGAAGTTAAATGCACCCGGGGGCCTTTGGTATTAGTAGCGGTGAATGGAGCCCAATGTGCCGAGCCTTTTATGGGGCGGCCTGAATTGACAGCTGCTTTACAACACATCCTGTGTGTAGATTCACGGTTTTATGAGTGGAAAGGAATTCATTTCAGCGCATCCTTTTGTCTATTTTGTGGCAGCGCAATCCATCAAGTGCATTAGGGTCGGAAATGGGTTAATACAGTCTAAACCGGGAATGGCTATTTATCACCACGCCAACAGGGTCCAGTTTACCAATTTACAGTCATTTTATATGTTTTGTGTTGATGCTGTGTCATATATGCCAGTAAAGTGGTAAACCAAGTGACTGAATGTAGACAGAAGAACTGGGCTCTGCTATATTTAACCTATAGGAGCTTTTAGGATATCCCATTCTACATCCATAGACATCGGTATGGAGTTGGTCCCCTCTTTGCAGGTATAACAGCTTCCACTCTTCTGGAAAGACTCTCTACAAGATATTGGAGGCGTGGGAATTTTTACCCATTCACCTAGGAGACCATTTGTGAGGTCAGACACTAATGTTAGATGAGAGAACTTTGCCTCCATTCTGGTTCAATCCAAAGAAATTGGATGAGGTTGAGGTCTGGACTTTCTGCGGCCAGTCATGTTTTTCCACACCAGACTCTCCTCCATGTCTTTATAGACCTTGCTGTATGGACTAGGGCACAGTCATGGTGGCATAGAAAATGGCTGAACCCAAACGGTTCCCACAAAGTTGAAAGCAACATTTGTCCACAATGTCTGTTGGTGTTAAAATATTAAAGCGTACCTGTCATACTGCCAAAATAAGTGATAATGTTGCTCAGTACCTAATCCTGATCATGTACACATCATTTTTATGTTTCTTGGACCTATATATCCCTAACAAGTAGCATTTATATCTTGCTCACTTGCTTTGTCTTTTTGCCTTGTGGAGGGGGCGTGTCCATCTCTCTCCCTCACTGTGATGACTCATCTGCTCTGAGTCTGGGAGCAGCCTGGCAGTCTGCAAATCCCTGCACAGTAGTTTTTATGCATACATTTTCTATCTGTTCCTTAAAAAAAAAAAAAAAGCTGGATTATAATCAAAATAGCGGTCACTGTGTGTCATTCAGGTTTCACAGACTCCTGAATGTCTGATCAGCTTCTTTGTCATTCAGGAGTCAGAGAAAGCTTTGGCTGTTCAAGCATGCTGGGAGGTGTAGTTTTGCAACAGCTGGAGCTGCAGTGTTTATAAAGCTCTGTGGTAGAGCAGTGTTTTCTTTAGCTGTTGCAAAACTACAACTCCCAGCATGCCCACACATCCCAAATATGTAGTTTTGTAAGAGCTGGAGGCACACAGCTGGAGAATACACAGCTGTTGCAAAACTACAACTCCCATCATAAGAGTTGTCGTTTTGGAACAGCTGAAGGGGTGCAATGGTTGTCTCCTATACTGGATACCAAGACACTTCACGGACGGTATTCAGTATGCTGCAAAATACAGAGTAGTCTGACTGCATAAAGATCGATGACCCCCCTAGTGGCGGCTATTTTAATTTTTTTTTTTTTTTTTTTTGTGTGTGTGAAATTGCCTTTTTTATTTAAATGTATATTTAAATAAGTCATCTTATCAGTAC